>NC_135442.1:6625000-7307500 GCF_051991255.1 Vanacampus margaritifer
TCTTTGAATGTGACCTAGTGGACCAGGAGCCAAGCTTCCAGGACAAGTACCTTTTCTACCGCTTCCTGGGCGATGAAGAGGAGCAGCCTTCTTTACCCAGCGAGGAGGAGGCCAGGGAAAGCCAAGAGGAGCTGCAGGATACTTTGCTACTCCTCTCGCAGATGGGGCCTGACGCCTACATGAGGATGATTCTGAGGAAACTGTATGCTTTCCAGCTAATTAATTTTAATTCATCTGTGTGATGTTATAATAATCTCATGACATGTTTTCCATTTGCAGGCCGTCTGAGAGAACAGATGATGATTTAGAGATCATTTATGAGGAACTGCTCCACATCAAGGCCTTAGCGCACCTTTCCACCACTGTGAGTACACTTTTCTTCGCCATTATTAATCCTGCGCTTTTGACTGTGCAATAAAAGTATTAATTACTCAGACAATTAAGAACACATTAAGTGGTCTTAGTTTCAGTGGCAACATTGAGTACACCTACACAATAGAATCAGATCCAATATACTTTGTAAAAACTGTACCAGAAATGATGGCCCTAAAAATATTATCATGCTGAATCTTAATTCTGGCTGCTTTAAAAAAAAATCTGAAAAATACAAACACAAAAAGAATATGATTCAATTTGATTCCATTTAATCATTTCAGACATTTTAGTGTTTGATTTTTTTACTTAATTAAAAAAAGGTATGGTTGAACTAAAAAATTAAAGGAAGCAAAAAAATAATAATTACTGTAATGGATACCTCTTTTTAAATCAAAAGCGAACATTTTGATTTTTATACAAACAAGCTTTTTGATACATATTTTGTATTGGGTGTTTTTAAACTGTTATGGGATCCCTACTTAGGTGTCCCTTAAGTGTACATTCACGCAATGCAACTTTCTTACCTGTGCTCCCTTATTGTGTGCGCAAATAAAAAAAAACAAGTATAATAATTAAATATATCCATAATAAAGAGAATTTAAAAACATTGAAACTTTAATTTCACAGCTACTGGATTGTGTAATTTAAAAACTAAAAATTTAAATAATGTCACTCACTTTTTCCACATCACTACCTTCTGTGCAACATTGAGAATATATTTTTTTTTTTTACTGTCAATGCCACTCAGGAGCTATAATCCTCATCTCCGCACAGGTCAAGAGAGAGCTGATGGGGGTGCTCATATTTGAGTCCCATGCCAAAGCAGGAAGAGTGCGTAAGTAATATGATAGAATGAATGGCACCATTCATTAGTAGTTCTAAATAGCTGACCTTAAATTCCTTTCCCATTTTTTTCACCAATCTGGCAGTGTTCAGCCAAGGCGAAGAGGGTACATCCTGGTACATCATCCTAAAGGGCTCAGTCAACGTGGTCATCTATGGAAAAGTCCGTTTTTATTCAAATCATCAGTGCTGTTCTGTTGTTTCTATTAGCTAACTGGTGGCTTTATCGGACCCTGTAGGGTGTTGTCTGTACACTACATGAGGGAGATGATTTTGGGAAGCTAGCTCTTGTCAACGATGCCCCTCGTGCCGCCTCTATTGTGTTGAGAGAGGACAACTGTCACTTCCTGAGAGTGGACAAGGAGGACTTCAACAGGATTTTGAGGGTTTGTTTCTTTTGGATACAGCTGCTTGCTACTCCCACACTCGCTTGGACTGATAAGCCGTAGTGCCCTCTGCTGGCAACAAGCTGTTAATGCGAATTTGACTTGACTGACCTTTTTTTTTGTTTTGTTTTTTTGACTGACCTTTTGACAAAAACACATTTATTTATTTATTACAGTAACTTCATTCCCACTATTAATAGCAAGCAGTAGTGTAAATGTAATATGTTGTGTTTTTGTTTTTCCTCTTCAGGATGTGGAGGCCAACACGGTGCGCCTTAAAGAGCATGGTCAGGACGTCCTGGTGCTAGAGAAGAGTCTCAGTGGCAGTCGAACCTACAACCATGGCGCCTCAACCACCCATTACATGTGATTAATCACTTTTTACTCATTATTATCATTATTATTGTCAATATTAGGAGAGCATTTCAGGGTGCTCCATATCGCTGATACTTTATTGCATTTAAAATATAAAGAAGATAAACCAAAATAATCAAAGTCTAGAGCAATTTTGTGTGCAATTCCAAAATAAAATTTTCAAGTGACAACCACTTGCTCAGGGTCACCCTCTCATCAGCTCCTCTCTTCACATTCAATGTTGTGGAGGACATAACACAGCACAGGTAACTCCTCTCTTATGATGTTATTGTCATTAATGACCATAACAAAAGGTGTTGGTGCTTATAAGTTGAACATCTTGCGCCACTTACGCCAAAGCACTACTTTCTCTCCACCCGGTCAAGAAGCGGACAAAACAAATAAGTGTAGTCAAGCTATTAAGCATTAAAAGCTGTTGTTTTTTTTATGTTGATCCAGGTACAAGGTAATGTCGGGGACACCAGAGAAAATTTTGGAGCACCTGCTTGAGAAGATGCGAATGGATTCTCAGTCGGGTAAAGTCTGTCCTGTGGTGTTTTAGTATGTTTAAATTATTATTATTATTATTTTTTATATTTAAAAAAAAAAAAAAGACTTACAGTACCCAACAAGGCTACAGTCCAATAAAATTACCAAAGTTAAAGCAAAATATATGGAACTTAATTATTTTTGCATTTCATATTTATTTCAAAGCGGAGCTAGTATGGTCTGAGTTCGCAACAAGGTGTGCCAAAAGTTCAAAACCAAATTACGAGTTTTCTCGTTAATGTGGGCCAGACGATCAACCAGCTCGTTTACAAAGAGATTCTGTGGCGTTTAAGAGGCCACAGTTGTGGCAGGACATTTTGTGCTTGCTTCACCATGACAATGTGCTTGCCCCGAGCATCTGACAGTTCCTGGCTTTTTTAAATTAAATTTTTGAGGGGGGGGGGGGGGGGATTCCATCTAGGAGTGTACGGAAAGCGTGACAGGGAATGAGTGGAAAAGTTAATCAGACTCCAAGGGGATTACTTAGAAGGGAAGAACTTAAACTTTTCATTTCAGATGCATCCTTTGTGACACCTGTTATGGAACTTCTCTGGCACCTTGTAAATGTATTCATCCACAGGGGACATTCACTAGATAAGGAAGAATTATTTAACTTTTTACTTGAGCTGGTGGCGCATTGCTCTTAATGCAAACACACTACTACTCTTAATAAAAGATGTATTTCCTTCAGTATCTTTGCTGCTTTGTTGGAATTTGCAATTGGCCACACATCATTGTCTCTTCTTTGAACGGTTGCATGCATGAAACCCCCGTAATTAATCTGCCGTTTATTCATTTTTTCATATTTATCTCTGCCAGATGCCGCCTTAGATGATTTTGTGCTCATGCACTGCGTCTTCATGCCAAACATTCAACTGTGTCCAGTGTTGATGGCTCAATATCCTTTCCGCACTGTTGAAATGTGTCAAGATCATCTTCCACATCCTCAACTCCTCTGCTTACCTGGTTCTTAACTGGTGCCCACCTACCATGCGCAGGCCTCACAGGGCTCCGAGCAGGAGAAGCTGGACTATACGCTCAACAACAAGCGTCGTGTGATGCGCCTGGTCATGCAGTGGGCTGCCTTGCATGGAGATCATCTGCAAGAGGAAGACGCCTCTCTGGGCTTCCTGGAGGTCAGTTATAGATTAAAATAAGCAATGTTGTTTGATCGTTATATGAGAGAATACAATGCATTTCAAAAGTCTACACACCCTTGCTTAAATGCCAGGTTTTTGTGATGAAAAAAAGAGATCTAGATGTATTCAGATTTTTTTTATTATTATTATTATTATTATGCTGAACCACAATTCTTCATCCTTTGCAGTGCTTTTATTCTGAATTTTTTTCATGATCTCTGGTCACTTTTTGGCTTTGTATGCATTGACATTTGTCTTTTGCAGGACTTTCTTGTAGCTGTATCTAATGACGCTAAAGCGCTTCCACCACTCAGTGAGCAACTACCAGACCTGGAAAAAATTGTAAAGTACAAGTATGTTTTATCATTATAAAACATACCTTTAATTTTATGGTTAGGACTACTATATGAAATCTGTCCAATCAAAGCAAATTCTGGCTGATTTGTAAAAAAAAAAAAATCATTATTTTTATTTTTTTTTAGCACTGATGATGCCAGAACTTCCCACAGAAAGGTGCATCTCAAAGTTTTTTATTCTGATTCTGACAATAAGTTATGCGTCATGATTTAAATTAATCTGCTAGACTCATTCACAGCACAAAGTCCTACTAGAGCAGTTCAACTGGGGAGATGACAAGCTACAAAAGTGTGAGCCTATTAAGAGCAACGATGAAAGTGAGTCTCTACAAATGAAAGATTTTTCCTGGTTGACTATAATGTGAAGTTGATTTTTTGCATAAGCAATATATTGTAGTACACATGCACAGCATACTCTATTTTCTAACTGCACACTCCACGCTCTGATTTAATTAGCCACAGTGAGGATAATGTAATATAAAATGGCTGATCTTACAATCATCTGCATTAATTCAATAGTACAGTACATCAAAATGTGTTTTTCTTTCTCCCTTGACTGTGTCTTACTCTTTTTGTCCTCAGTTCTGTTCAGGGTGTTTTGCTGCGACCACACTTACATCACAATCCGTGCCCTTGTTTCTGCCTCGGTCGGGGAGGTCCTGCATGCTGTGGCCGACAAGATGGGCTCAGTGGAGGACCTCCTACTGGTCAGTCTCAGCTCAGCTGGAGGTGAGGGCGTTCAGCAGCTCCAAAGGCGTTACTTTAATTGGGGGCATTTATCATCCATCTGGTGTGCTAATGTAAAAAAAAAATTTTTTTGTTCTTAATGTGTTTTGTGAGCAGATAAAGTCGTGTTCAGACCCACTGATGTGTCCGTGTTCTCCACTCTCACTATCAATGGACGTCTCTTTGCTTGCTACAAGGATCAGCTGGATTCTTTAGTATGTTTACAAACTATTCTTCTCTATTTTACTATCTTATTTATTTAGATTTTTTTTCTTTTTCTAATAATCTAGACCCCACTGCCTGAGCAAGAGGGTCCGTCTGCAGGCTCTTTTTCGAGTTTTGAGTGGATGAGCACCAAGGACGTTGCTTACCATTTGACGCTATATGACTGGGAGCTTTTCAACTGTGTTCATGAGGTTTGTTGAGAAACAGAAAATTGTAATTTAAAACCTCTCGTAATTTTTTTGTGCTTGATCTAAAACATCCTAAAATACCACCTGATGGTGCCAAAGTAGTGTATCTCAATTACTGTGCTGCTTTGAGATATGAGTGATCTGACTTGTGTAGAATATTACCTGTCATTGGCAGATTGTTTTGCTTTGACTTGTGAACAAAGGAACATGTCGCAGACAATACAGTACTCAATACTTTTAACTGTGTGCAAAACGACTAATATTACTGTGGCTTAATTAGGAGTTTTGACCAGCTCCATGTACAGTATATCCATATGTCAGTATCATACTGCCCCCAGGTGGTCAAAAAGAGTAGCACATTGGATTCCATTGGATTAAAGCATAAAATTATTCTTCATTCTACTTAATTATGTAATTACTCTATGTTTTTATAAAGTATAACTTTAAAATGTTTTTTTTTTTTGTGTCTTGACAGCTTGAACTGATCTACTACATCTTTGGGAGGAAAAATGTGAAGAAAAGCACTGTGAACCTGGACCTGTTCCTAAAGAGGTTCAATGAAATTCAATTTTGGGTGATCACGGAGGTCTGCCTGTGCCCCCAGCTCAGTAAGAGGGTGCAGCTTCTCAAAAAGTTCATCAAGATCGCTTCCCAGTAAGAACATTCACGTCACGTTGTCTGACCGATCGAACTGCATTTCATTGCTACTTTTTTCGTGTGTGTCGAAAGCTGCAAGGAGCACAGGAACTTGAATGCCTTCTTCGCTATTGTCATGGGGCTGAGTAACCCAGCGGTGAGCAGGCTGAATCAGACCTGGGAGGTTAGTTGTTGGCATGTCTCACTTTTTTTTTTTTTTTTAAATAACTAATTTCTCATTTCCTGAAAATGCATGAACATTGATATCCCTTTTATGTTTCCAGAAACTTCCCAGCAAATTCAAGAAGTTCTATGGAGAATTTGAGAACTTGATGGTAAAAAGAGGCAGCTTCTGTCTTTTTGAATATATATTTAGAAAAAATTAAATGAATGAATGAAAGTGAATAAAACTCTGATGTCAAGGTACCATGGTGCAAAACATGAAATAAAATAAAACAAGTCCCATTGAAAGAAATTAAATTGGATGAAAACATACATTTTGTCTAGTATGTAAAATATGTTTTATATGCGTAATATTGATTGTGCAGTTGTCATGGATCAGTTTTAACACAGTGACTGTCTGGACAGGACCCATCCAGGAACCATCGAGTTTACCGACTGATGGTTGCCAAACTCGAACCTCCCATCATCCCTTTCATGCCGCTGTTGATCAAAGGTCAGCAGGTCTTTATTGTCACAGAACTTCAAAATGTTTAGACTCAAACTCTTTTTTTTCTTCATCCAGATATGACATTTACTCACGAGGGCAACAAGACGTTTATTGAAAATTTGGTCAATTTTGAGAAAATGGTAAGATTTTAGCTAATTTCAGTGTACTGTCAATGCTTTTAGTGACTGTTGGTAATTTGTATTTTGTCACCTAGCGGATGATTGCAAATACAGTGAAGATCTTGAGATATTGTAGGAGCCAGCCATTCAGTAAGTTACTAACTAGCATTTGTACAATATGGATCTTAGACTGTGTAGCTGTACCTAATAAGGTTTCTGCCATGTCTACGTCAGTGGACAAGAACACTTCATTTTCTATTTCGACTGACTTGTATTCTTTTTTGCTGTATTCCCTACAGGTCCCGAGTCACCAGTGGTCAACAAGAGCCACCCTGACATGCAGCGCTATGTGCGACACTTCAGTGTGATCGACAACCAAAGAACGCTGACCCAGCTCTCTCATGGACTAGAACCCCGTAGATCTTGATACTCATGCGTTACACGCAGCTTCACTGCTGCTTTTGCTTACACAGACAATCACTTGAGGACGTAACCACAGATGATGAGGTGCTGTTTCCAAATATGAAGGTTTTTACTGCTGTATTATTTGCACCACAGCCACTCTTGCCAAGCAAAAATATTGCTCGTAGAGAAGATGATTTCAGGAAAGCAGGTAAACATTTCTCTGGGACCTTATGTAATATTTCAGGTATAAACAGTATGTGATGCGTTAAATGTCTTAAAATTCCTGCTATCATGTTATCTTTTTGTATCAAATATTATTTATACATATTTGTGAGCTTGTTCTGTGCTTTAAATTATACATAAATATTTATTTTGCCATTAGCATGCAGAGGAATTGGTTTAACTCGTTATTCTAATCTTGAAGCACCCTATTTTAACATTAAGGGAAAAAGTGTCTCAGTCTCATGATTTAAATGTTGATGTCTTAATACATCTGTATTTTCCCCTTCAGTATAACACATTCAGTCTGAACTATTACTTTCATTCTCAATTAACAACTTTGAACTTTTTCTGTGAAAAAAATCCAAAAATCACGGCTGGGTATTGTCTTTAACGGGGAATATTTGCTATTTGTATAATCCCGGACATACATAACACCTGGTGATATGTGTTGTAATAGTGTTAGGGCATCTGGTGACCAAACAAGTCAAAAGTCACTACAACAATAGTCTTTGCATTTCACAGTTAATGCAAAATACCACAAATAAACCCCCAAACACAAGTTACAAGCACCCTGTTTGTATGGTTGATGCATAGTATCTTGGTAAATGACACTGGCAATTCAGCAATTATCTTTGTCTAATTTGTTTTTCCAATTGATTGTTTTATAATCATTGCCTAGCAGTGATTTTTCCATACGTAAATTTACTGCTATTATGATTTTACCAGTTTTGATTTACGTACATATTCACGTTACGTCACCGTCATTGCGGAACTCTGTCGTAATCCGAGGAAGGTTTGAACTGTAGTGAAAAAGTAGAATCGTCATTCTTGTTTCTGACCAGCAGGAAGCGCTGTTGTCATTAGAATTAGTTGACTAAAGAGGTCGGTCCTTCAAGTCAACTCCAGAAGTTGTGTAACCAGTACAACCACCGTGGGTTGAGCACGAGAAAACAAAAAGGCAAGTATCACTCTATTTCCTGGAACATTTTGGGTTCTTCACTTCCACTTTGTGCCACTTCAACGACGAGCCGCTTGACGCCCTCCGAAAAGTTGATGTATGCGGTACGTATGATGAGGGAACATTTGTGTACGGTATTGCTTTGTTTTTGTGTGGCTCGGCATCCTCATGTACGTTAGTTTGAAACTTTCAACTCTCAATCAAAGCCCTTTCTTTACGTTTGCCTCTGCAGTTTCATATTAGTGATGTTTGCGGTTACTACTACAGTACTACTACTCCTACTACTAATACTGCTGCTGCTACTACTACCACCACCATCATTACACTCTTATCTACACAATTTATGAAGGAATGTCCCTCACTGTGTATCTATCTATCCATCTATCTATCTATCTATCTATCTACTCAAAATGCACTGTACATTAATTGAATAAAATTGTACCTAAAAAAATAATGACAAACCGATTGAATTTCAGATAATGGATGGATGGATGATTTAATGTAAATGTCTATCAGAAAGACCCTGTAAAGTGAATTTATCAATTTCTTTCTGAATGCATTTTACAAACACTGAGAGCTAAGTAGTACTGAATTGTAGAGATATTGACAATTCCGAGCTGACGTCACAATTAAAACGGTGGTCATCTCGGTGAAAGGAAGCTCTTTGCTCATTGAAAAAACATTGGATTTAAGATCGTTGTAATTTGATTTGTAAGGATTATTTTGATTTCAAAATGTAAGGAAATGTCGTTTGACTACGATAACATTCTGTCTTGTTTGTATGCTAGTTACAGGAAAAAGCAATACAATACGCAGTTTGTTTACACACCGTGTAAAGGAAGCATTTCCATTGCGGAAATATCAGAAATGCCTGGATGTTCGGAATTTTCAATAGCAGTAAACTCTTTTCCACCATTTATTTGTTCCTGCTCCCCTCCCATCCTGTATATAAGAACTTGGGTTGCCTTCTTTCATACTTGTATAAGTATTTGTCGGGAACAATTTTGTTACTCAGTTACTACTTATTAGCTCGCAATCGAACTGGTGTCTATCGCTTTTTATCACGGCGTGGAAAGATTGGCAACAACCCGGTGAGATATATCCCAGCCACTGGAGATTTTAAGCGGATACATTTTCACAGCTCATGTTGGATTGCGTAGGCATAAGATATAAGAAGAAGTAGCATCCATTTTGCATTCAGCATACACGCCTACAACATTTGAGAGCGGGAAAATCACAATTTTGAAGCCTCTTTTTTTGCGGGGCGGGGGGGGGGGGGTTAATAGGCCACAGTGTGTTTTGGCTTCCGCTGAACCCTTGAAACTGACTCACCAACCACGGAACTATGGTGGTACTCGTACCACATTTCTGCCATTCGTCAGACGAGACTTCTCAACAGCACTTTACGTACGCAACTGGACACTTCAATAGGTACACCTCAGAATTATCTTGAGATTTTTTGGTAGAAATAAGTCGGTGCATATGAAGAACTGCAGTACAGTAAAGTCTTTTGTCTGACTTTTTAAAATAATTTTCCCATTGGTGTCATGAAGGTTGATTTGAATTGTTCCAACTGCCAAGAAAATATCAACTAATCAGGATGGATGTCTAGTATCGGTATGCTTGTTTATTCCAAATGTTCATTGTACTGTCTAAATGAGCCAGCAGAAATCAAAAGTCATCAACTATCAAATCCAGTTCTCATTTTCCTGTTAGTACATGGCATGAATTGGCTGAACGCGGTAACCTCCCAGTAATTAAAAACGCCTCTCTTTATGACGCAGGCTGGTTGTTTATCACCACCACACAATTGATTCAGTTCTTGTTGGATTGGATGTCCTCAGATTGTGCAGGTGCCCAATAAAGCCACCTGTGATTGTATGTGAGGAGACATCACCCAGCATCCTCTGTGACTTTAGTATTGCTGTCACGCTTCCAGCCGTGTTTGCTGTTCAGTGAGAAGCGTCGAGAATGAGTGGCGCAATGTCACTGTTCCCCCCCCGCCGTCCCCCGTGACCCCGCTTGAGTGGACACACAATGCAGTGGGCCGTCCCGCGGAGCAGCTTCCTACAAGGGCTGAGTGTAGCATGAATACGCGTTAATGGTCGCAAAGCAATGGCTCCCCTCTGTGACAATTGAGGAAAAACCATCCGTGGACAGCAATCCCAATGAAGAACGAGGTAACAGCCTTTTAAAAGCCCTAATGGCTCAGCTGCAAATTGGGAAAGCGAGGAACAATAACAGAGCTATACTTTGCTTTAATGATGGAATTATTTCTTTCAAAAAAAAATCACTTGGTGCTTTTATCGACAAACAAAAGGATAGATTCTTCAGCAATCTAGAGTTGTTTTTTTCCGCTGTGATTGGAAACTTTTGGTACAGTTTTTTTTTTAACTGTCAAATGCCATTTTTAGTATATGTTGCGTTTCACTGAAAAATGGATGGTGGGCCGCAAATGGCCCCTGGGCCGTAGTTTGGACACCACTGGCTTAAAGCAATATATATTTATGTATGTGTTTTTTACACAAATCAGTAAATTTGTTAGTTTTTCATCAACTAACGGAGGATAATTTCTTTAAAAAAAAATACTGTATGTATTTTAACACTATTTCTTTTTCACATGTTCTACAGCAATTACTGCATTTACATGACAAAACAAAGTTACATATTAAATTCCACCTTTCCTCCTTGTGCTTTTCCAGAAGCGGTGTCAGCACCAAGCGTCAGAATGAGATGTCGTCTCATAGCGGCTCATTTGTGCAAATCAAGTTCGATGACATCCACTTCTTCGAGAACTGTGGCGGCGGCAGCTTCGGAAGTGTGTACCGGGCCAGATGGATCTCCCAGGACAAAGAAGTGGCGGTGAAAAAACTGCTCAAGATTGAGAACGAGGTGGGAGTCATAATTGCCCGGGGCTTTTCATGTACACTTTGTACTTTTTTAATTGTCACTATAGTAATCATTTTAATTGCGAGCCCATTTAGTGGGATGTGGTGACTTACGCACACATCATTCATGGTCATTATACTCCCCCACGACGAGAACGGTGTTGCAAAAGAAACGTTATTGGCAAATCCTATCTGCTGCAGTTACGACACGGGGGTGCCCCTGATTCAAGCACAAGCCCATTGTCTTAAAGACATGCGAGAGAGAAAAATAATCATCTTTGAAAAAGCTTCATTTGTCAGCCTGTGACAGTGTATTTAGAGTATCTTTTATGAATCTAGTGCAAGATCACAGACTGAACTTCAGTCAGTGCTGCAGGGATCATCATTGGTAAAATAAAAAGTGTCATCTTTTAAGTGGGGAAGCAATTGTTTGCTTAATTACAGTGTTTTGCTACAGTTACTCTTAAGTGCTTTTGTCAGGTTTCTGTTCACGCTGCTAGTATGCTATATAACTACAATACAGTATGTATTGTGTTATATCTGACACCACCATTTATCCACAATAATTAACATCTCATACAGTGTCAATCAAAAGTGAGCTGGAGTATCGATAATGTATTCTTAAAATTGGGTTTTATTAGATTAAATGGTCTGAAATGTTGGAAGACGTCTCACTGTCACAAGTTCTGGGTTTGAATCTCGCATCCAGCGTGTTCTCCCTATGTTTGAATGGGTTTTCTTCCACATTCCAAGAGCATGCATGCATGCATTTCAGACTCTAGATCAATTAGATTATTTTACTAAAACAATCAGGTTCATAACATGCCTCTTGTTTGAATTCATTGTTAGAAAATGGATGTAAAGTGAAAGTCAACCTAAAACTATTCTTGACAATAATATGTTATATGAGACCTCACTAGTCTAAACATGACATTCTGGTTAATATTACATTTGTGGAACATGACTTATGAAGCTAAATCCAGCCGTTTTTCTCCATTTCAGGGGGCGGCCATTTTGCCACTTGATGTCAACTGAAGATTACATCAATGTTGAACATGTCTCAGGCAACGACCAATCACAGCTCACCTGTTTTCTGAAGCTGCACTGTGATTGGTTGTTACCTGAGATCTGAGCAACATTGATGTCATCTTCAATTGACATCAACTGGGCAAAATGGCCGCCCCCTGAAATAGAGAATGGATTTTACTGCTTAACTCAGATTCCACTAACACATTATTAAACAGAATAACATATTTAAACTAGTGGAGCTGACCATATTATTGACTTCCACTTTAATAAGGCGTCCAGTGATTGTATATATTAATTGATGGATTTTCCTCTCCGTGTTTAATGCAAACTGCTTGTCCTTTGTTTGTCCACCACCCAGGCTGAAATCCTCAGCGTTCTGAGCCATCGGAACATCATCCAGTTTTACGGCGCTGTCGTTGAGGCTCCCAACTATGGAATCGTCACTGGTATGGGATGTAAATATTTTTTGTCCTGCACACTTTTTACCAGTCAAGTTTTGTTACTACCTATACTTGATAAGTGACATACTTTGCTCCAATAGAAATGAGGGAAACGTGTCATTAGTTAGACCAATAGTGCAAAGTATAAACAGTAAGCAGCAAGTGGAAAACATTTCCAACTGCTGCTGTGGTGTCCATCTTAGGAACTGAAATGGATTTGCTGTTAAGTTGCTAGTGGGTGTCTGTTTATTCAAGGGTGAATTATATTACCAGCAGAAACTGTAAAGTGTTTATTGATTATCCTTTGTAATTTCCTGTGTTGACACAGTGCTCCAACAGCTAATATGTACATGCGCTTCAGTATACATGCATACAACTGTCTCTGTTTATTACCGCCACTCGGGCGCCACATAAAAGACAGCAAAATAAAAAAAAATAAAAAATAGCTAGGCGTTAATAGGGGCAAAGGTGCTTTTAGATGTGATGCCTAAGATGAGAAAATGAGTCAAGAAGTTATTGAATGCTACTGAACGGCAGGAGCAGCTCATCTGTGTGCATCAGGGCCACAGACGACATCCCAGTCATATTATCTGTGGAATGTGGACGCAATATATTCAAGTGCAAAGTGCAGTCGTAGACAGGCATTGACTTGTTGTCGCTCGTTGTTGATGTTTGGTCTCTCTGATGTCTGCTAATTCACGTATTACTAAATAAGTAGCACCAATTAGTCAAATTCTTCAGCTATGAATATTAGTGAACAATCATCTTAACAACACCACTATCAGAGAAACCAGCCATCAAAGCAACACTGCTTATAATTTAGAATCTAACCCAATACAAGTTAGCTGTTATCATAAATCAGATCACTGCTTGTTTACAACACTCTTCTAACAGACACAATTTTCTATTTTATATATTCCAAAGCAAGAACTTGTATTATTAATCTGTGTATTATGTATTAAAATCGTTAATCACATTATATTAGATCTGAATCATATCCAAAATATATTTTAAATGCCCTTTGTATCGGAAGAAAAACAACCAAAAGTCCTAACAACAGTAGTACTGTATACTGCCCAAGAGTGTTTATTTCTGTGCTTTCCTGTTTCCTGGATAGAATATGCCAGTGGCGGATCATTGTATGACTACCTCTCCTGCAATGAGAGTGAAGAAATGGACATGGGCCATATTATGACATGGTCTACAGAAATCGCCAGAGGTGAGATAAATCAAGTTATCCATTAGTTAGTATGCACTACATAGGCTACTTTTTGTTTTAAAGCACCTTTAGAGTAGTGGTTCGCAACTATTTTACACCAAGTATTGGAGTATGGATTTTTTTTTTGCTGCTTAACTGATATTCCACAAACGTGATATTACCGGTAATCAGAATGCTGTGTTTAGATTAGTGGGGGCACATTCAATATAGTACAGACGCTCCCCACCTTACGAACGAGTTACGTTCCGGACGATCGTTCGTAAGGTGAATTTGTTCGTAAGTTGCTTCAGTGCTATATTTTGTATTATAATTTATGTTTAAAGCCTATATAAGTATATTGAAGGTTTATATAAGTATGTTTAAGGCTTGTACAAGTAACCTGCATTGGTTTGTACTGAAAAAAACTTAATAAAATGGAGAGAATACGTACAGTACTGTACTGTACTACGTATGTTAGAGAGAGAGAGCGAGATACACACACACAGTATGTACATGTACGTAATAAGATAAATAAAATGAAGTTTAGCTTACTTTTGGAAGATGTACTCGATGCTTAAGGAGATGATGGAGGAGGAGGAAGAGGAGGATTTTATATCATGAGAGATTCTTCGTCGTCGCTGGAATCGGCTTCAAAAGTTATTTCCTGTTTCATGGGGACCGGCGTTTCTTCCTCCTCCTCCTCGCCACGTTGCTCAGCCTCCAATGAGCTCTCACAGCGCCAATCGTCGGTATTAGCGGCGGAAAGAAGCACTACGCGCAATACAAAATCTAACTTACAGCATTTCTTTCCGAACATTTTTCGACATACTGTACGCGCAGAAATGTTCGTATGTACCGTTGTTCGTAACTCGAATGTTCGTAAGTAGGGGAGCGTCTGTATTGTAAAGAAACATTTTGTGTTGACTTACTCTTTAAAAACTACTGAACTCTTCTTTAAAAAAAAAATACTTGAAAAGTAAAAAAAAAAAAAAGTGCTGTTTTGTATTTTTTATATATATAAACAAGTTTAAACAGGTTGTATGCCTACTGGCTACAAATGTTATTTTAATATTTTAATTTAATTTTGATTTAATTGAGTGATTCTTTCGCATACCACCAGAGGGAGCCTGTGTACCTCAAGTGGTAGTCATACCACACTTTGACAACAATCACTGTCTTAGAGTTTGGCTTCTAGTTAGCATCAGGCTAAGTCATAACTATAAATATATACAAAATGAATTTCACTCTGATTATTAAGGCTAATAATTCACTCTTCCCTTAATTCCCATTTCAGGAATCCACTATTTACACTCAGAGGCCCCTGTAAAGGTGATCCACAGAGATCTGAAGTCAAGGAATGGTAACTAAACCATTTTCCATGTCTCAACTAGTATTCGCAGCAGCCAAAACATTAGGTACACCTGCACAATTCAATTCGATACAGTCCAAAAGTTCAGACTTACATAATGATAATTCCCAGTTTCACCAGATTTCTGCAGGTGTGTCAAATGTTGCGCCTGGTTAGTGTATATTGTTGTGTACGGATTTTTCATGGATGCTTTGTCATTTTTATCACTGAGAAAGTATGATTTTTCTTTCAGTTGTTATAACGGCGGATAAAGTCCTCAAGGTAGGTGTAGGTTTGACTCACATGTATAACATTGACTAACTACATTATGTATAGATTAAATGTCCCTTGATCTGACCTTATTTGAAGCTGAATGTGTTGTTAAGTAACTTTGGTACATACACATAAACAGTGTAATAAATGTGTTCCACACATTCAACAATTAGCTGAGCAAAAAATAAATAACAATCCAAACAATTAAAGCTATTTCAGTTGTGATTTTTTTTTTCTCCCCTTCCCCCGAGATTTGTGACTTTGGGGCCTCCAAGTTCTTGACCCACACGACGCACATGTCTTTGGTGGGCACCTTTCCATGGATGGCACCTGAGGTCATCCAGAGCCTGCCAGTGTCTGAGACCTGTGACACCTTCTCCTATGCTGTGGTGAGTTGTGTGAACAGCAAAGAAATCGCGTGGGTGTGCGTGTGCCCCAGGCTATATCGTAACAATTGTAAGTGCGGAAAGCTCGAAGAAAGTTGGCGGTTTTGAAACCTTTCAAAAATTGCGTTGCAGCCACACCTCATCCTGGGGTTCGCGACACCCCTGGGAATGACCACAGTTTAGGAAGTCACATGATCATGAGTCAGGTTTTGAGTGAAGGCTGTTACAAATTCGTATAGAGCAGTTGGTTGTATAAGACTTCCTTTTCACACAGAGAGAGCGTAATTATAGTATGTTATAAAATCTCATGTAGTTTTTTTTAGTAAGCGATACCCTAAGATATCAGTTAACCATGGCGGGAAAAAAAGGTTTAAATTGTTTAGCCACATGAGCTAACAATTAGCATCTATATGGTGTGTTTGTTAACCTTTAAGAAATGCATATCTCATAGACATATCACTGGCAAATTTAATATTTTCTCAAAAATCTGTGCTGTTGGTCAGTCCACATGTAGTGATGTCATTTTTACTAATTATTGACCTCTCAAAAGTGTTGAAAATGGCTTGCTCTCTTTGATGACGCAATGTTAATGGTTGAACAAAATGCTGTTTTTAAGAGTCTCCTGAAAAGTGACGAAACATCAGGAGATGAATGGAAAATATCGCTGCTATGTGAAAAACACTTATGTCCATTTTTGTCATTTTTTAAATTTTTATGTTTTTGGGGCGAAACTGAATGCAGACATCCCAAAAACTTCCAAATAAAAAACGACAATATACAAATATGTGTGTAATATGTGTACATGGTTATTGTATAGAATGCATGGCATTAATTACCATAACCATTATTATAATATCCATTGTCATAAAGTATCAGTATATTACAGTAATTTGTCACAATTTAAAAACGGCTTTTGTTGCAGGTGCTTTGGGAAATGCTGACACGTGAGGTACCATTCAAAGGCCTGGAAGGCTTACAAGTGGCTTGGCTTGTTGTGGAAAAGGAGGAGGTATTTTATCACACAATTTATATTTATTTTATAATAATATTGCACACCAGAAGGAGTAGCACAATATCCAATGAACTGAAGCAAAAATGTGGCAAAAACTGTTGATTTCTTTGCATTCTATTTAATTATGTCCCTTATGAGTTTTAATTATTACTACTACTAATAATAATAATTAAAGCTCTTAAGTGACCTTTTTAACAACAATGTAACAATTTCCGCTCATCTACTGTCTGCGTTTTTGTGTTTCAGAGGTTGACGGTCCCCAGTGGCTGTCCTGCCAGCTTTGCAGAACTGATGAGGGACTGCTGGATGACGGATCCAAAAGTGAGTGCTGCAACTACTTCAACTGGCACTCTGAGCCACAACATGTCGGCGTGGCGCGCAACTAAACTTGTCCCTCGATTCAGGAGAGGCCAACGTTCAAGCAGATCCTGTCTACTTTAGAGGCCATGGCGAACGACAGCCAACTTCCCCAACAGTGCAACTCTTTCCTCCACAACAAGTCTGAATGGAGGTAACGTAATGAGGCATTCTGCAGGCCAACTAAATGTATTGAGAAGTCAATATGCACTCAGCCTAAAGGAAATTGCAAAGAATGACATGGAAATGTGGCTGACGGGGGTCGGGAAATACAAAAAAAGAAGTGGAGATGGTTCATATAGATCTTTAATGACTTGACTGATGGCGACAGAAAGGCATAAAAACCTCCGACGAATCCTCCATCTGGATATATTTCCTCTCTTTACCCATAAGGCCCTAAAAATAATCACCATCTTTTTCAAGTAGAAGTGTTTAATTGGGCTGTGTGAGCAGCTGGAGTTTCAGTTGATGTTCAGCACAGCCTGAGTCTCAGCTGCTACTTTATTCTGCCTCAGCCCCTCGGCAGGCATGGCGCCGTGCGGCTCCTTCTTCGTCACAAAGTCGTGCTGGCGCCGTCGCATTTGCGCAGGTGAGGCGGGCTCCAAATAGTGGACAGGTCATGTGCGACCGGTACAATCTTGGCAGACTCCAGGTGGTCCGAGAGCTGTTTGTGCTTGTGTGAAGTTCCTGGAATATTGTTTTTGAGTTGACTCTAAGAAAAAGTATGTTCAACATTTTTGGATTGTTCCTTGACCAAGATTCAAGACCCTTGATTCATATTGATATCATGATGACTAAACGCGTTGATTTCAAAACTTTGTATTTATTCAACTACCAAAACTCAATTGTAAGTAGAATTGGAAAGAACAACTCAAAAAATAAATTAGTAACAAGTTAAAAAACAACTGAAACAAAGAAACACCAAACAAAATTATATACCGGTAAATCAAAACCATTAAATAAACACAAATACCTGCTGTTCCTCCCCTGGCCTTTGTGGGGCAATGTGGTGCCTTATAACTACATACTTAATATTTGATAAAAAGAGAAGAATAAAGTTGCAATCGAGCTTTATTAATATGAATCGATTCGATTTACAAGGGCCAGATTTGATTGAATTGATTTTGGATTCAGTTGAGGATTTTACGCAGTACCAATTTTAATGTTACACGTGTTTACAATTTATATTTTATATTTATATATACTATTTAATTTTACATAAATAATTTCAAATATACATTAAAAATATTCTGAATTGTCTTAAATTGCAAAAAGTCAGGTCTTCAAAAATACTTTTAAAGAAAACTGCACAATACAAAAAAATAAAAATAGGCTTTTAAGTAAAAATCTATTTTCACACGGATACAGCATATGGGAAAAATAGGGATTACAAGAATCGATTTGCGGTTTTATGAATCGATATCGGTCTATGAAAAGGACAATCGATTTGATGAGTTGTGTTTTTTTTTAAACACTAACCCTAATTAGGAAGAATATTTGCCTGAGTATTCTATTACCTACTTGAATCTGTTACTACAGCATTTGTGTGTGAGTATTTGTTATTAGAAGGATTGTCACTAGTGATAAAGTGGCAATTTCCAAACCAAACCAACCAACCAGAAACATCAAGTACGACATGTATCACATATCTGAGTATTGTTGAGACTTGTTTTTTTGTTTTTTTTGTGGTGTTGCAGGGGCGAGATCGAAGCCACACTCGACAGGCTGAAGAAGCTGGAGAGGGACCTGAGTAGCAAAGAGCAGGAACTGAAGGAGAGGGAGCGCCGTCTGAAGATGTGGGAGCGCAAACTCATCCAACAGTCCAACAGCCCGGTGAGTTACTCCTGAGCACTTCTTCACCTTGCCACAACCTTGGTGTGAACTGGCCTCAGCAGCGCCCTCTCTCTGCCATTGAATGAAATACAGGAACTTTTTTTTTCTCCAGTAGGTGGAAGAAGGCAATGCCTTAGAATGGCACTAAGTGCTGTGTAGATCTACGCAAAGGCCAAACAAGTCCATTTTGGAGCATATTCAAATCTCAATTCAACTTAAAATATATATATATATATATATATATATATATATATATATATATATATATTAAAAAAAAAGTCATAATCTTCCAAGAAACACAAATTTGTGAGTAATAATAGATATAATATATAATATATATATGTAAAAAACGCGACCCTTGTGAGGAAAAGCGGTCAAGAAAATGGATGGATGGATGGATTTTTATATAAGTGTATATACAATGGTCTTTGTTTTATGTGTCACAAATTTGTTCAAACACTGCCCATACACTAATACAAATAATATAAACCGCTGATCTGGGGTTGCCAACTTGCCAATAGTATACTGTAATCTGTTAACAAGACGGTAACATGAGTGAGAAGCTGTTATTTGAAAATCAATTTCAAATGTATGGAATTGTATTGCATTTGCTTGAAAAAAAATTCTGTGTAATTTTTTTTTTCAGTTTTTCCGAATATTTCAGTCTGTTTTTCTGAATATTAAAAATATATAATAAATAGGAAAAAATGCATTCCAAAAATAAAATAAAAATTGAATTAAAAAAAAGGAGTCAGAAAAAGAGTATTTTTTCCAAGTAAATGCAATACATTTCTGTACAAATGTACTTTTTTGCTTTAAGATCATCGTTTCAAATTAGCCATTTTCTTACTATATTGTCCCTGTTCTTACTCGAGTGATAAACTACATAGATCACCTACACAGTGCTGCTGTATGTCAGTCAAGTAGAATTTCAACTAATGCAGAATTGATGTTGTGGAAGAACTTGTTTCTAGATTAATTACTTGTAAACCATTAGCTGTAATTACACACCATAAAAGCTCTACTTGTGTGTGCTTCTTGTGCGTTTTATGCATTTAGTCTGTCATTCTGAAAAAGAACCATTTGACAGAGAAAAAAATTCTCCATCGAGTCCTCACCCTATGGACATTATGGAAGTCATTTCATGTATGCTTGATGTGGCATGCTGTGAAGAAAGAAGCCACAAGCGCCGGCTCCTTGTGGAAGGCCAATCTTTTATGATGAAGTGACATTTTGCTGACATTAAGATTGGCCAATTTGTTCTGAATGTGCTGGAGTGCAGTTGTTGCGGCAGTCTCTCACTTACCGAGATGTCCTCGGGCCCTTGTGTAAAGTACTTAATAATAAGGGCAAAAATAATTTGCTATTTTAATAATTATAATGTTTCGGCAGATTTGACCAAAATACTTATATGTACACATTGTTCTACTATTTACTGTTCAATTCAAGGCATTGTTCATATTAGAGCCTGGCAGATTGAATTAGCATCATATTGTGGAAAAACGTGTCTCCTTTGACTGCCTCCTTGTTCTCGTTTGTCTTTTATAACACGCCCGGAACTCATACGGGCAAAGTGTTGCCGCGTTCTATTTGCATTGGTTTTATTTTTTTGGGACAATATATTTCCATTTAATTGACGGCAATTGTTTTTAAATTATATACCATGATTTTACCGATCCGGCCCACTTGGTAATATATTTTCCTCCATGTGGCCCCTAAGCTAATATGAGTTTGACACCCCTCTTAAAAGCTTTTCTTTTTTTTTTTTGCAAATAGTTAAAAATGATGCCATGCAAATGTATTGAACTTAAAAGTTAAATACTACTGAACTTTTAGTTCAATGTTTAAGCCACTATACTGTAGTGTCATGCAGTTTGGACATTTAATTCAGTGATCCTTTTGCCTGCCACTAGAGGGAGCCTGCGTACCAGCACACTTTTGAGAATCACTGCTCCATGTCAGCACTGATGCCTTTCTGTGATGGGATCAAATAAAAACAAAACAAAGAAAAAGCTCATCGTAAATCATACTTTACAATTTTGTTTACATAACATTGGGGTTGAAATCCAAGTTGCTCTTAGTGTGCGTTCATTCCTTTCCATATGTGGTGATGCCGACGATACATGATATGACCGCAGGTGATTATACATCCATTTAGAGCTTCTTTCAGATTGGACAGAGAGAAGATATATAAATACCATATAGGTTACATTTTACTTTCTTCAAATCCTTCATGGGTCTGATTACCCAGCATGCGTTTAGTCCACATGGAGGCAAGGCTGTGTGATATAAAAAAGAAAGCAACAACAAATTGTGCAAATTCCACACAACGGCAAGTGACAAGTTTGAAGAAAGATCACGAGCAGTCCATTTGTTGGAAAGTGCTGTTCAAAATAAGACCGAATGTGCTTGCTTCCAAAGCGCAGCATGGAGGAGGCGGGAAGCGCCGGCGGGGCTGAGTGTCTTTATGAGGCCAAATGTATGGCAGCAGCCAGTGTTTATCGAGGCCCGCCGCATTCAGCTCTTAATCTGAAGGAGACGCTGAAAAGAGACGACTCCCTCACTTAGTCATCTTTCCTCCAATTTTCCACGGCAGCGTTTCTGTCATTACGCGCCATTCTACCCATCACAATGATGGAGTCTTTATTTTGCCTGTCAAGTTTCTGCGTGATTACATTTATTGAGCAATAAATGATTTGTCATTCAAATAGATGGCGTCAGGCTCAGGCAGATGGACAGTGCAGTCTGATAAAGACCATTAGAGGCCCCATGCCCAAAAAATAAATAAATAAATTGCTTGATTGAAAACGTGTCTGTTTTCAATTTTGGTAACATTTCCATTTGTCATTGTGTTGTTTGAACTTGTGTTTTGCAGCTGCTGCCTACGCTCGACATCTACACGTGGACGGAGGAGCATGTGGTCAGTGTCGTGACTTCACTATATACGTGCTTGATTATTATTTGCAGCTAACGTGTGACCATTATGCTACACAGTATTTCTGGATGCAGCAAATATTTGGTAAAGGTTTGTACTATATTTTTCCGATGATTGCCAAAATGTATTGCGAGTTTGAGCTGAGCTGTCATTTTCTCTTTTAGAGAGTAGCGCATGCGGGATGCACCTGTATGCTGACCTATTTCGAGACAATCACATCACGGGAAAAAGGCTGTTATTGCTGTCGGAGAACGACATGCGGGACATGGGCATCAAGTCCAAAGGTCACGTCATGCACCTGAAGGCAAGGCGAGGCGGAATGTTGGGACGTTCCCATGATGCAACGGCACCACTTGCTGTCGTGATTTATGTCATGTTTCCTCTTTGGCAGAGTGAAATTGAGAAGCTGACCAATGATTACCTCGGGTTGGTCCACTTTCCGCCTCTGCTCAAGGTAGAATGGGTCAACTTTTTTTTTCTTGAGCCTGTTTGTTGCGTCATCATGTGAGGGTTATTGTAAACTATGAGGAGCCTTTGTTGGAGAGGTTCTCGAGCTCCCCGTGACCCTGTACAGGTTATGTTGTTATAAAAATTCTTGGATGGATAGTATAAGCAGAAGTAATAACAATCTGTCATTCAGGAAAGAGAACAAAGAAAATATTGTTCCTACTTCTAAGTAAGATGGGAGCATAAACATTGTTACTGCTCTCATTCTCATTACTGTCTCCCTAATATTGTGATTCTCACTGTGCTGAACTGATTTATTTATTCATGTTTTTGAATTTTTTTTTTTCCCAGGAGGAGCTTGAAAATGAGGTGGAAAGCAGTAAAAGTGTGAATCTGGAACTGGTCTTTGGGTATCATTGGAAGCCAGGCACGGGAAAATCCGTACGTTTCCTACTTTACTCCATTTAAGTCCCTGTAAAGTGGACTTAGAGATTTGTTTTTAAATAAGTTATACATGCAATAATTATCATATAAGTATAGTTACTATTTACTATTACAATTGTGAAGGTATGGCATTAAACTTTTTTTTCTTTCTTTTTCAGTTGCGATGTGCGATTAGTTAGCTACTAGCTAGCTATGCCTACACTAAAAAAAAATGCATCTTGCCTTCAGATTCTGCTTTAGATTTATGGCAGATTTCAATAATTATATATGGCAGAATAAATTTCTGATAACCGATTGACCGGTTATTTAAAAATATATATATAATGAAAGAAATAACTTCTTTTTTTAACCATTAGCAATAAAGAAATGGATTAGAGGCAAAACATTTGACTGTTTTGCAATACTTTGCCCTTCAGTATTTGTTTAACTTTAAAAATATTTATTTATTTTGCTGATTTCATTTGAGGTGTGACTGTTTGAATGTCATTATCTTTGTCTTATGTTGTGACGGGGTTTCCCCCAGAAAATTTGCTAAGCCTGGCTGTCATGGACAGACTGAGAACAAAATTCGACCCGGAAAAATATTGGGAAAGAAAAGCCTGGCATATAAAGCACTGGGGGGGAAACCCTGGTTGTAATATATTAACGTGTAAAGAATTTTTTATTTTTTTTTTAAAAAGAGCTAATAATCAGCAATAATTGGTCGGGCCCTACTTTAGAGCGCCTTATTGTTAGCCACGAGTGCGTGCACGTCACGGTCAAGGGCACGAAGCGAATTGCACATACTGTGGATGCATGTGTACCTAATAAAGCGTCCACAAAGGTGTCCAACCAATGACGGCTGTTTTGTGACAGCATTGATATGCGGTGGCAAGAATCTCTAATGATAGCTGTTATGCTGACCATTACAGGCATCACTATACAGGTATAAAAGCAGACAAATAAACATGTCATCCTCCATGTAGCACTTCCAGCACCACTCGCTCGCAGGCCTTTGTGAGCTTGGAGAAGAAAAAAAAAAGGCTGGCTCTTCACTTGCCGTTCGAATTTAATCAAAAATAGCCCATTTAGCCAGAAGTCGTTTTCTTTTTAAAAGGAAAACGTTATTTAATCTTTCAGCTGTTCATTGTCCCATCATAAATAGTCCTCTTTCAGTGTGTTCGGCGGGGCTGAAACGAGCCTGCTAATTGCCTCCCATTTCTTCTGACATGTGGTGGTTTAGTGGGTCGAAAACACAGCGGGGAGAAGGAAACAGGAGGCTGAGAAAATGAGAGCTAATTATTTTCCCCTGCCTGGTGTCAGGTTCCGTGTCAGCCTTGTTTTTACAAACTGGAAGTTTTTTTTGTGTGTGTGCACAAAATAAAACAAACCCACACTGCATTTTTCCCCTCCTCTTCGCCCCTCTTTGCTGGCGATGTCATGGAAGCAGCTGCACTTCTCAAAGACAAAATGAGGGCCTTGCGATTGAGCGGCCACCATCTGACAGCCACTGAGGGTTCCCTGCTAATGAGGATATCACCGTGCAGCCAAGTGAAAGGTGCTGAATTATGTATGAGTTGTCATTATATGCACTCGGGTCCAAGGCATCATTACGCCACATTGTTTCTGCCGGAGTGATTAGACTCGCGTCGACGCGGGAGCCCCGGCGCGACCGTCCCGGGGCCAGCGTCGAGGCCGCTGGTGTGTTTCCGAACCAGCCGGATTGAACAACAACCCCCCCCCCGCTCGCCCCCAACGGGAGAGGGCGAAGGCTCCTCAGACGAGTGTGTCAGCACTGCTCCTCTGATGTCCTTCCCTGTGATCAGCGCACAATGGATTGGCCCGCACCCTGAACCCCGTGTGGTTAAGCGGTGACCTGTGGCTCTGTGGCGGCCGTTTGGGGATCGGCGCAATCATTACTGCTTCGTCAGCATGTAGCGGGCGGGGGAAAAGGGGCTGCGACATTGTTCACATTTGGACCCCCCCAGTGAGGGTGTGATGTGAGGAAGAAAAAAACAACACACAACCAGTTTGACGAATGATACTCCCAGATACAACCGGGCACTTTTTTCACCCCACTGGATGTACGTGATTTTGGCAGATCCCACACACTTTTTTTTTTTTTTACATAGTTTTATTATTTGATAAAAACGAGTCAGTTTGCATGCCTCCCTAAAATTGCAGTCCACTCTGTCATTAGGGAGTAATGCAGCAATGTACTAATGAAAAAGTGACGGGCTTAAAATTGAACCCTGGGGAACACCATGGCTCAGTGATAGAGTGGTCGTCTTGCAACCCGAAGGTTGTGGGTTTTATCCTCAAACCTTGTGACCATTTCAAAGTGTCCTTGAGCAAGTCACTGAACCCCAATTTGCTCCTAGATGACCTGGCAATGCCCTGCGTGGCAGCAGCCTCCCATTGTTGTATGGAATTGCTGTGTGATTGGGTGAATGTGAGGCTTAGCGGAAACAGTAAATATTTATTTATGTTTTGTAATTTTCATTTGACTATATGTGTAGTCAAGCTTATCATGTCCACTCTGTCATTTTAAAATATCAATTTATAAAAATGGCTTTCAGAAAACATTTTTATTATCTTTATTTATTTTTATACTATATATTAATATATATATTTTTTAATTTTTTACTCTATATTTTATTATTTTGCTAACGGAATCATGTTGCTAACAAAGTGAAGGTCCATCATGTGCTCATTAAATGCTAAACCTTCACTAAAAATGTCCACCCTGTCAGCAAGCTCACATATTTTGCTGTTTGTAGAATACAGTACTGTAGATTGCTTGCATAATATTGAATGTAAAGTTCAATTGAAATTCTCTCTTTTTTTTGGCGTCTCAAAATCACCTTATGTTGCTAATCCTTCATCACTGCCTTGGAAAGCTTTCCCATTTTACTGAGGCCCATTTAATTATGAGGCACTTCCACATATTTCCTCTAGGTTGTGCTGTTGCTTTACATACAGAGGTTCTCATAGAAAAGTGGCTTACTCAATTATCTTGATTTCCTGCTATTGCTGCCTGCCCTGTCTTACAATGAATTATTTCCCCGTTAAGAACTGCAAGTGGAAAATGTTCCTGGAACTTGACGGAGATGACGTGGCCTTAACTTTCATCAAGGATGTCATCTTCAGCCCCAATCGACAGGATGTGGAGCCCATGCGGATGACTAAGGTTTTGTGTTTTGGGATAAAGTTACTAAACGTGCTGACTTGCTCAATTTCTTGTCCCTGCTTCGTGTTTGTATAGCACGAATGAACAAATTCCTCTTATAACGCAGCCGCCGTTTGTAATGGACAAATGGATCGTCGGGATACAGCCCAACCAGAAAGTGGACTACACAGTCAGCTATAAGGTGAATGATGACACCTATCAATCACTTGTTGTTTTCATGAAGCAGTCACACACGATTCAGTTCATTTCTGCTACTCAATCTTTTGGGTTGTCATTATTGGTACCAAAACAACTAATCCAATCTGTTTGAGGCATGCTTTTGCTTGATTGGTTTTAACGCCATCTTGTGGCATCTTGGTGAGGAGCGTCATTTAGTCACTACATGAAGCTCCTTAACTCACTTCAACATAGTTACTTAACACCAAGATGCCTCACGAAGGTGCCAAAGCAATACTCAAAATCAGCAAATAGGTAATAACCTATATAATAACCAAATTTTATTTTGGGGTCTATACAAAACAATCTAGTTTAATTTTTGGCTTTGTACAAAACAACCCTTTTTTTATTATTGTTTTGTGGGTTATTCATTTTGACCCAATTGTTGGGGCAAAGTGAATACCGCTTAACCCAAAAAGTTGCGTCAGTCCATTTTTAGCCATGTTGGGTTATTCTTCAACTCAACTGTTTTTAGAACTGTCCCCCCCCCCCCCCCCCCCCCCAAAAAAAGTGCATTTGTGAATGCCAGACCACAAATATTCCTGAAAGTTAGAGTCAAATTTTGAATTGTTCATTCATCTTAAGAGGTTTCCACTACAGCAAAAAAAGGACTCAGTCAATCCTGCACTTGAAAAAAAAACTATAGGTCAAAAAGAGACTGACCACTGCTTGGGTCAATATGACCCTTTTTTTTGTACAATCTAACAAAACAACCCAAGAAATATTTTTGTACAATAAAAAAATTCCAAGATCAGTTACTTTTTAACCCAATTGTTTTTTGCGTGTGTGATGTTTGCAAGCCAAATCAGGAAACGTCTACTTTTCCAAAATCAACTGTAGCAAAGTGACCTGTAGTGTTTGGTGGGAATACGTCTCACGTGTCCTTTGTTAACACGTCAATCCAGAGTAATGTCAGGTTACCAAAGTCAACTCGGCACAGCTGCCCCTTGACGTGGTGTCAGACTGGTGGACCGGATGCCATCAAAATGGTGGAGCTCGTCATCGAACCGACACCTCTTCACTTTGACTTGAGCCCCAGGACTAACTCTGGTAAAGATATTCTACAAAAATGGACCGCCTATTTATCTCCCTGTTACAATAAAATTGGTGTCATGTGTTTTAGACATTGATGAAACTTGGATGCGCAGCGTGCGGCTACGGCAGATCGTCCGTCAGAAATTGCAGCAGCCCACTAACGCCCTCCCCACCCTCACCAGCTCAGGAGCCCGCACTCTTCCTCAGTTCCTGTCAGTGCACGAAAGCCAAGCGGCGTCTTACGCGGCGGCGGCGCGCCGCTCGCCCGTCCGCGCCCCCGTCAGAACCTGGAACGACTCGCGCAGCTCCTCGCCCGGCTCCTCGCCCACCGCCGGCCTGTCGGCCAAACTGTCACCGCTCTATTTGGGGTCAAAGGGCAGCAGCCCGTGCAGCACGACCTCAGAGAGCATGTCGGAAAGAGAGCGGCCGCTCAGCGCGGGCGTCGTGCTCGAGTACAGACGACCGGGCTTTTTTGGCAGCGCCGCCGGGCAAGGGAGGGGCAGTTTTAGGGCAAGCCAAGGCGTCAATAAAAGCAACAAAAGTCCTCGACAGCCAGCCAGGCCGCGGTCACACAGTTACAGCGCCACAGCGCAGATCCGCCCGTGCGTAATACCCGGTATAATGTCAGTGACGGAAATCCCCAACGAGGAAAACGAGGAGGCCAAAGTCAGCAGTGATGGTGGCTGGATCAAAGTGGAGCGCCACAAAAGGTCGCCGCGACAGGACAATAAAGCGGTCAGAGGTCGGCCGAGGAGAGGAGGGCGGGGAGGACGTGGTGCGGGGGGGAGGACTTAGTATGGCACGCAACAAACATGTCCTCAACTGGAATGTATTACCATGTATAATAATATTTACATGCTCTAAAAGGAACTGTTTCTATAAATGAATTATGTTTTTTAAACTGGCTGCTAATTTAAATAATGGTCAGAAAATATTTATTAAAGTTACAACATTCCTAAAGAGTTATTGTTTTTTATTTACACACTGTACTAATTATGCATTCCTAGTTTAACACCTTTTTTTGTGCTTGTTTGCGTATAAAAACCATGCATAAAATTTACTTTTAAAATTATTTAAAAAACAATTTTATTTGGTGATATAGTTCATGATTGTTGGACAGCTGGAAAAATTACATATTTCTTCATTTAATACATACAATTTATTCATGTTAATTTCAATCAAATGGAAATTAAATAGTTCTTTATACATTTCTCAAACCATTCCAAATTAGAAAACACTAAGTTATATGCTCTCAATTACGCTGTAGATTAAGAAACCTTCATTTGAGATTGAAGTCAACTCTTTTGGGCAAAATCATCCACCCAGTAAAGATTAAACCTCTCATTTTGGAGTCTATAAACAGGAATCTAATGTTGGAGGGAAATCACTCTTTACCCGCCTTGTATGCAAATTTCAAAGTGAAAAAATTCGCGCCTCGCCGAAACACATAGAAGATACATACAATTTAATGTCATGAATTAAACCCTTTTTTAAGTTGTGTCGTTCAGATACAAATACATATAAACGTGTTATCGTCGTTAAGGTAAATACGATCATCTTTTTGTGTCATTACGCAGCGAAACGCTAACTATTCCCTTTAAACGATTAATTTATTTTATTCAGCTTCCAGGACGTTGTAATGGCGCGGGAAACGAACGTGAATAGCGCGCGCTCCCGGAGCCGGATGTGCATTGTTCACTGCTGAGCTCAAGAAGCGAGCAACAGTTCGGATCCACTTTCTGTCTGCGTGCAACAACTTTGAAGACTAAAATGCCTTGCACACGCTCCAAGGTAACAATATTTGCTTGCTTGCTTGCTTGCTTGCTTGCTTGTTTGTTGTGTTTATTGTATGACGTCGAACTAAGTTTGTACTTTCGTTCGTTGTACACGAGCCAAATTTGTGCATTTCCTGACTACTTTTATTCAAACCTACACCAATCTTGAATTTGTGGAACATTGGCAAAAGTAATAGCAGTGGTTCTTTTCGCCGTGACCGGAAACTCGCCACCGAGCGTTATTTCGCCGTGAATTATGCAATAACTACGAAAATAAGGGGGTGTGGGGGCTCCTTCTTTTTGAAAGAAAACCACAATCAATTTTACTTTTCTTCTTAAAAAAAAACACATTTAGTGACCCCCCCTACATTTTAAACTATTGTGTTTACATCTCTACAGTTGTTTACATAACCTGGCAAAATTGAAATTTGGACAGTTTTAAAACCCATTAAAAAAAAGTGATTTGCCTGATCACTCGTATTTTAGTGATGGTAGACATCTTAAAAAAAATCTGCCAGAAAAATCCTGTGAGAAAAGGACACTCGAGGTGACCCCCAACTTAAACTGCGTTTATTTGTATCCATGAGATTTAAAAAGTGTATTAATGTGACTGTTTCTTTACCAGAGTGCAGCAGCCCAGCCTCCGTCCACCAGGATGAGTTTGAGAAGCTTCCGCAGCGTCCCCCTGGTTACCGTGGAGACGTCCTCCTCTTCCTCCGACGACAGCTGCGACAGCTTTGGCTCCGATGGAGGCTTCGCAAACACGGTAATAACACGTGTGTTGTTACCGGGCGGTGATTATCGTGAAGCATCTGAGCAGCGACGATAACAACGTGGTTTTGTATTTTAGAGGAGCAACTCCCGACTGTCGAGGCGGCTGCTTGTCAAGACGAAAGTTCCGGAGGCCGCTGCGGAGGAAGACGCGCGCACCGGGTTCGAGGAGGAGCTCATCAACACTCAGATGAAAGCGATGGTGATTTGCAAAGAAGGCATGGGTGAAAATGTTTCATTTTAAGATCAAATCCTCAAAAATGTTTCCTCCCAGAAAGTAGATCCTGATTCTGAGCCTGCGAGACGTGGACGCAGGTCCAACCTTTTGAAGGTGGCCATTGCTTTCCCCACCCGGAAGGCGGGCGCCAAGAGGCCTGCGTCCGAACCGCTCCCTCAACCTAAAGTGCTGCACTCTGATAAGGAAGAGGAGAACTTCATGGCCAAGAGAGCTTTGAATATTAAAGAGAACAAAGAAATGGTAGCGAAGATTGCGTTTACTCAAAATGATCAAACTTTTTTTCGCGCGTGTGACCTCTCATCCCTGTTTTGTTTCAGCTTGCTAAGCTGATGGCAGAGCTCAACAAACTACCGGGACTCCTTCCCAAACGAATGACCTCTGCTTCCACAACGGTATAATAATTCCCTCGTCATCCAATAGTGCATGCGTGTAGTGTAGTGTATATGCCACACACATGTGAAAATCCGTGACATAGCAAAACATAAAAAAATAAAATAAAATTTAAGGACTTTTACCTCTTCAACACACCTTAAATATCTTCTTAAACACATTTAATTGTATTAAAACACACTTAAGCCTTTAGAATACAGTTTGAAAGTCTATTCTCAGTTTTCATACGCCAACTCAAGTCTGCTAGCTTAACGCTAACAATGCCAAATATAGACATTAGCATAAATGTTCGTTTTAAACATTCAAACGGCTACTTTAACAAATATGGAGCAACGACACATACAAGCATAGCATACAACAAAATGGAATTTAAATATATTTACACACTAAAATGTTCAGCCAACTTGTATAATTAAATCCAATGAAAGTCTGCTAGCTTAATGCTAACAATACGAAACGCAATAGTCAAACAGAAATGAGCATGGATGTTAGATGAGTTATAAACCTTTTTAAACAACTGCTAATTTAACACACACGTAGCAGGTACACATACAACAAAAGGAATTTAAACAATGTGTATTTAAAGACCAAAATGTTAAACCAAACCATATAATTCAACATAAGTCTGCCAGCTAACGATATATAAACCTTGAAACAACTGCTAGCAGCAGCAACACATACAAAAGCAAATTAAACATATTATTTAAACACAATATAGTTTCGTCCAATGAAAGTTTGTTAGCTTAATGCTAACATATGTGAAATGCCAAAGACAAATGGAAGTTAGCATAGATTACAGGAGTTTCTAAACCTTAAAACAGATGCGACTTTACAACACAAATGGCAGAAACACATACAAAGAGGTCAAACGTCTGCTAGCTTAACACTAATATTTAATGCAAAATGCCATAAACAAGTGGAAATTAGCATAGATGTTGCTCTTAAAATAATGATTGTTTACTTGCGCTTACAGGAGAATATTTTTCTGATACTGATACATCATCATCACTTTTCAGACCCGACGTGCACCTCGCCGCTCCATGCCTGAAAATTTGAGGCGTAGCTCGGAGCGTCTGTCTCGACCCCACACTCGCTCCCGCACGCTAGTGGACGGCCCGCCCAGCCCAACGCCAGAGGAGGAAGAACCCGAGGACAAGTTTAGCCTGGTGCGACAGAGCCGCTACTACGAAGAAGTGGACGAGCCGGTAAGCTGCGTTTTTCCGTCTCTGTAGTCGCCGCTAACGTTGCTCTCAAAGCTAACGGCTAATCTTATTTCACGTACAGGTCCGCCGCCGCTCGTGCAACGGCATCAAGGCCTTCCCTCACGTGGTTCGACCCGTGGACGAGGTCACGGAGGCCGAGCTTGAGCGCATTTGCTACAACGTGAGGGAGAAAGTGTACAACAGCGTCACTGTGAGTTTGAAAAGCGTTACTTGTGTCTAAATGAAGCTCCTCAACTCAGTTCAACGTGCAGTTAACCCTTGGCGGCGGGGATGGTGGCAAAACGCTTCTTTTGTCTAAATGGAAGTTCTTCAACTCACTTTGACGCAGTTTTTTGGTCCCAAGATGACGGCAAAGTTTTTCTTTTGTCTAAATGAAGCCCCTTTACTCAAACAGAATTATTTGGTCCTAAGATAGCAAAAAAGCACTACTTTTGTCTGAATGAAATTACTCAACTCACTTCAATGCAATTCTTGGCCCCAAGATGGCGGCAAAGCTTTAATGTTGCCTAAATGAAGCTAGGGTTTCAAATTACGGTTTAAAACTAGGGCTAGGGTTTCAAATTAGGGTTTTAAACTAGGACTAGGGTTTCACACTAGGGCTAGGGTTTGAAATTAGGGTTTTAAACTAGGGCTAGGGTTTCAAATTTAGGGTTTTAAACTAGTGCTAGGGTTCAAAATTAGGGTTTCAAACTAAAGCTAGGGTTTCATATTAGGGTTTAAAACTAGGGTTAGGGTTTCAAATTAGGGTTTTAAACTAGGGCTAGGGTTTTAAACTAGTGCTAGGGTTCAAAATTAGGGTTTCAAACTAAAGCTAGGGTTTCATATTAGGGTTTAAAACTAGGGTTTGAAACTAGGGCTAGGGTTTGAAATTAGGGTTTGAAATTAGGGTTAGGGTTTCATATTAGGGTTTAAAACTAGGGTTAGGGTTTCAAACTAGGGCTAGGGTTTCAAATTAGGGTTTCAAATTAGGGTTTGAAACTAGGGCTAGGGTTTCAAATTAGGGTTTGAAACTAGGGCTAGGGTTTCAAATTAGGGTTTGAAACTAGGGCTAGGGTTTCAAATTAGGGTTTGAAACTAGGGCTAGGGTTTCAAATTAGGGTTTGAAACTAGGGCTAGGGTTTGAAACTAGGGCTAGGGTTTCAAATTAGGGTTTCAAACTAGGGCTAGGGTTTCAAATTAGGGTTGGAAACTAGGGCTAGGGTTTCAAATTAGGGTTTGAAACTAGGGTTAGGATTTCAAATTAGGGTTTCATATTAGGGTTTAAAACTAGGGCTAGGGTTTCAAATTAGGGTTTCAAGATAGGATTAGGGTTTCAAACTAGGGCTAGGGTTTCAAATTAGGGTTTCAAACTAGGGCTAGGGTTTGAAATTAGGGTTTCAAACTAGGGCTAGGATTTCAAATTAGGGTTTTAACTCTTTGACTGCCAACCGTTTTCAGAAAAGGGATGCTGTGGGTGCCAGCTGATTTAAGCATTTTTGACTGATCTTTCAAGGTCCACAGAATATTTTGTGTTTGGACTATGGAAACACACATACTACCAAATGAAAGATTGAACTCTCATCTTTCAAAAGAAAAAAAAGTTTGTTTCTACCTTATTCCGTTTTTCAGTAATCAACAATAGAAAATGGTTAGTTTCACCCAAATGCTCTGTTTTGGACCAAAATACGGAGAAGTCAAGCTTTTTGTGAAACGATATTATTTCATTTCAAGCACTACTTTTATCTAAATTAAGCTCCGCAACTCACTTCAACAAACCCAGTATTTTTATTTATTACTATTGTGGGAGTCTTTTATTTTTATTTTTAAGAAGCCTTTTTCCCTCTTGTCTGTCTTCCAGGGGAGCACTTGCCACCAGTGCCGCCAGAAAACAATCGACACCAAAACTAACTGCCGCAATCCCGAATGCGTCGGCGTCCGTGGTCAGTTTTGCGGCCCGTGCCTCCGGAACCGCTACGGGGAGGAAGTGCGAGATGCTCTGCTGGACACGGTGGGTTCCGTAAAGTTTGCGTGCGTGCTCGCCAAACGTTGTCGGGGTCTCACGTGTGCCTCGTCGTCCCCCGCCAGGAGTGGCGCTGCCCGCCGTGCCGAGGCATCTGCAACTGCAGCTTCTGCCGGGCCCGCGAAGGCCGCTGCGCCACCGGAGTGCTCGTCTATCTGGCCAAATATCACGGCTTTGACAATGTTCATGCCTACCTGAGAAGGTGACGGATGCGTTATCGATGACCTTTTTTGTATTTATGTTTTTAAACGTTTTTTTGTTAATCTCGTCGTTGTTTTTCTGTGCAGCTTGAAGAAGGAGCTGGAAGAGGTTAGCGAGTGATGATCGACCAATGGAGGCGCTCGATTACAAACTTTGACACTTTTGTGCGATCGCGTTATCAGGTTATTAATTCTTGGATTTGCATTTGAAATGAATATCAGAGTTGATCATCTGTGATTATTAGCAAGGTTTGATGAACTACAATTGTGATCAAAATAAATAAAATTGAACGGTTTTAAGGCAATGTTTGGAATGAACCTCAGTTCAAAATACACTTGCACAAATATTTGCTGTATTTTAAAGCAAAATACATATTAAGTTGCTTTTTTGTTTTTGTTTAACTCATTCACTCCCAGTCATTTCCACAGAAGCAATTCCCTTCACTCCTGTTTTATTGGATTTTGACAGATTTTGCAACACCCACAGAATATTGCTATAAAAACATGGAACCTACCAAAAAAAGATTAGTCTCTTCTTTCCTCAGAATTTTTTTTTATTTCTATCTGTTTCCGTTTTGCAGCAATAAGCATTAGAATATAGCAACATTTCATCATTAATCACAAATCAATTTAGAATTGTGAGTAATTGAGTTTTTTTTTTCCCCGCAACATGGTCCTGATCCTTTTCCTTTGCTCTACTGGCCGTTTGTGTAATAACTACCATTTTTTTCAACTGTCCTTTGCAGTTGAGAGGCTGCAACAAAGCCTTCTGTGTGCTCTAGCATTTAAAAAAAAAAAAACGTATAAATATGTCTTTGGGACACTGAAATGTGTAGATTGTCACAAGCGGATATAAATACTGTGCTGTATATTTTTCCCTATATAACTAGAACTGCTGTTTTTTCACATTGTTTTAAATGTAGATTTCAGACAGTAGTCTGGTTGAACCCTGTCTGTTTTTTTTTGTCTATGTAAACGTTTCTTGACAATATGTTATATGTGACCTCATTAGTCTAAACATGACATTCTGATTAATATTACATTTGTGGAATCTAAGTTATGCATCAAAATCCAGCCGTTTTTATCCATTTCAGCGGGCGGCCATTTTGCCACATTCTGTCGACTGAAGATGACATCACGGTTGCTCAGGCAACGACCAATCACAGCTCACCTGTTTTCTGAAGCTCAGCTGTCATTGGGCGCCTTCTGATATTAATAAAAACTGCTAGATTTTGATGCTTAACTTGTGTTTTTTTTGGGTTGACTTCCCTTTTAATTTCTTGTAAATGTGTTTACGTGTGAAAAATGAGACCTGTTAGCCTGTCCTTCGACAGGACACAAGTCGGGGTCCACTGCCCGCCACGTGGCGATGGCCAGGAGCTCGGTGTGATGTACTGTACCACTCATATCTCCTTCATTAGATAACCGGCGCTAATGGCGTGGAAACAATTAGCGCACTCTAATGGGAGTCTTGTACCTGTAAATCATTTCATCCTGCGCTCTGCCATGGCTCATTTTGTGCTCAGCCTTGTGATTCTGGACACGTGAATTGAACTCTCCTGCATCAGTCTGCTGCAAAGCGTACTTTTTTTCGGCTCAGGTTGGGAACTGTCTGGTTTTAGCCCATTGCTTGTGACATGCTGACTTAACTGTAAATTTTTATTATTAAAGTCATAATCTTTGCGGAAACAAAGTGTCACCTCTCTGTTGTTGAAATGTGGAGCTGTGACAAATGATTTTGGTTATCGACACTGTTTTATACAAGATTCAATGAAAGTTGAAATAGCAGAATCTTCTATTAAGCCATTTTCAGCAATAAAACGTTCATATTTTGTTTAGAATTAATTTGATAACTTTATTTTTCATGTACAATTAATACCTTTAAAAACATATTTTGCCACTTGCGGTTGACTGAAAATGACATCACAGGTGCTCAGCGCTCATGTAACGACCAATCACAGCTCACCTGTTTTCTGGGTTTGGTCATGTGACATTCGCAAAATCATCCACGATTGGTCGTGCCCTGAGCACACGTGATGACACTTTCAGCTGAGAGCAAAAGGCAAAAAGTGTTTATAAAGGCATTAATTGTACATGTAAAATAATGAAGTTATCAAATTAATTATAGATAACATTAACTTCTTACTGCTGAAAATGGCTCAATCAGTCAAGTATCCCTTTTAAAGCAGCAAAATCTGCCCATTTTTATCCATCTCAAGGCTCATATAGCGACCAATCACGGCTCATCTGTTTTTGGAAGCCACGCCGTGATTGGTTGTGACCTGAGCCCAGAGTAACTGTGATGTCATTTTCAGTTTGGTGGCAAAATGGCAACCCTGATACATAAAAAAAATAAAAACGGGTGGATTTTGCCGCTTAACTCCTATTCTGTGGTTGGCCAAAAAAAAAAAGCAGCGTGCCAGACTGTACACCCACCAATGAATTAGAATATAAAATATGCAGGTATTTCCTCATTCACTGCCATTGACGGCTATAGACGTAAAAAATTCATTTGGACTATTTCTATTTTAAAAAAAAATCCACTTTTGTTAACAAGAGTATGAAAACCTAGAAAAAATTGTTTTATTGTACATTTAGAACAGTTATCAAATGTGTGATTAATCGTGAGTTAACTATTGAAGTCATGCGATTAATTACAATTAAAAAATGTAATTGCCTGACGCGACTTAAGGATAATTAAAAATTAGGGGCGTCAGGCGATTAAAATTTGTCATCGTAATTAATCGCATGACTTCACTAGTTAACTCACAATTAATCACAAATTTTATATCTGTTCTAAATGTACAATAAAAAATACTTTAGTTAACAAAAGTAAAAAAAGAATGTAAAACTAATAAAAATAGTTTAAATTAATTTTTGACTTCTATAACCGTCAATGGCAGTGAATGAGTTATGAAAGGGTATGAATCACTTGGACATGGAAATGTGTGCTCAAATGTATACAAAATGTGTATAATTGACTATGACAGACAGCAAAATTGCATCTAAAGAAAATACAACCACAACTTCTATTTCCAAACCTATGATTGGTATAATAACGATGCACTTGAGAATCCCGCTCCTGTTTTAAATACCAATGATCTTCCACTTTGGGGTGATGAATATTTGGCCAAGTAATTGTTTACAACGCTTCAGCATTGAGCTGATCTGCTAATCACGCTATGAAATACAATATTTATTCATTAGAGCAGATTTAATGAGGCCTCGCGGTGCTAATTATGAAAACCAGCGTAGCAGTAAATGAGCAGCGTGTGGCGGCGGGCTGCGGGGTACCACTAACCGAGGGACGGGGGTGTCGGGGGTTGTGTGGGAGGGGGTGGGGGGGGGGGGGCGTGGCTTAGAGGAGGGCTTGAGATGGCCTCAGCCACATACATCACATGACAGGTCACAGATGGGGGCCCCGCTTCTCCCACAAACAACCGTAATGTTGGACTAGGTGGCATGTTGGTCAATATACAGTATGTTATGGGTCAATAGATCCTCAAAATGTATTAATAGCATATTTGAGCATATTTGATGTTAATAAATGCCTTCTAGTGTGGCCGCACATATTGCTCATGCCAAAAAGCACCCGCTAAACACGGGTCATATTTGACCTGGAATAACCTCTCTCGGCATACACAAACTTGATAGCATAGAAAGGATTTTCGAAATATTTAGATTTGTGTGTATTTTCAGGTAAAGTGATCACATTTCAGAGTGAAAAGAACGACATCATAAGTCCACTTGAAGTGATATACTGCCGGCCGTAAAGCTAAAACGGGTTTTGAGCACTGCGGCTCGCATTTGTATGCACGTATGGAGATAAGCGGCGGTTTCACAGCATAATAAAGATTTTGATTGACTGATATTTTCATTATGGCTGCAGGGAAACGCGGCGACTGCTGATTTGCCTCAGAGACCTGCGGGTCCACGCTGATTTCACAAGCTTTGGGTCAGAATCAGCTGATTAATTATAATTTAGTTTGTCAGGCCTCTGTGTTAAACAGCTTTCTCTGTTACTGCTTTTTAAGGACGTTTTTTTGGGGGGGTGGGATTTCAGGTGAAATTCCCGGGATGAAATTAAAGTGTCCTAAACCTTTACAGGTGAACTTGAATAACCTTCTCTACACGTTTGAACACAAAGGATGAAAGACGACATGAAAACATTGGTCAGTCCGCAAACCAAAAAGCTCCCGCGGCGTGTGAGCTTCCTGAGAGGAGGTCCATGCATAGCGAGTGCCTGAGAATGGCAGGAGGCTCCGGATGCGCTTCTCTGCCCCTCCCCCTCCTCCCCCCCCCCCAGCCTGCAATGTGATGGAAACAGCACTCCGGTTCTGCTGTCTCGGTGACATTATCGAAAGCAAAGAGCTGTCTGCAGTTGGTCCATCTCACGGGAAATTGCCAAGTCACCCTAACAAAGGAAAAGCACAAGTGCACTTTGCGCTGCTTTTAAAAGGAAAGCGTGATAAGGTGAAATATGCAGTTGCGCATGGGAGACGTGGACGGCAGCGGATGGTTGATTTTCAGGTGGCTGGCTTCTACAGCTATATCGTTTATGACATGTTTTTTTTTTTATGTCGCTTTGTATGTATTTACACTGGGGGTGTCAGGCAATTAAATTTTTTTATTGTAATTAATCGCATGACTAGTGATAGTTAACTCACGATTAATTGCAAATTTGCTAAATGTACAATAGAATATTTTTTTCCATAGTTTTCATGCTGTTAACATAAATGTAGAAAATATGTTAAACTCATAGAAATATGGCTACATCATTGATACAGTAATTTCATAATAATTCATAAAATTGAGTTAAAATGAAAAAGATGGACTGTACTGTGATATTGATTTGTGTTGAGGTAATTTGCTGCCACTAGATGGCATAATTGCATTTGTAGGACATTGGTGACAGCTCAGTGCATTTTTCTTTTTATATTAAGAACGATCTAATGTTTAACATGAAGTAACTTGTCAAATTCTGCACATTTTTAAAATGGTAAAATACAACTTGACCCCAGTCTCCACAAATATATGCATTATTATTACATTTATTACTGCAAAATTTTGACGGGGGCATGTCTGCTGCGTTGCGACTGAAATTCCCGCAGTACAATGTTTCCAAAAAACGGGCAGTCATTAATCGCATGTTAAAAAAATTAGTGGTGTTAAAGGAACTTTAAATTAACTCACTAATTTTTGACACCTGTAATATGTACATAATTACGTATATATAGATATACAGTACATCTATACTGTGTATATGTATTTATATATGTCAATAAATAAAATGATTTTCCTGCATGGCCAAAACAAGATGAGAATTTTCACTTCATATTTTCCATTAGATGATAAACAACAAATAGTCATTCACATAGACAACTATTACATCAACTAATAGTTTATATAATTATATTAAATCAAGTTGCCAGGCTAAGATAAAGATGATTAAAATCAGCAATGTCATTCTTACAATTGTCAAGCACATAACACAGTTACTAACTCCACTCTGCCTTAAAATAAGTGTCCATTTCCCATCCAGATTTCTTATTCTAACTGTCGTTCTCACTACTACCTAACGGGGGAGCTCTAATACAGGCAACTCAGTTGTTCAAACTTTCAATTGGCTTTGTCAATAAATTCGCCATAGTTTCGACAGCTAGGGTAAGACTGTCCACAAACACATCTGGAGTTTCTCTGTTGTGGAGGCTGCGCATTGTTGTGAAAGTTGAGCTTCCCAATAGGAACACTTAGGTCGCAGGAGGGAGAACGTTTGGTGGGGGGTGGGGGGGGGGGGGGGGCGGTTAATCTGTAAATCTATTCCTACCCCGAGTGAGAACTGGTACATTAGATCGATTTTATTGAGATCATACATTATAAATGGGGCATGGAGGAGCTTACGGCCTTGATATGGTGGTGCTCACGTGCTTCATTAATTTTTACTTCATTAAGTCCTTCAGACCCTTTGTCACACTAGTCGCCGTCATGCTCGTGAATCCGGGATACAGGACAGGGAGGACTTTTACAAGAGTGGGTACATATTGTCCAAACAAATCCGTAAAATGGATCAAACAGCACATGACTTATGGACAAGGTCACAAAATGACACTAAAACATGCATTGATTGTAATAACATCAACACTGAAAAAGTTACACTGAGCAGCCCTGACTTCAAAGTGTAGAGGGGCATGATGGGAAAAAAATGTATTGCATTGTATTAGTTTATCATCAAACTTGATTCAAGCCTGTGCGCTATCAACAAATTTGACTTGAATATAGGTGAAGTCAAAATTGTTTGCGTTTTTGTTCAAAGGCTGAGAAAAGCCTTCAAGGATTTAAATATTTTTTATTTAATTGTCAATACTAATATTTCCAGGATATCTCTTTTGAGAGACATGAGAATTACAGGGTGTGTATATAAAACAAACACACATTATAAATATAGTCTATATATATATATATACTGTATATATATAGTATATAAGTCTGTTTACCTAATGCTAACAAAAAATGCTATATGCCCTAGCTAAGCTAACGACTAGCATTGGTGTCACAGACCTGCGGTGTTAAAATATAAATTTATGAAATGAAAATAATTAAACCGTGTGCTTGAATACAAGTTGTTTAAGAGTTTTAAAACTACCACGTTATCAATGCTGGTTTTGTTAGCTCGTCAAAAGATGTTCTCATTATGTGTTAGCATCAAGCTAGTGGACTTTAAGGCAAAGTTAAGTGGTTTGGTTTAATACACAACATGTAATTCTATTTGCTTTATGGTCGACTTTTGTTGTAAACTTCAATAAACATCTTCAATCTTTTTGGGAAAAATAGTTCACTATCTGCTAAACTGCAGCTTGTTGTGAAGTTTCATCCATCATAACCCAGCGTTTTTTAAAGACAAGTGGAACTTTGAAATCCAGTACAACATGTTGACGAGCTTAAGCTGTGAATCAGCTTGTTAAACTCTCACTGCGCATGAGAACGTCGCACGTGAGCGAGCAGCCGCTAAGTGAGATGGCACGGACTCCCTAATATTTCAAATCTGTTTCGACAGCTGTTCCGAGGAAAAATGGGTGAAATTTGTCTGCTTGAAAGGACCATGACATCATTACATCTGCCATCTAGTATCTCTCGTGGCAAAATCCATGTTTGAGGCTGGCTACCTCTTAAAAACAACACAGAGAAAAAGAGAGAGCTCAGAGATAATTAACGCCAGACACCACTTTATAATCTTGGGGATTATTTCCACCACTTAAAAAGCAGCACACATTGTTTGCAATGTGGCCGGGCATCATGAACAACACTTGAGCGCATTTGACTCTCCATTTAACTCCAGCTGGAAAATGTTGGGACATGTGCGCCAAATTCCCAGTACCAAAATCTCTGAGAAAATGTTTTCCTCCCAAAAAAGCACTCAAGAAAACCAAACACTGCAATTTCATTGTCGACCGCTATCGTGCAACCTTATTTTAATAGTTAAGCACAAACATACGACTGTAATGTTACTAAGTCATAATCACTCCAATGGGGTGACCCGTTTTAAAGGGGAATTTTCTTTTCAATAATGTGTTCTCTTTGAGTCTAAACACATCATTCTGCATAATTTTGCATTTGTGGAATATGAATTAACTCATTCACTGCCAATGACGGCTATAGACGTCAAAAAATCATTTTTAATTATTTCTATTAGTTTAACATTTTTTCCCCACTTTTGTTAATAAGAGTATGAAAACCTCGTTTTTTTTATTTTTTATATTGTATTAGAACAGATATAAAATTTCAGGTCTCCCTGATTTGTTGAAATTTAGATGTCTCTGGGGTTGGTGAAGGACTCTGGTTGGTGGCCTGGTGGGTGGTGTCTGGTCGGTGCTGGATTTCGCTTTCCTTTCTTTTCTTTGGTCCTTTCTCGGGTTTCCTGACGGCCTCACGACTCTGGCTGGAAGTGTTCGGTTTGGGGAAACGGTATGGGATTTATTTTTATTTTTATAGGTTTTAGGTGAACTACTGAATGCACGCACGCACACACATACACATATTCACCCACATACAAAAAAAAAAAAAAGATATAAAATTTGTGATTAATCGTGAGTTAACTATTCACTAGCTAACCATTCAACCATTCATGGCTCAGTTTGCTAGCTAAACCCAGAAAACAGGTGAGCCATGAATGGTCGTTACCTACTTCCTCAGCACAGGTGATGTCATCTTTAATCGACAGCAAGTGAAAAAATTTGTTTCTAAAGGTATTAATAGTACAAGAAAAATAATGAGGCTATCAAATAAATTCTGGACAAAATATTAACTGTTCACTGCTGAAAATGGCTCAATGAGTCAAGTATCCCTTTAAGAATAAAGTTCTCTTCATATCTGTATCGCTTGCTCATTTGTCCTTATCTTTCAATTTCTGAATTTCAATAATAATATTTTTTTATTTTTTAGGGATTTGGTAAGTAAATCCAGTATGTGTGAAAATAAATTTAATTGGAATCATTTCTAATTTTCAATTGCTAAACTTGTATAATTGCATTAAAAAATTGAATTTGAATTTTCAATGCAATTATTCAAAGTTAGCAATTGACATTCAAATAAAAATGATTAAAATTCACTTTCTGGTTATAAATGTTTCATCCTTCAATTTGTTGTCTCAACATAATGGTGAGGAGGTTATACATTTGCACATTTTCATAACATACAATAACAATAATCGTAACCACAATGTGGCCTGTGACATAAATCAGTTTGATTGTAGACCTCTGTAATAAAGAGACATGACCTCAAAACAGTTTATTCTCCTTGTAGCAAATGATGAGTTCCAATAGAGTGAAATTAATCTCTAAATTCATTTTTCTGGAGATCCCCCTCAGGCACTCAAAGGGGCTCCCCAGTTTCACTTTTGGGGGGGATCTAGTTAACAAAATAATCCCAAAGCTATTTTCATTTAAATAACACTTTGTATTTTGTGGAATACCCTTCCCTAAATATAATTGGCAAAATGTAAAACATGACCCCGGGGGCTGCTTGCTTGGGCCGCGCTGCTCGGGCTGCTCGGGCTGCTTGGGCTGCTCGGGCTCAGTCACGGAGGACACGTCTGGCACACAGATTGAATTTGTTCCCTCTCATGTCAGCGGCAGGAAAACAATTAAGCGCACGTTGGAGTGTGTACCACTTGACACACTTTCTCACCTCACTGGGGCAATCGTCTGCGGAGACGACGTCGTTACTAGCAGAGTTTCACAAAGACGGCATTGTTACTTTTCGGATTTGAGAACATTTCAATTAGGCGGCTGATGAAACAATAAACGTGGTTTTCTTCGATGCGGCGTCTTCGTTGGAAACGCAAGAAGCAGCGCACAGTTTGTCGTCAGAGATGATCAAACAGTCTTGTCGCTAATGGCGGCGGGTGACATGGCCAGTGAATACAGATCAGCTTTAATTGTGGCGCCTCTCGCCGCCACTGCCTGTCAATGCGGGCCTTTCAATCGGCGGCAATTTGCTCTGTTCCGTCTCTTAAATGCTGTTTCCAATTAAACGCTTTACAATTCATGATCTTCACTCAAGGTTAAATGAAAGCAGTTATTCCTGTCAGGGAGGTGATTAAAGGCTGCCCACACTAGGCACTTTTGTGTGTGAAAGAAAGAAAAAAAAACAATTAAACTTGGGATCTTTATTCATTATATGCAGTCTTGCGACATAAATGCCCAGCGCAGCGGCTCTTAATCACCTTGTTCACTTTAAATCTTACTTTAGACCTCTAGCAGGAAGAATGCTAAATTAGTATGCGTTTCATATTTAAATTAGCTTGTTGAAGCTAACACTGGATGTAACTGAAACATTTTTTTTAAAAAGTTTTTTTCCCTTCAGTAAATAGTAGTACTTGCCTTTGAGACTTTGCCATTCAACCCCCCAAAAGTTGAAGCTCCCACACTTTATTTTATTTTTGCTAATATAAGGTTAATGTTAGCATGAAATGACACAGTGGACCTAGACTTAGCAAGCTAACTGTGCTATGTATAATAAATATAACTGGACTTTCTGAAACATATTTTTGTTTAGTTTTTTTATGTGTGAGTAAAACGAAGTAATAGTACTAGTCGTGTCTTTGAAACTTTCCTATTTTACCCCCAAAAAGTTTAAGCTCCCCCACTTTATTTAATTTTTGCTAATGTAAGGTTAATGTTAGCATACAATGACACAGTGGACCTAGACTTAGCAAGCTAACTGTGCTATGTATAACAAATATTACTGGAATTTCTGAAACATATTTTTGTTTAGTTTTTTTTTGTGAGTAAAACAAAGTAATAGTAGGAGTCGTGTCTTTGAAACTTTCCCATTTAACCCCCAAAAAGTTGAAGCTCCCACACTTTCTTTTTTTTGCTAATATGAGGTTAATGTTAGCATAAAATGGCGCAGTGTACCTACCCTAAGCAAGCTAACTGTGCGATGTATGACAAATATAATTGGAATTTCTCAAGCATATTTTTGTTTAGTTTTTTTTGTGTGTGAGTAAAACGAATTAATAGTAGTAGTAGTCGTGTCTTTGAAACTTTCCCATTTTACCCCCAAAAAGTTGAAGCTCCCACACTTTATTTTATTTTTGCTAATGTAAGGTTAATGTTAGCATGAAATGACACAGTGGACCTAGAATTAGCAAGCTAACTGTGCGATATATGACAAATAATTGAAATTTCTGTAACATATTTTTGTTTAGTTTCGTGTGTGCGAGTAAAACGTAGTATTAGTGGTAGTCGTGTCTTTGAAACTTTCCCATTTAACTCCCCAAAAGTTGAAGCTCCCGCACTTTGTTTATTGCTAATGTTAGCATTAAATGAGCACACGGTGGACCACTTAGCAAGCTAAGTGTGTTATGTTAACAAGTATAAATAGAATTTATGAAAGTTTTTTTTTTTTTTTTACATAAATAAATAACTATAACAGAATTGACATGCTGAGCTTTACAACAACATCCAAATACACAAATTCTGAAACACGAGTGTAATTTTTAAATTTTTTTTTTTAGCTAGCCACAGTTTGAGCCGCCACTGAAGGAAAACTGCTGAAAATAGAACATACATGATTAAAATGACTAGTTTTGATCCAAAAGTGTGTTGTGGACCTTAGAGTTTATTTATTCTGCTTTTATTTCAAGACGACTGATACTATTGAGGACATTATAATGACATAATCTCACAGTAGTGAAGCCCCCCCCCCCCACACTCCCACCAACACAGTAAATATTCAGACAATTGAGTTTCTATTTTGCCAACTCTAGAGTTGAACTTTGTAACAGCAAGATGAATGTGGTAGCGTGTTATTAATGAGTGAATAATGTGCTCGCAAAAGTGGCTTTGAGGCGTCGCCGTGATGAATGCGACAATAGAGGTGAAGAGCATGTTGACTAATGACTATCGTCCAGGGATGTCACCCCTGCGCCCTTTGAGGTAGACAGCCACCGACTGCATTTCACACTTCACATGACGTCCATAATTCACGAGTAGTCACGCTCGCTTGTTGAAATCAGTCTGCCATTTCCACATACCTTTTTGGTTTGATAATAAATCACTAAAAACATGTTACAACTTCAATTGTTCTTTTACTACACGTGTGGTTCTGTTGCACAGGCCCAGCCACTGATTTGTTTATCCGATCACATTCTGATACCTTTATTGGCTAGTAAACAGATGGAACCTATGAAACGATGCTAACACCAATTAACATGAAGCAAAAAAAAAGAAACGTTTTTTTGTGTGTGTGTGTGTGTGTGAAAATACTTTGTTTTAGTTAGGTTTTATTAGTTTTAGTTTTTTAACATATAGAGTGTTTGTCGAGTACAAAATAAAAAAATAAACAAAAATTCTCAAACTGTTTGACTTTCCTTCTTGTGTACGGAAGTACAGAAAAAAACAAAGTTAATACATTTAAAATGAACCCTGAAAGTTCACGTATGATATTACTCGACAAATATAAAAAGAAGGACATTTTCTCTGGAATTATAGCTTGTTTTAATTATTTTTTTTTTATAAATTTAAATTCTAGTTTCAGTAAATTTTCATTAAAAAAATAAAATAAAAAAAGTTTTATTCTGTTATCCAAAATGGTGTTTTTTTTTTCTTTCAATTTTAGCATAGCCATTTAGTTAAGTTTTTGTTGACTATAATAACCTTGGTAAAAACGCAATTGCTGATTTTTTAGTCATGTGTAGGGTCCCTCACAATTTGAAAACCACTTTAAATGTTAAAAAAAAAATCAGTACTTGTGTAGTACCGTGCTTCACATGAACCGGCGACAGTTCGTTGAAAGTGCATTGAGTTGCTGATCCCTAGTCTAAATATAAAAAGAAGGACATTTTCTCTGGAATTATAGCTTGTTTTAATTATTTTTTTTTATAAATTTAAATTCTAGTTTCAGTAAATTTTCATTAAAAAAAGAAAATAAAAAAAGTTTTATTCTGTTATCCAAAATGGTGTTTTTTTTTTCTTTCAATTTTAGCATAGCCATTTAGTTAGTTTTTGTTGACTATAATAACCTTGGTAAAAACGCAATTGCTGATTTTTTTGTCATGTGTAGGGTCCCTCACAATTTGAAAACCACTTTAAATGTTTACAAAAAAAAAAAAAAATCAGTATATTATAATATATTAATTATATTATATAATTTTATATATATATATATATATATATATATATATATATATATATATATATATATATATATATATATATATATATATATATATATATATTATATAAATTATTGCTTAGTTTTGAGTTATTTAATTCGTTTTCGGCAACTATAATAAAGTTGTGTGATCTTGCTTAAGTGTTAAAAGAGACTATGATCCACGTAAAAAAAAAAAAGAATAAAAATGCATAAGAAAAGCATTTCTGCAAACTGGCACGGAAGATGCACATTTGACATTTGAAGCTCAGGGGCCCTCATGAATAAGTAAATCTGTGGGTTACATTAAATCTCCTCTCAAAGCACCAATCCTGCGCAGCACTCCCAGCGTAGAGACCATTTCAACCCTAGAAGGGGGCCAAACAACAACAGTTGGTCTCCTTTAAACAAGTCTGAGCAAATGGGAGAAATAAATAAAGCCCCCGGCGCTTGGCTTTAATGTATTCAATTAACTGGGGGTCCCTCCGGAGAACATTTGGATAAAGAGACAGCACATGGCCTGGAGATGAATTCGCTCAACGTACTCATTCCGACGAGCGTGATTGGAAACGCTCCTCAACAGGTTCTTAATTAAACTTGTCTTCATCTCGACGTTTTTGGCTTTTCGAGGGAAAATCGTGAGAGGCACATTGAAAGTTTTCCCGCTTTTTTGGCATGTCGTTTACTGTCCAATTCGCAAGTCTCGCCGTGCCTGCGCAAAGTCACCTCGCCCTCAAAGAACATAAAATTATCTCGGATTCAATCACAGACAATTATGTTTTGAAATGAGAGAAATCCAGCAGTCGAGTCGGAGTGGGAGGGATAATTACGTGCCAGTCATTACTGTTCCCATAATAGCGCTGGAAGACATTAATGTACTGTATGAACATACTGCACGTGTTGGAAAAAATATACGTTGAATATAGTCGGAGGCCATTTTGGACTCAACCCCCCTCCCACATTGGAAAGATCCTTCATCATGTCCTCAGGTGAAAGATGTGTGCTAGTATCCACTTCAGCTAATTATCTTCGTCAAATACGTCTCAGGGGAATCCACTTTTTCAGCCCCACCAGAATTGACCGTCTATTAAAATCAGTCTCTCATCTCATCACATCACGCACACGCAAAGTAAATCAACTTCATCACGCTCGTTAGGCACCGAGACGTGTTCGCTGTTTGTTATTATCCATTTCTGATATGGGGTGGGGGGGGGGGGGCACGAGGGTCCGCATTGCTCGCTTTTGCAACATCACAACTCGGGAGTCATTGATAAAAAATGGAGTCAAGATGAAACATTTCACCTGTTTGTCTGGGTTTGGTCATGTGACATTGGCAATGCAAGCCCGAAGGCAGTTTGATGTCAATTTCAATAAATCAGAAGAGAGCGGTAGAATACGAAAATGTCAGCAAACTCAAGTGTATGAAATCGGCTGCATTCATCTGTTTAATTCTTATTTCACATGCACAATATTAATCACAACACCGTGTTTAGACTAGTGGGCAGGAAACCAAATTTGGGACTTGAGTTCCCATTTCAGTAGAACTCTTTAAAAAAAAAACATTTTTAGAACAAAGTTTTCAAGCATTTATTTAGGTAGAATTTTTATGTACTTATTATTTATGTTTTAAATAATCATTATTTAAGTAGATTTCTTATGTTCCTATATTTAAGTGCAGTGCTTATCTTGTCAAATAAGGTGATAAGATGACGCGGGGAAATTGTGATGGGAAGCGATACGATAATGAGAAGATGAGAGGTGACAAAATGATACAATGATGACCAGTCAACTCAAAATTTTTTGTTGTTGTTGCTGTTTTTTGAAGATTTTTTTTTTTAACAACACAAGACTATGCAAGTTCCTTCCCTGAATAATAATAATAATAATAATAACATTGTTTTGGATGTTTTTTTTACCAATAGAAGCCCCTCCGTCAGTAGAAGAAGGTTTTATTTATTTATTTATTCATTGTATTGTCAAACAGAAGCCTGTCTCCGGCAGTAGAATTTCCTTTTTCTTTCTTTTATTTTTACTACCAGAAACCCATTTCTATGGATAAAAAAAGTTTTATTTAATATAATTATAATTTTTTTTTTACTGTCAAAAGTCCGTTTCTGATTGCGGCCGGCTCCGGCATAAGAAAAAACAAAAATCATTATTAGTTAGGCCACAGGTGTCAAACTCAAAGCCCGGGGGCCAGATCCGGCCCACCTCATGGTTTTACGTGGCCCGCGAAAGCAAATCATTTGTATCAACTTCCATGATCCATGCTAAAAAAAATCTGAACCAAAATTTCAAATCGTGTTGTGCAATCAATAATATTGAGATTTTGCACAATTTTTTTTTTGTTTTCAAAACTAGTCTTCTAGCAATTTATTTTGTATACATAATAATACGATGAGTTGATTGAATCTTTATTTAGTTTCACTGCTGTAAAAACTAAGTGGCCCCTGACCAAAAGGATTTTGACACCTCTGGGTTAGGCGCTAGTAAGAAGCGAAAAAGGTCGAAGGTTTCTTCGCTGTTTATACGCCACTTAACAAGTATGACTGTGTCGCAAATGAGCGTGAGACGAGGTGCCCCGAACCCCCCCCCCCCCCCCCAAACCCTCCTTTTGTGTTTAAGCGTAGCCTGAGAAGCGTGGACGCGCTTATAATGCGGCGTGGAGAACGACTTTGTGATGGAGTCAGCACCCAACCTGCAAGTTGGTCGCGGATTGGAGTATTTTGGTTTGTGGACATACTTGGTTGCACCAGGGCGCTTGGCCCCGCCTCCATTGCAGATGATAATCTGTTCAGGGCTGACTGATGGCACAGTTTACCGCTTCTCATAGAACCAAGCCTCGGCTTTTATCAATGGACCCAAACTGCTTGCTAATTGGACTCATTTCCTCTCGCATGCATTATTTATTCCAATTGTAAACGATGAGAGGTGATTGGAGCGTATCAGGATAAAATATTAGTACAGTTGTGCAATTGAAGAGCACGTATAGAGATTGGCAATTTCAGGAATTGTAACAAGATGCTAATAACAAAAGTGAAGCTATAGTTTAGCTTTTAAATATATATATATATATATATAATTTTAATTTCTGTTAATTTTACACCTGCCATGAATTAAACCTAACAAAAAAGTTTAAAATTTATTTTTATTAATTTTCCTCATCACTGAATCACACTTAAAAAAAAAAAAAAAAAGACATGGTCAATACAGCTGTTAATTTAACAATACGAGTTTCACTTCTTTAACTGAACTAAAAACGTTTCATAACCCAGTGGTTGAGTAGATCAAATAAGCCATCTTGGATTAAGGTATTTTGGCTCAGCTCACAAGTAACCCAAAATGGATAAAACATTTCATAACCCGACACATGGGTAGATGAAATAATCCAACATTTTTTAGTTTGCTGTTAGTGCACTCTAAAAACAGTTGGGACAAAAGTAACCCAATAATGGAAAAAAATGGACCGATCCACTTTATGGGTCAATTTGACCCAACTTTCTGGGTTGTTTTATACAAAATGACTTTTTTTTTTTTTTTTACCCAAGTAAAGGATCTGACCAATATTTATGAGTTGTTTTACACTAAAATACCTATTTCTTAACCCAACTCTTTTTAGAGTGTGGCTAAAAACAATTAATATAGTGTAAATAAAGCATCTGCACTGAAAAAATGTACACAGTTATGTATACGTTAGGGATGGGCAAGTACCGATACCAGGTATCGGTATCAGACACCCGTGGAGACTGGCGATAGCAGCCACTTGAGAAAAAAAAAATCTGACATTATGATAGTCCTCCTCGGCAGTAGTTGAAAAAGAAATCTTTGTTCACAATTTTTGTTTGTGTTAAATGAAATTTAGTATCATCTGAGAAAAAATGCTATCGAACAACTCTAGTATAGACTCCATAGAATTTGTCTCCCTCCTCATCCCTCCCTAATTACATCTACTTTAATAATTTAGAGAGTAAAAAAAACAACCAACAACACTATCCTTAATTGCATTCCTATCTGGAAGGCAGAAATATGCAGAGCGAAAAATAAAAAAAAAGTCAAACATTGCAACGTGACGGAATTGCTAATTAGCGCGCTATTCTTTTTGCATTACCAATCAGTACGTTACGCTTTGCAAAGAAAGATAGAAGGCCAAGGAGAAGGGGGGGGGGATGGGAGGAAAATAGAGAGTAGATAAAAGACTCGAGGGAAAGTTTGGAGTAATTGTGTTCTACTTGTTACTCGGCGAGGCATTATGGCGCACGCTCACCTGAGGTGGCGGCGGCGGCGTGACGCTCGCCTCTCACAGCACAATACGCACTGATGAGGTCAATGAAAACAGCCTAATGATTACACCCAGACGAGACATGTCACATTCTCACCAAGGCTCAGTGGACAATGAGGCTCCCTTTCATTTGCACTTTGAAAGTTTATGCAGACTTTTAAGCAGTCATTAAATTAAAAAAAAAAAAATAGAAAAAATCTCTTTTTATACAATGACACATTTCGCTTGCCATTTTTGCACGAACAATAGCAAATTACGCCGGTGTAAGAACAAGAAAATCTTTCGTAATGAATAATACGTTTAGTGATTGCAAATAATTGCCTCTAGGGTCTTATTTGCCTTGGGTCGAGCACGGCGACTTCTTTACAACTAATACGAGGACGTGAACCCTTGGCCTCACTGATGAGGCCTATTCACAGCCATGTGCCCCCTAACGCTACTTATGATGCAGGCTGATGAGGAGTCTGCTGCTTGAGTTGCACTACACGGATGCGTTTATGTCCCCGTGTCAGCCCGGGCAGGGCAGTATTGCTTCAACACTCGACAGAGTACAATACAATAACGTATGTTTTTTTTTTTTACATTTTGAAAAACATGTAAATGTTAATATATTCAATACCAGGCAAATTTTTGTGCCTATATATTTATGGAAGTATTTATATCTTTAAAAAAAAAAAACACATGGTAGAAAAAAAGGCAGAAAATGGCTGTTAACAAAATATAATTACGTAAAAAACTAATTCAAGTCACTTCTCATTCATTACAATTTTTGAGTAAATTAACTATATTCCAGTGTTTTTACATACCAAAAATGCTGGGTTGTTTTCCTAACCCACTCACTGGGTATCTTTTTTTTTTTTTTGCAGTTTGGGTTACTTTTACCCAAGGCTGGGTTAATTATTTGGACCCAACAGATTGAGTTGAAGATTGCATTTGATTGAGATGAAGAGAGTTTTAGAGTGTGTTCTCCTGTGTTTACATTATTTTTAAAGTATGATTCTTGGAAGACGGTGGTGGGTGAATCGTGGTGAGAGTGGATGTCCCACCTACAGAAAATGGCTGGGTTGTGTCACGATGAGAAACTGGTTTGAGTGACTTGCTTCTTCTGCTTACATTCTATACTATTAAAATCATTTGGGTCAAAAATAACCCAATTTGCATCAAAAAGGGACAGACTCGCTATTTGGGTCAATTGGATCCAGCATCTTGGGTTGTTTTGCAAAAAACTGTTTTTAGAGTGTAAAAAAAAAAGTTGGTTAAAAACGAATCCAATTTGGGTCAAAAAGCAATCGACCACCAAATTGAGTTATTTTCAACCAACAGTTTAGACTATAAAAATGTTGGGTCAAAAATAACCCAATCTGGATTAAAAAGAAAAAAGGACAGACTCGCTATTTGGGTCAATTTGATCCAGCATCTTGGGTTGTTTTGCACAAAACTGTTTTTAGAGTGTAAAAAAAAGTTAGTTAAAAACTAACCCAATTTGGGTCAAAAAGCAATCGACCACAAAATTGAGTTATTTTTAACCAACAGTTTAGAATATAAAAAGGTTGGGTAAAAAAATAACCCAATGTGGATTAAAAAAAAAGGACTAAATCACTACTTGGGTCAATTTGACCCAACTTTCTGGGTTGCTTTGTACAAAATGACCCAATTTTTTGGGTTGTCTTGTGTAAAACAACCCAGAAAATTGGATGAAATCACTCTTATTAGTATTTATTTTTATTTATTTACTTATGTTTTTTTTACACTGTTTTTACAGTGTAGAAAATGTTGGTTAATATATATATATATATATATATATATATATATATATAATTTTTAAACACAGCTACGAGTATACTGATAACCCAAGAAATTGGTTAGCTTTAACACATCAGTATGTATAGTTGTTTTTTGTTAGTTTTTTTGTTTTACCCCTTGGTGGAACAAAATCAACTTTGTCTCAACGCCATAAAACTCCCATAAATGGTAACCTGTTGTGTAAAATAGAATGCTGCATCTTTCAGGTACAAAAGTGGTATTGTGGAATATTAGCGGAATTGAAAGAAAACGTGAATATCCAAATATTTGTGCACATTGTCTTCCGTTTGTAAAGAGCCACCCAGGGAAATCATCACCAAAACAAAAAACAAACCAAAATGCAGGATGCTCGAATAATTGCATGAGGGCGTCCAGCGCTCTCTCATGGAAGATATCAGCGTCCGCCATGTCTGGGCTTGGACTATATCGCAAGTGAACAAGACAACCCAGGAAACTCCCATTTTGGTCAGCAAAAAGGTCTCTTGATAGGACACGTCACATGGTGTGCATCAAGTGACCATTTGGACAAAAGCCACGTGGACGCTCTTTTCTTGCTGGTTGTCTCAGAAAGAGGACAAATGCACCTTGCTGATCACTTAATTCAGTTCAAAAAACACAAATAAGTCACCCAGCCATGAGTGGGGGAGGTGAATGAACTGAATTTCTTTAAAAAAAATAAAATACTTGAATGCACATACCGCAATGTATCAGTCTAATAGTGTTTCTCGCAATTTCTCGCACAGTAATTCCGAACACTTTGCAATCATCAGAAGTATCAAGTCGGGGTCAAACCTGCGAAAGGAACGGTTTCATCTGTAAATTGACACAAATCTATTGGAAAGTGACTTGTGTGATGATGACTGCAGTAATGAGCAGCGGGGGAGCAGCGAGGTGGAAAAGTTCTGCAGCTTGCACGTTCACTTGACGGAGTCGCCGTAGGAGCCGGCACTTAGCCTAATAAGACGAGTAGCCCGGCAACACGCAATTAAACGTCTCCGTGTAAAATGAGCTCTCAGGTCATGTTTAATGGGCAGGGAGCTCATCAAGATCGGGCTGAGCAGGAGAGGAACACCGCCAAGGAATTTGTGAGGGAAAAAAAAAAAAAAAAAAAACTCAACGCCATGTTATGCCATACCAAGCATGAAAGGTTAACCTTAACTCGTGTTTTACTTTTTTTACTTTACTCCCCTACAACACTCCGAAAGAACAAAGGGGTGTTAAACACTATCAGAAATTTAGAGTACTTTAGGGATCCATTCTTGTTGGAACTCAAAGTTGAAAATTCATTTGAACTATTTCTATTAGTTTAACATTTTTTTTCCCACTTTTGTCAACTAGTGTATGAAAACCTAAAAACCGAAATTTTTTGTTGTACATTTAGAACAGATATAACATTTGTGATTAATCGTGAGTTAACTACTGAAGTCATGTGATCAATTACGATTACAAATTTTAATCGCCTGATGCCCCTCAATTTTAATAATTTTTTTTGTTTTTTTTAAATCGTGTCAGGCGATTCTTTTTTTTTTTTTAATTAATTTATCGCTTGACTAACTCACAATTAATCGCAAATGTTATCTGTTCTAAATGAACAATTAAAAAAAATCTAAGGTTTTCATACTCTTGTTAACAAAAGTGGTGGAAAATATTTAAACTAATAGAAATAGTTCACATGAATTTTGGACGTTTATAGTCGTCAATGGCAGTGAATGAGTTAAAAAGAACCAACTGTTGTACAGAATAGAGTTCAAAGAAATAAACAGAAATAGAATTTGGCAACTTAATGCACTTTCAATGAAGTGTCAACGGTTCTTGTGAAGCGGGGTTATTACACCATTTTTTTGTAGTAAGGGGGAAAAAAACTAGATTATTAAAGTAAATAAATAAATAAAACTAAAAGTGAAAAAAAAATGTAAACAAAATGAAAATGAATATTCCAACTAACTATTTATGACAGAAATTTCCTTCATTTTCATCTTTGTCAATTAGTAGTTTTGGGGTTAAATATGTTTACAGTATTTTGGTATTTCTGAACATCTGTAGCTACAGAAGATGGAAGGTCAGTTGTCTAATAATTGTAGTTTACATTATTACACAACACTTTTTATTTGAACAAATACTCCATTATAGTAAATAAATAAATAAACAAATAAATACATAATAAACTAATAAAAAACTAAATTAAAATGAAGCATTAAAAAAAAACAAAAAAAACTTTCTTGGCAAACTAATAACTCTTTTTTTTTTTTTTTTTTTTACTTTATATGACCGATACAGCACACCACACATTAAAAAACAACTAAAACTAGTACCAAAACTACTAAAAACAAAACAAACAAAAATCTCTAAAGGCTAATTAAAATTAAAATTAAAAAATACAAGTCAAAACAAACTATAATTTTAACAAATCCCAAACTACCGGTACCTTATTTTTACTGAGACAATCAATAGAGCACAAATATGGTGTAGTACCAAGACTGACCAGAGAGGCAGCAGCTACGTTATTTGTTGATGTTGCCACTCTTCTAATAAATGCTGTTTGCAGTCAAATCTCTGTTATATTGTACGCAAATGACACATGACATGAAAATGTGCGTCAATACTTTGCTTTCCTGAGAGAGATGAAAATATTAATCTTTTGTTGCTTGCATACATCGATTTTCGTGGGCAGGAAATCAATTGGAAGGTCTTCGCAACGACTCGCATTGTGGCCATTTGTGTAACTAATCTGTCAGGACAATAATAAGCATAAAAGGAGCAGCAGCCGGGAGTGCTGAATTTTAAAGCCGAGTCGGACGCAACACTTGAGCCGTCTGGCACGACAACATGAGCTGAAGTGGAATAAATGTTCCCGGTAAATGTTATTCCAAACAATATGCCTCCAAGAGCGCAGAGTGAGCGTTCAGCCGAGCGTCTATCAGCTTCAAATGCTATTTCATGCATTAATACTCCGCAAAGTGAACACGGCCACCACAAAGCGCTGCGATTTATGATTACCAGTCAACTAAGCAGTGGCGGCGGCGGACTGTGCCCTCAACCCCCCCCACCGACGCTGTGCCGGGGTCCCCTCTGGCCGTCAGGATAAACGCGATCAAGGCCGAGAGGGACTCAATGGCGGCCGCGTGGATGACACCCGTTGATTTTTAACCATTACGGAGTTTTCATAGAGCTGCAGTCAATTTATTTTATTTATTCTAATGAAGAGCATTAGGAGGGCCATGGTGTGCTGCACTGCACATTGATCGCATCGTTAATCACACTTTGCAGACACTCGCAAATCAAGTTCTAACAGCAAGCGCTGAATCAAGAGCAATGAAGCGTAAGCGCCTTCACAATTTATGATCTTTCAAATTGCATCTTTTCAACCATTAAATTGCAAGATACCATAAATTTTTATCCCTCTTCTTCAGTGCCGGTATTGATTCTGTCGTGTGAAAAATAGAGGAGTTGTAAATTCTGGCAGTTAGACTCGTCTTAAGTTCCGGCGAGGTGCCTGAGGGAAGGTTGTTAATTTACTGATGAGAACAAATATCAGCAGAGATCAACTTTTAAAAGTCAAGCCGCACAGGGAGGACTCGGATTAGTTTCAACTATGTACTTCATTACGTCCTTAAAATAGCAGTTAGGGCTGAACAATTAATCACATTCAAATCGGATGACTGCATTTTGAAAAAACACACAACAAAAACGGCTTCATTTCGATTTGCAGGCTTTATTTCTAGATATATTTCATAGGCGGTGTCTCAACGCCTTTTTCATGACTTTGCTGTTAGCGTCAGACGTCGTCCTAGCACAAAGAAGTGAGTTTGCAAACTTGGACGCTGGACCGGAGAAATCCTGCTAGGCTAGCTTAGCGCAAGCTAGCTCGAACAACAGAACATGGATGAATTTAAAGCTTTGCCAAAAGTGGAAAAACAAAGCCGTGTTCTACTGTTGGCCAGTGTACGGCGAGGGATCCTGGAGGGTAAAGTAAGTTATTTTAAACTTAAAAAAAAACATTTCCATAGTTTTGGCGCGGCTAGGTTAGCATACTGTACAGCCTTAATGCACTTCAAAAAATGCTTAATAAAATGTTTTGGACAACTTATGATGTAGATAAGTGAACTCTATTTACAATTATGATCAAATTAGATTTTTTTTTTAAATTTTTTTTAAACTATGGCATGTTATTTTGCAAAAGTACAATTAGTAAACCCATTTGAATTGATTCGGGATTGGGCGGTTTAACGGTAAACAAACAGTGATCGCGGATATGGGGTAGGAGTCCAGTCCTTGCTTTTGTAAAAAAAATAAAAATAAAATAAAATAAAAAAGAAAGAAAGAAAGAAAAACAATCATGATGAAGATGACATTATATGTATAAAAAAAATCTAAATTGGATTATTTTTCAAATGTATTCAGTCCACCTTTAGGGTCTTTCACCTGCCATTATTTTTAGACTAGAGAGGAAGAATGGTAATAAAAGTTTGTTCTGCGTGCGATCGTAATACTTTTAAACAGTCAAGCTACTGTTAAAGAAAATAGAGGGGGGGGGGGGGGGGTCGTCGAGGCAGTAAAGCAAATCAAAAGAACCTGAAAAAAAATAACACTTCTTATCCCGAACAATTTCAATCAGTTTGAAGAGTTGTATACTCGCTTTCACCTACGAAAATGTCCACCTTTCACCAGCCGCATACTGTTGCCACTAAATGGCATAATTGTTCTTGGATTGCTTCTGTACTCTCGCCAAACCGTAAGGACCGCTTGTCCAACAATACAAGCAAATGAGTTCTTTATGACCGGCAACCACACGGCAACCGCACGGCACGATATATCTGGAGTCGCCGACTCATTTCCTGCGAGTGGACATTAAGGACCAAAAAAGCTTCGACATAAAAAGAATGGTTAACCTCTCCACACCTGTGCAGGGTTCAATTCTTCAGCCATGATTGGAAAGTGCACCTGCTGTTATGTGACACTTGGAATGCTGCTTTGAAGTAAAAAAAAAAAAAAAAGATTATGTTCACATTTGAGTCTGTTTTATTTATTCATCGTGCCACTTTTTTTTTTTTTATTGGAACTTGGGGTAACATTTATGACAAATGTTTTCACATAGCAAGTGAGACGGCAGTTTTGGAAAGAAGTCACGCAACAGAATTGGTGACACAGACCCTCCCCAGGGAAGCGGAATCAGCACGAAAGAAAAACAAACCATAATAAAGGGCATTAGTGCTCACAAACATTGGATTGATCAGACAATTACAATCAATCTGGCGTGTTAAACCCAATCTGGTAGCACACGCAGGTTGGCAGCCTGCCTTTCTGCAGCTGGAATCTTTCCAGATGCTCTTTTACTGGCGTGCGCATGCCAAATGTGCTCCTTTTTATTGTCACTCTTCCTTTGTGTTGCTACATTTGACCATTTTCAAGATGTGTGAAGTACTTGAACTGGGATTGCAAAATTTTGTTACAAAAGATGATTTTCTGGAGAGTGCAAATGTCAACCATGACGACTTTTATTTTGGGGCTGCAACCAACAATTATTTTAATAATCGGTTAATCCTTCTACTATTTTGATGATGAATCATATTTTTTATTTTTTATTATATCCATCACTTCAAATTGACAGTGCTATTTATTGATTATGATTCATTGACTGGTTTGGACTGTAAAATGGGCAAACATGTTGAGCGATGTCCAAAGTAAAAGCAGATGCTTACAAATGTCTTATTTTGATCAACGCAAAGATAATCAGTCTGCTTTCATGGACGACTACGATCATAAATCGGAGAAAATTTACTTCTGTGAGGTTGAAACGAGCATAAGACGCATCAATTAATGTTTGGAAGTATGGAGGACCAAAACTGACAAAATTTAACATAAATAAATGCCTAAAAGTGAAAATAAAAACAGATGTAAAAAATATAATTAAAAAATTTAATAAATAAATAAATATAAATAAAAAATAAATAAAATAAATAAATAAATAAATATATATAATTGGAAATAAAAACAACTATATATAGTTGTATATATATGTTGTATATATAGATATATATATATATATATAGTTGTTTTTATTTCCAATTATATATATTTATTTATTTATTTAATTTTTTAATTATATTTTTTACATCTGTTCTCTACACTAATAAATAAATAAATAAATATATATATATATATATATATATATATATATATATATATATATATATATATATATATATATATATATATATATATTTATTTATTAGTGTTGCCACCATAACAAAACAGCAGTGGGCCCATATTGGAGCCCTGAGGAACACAAGTGACAAGTTACTACTGAAGGAAAAACAAACAATCCTCAGTCACAAAGTCATCCTTGGTTTAACTCATTCACTGCCATTGACGTTTATAGACGTCAAAAATTCATTTGAACTACTTCTATTAAGAAAATATAAAAAATTAGGGGCATCGGCCGATTCAATTTTTTAATCATATTTAATTCCTTACTTCACTAGTTAACTCACGAATAATCACAAATTTTATATCAGTTCTAAATGTACAGTAAAAAAAAATTCTAGGGTTTCATACTCTTGTTAACAAAAGTGGGAAAACATTTTTAAACTAATAGAAATAGTTCAAATGAATTTTTGACGTCTATAGCCGTCAACGGCAGTGAATGAGTTAAAAGTGAGCTCCACCATGATTGCGTGAGTGTCACTTCTAAATGTTTTGACTTGACATTGTGGCAGAAGAGGGCATAGCAACAACCATCTCCACCCAAGTCGTCGCAAAAGAAGCACCACATTTAGATCTTCATTTTCAAGTGGGCATTTTGCCGAAAGATCCTCTTAAGGTGGCTTAAAAAAAAACACGGACAACATTTTCACTGAGAGACCCAACAAAGGAAGACGCTGTGGGCAATGACAACTTTTTGAGAATGCCAAAAAAAACGCCGCCTGACAAGCATTCAAGCGACGGCTGAGCAGCGGCAGATTACACAGATCTTTATCTTTTTCATAAAACAAAGTGCAGCGTTTAAGTGCCGCTGACTGCGACTACAATCTGAATTGTAAAGAGTGTCACAGCCATTACATGGAGATGTTGGCCAAGAGTAATTGTGTGATGACAGTTTCACTGCGCACTGACATTCTCTGGGGCATTTTCAACATCCCCGCCAGGTAACGCGGGCCCACTGAGAATGGGCCGCGCCTTCGTCGGCGGACTCTCCTTCACCATAAACACCCACCGAGTCCACCCGTAGCCATCTTTACTTACTTCTCTGTCAAACCCACCGAGTCGGAGTACAGCTGCGGGTCTAAGTGAGGTAATTAGATCGGATGTTAATGTGAAGTAATGGCATCATGGCGGATGGTTACGAAGGGAGATACGCGGACGGAGACGCGATCTCCGAGCCAGGGGAACAATTGCTTGGAAAATCAAAACATGCTGTCAGAGGTTCACCTAAGCAGCAGCAAAATGTCCTGACTTTGGAATACATTACAGTGGTAATTGCTCTGCAAAATTACCTTGTCTAAGATGAGCTCAGCCAGACATGCAAAATGTGCATGTCGATAAGGCTCAATTTCCCAAGGCTGAAATCACCACTTTTATGCAGGGGGGGGATCCACAAACATACATATGAAATCATTTGTATATTGAAATTAGGGGTGTCAAAACGATGGGAATTCCAGTTGCAACTTTTGCAAAATTTATCAGTAATACATTTAATAATTTTGCATATTGTTGTGAAGACTGGGGTCAAGTTGTATTTTACAATTTTAAAAATGTGCAGAATTTCACAAGTGACTTTATGTTACAGATTAAATGGCGCTTCATTTGAAACGAAAAAATGCGCTGAGCTGTCACTGTCTTACAAATGCAATTATGCCATCTAGTGGCAGAAAAATGACCAACACAAATCAATATCACACTTGTTTTTTACAGTACAGTTCATCTTTTTAATTTTAACTCAATTTTGTGAATTGCTATTTAATGTAACAAGAGTATGAAAACTTGGGGAAAAAAATAAATAAAATAAAATCTGAAATCATGCGATAAATTATGATTAAAATTTTAATCGCCTGATGCTCCAAATTTATCTTTTCTTTTTAATTCATTTACTGCCATTGACGGCTATAGACGTCAAAAATTCATTTGAACTATTTCTATTTAACATTTTTCCCCACTTTTCTTAACAAGAGTATGAAAACCTAGCATTTTTTTATTGTACATTTAGAACAGATAAACAATTTGTGATTAATCGTGAGTTAACTAGTGAAGTCATGCAATTAATTACGATTACAAATTCTTTCTTTTTTTTCTTCTTTTTTTTCTGGAGAGCTCAGTATTGTTCATTCGGTAATTTTACCGATTTGACATGTCATCATCATTGCTCTCCTTTTACGATTACAAATTCTAATCGCCTGACGCCCCTAATTTTTAATAATCTTTTTTTTTTTTTTTTTTTCTTTTTTTAAATCTTTTCTATTAGGTTAACATTTTTTCCACTTTTGTCAACAAGAGTATGAAAACCTAGAATTTTTTTTATTGTACATTTAGAACAGATATAAAATTTGTGTTTAATCGTGAGTTAACTATTGAAGTCATGTGATTAATTATGATTGACACCCCAGGTTTAAATTAATCAATTTATATATAGTGCATACTTTTATTTTAGGAGCTAAATGATTATGAACGCGTAGAGGTAAAATAAGTTAGGAATATACTGTATGGGATTTCTCTATTTTTATTTATAGAACACAAAAAAAAAAAACAGCAGTGGACACAAACTGCTGTCCATGAATAAAAAATAAAACATTATTTTTATTATCTTTTTTTTTTTTTTTGGAGAAAACTCAAATCTTTTTTTAACTCATTCACTGCCATTGACGTTTATAGACGTCAAAAATTCATTTTAACTATTTCTATTAAGAAAATATAAAAAATTAGGGGCATCGGCCGATTCAATTTTTTAATCATATTTAATTCCTTACTTCACTAGTTAACTCACGAATAATCACAAATTTTATATCTGTTCTAAATGTACAGTAAAAAAAAAATCTAGGGTTTCATACTCTTGTTAACAAAAGTGGGAAAACATTTTTAAACTAATAGAAATAGTTCAAATGAATTTTTGACGTCTATAGCCGTCAACGGCAGTGAATGAGTTAAAGTACATTTTAGAGCTGTAATTTTAATACCGCAATATTTTTACTCACGTTTATCATACCATCAAAATCTAATATCGGCCCATGCTTAATTAACACCACGTATAGATTTTGGAATATGAATTAAGCAGCAAAATCCACCCGTTTTTATCCATCTCGGTGCTGCCATTTTGCCTTATGGGGCATCGCAGGTCACGTGACCCGAATCCATAGAACAGGTGACGTGCGTAACGGCTCGTTTTTTTCGAAACAAAATAAGTCCAAATCTAGCTCAGCCGCCACAACAAGTAGACTGCGTTATAAAAGCCTAACCTTCTACGTATGTTAGACTTTCTACATTTTTATAGTTCCAAATGGCAAAATGTTGCTCTAAAGCCTTTTTCATCAGTGCTGTTAGTTCAACTCACGATGCTCCGGTAAATCTGCGAGGAGGACAAAAGGGGCTGAACAACTGCCAAGACAGAAGGAAGTGTCTCAATAAACAAAAGCAAAAATGATCACGCACGAACTTCCGCTTTGATTACCAGTTGTGCTTTTTTTTTTTTTTTTTTTTTTTTGCAGTGGGCGTTCACATTAGCAAAGCGACCGCTACGATCCCCAAATGCGCCTGCGATGCGATGAGGATCACCTTCATCCCTTTGAAAGGTGATTTGGGAGCAAAACTGTTTCTCTTAACACATTCTGCCCGAGGGGCGAGCGCATTTTTTCCCAGCATGTTAACAAACATGTCATTTCCATAAACATGTCTGGTAATTGACAGCTTGATTTGGGCTGTGCCAGCGAGCTGACAGGCTGCTCTTGGCTGGCTTTAACGCAAGACGAGCCGGCTTAAGGCCGCGCCAGGCGATAATGAGCCTCTCAGGGTTTTGTCTGGATTAAGCATCCGACAAGAGAGAGTCTCACGCAAATCCCATCCGACATTCTTTATCTTGTTAGATGGCATCGTTTACTGCCATCAATGATATTAACTCATTCACTGCCATTGATGCCTCATTTTTAATAATCTTTTTTAATAATCTTTTCTTTTTTTTTTTTATCATGAGTTAACGAATGAAGTCACGCGATTAGTTACAATTAATTTTAATCACCTGGCGCCCCTAATTTTCTTTTTTGTTTTATAAAAAAAAAAGAAAAGATTAAAAAAAAAAAGATTATTAAAAATTAGGGGCATCAGGCGATTAGAATTTGTAATCGGAATTAATCGCATGACTTCACCAGTTAACTCACGATTAATCACAATTTTTATATCTGTTCTAAATGTACAATAAAAAAAATTCTAGGTTTCCATACTCTTGTTGACAAAAGTGGAAAAAAATGTTAAACTAATAGAAACGATTTAAAAAAAGAAAATATATATAAAAAAAGATTATTAAAAATTAGGGGCGTCAGGCGATTAGAATTTGTAATCGTAATTAATCGCATGACTTCACGAGTTAACTCACGATTAATCACAATTTTTATATCTGTTCTAAATGTACAATAAAAAAATTCTAGGTTTTCACACCAAAAAAATGTTAAACTAATAGAAATAGGGCGTCAGGCGATTAGAATTTGTAATCGTAAAAGGAGAGCAATGATGATGACATGTCAAATCGGTAAAATTACCGAATGAACAATACTGAGCTCTCCAGAAAAAAAGAAAGAATTTGTAATCGTAATTAATCGCATGACTTCACTAGTTAACTCACGATTAATCACAAATTGTATATCTGTTCTAAATGTACAATAAAAAAAATGCTAGGTTTTCATACTCTTGTTAAGAAAAGTGGGGAAAAATGTTAAATAGAAATAGTTCAAATGAATTTTTGACGTCTATAGCTGTCAATGGCAGTAAATGAATTAAAAAGAAAAGATAAATATGGAGCATCAGGCGATTAAAATTTTAATCATAATTAATCGCATGATTTCAGATTGTTAACTCATGATTAATCACAAATTTTATACCTGTTCTAAATGTACAGTAAAAAAAAATCTAGGTTTTCATACTCTGGAATGGAAAAAATGTTAAACTAATAGAAATAGTTCAAATGAATTTTTGGCGTCGATAGCCATCAATGGCAGTGAATGAATTAATAAACAAGTAACAATGAGTATGTTGACAAATCATGATAAATCTTTAATCCCCCACGTAGCGTCTAAAGAACAACGAATGGATGTGACTTTTTTTTTTTTTTTATCCAAACAGGAACGTATAAGACCAAGATTTCACAGCCTGAACATCAGCAGCACGTTCTGACCTATTCGTGTTCATCCGAGACGTCGGCGAGCACAAGAGGAAAAATAGACTGGGGCAAATCTGTATTGAGCTGAGCACGGAGGCTGTTAATACATATTAATGGTGACAGGAGTATTTGCAAGTGAATACACGGGCAAAGGGGATTAAACATAAGTCACCATAGAAGGGGGAGGTATCATCACTCCCATTCTGGCGTGGGACCGGCCTCTATCAGATTCAGCCACATGCGCATTTGCCAGCAAACACTGAGCGCTTATCTCCTCGCTGGGCCTCTCCGGAGAGTTTACAATTTCTCGCTTCGCTGGAGCCTGAGCTCAGCTTGTTACGGGCACAAAGGCCGCGAGGTGGCCTGCTCCGCAGCACAAAGCTCAGCCCTCACCTCTGGACATACGCGTTTCCCCCGCCGAGATAACGCCTGACATGGCGGGCGGCGGCGCAACCGCGACCCTTCGCATTTGTGACAACAGCATGTTAGCCGTCCTCAAAGTTCGTTCGGATGAACACATTTACGGTAGGTGCTTCAAACTTGTGATGTGGCTTCAGTGAAGGGTTTGTACTTGTATTAACTCATTCACTCGCAGCCATTTTCACTGAAGCAGCCCCCTTCGCTCCCGGCTGTTTTACTGGATTGTGATTGATTTTGCAAGGCCCACACAACATTGTGTTCTATTGCTATAAAAACATGGAACTTACCGAAAGAAATATTAGAGGGGGAAAAAAGTATATTTGTATCTGTTTCCGTTTTGCAGCAATTAGCATTAGAATATAGCTAAGTTTCATCATTATTCACAAATTTGTTTAAAACTGTGGGGGGGAAAAGAGCTTTTTGCAACATGGCCCTCGTTGATCTCTTATACTCTGCTGCCACCTACTGGCCGTTTTTGTAATAACTACCATTGCTTCAAGCATTTTCTTCAGTTCAGCTACATTAAAACCTTCTGAATGCTTACACATTAGAAAACCCCCCCATAAAAACATATAAATACGTCTCTGGGAGTATGGTAATATTTAAAATAGAACGTATTTATACGTCTTTGGGAGCAAATGAGCCGACATGAGGTCAGCTGATGTGGGAAACACTTTGACAAAAATCACAGTGAACGTCCTCTTTGGTTCACATGAACTCTCGGGGGAGTTGAACTAGAAGAACAAACAACATCTGGACATTTACACTCGCTACACCTGACAATCCGTTCACATCCAAGAAATGGCATAACATTATTTTCTTGACATCTGTAAACACAATAACGGGCGTTAAGATTCATGCTAACAGGTTGTGAATGTCTATTGATGTTTTTTTTAATAATAAATATTATAATAATTTTTTTTATATATATTTTTTAATCAATTAATCTAAAAATTATTCAATCGATTATTCGACTAATTGGATTAATTTTAATTTTGCATTAAAATGTATTACATTTTGCATTTTGCTCCAATTATGCGAATATTAAAATAGTTGTCGATTAATTTGATAATCGATTACTTGTCGATTAATCAATTATTTTTGACAGCTCTACAATATATCTAACCAACACTGAAAAAAAAGTTAGACCATAGACTTAAGAATGTTTGATGAAAATTCAAGTTTTTTTGCATACAAAAATGTATGTTTAAAGCAACACTAAAGAACTTTCCGTTTACGTTGATTACGGCGCCACCATATGGACAAAGTCTGTAACGTTATGCCTGAGGGAAGACTACGTTTCTCATGAGGACAAGCGCATTTTTGAGGTCACGATTTTCTAATTGACTTCCGTCTTTGTAACAAATGCGTAAAAGGGGGAAGTGACGTATGCCATAAAGTAAATTTGTAGGTTTTTTTGTGTGGCAGTGGTTGAAAAGTTCCTTTGTGCTACTTTAATCAAATGAAGCACCAAAATTGTCCATAACTTATAAATAGAAATTGTTCCAACATTGCATAAACGACACACAAACCGTTGAACTGTACACGTTTATGCAACATAAGGAGAAAAAAAAATCAATGTTCTTTCAAGCCAGATTGCAGCTTGTCTTCCACGAGGCCTCCTGGTCGTTACAACGTCAGCAGACGTGTTGCTGAGACAGCTCCGCCATTGTTTCCACCGTACACAATGAAATTCTATTTTGGATTTTTACTCGGTGCAGTAATTATCTGCATTGTTGCTTGAGAATAAAGAAAATAAAGTGCATGAATATGTGCCGGTCAATTGGATTCTGTCACTTGTAGCGGAATCGGCTACGCGAGCGAGCGCCTTGCCAGCTCGTAATAACCGTGGCGTTTGCGTGGAACAATTTGCCCTCTAAAACAGCTCATCAACACAAGAGAGTCTGTCACCGCGGGGACGGCCTGACAAGTCGTGCGCATCTGTCTGTTATTAGCATGTCTCTGGCGACAAGCTCAATTATCTGACACTGCCCGTAATTTCCATTTCCTTTTTCTGGCACAATGTAAACTTTTCCTCTCCTTGGTTTTCAAAAGGCGCTCGTTTGGGATGCTGGTATAAGAAGAAACGTGTGGGAGGAGGAAGCGGGAAACATCTGCATGTCAGGGGGAGGGGCTGCGATGAGGCCTTGACGCTTGCGCTCGGATGAGTCCGTCAAGAGGAAGAACGTGGCAGAAAGACTTCTCAATCCGATAACGAGTGCTGCGATAATTGTTTTAAGGGTTAAATTGCCATTCTGGTGTCTTCATGTTGCAGCTATTGACAAAAAGGTGGTTGAAAACCAGCAACATGCACAAGGAGCAGGATTACCTAAAATAATCATTTTTGGTGAGGGTGTACGGAAGCATATTGCATTCACTTGAAAAAAAAAAAAATCCTGTTTTTCTGACTAATTGTTGGGGGAAGCTTTGTTTTTTTTTGAGTATTTTTTTTTTAATTTTCTGAATATTTTTTTTCTGTTTTACTGAGTATTTTTTTCTGTTTAAAAAATATTTTTCTCTCTTTTTCTGAATTTTTTTTCTCTCCTGTTTTTCTGACGAATGTTTTCCCTGTTTTATTAACTAAAATCTTTTTCGTTTTTTTTCTGAATATTTTTTTCTATTTTTCTGAATACCTTACACTAAAACATTAATAATACTGTGTTGTGTTCCTAATTACGGTACATGCCTTACCTTAACTGAGCCAAAAGGTACGTTGGGGGTATGCGGGAAAGTGTCCGCTTCCGCTGTTAGCGAGTCTGCAATAACTCACTTGGAGTTCAGAAGTAAAAAAAAAAAATATATATATATATATATATTTATTTATTTTTTTCTTTCAGAAATACCAAACAAAACGGAAGCACCAGGTTTATTTTTCGTAATAACCCCCCCCCCCCCCAGTTTTTTTTTTAAATAGCTCAAGTCAAATTTTGACCAAAAGAAAAATAAATAAATAAATAAAACCAGCTACATCCTTAGTTAAACACGTGATTCAATTCTACCCCTGAAATGAAATTATTAATACATATACAGTAATCAGTATTTGGTTCCGTTTGTCATGTTTTCTGGAAAAACGGGAAAAAAATGACTAAGACTATTACTTTAGGAAGGTGACAATATTGGTTCATGAAACATGAAAAGCTGAAGTGATAAAGCCACAGATTTGTTTACATTTTTTTGTTGTACTATGATGTCGTAGTGAGTGTAGTGTTTAAATAAGACAAAAAATTAATTAAAGTGATTATGAATTTATGGTTAATTTTCTTTTGGTTTTACTGTAAGCCTAACCAATAAGACCAAAACAGTTATTTATAAGCAGTTTTGTACTATTTTTTTTAATAGAGATGAATTTATTGCTTGTGCTTAGAAAAAATACACCTTAAAGAAGCAATCACATTAAATCACAATTGCGTTATAAAAAATTATGGTTTAGACAAAAAATTCAAAAAAAAAAATTTTTGTTAATTTTTTTTTTTTTTTTAAAAAGGAGAGCAATGATGATGTCAAATCGAATGAACAAGCTCTCCTTAAAAAAAAATAAATAAAAAAATCACAATTGCAATGTTGAGGAAGAAAAAATCACAAATAGATTATTTTTCAAATCTCATCCCACTTCCTTCACTCGCAAGAAATAAACAACTACAATTCATTGCCATATAGATTATACCCCAAATAATCCACAGATTAGAGTTGTGACTGACTGCAGACACACCACAAGAAGTGAAAACATTCACCGGCATTGAGTGAGTGTGAGCGTCTGTCTTGCCTTGCTTATGGGGCCAACGTTAGAGGAAAGCGGTAATGATGACAGCTCTAACTCAGTACAGGTGCAATAAAGCATGGCAGCCTGTTCAATTGCCCGGAACCCATTACCGCTCCCCCGAGAGCAACCTTGTAATGCGCGAGGTACCTTCTGTAGAGCACTGACCTATTGTCAACACAGAATTCGCTCCCATTTTTACATGAAGACGCGTTGCAAAGGTTCATTCTGCTTGGTGAGATTTCCTTTCTGAGCGGGATGAAAGTGGATCGATGTGCGCGGACAACAACGCGGCTGGTTGCTCCTGGCATTTGATACTTTCTTTCTACACAAATGTTATTGTGTTCCGACGATAAAAAAAAAGAAGAAAAAAAAAGGGCGGGAACTGTAACATCCTCTGTGTGCAGTTTCTCGTTTATGAACGTCAGTAGTATCATTATCGGGTGATCTGGCATCGTAGTGGTTTTGAACATCCCTAGCATATGATCATTACAGCATTGTGAAGATTAATACGGTATAAGGATTTTGTTTGGAAATGTTATTTTCAAGAATCTATTTCATAGAAAATATGAGTAAATTTTTTTTTGCATGTAGATTTAATTTAACTGTCTTTCCCTAGCAGCAAGGATTAACTCATTCGAAACCAAAAACATATAAATACGTTTTTTAATACTTTGACCTTCATTCCCAAAAACGTATTTATACGTTTTTTCCCATGTTAGAGCATACAGAAGGCTTTGATGCAGATTTTGACCTGAAGAGGTCGCTTAAAGAAATGGTAGTTATTACAAAAACGACCAGCAGGTGGCAGCAGCGTATAAGCAATCAACCAGGGCCATGTTGCAATAAGCTCTTTTTGTCATTGTTATCAACAGGTTTGTGAATAATGATGAAACTTAGCTATATTCTAATGCCCAACTGCTACAAAACAGAAACAGATACAAATATACTTTTTTTGCCCTCTAATCTTTCTTTTGGTAGGTTCCGTGTTTTTCTAGCAATAGAACACAATATTCTGTGGGCCTTGCAAAATCAGTCAAAATCCGGGAGCAAAGGGGGTTGCTTCAGTGAAAATGGCGGCAAGTGAATGAGTTAAATAGGTGCTTCCTGCTCCATAGCGCCCTCTACAGTTGCAATTTTCTCTAAACTAAAAACAGTGGCAAAAAAAAAAAAAAAGTCATTGGGTTGACCTTGCGTGCTGTCGGCATCTCCGTTCCCGCGTCATCTTGGCGAAAGCCACTGTTTGACGACCGTCTGCCGGATGCGTTCCATCTGACGACGGCATAAATGGGACCAAAATTGAGCTCACCTTCAAGGCGGACTCGAGTCCCCTTGAAGGCTGAAAAGCCTGGGATGAGCCCAGCGCCGGCAGTCCTTGTTTTGCTCCCTGAGACGTGTGTAATCAGAGCCAAAGTCCAGCACAGATTACAGTCTTCAATCAGTCAGGGAGGAAAATGATATGTACATTATTGTCTCTGCGGCACATCAGCGCCACTGTCATCCTGCGTGCATATTACCTGTGTCAAAACTGCCACCGAGCCGTCACACGCCGGTGTGAATTCTTTGCCGGCTGGCGGGGGGGGGGGGGACTCCGCCGTGACCTCGGAGGATGTTGTTGACACCGTTTAATGTACATTTCCAGACACCAAAACGTCTCCTGTCATATCGGAAATTGTCTTCCAATAGGCTGAATAACACAAAACGGGCCGCTCTTGTCACACAAAGACAACAGCGAGAGCGCAACTGCTCGGTTCTGAATTGAGGGAGTTGAAGCGCGGCTGTCGGGTTTGACCTTGAGGTTGAGCAATGAAGGAGAGTTATTCTGCGTCGCCAAGGAAAACCGCACGGCATCATCTGATGCAATTGTCTCGTCAGTAAAAATAGACAGACACAATGGACATCATCATGCGGGATATTGTTGTCGATTCAATTTTCACAGCTGGATGCGGCTAACAGTAAATGCAAAACAGCGGGGCAGAAATTCCGCAATGAAGATTGATCCGATTTGAATTTCATCCCTGAAAAAGGGAGTCCGCGTCGTAATCCCCCGTCTGCAACGAGTGCTTAATTTGAAGCTGAATGGCACCTCGCCGCCTAACAGGATGATGCAAAATGATGTGTAACCACAGCAATTCAAACATGCGTGCATGCAGTGGAAATACACGAAAAATGTCATCTGCAAGCATGCTGGATATCAAGTTTGCATAAAATTCGCTCCTTGTCCCACACCAGGTATCACCTTGAGAAATCCAGACCCGAACGCACGGTCACATCACAAGCGCTTTTTTCCGGTGCTACAATTGTGTTTGTCTCCTTTGGACCCGTCGGTGCTCGGGGGGGAGGTCAGCAAATTGCCTGTGAGATTTAAAAAAAAAAAAAGCGAGAAAGGTGCTGACCTGGCGCTAAATTGTCCACATTGAGTAGACGGAGAATATCAGGTTATTGAGTTGATCCATGCTGGGTTTCCTCGCCGGGGGAAAATGATCAGTGCTATTGTCTGCCTCGTGCAGTTGATCAAGGGCAAGAGTGCCACGAGAATGCGGCGCCAAAAAAGGACACCCTTCAATCCTGCTGATAAAAAAAAAAAACTATTAAACTAAATGTTATGCTTTGGCGCATACATTCAGTCTACATGCAAAGATTCTGTATTTACACACAAAACCGATGCAGTACATGACCGCAGCTGTGCGACACCAACGATCCATTGCGCTGTACTTGTTCCTTGAGAAAGGAAAATAATAGTCATTTGGCAAAATTGCAGGCCTATCTTGCCACGAAAAAACCGGACCCAAATGGAGACCTTCATCGCTCGAGTGTTTTGTATATGAGGGATCGTAGAACGAAATATGTCATTTGTGCCAACGGTGCACACAGGCAAGGTTATACAGCGTAATGCTGAATTCTATATTGTTGGAATTGTCATTGCGTGAAGTGCAAGAAAAAAAAGCTTTCCTTTAATTTTTCATGATTAATGTGTCGGAAAAGTGAAAAAAAAATATGTCTTGCAAATTTGAAGCACTACAGAGAATTTGGCAAAACAACCCTGCCAAATTTAAACATTATAAAATATATATAAATATATATATATATATATATATATATATAAAATAAATAAATAAAATAATAATATAAATAAAATAAATAATAATAACAAAAAACTATAAATTTAAGTGTATTAAATACCACTACGAGAACCTGAAAATGAATGTTATGTACGTTATCTGGCACCTTTTTGTCCTTATGAATTGTGGGCCATGTCAAATGTTATTTTTTAGTATGTACCGCAGGCCGCTAAAAAACAATAGGCCGGCCACAAATGGCCCCCGGGCCGTATTTTGGACACCTGGCTTAAAACCTTCCACCATGTCATCACAGGACTTTTCATGCCGCTAGGCTTCAAATAGCTCCCAAGCTAACATGTTTTCGCCCAGCAATAACAACAGAGCAACTCGTAAGTTTTCTGCCTTCGCACATTTTCAGCAATTATCTTCAAATACGGACATTTGAAATCACTTTGAGGGGTCTTTAAGGAAAAAAAACAAAGCAGTGTTTACGTACCGTGTCAATAGTAGCTTTTCAGTGTGAAGTGGTCTCAAGTTCTTCAACCCAATTATGGCCGCAAGAAGGTCTTCTCAGTCCATTTGTCATTGGCTTGCTGGCACTGAAACGAGAGCATTCCAAAAAAAAAAAAAAAAAAAAAAAGAAGTCATGCAGCATACAAATGATGTCAAGCAGTTCTCCATCCCTGGCAAACCTAATACAAAGACGAATAATACTAGAAGTAATAATAATTGATCAAAGGAGCTCACATGTCAAATGTGTATCCAGTTCAAGTGGATAAGTCCCGATGTTTCGCGCAGATTGTCCCGGAGGTGTGCGCATTGTGGATTTCATTCCTTCAGGGGAGCAAAGAGTATTACAGTATTCAGATTACAGAGCAAGGGAAATTAATTGGACTAATTAACATACAAGTAAATGATGATACCGTTAACACATTTCATTAACTCAAACTGTCATTCTATGTTCTTGCTGCACTTGGTATTGCATTACAATGACTTGGATTCATTAAATTATGCAAATGAATGGTGGTGGTGGTGGTGGTGGTGGTGGGGGGGGTCTCTTTAACAGGCAACACCATTTGACTTGCTTTTTATTTTCTGACACAAAAAAAAAAGCATACTGATTTACCCCATAAAGCTTTTCATCGACTATTTTAATTATGTTCATACACATTAAAATCTAGAGGCCATTCATACATTTTTAAATCTCTTGTGCTCCTTTTAGTAGACAATATTTAAAAGAAATAAATAGCAATAAGGTCTAACTGCTTTATTAGGCAGATGCAAAATGTGCAAAATGTGTTCTCTTTGTTGAACCTGAATAAAAATGAATGAAAGTCCAAATACAGCTCTTTTGTCAGCAGAGTTTACGTGTTTTGAATTGCGGAGGTAACCGACGCAGGAACAGGGAGGCCCTGCAAATCTTGACTCAAAAACGGTTCAACACAGGTTCCAAGCTCCTTTTTTTTTATATTTTTTTATTTTGTAGCCTAAGAAACAAATACGTGTGCCTACTTCATGATCCCTGCTAAATGGAAAATCTCGCCAAAGCTGGCTTTATTTTGTCTTTCCAGAGATATAAGCATTTTACCCCCTTCTAAAAAAAATACATATTTTTTAGATTTTGGTTGTCACTATTTTACATGACATGAATATGCATAACAATGAAATTGAACTGTGTATATGCAAGCAAATGACGAGGCGATTCTTAAGTTTTGATTTTCAGTCACGTCTCTCTGAAGGAAACCATAACGTGATCGGCAGTGACGTTTTGTTTTGCGTCTACTGCCAGCAATCATAAACAAGACTCATCAAAGTCTGCCTTGACAAAGAAAATTATGCTCACTTCTGATTTGCCATTGTTTATTATTATGGCTTACAACTGCACCCTACTGACAAGTATTACCTTAGCTCAGTTGGACACAGTGCAGTTCTACACTAGCCACGCCCCCCAATAATAAGCACAACATAAATTAAATGAATAAACACAACTTACCTGACATTTCAAACAGTGACGATGGAGCAATCCACAGGTGTACTTCGCACTCACTTACTCAAGCCTGCAGGTTGTTCAAAGTCATGAGACTTTCTCAGACAGCTTATGCTTCTTATGTTTTCGACTGAGATCTCACCTCCTCCGCCAACTAATGTCACATGGGGAAAGGTCAACGGGTCAACCAGGACTCAGCGTTGCTCCCTTGGCTGTAGTGACATCTGCTGGACCACACAGTGGGAGAAGAGGCTGGGGAGTTGAGAATGAAAAAGCTCAGCAACAATGGGAAGTGCAGTGCAAGGAAACTTTTAAAATGGCGTCAAATTTGGACTCACACAAAAATATACATGGAAATTCAAGTGTAACAGAAATGTTTATAATGACATTATACAGTTTTTTTTTTTTTTACAGTTCTAAACAAGTGAAAACTGTCATTCTTAGTACACAAGGAACTGTGGGTCAGTTGAAGAGGACAATGTATATATGTATTTATATATATATATAAATTTTGCTTATTTTTTCAGATGTTGGGGCCAGAAATAACATAACATGAGAATGCAAGACATTTCTTATAAAAAAAAATCTATACAAATAGAGATTTGCCGACATGGATACAGACGATGATTCATTGTAAGGACAGTGATCAAAATCCAAAGTACCACCTTCAAAATAACATTTTCACTTAAATTGGACTGATTGTGAATTGCACATTTGAAATGATTTGGTAAAAGAAACCAGGGTCATTACCAAATAGAAAAAAAGAAAAGAAACAAAAAACTAATTATTCATCAGGAGCAGTCACAATAACGGTGCCGTCGTTCTTCTGAGTTTTTGGTCCGCCTGAAAAGATTTCCCCCCCAAAATGAGACATTATAGGGGATATTTTCTCCACTTGTGTCATGCAAATAAAACTCACCCTGAGTTTTTAGGCAAATTTGGCAACCATCACCAAAAATGGCTTGGGGGGGAAAAAATCCTCCATAATCTTTACAAAAACACATTTACTCACAATTCAGCCTTTTAAAACAGTTGCCTTTAGTTGTAAACGGGATATTATGTCAACAACATAAATATCTGTCCAAAAATATCGAATGACATGTTGGTCCTTTTGAAGTGAAATGAATAAAAACTGTTGATTTGATTCCACCCAAAAATTGCAGTGAGAATTGCTAAACTGGAAGCACTGTGGGAAAGCGCATCTTCGAGAAAACACGAAAAAACAAAAAGCAAAACATAAATACATTTGCGTCAAAGACAGTAATTACTTGGAGATGAAGCTTAGTCTTGACTTAAAGAAAAAGGAACGAGGACATAAGGTGAAGGTAAGAAAAGGTGGAAAAGCATTATTAAAGTTGATTGAGGACACTGTATACCTACAACTAGACAATATTGTACAAAATAAGGCATTTCCTTGTGTAATTACTGCAATGTTTTCTATTCTTACCTCCACTTCATAGCAGAGCGAACAAGAATGGTAAAATATATATATATATAATCACTTTATTTTTCTTTTCTTCAAAGCTGGAATAAAAATGCAGGTAGGAGGAGTATACGAGAATGCGGTCACGTGAGTTTGTGAGCGCCGCGTCCATCACTCGATGACTTGGCTGGCCGCTAAGGTGGTGACGAGCTGCAGGGGGATCTCGGCGTTGGCCAGGATGTCCTGGGCGTTGTTGGAGCCCTGCTGGATGTTGGTGAGGATGAGGGTGGTCCCGCCCGGCGAGGTGATGAGGCTGTCCGAGGACCCCGCGGATTCCACCGAGGTCACCATGGCGCTGCCAGAGTTCACGCTTTTTTTGTTCTGGTGGGTTTTGATGTGCTTGGCCAGGTGGTCGCTCCTCATGAAGCGCTTGGAACATTCGGGGCACACAAACTTCTTCTCGCCTGCGAAACAAACAAGGTTATTTTTAGTTAACGGAAACTTGACAAAATAAAAATTCAAAAAAACATTTTCGTCAACAAAATTAAATAAAAACTAAAATGCTTTTTAACAAACAAAAACTAACTGAAACTATATTTTACATTTGCAAAATTTAATACATGAGCCTTTGGGGTTGATTTTAAGTCAATTTATTTATTAGTTATTACTAACTGGAATAAGGAGGTTTGAAAGTGTGTCACACAGAAGCGACGTCATCGAGCAGCAGCCAATAGAAAAGCACCTTCAGATGATGTCGTTCCTAGGCAACAATTTTGCGTTTTCTTTTGGCTCCGATGGCTCAGCTCGCCCGCTTTTTCATTTCAGTCAGCCAAAATGCACCGCTAGGTAAGAAATGCGTGACTTTTTTCATTTTACCATGGTGTTTATTAAATGTTGCACACAAGTAATACACGTTTTTTTTTTAAACGAAAGCTAAAATCAAACGAAAACAAAACTAAGATCAAAACTAGCAGAAATGCCCTGACAACTAATTAAAATGTAACTACATTTAAAAAATTCAATATCAAAACGAAATTAAAAAAATAACTGAAAATGTAAATCCCAAAACTATATCAACCCCGAAAACAACAGATGTTGAAGTTTCACACAGTGGCGATTAAAAAGGTCGAAACATCACTGTTTGAATTAATTATTTGTTTCCACTATACACAAAAACCCCGCAATTAGAATATTTTTCACAATCATCAGAATTAACCACTCACATTTAAATCTTAAGTAAATGGGAATCAGCACACAGGGTGTGACCAATTGAAGTTCCTGATTAACCCCAGATACATTTCAGTTCTAGTAGGCTTTTCCTAACCCACCACTTATTATATATATATATATATAAATGTCATTTTAGCAGGCCAAATGTAGACTTAACATCCACTGCATTTACAGAATAGATGATTAATGACTCCAATAGTTTAAATAAGTGCTAACTGGGCTTGCAGCAGTGTAATGAAATGCTTCTGTATGGCGTGTCATGCTCACTAATATTACAGAGTCTTAAGTGTGTGTGTGTCTAGCAACAATACCGATTTAAAAACATCTCTAGCGGGGCCGTTACAATTTCCTGTTCATATTCAATCAACTGTAGCGTGAGTTTTGTGTTCCGCGCTCAAGAGACAAGGACCATTGTGAACGGGTAAACCATCTCACACTAGAACCTCACACTTTCGCTTTCCAAATCCATTCATGTATTTTCTTTAGCACTTGTCCTCGGGGCACAAATAGACAAACAACCACTCACTCGCACATTTCACAATTTAGAGCCTTCAGTTAACCTAACATGCATGCTTTTCAATGTGGAAGGAAGATGGAAGTGCCCAGCGAAAATGCACGCAATCACGGGAAGATGATGCAAATTGCATACAGGGAGGCCGACCATTGATGCTGAGATTTGGAGAAACATTTCACAATACTAATACAGAAACACTGACAGTTGTGGTACAAATTGAGACAACAAGTTAGTGGAAAAATTCCATCCCACAAATGAAACCATTACAGTGATTTAGCGTGGGCACCTGTGTGTGTTCTCCTATGTCTCTGCAGCTCGTCGCTGCGCGTGAACCTCTTCCCGCAGTACATCCAGGTGCATACGAACGGTCGCTCCCCGGAATGCCACCGCAGGTGCGCTCGCAGGTGCGACGTCTTGCCGTACACTTTGCCGCAGCCTGTTATGTGGCAGATGTGCACCTTCTTCTTCCCCACGCCGGATCCCCTGAGGAACACGCGCCGGCACAACGAGCATCCCGGAAGGTTTATTTACAAAACAGCCGTACGGTTTTGTGGAAGTGAAGTGCATCCCGCTAAGAGAACTCACCTCCCCCCAGACTCTTTACAGTTGGGGCAAGTGCACGCCACTCGACGTAGCCTCTTGCCTCCCAGGCCTATATAATTATCATCCTCCACCAGCCTGACCTGAAGGTGGGACAGATCGCTGGTGTTTAGGGTAGAATCAGAGCTTAGCTGCCACTCTGCCGAGTCCGGCTCCTCCTTTATCCGGATGTCTGTAGAGTGCAGAAAAGACACAGTTTGATGTGTGATATGGCTGTATCATATATGAAGGTAACATTTATGAGATCATCGAAATATAATTTTTTTTTAACTTCAAAAGTAAGTTAAATATACTCCTCCCAAGAAACATTTGAGAATAGTTTGCAAATGAAGAAATAAACAAAGAAGCTCCCAGTATGATGCAGCATACAGTGCAAAATACATGCACAATAATCACTGTCGGACAAAATCATTTTAAGTCCAAATATGGTAAATTGATACTAATTGTCAGTCCCCACATTGTCTGTTATTTTACAAAATTAACCAATCTAAAGAGTAGAAAATAATTTGAGAACCAATCAGAACTATTGTATAAGTCGCTGCATTGTGTCACCTCAAGTTTGAAAGTGTATACATTTATAGACAAAAACAAGTGAAAATAGTTAGATTAGAGTTCCTACAGCTTAAGGCAAGTTGAATTCACAATGTTTTAATTCCATTTGAGATCAAATTTGAGAACGTGTTTGGCATGAGTGCAACTTTGATGGGCACGGCTGGCGACGTGTCCAGAACTTTCTAATCAACGAACTGAACATTCAAGTTAAAATGATCTCCACAAAGGCAGACTTAAATTAGCATTAGCGATTGTTTGACTCGTATTGTATGCAGTAAACACGGTACCTCGAGGCATGTCTGCATTTCCTTCCTGTTGTGCCACTGAGTTGACTGTCACGGTTTGCAGGGTGGGGATCTGCCCGGTGTTGACGCCGACTGGACTGGAACCCAGTGAGAGGGTCTGAACTGGAGCCAGAGTAATCTGCTGAGGGACAGTGGTGGGAATCTGAAGGTTTTGCAGGTTCTGGACACCTTGCACCTGGAAGGTCTGCCACTGCAACTGGCCTGACGGGGTCACCGTCTGGGCTTGGATGATGAACGTCCCGGGGTTGATCAGCTGAAGGTTTTGCATACCCTGTCCGCCCGTAGCCACCGATTGCACCACCTGCCCGTTGGTGGTCTGCAGTGGCACTTGCTGCAGCTGGACGATGGGTTGAGCTGATGTCGCCTGGATGTCCGACTCTTGAGTCTGTTGGATGAAGCCCTGCTGGAGGCCAGTGCTGGAGTCGGACTGCTGCGTAGCCACGGACGACAACGAGGCGTCTTGGGTCAGGAGTCTGGCGTCACTGGTGGGATTGTGTAGCTGGGAGGAAGACGTCGGCACAAAAAGCTCAGCATTGGCGTCGTTTACTGGTAGTGTTTGTGAGAGGTCGTCGTCCGTCTTCTCCTGACTCTCGGAGCCACTCCCCAGTTGATTTGCCATGATGAGCTGGCCATCGGCGGTCACGCCCGTCGCTATAGTCTGGGCTCCGGATAAGCCTAGCGCGTCCAAGTCTATGCTGTTAATGGGAACAAAAGTGATGTTCCCCGGCAAACCCACAGGCACATTAGTAACAACCTGACCCTGGTTGTTGAATGCGGAGCTGCCAATAGAAATCCCCTGGATCTGCTGGATATTCCCAGTCTGTGATATGAGGCTCTGGTTGTTCGTAAGGATGCTGGCAGCGGACGTCACACACAGACCCTGACTAGCATCAGGCAAGATCTGAATCTGTCCCGACGCGTCCTGACTCAGAGTTGCTCCTTCCATGCCGGTGGCGGCGAAGCTCAGCTGTCCGTCTGCAGTCTGAATCTGAGGAATTACTTGGTACTGAATGTTAGGCACTGAATTGGCAGAGGCAGTGTCGCTTCCTGACGACACAAAAATCGGCTGACTCTGCAAACTGTGGAGAGGAAGAACGTACTGTCCATTTGACGTTAATATTCCTTGGCCTTGGATCTGTATCATCCCGTGGTCATCCTTTGCAGCCGTGCTGGGGGCTAACACCTCCCATTTATCGGACACTGTAAGATGTGCAGATGTCTGATCTGTAGCCTAAGAGAGAAAATGGTGGCTATTACACACATGCAAATCCATGCCAAAATATCACAGGAACCTTAAGGATTTGTGCCTCGCAGGCGATGCAAGATTTTTCAAACAAGCAAATGATTGTCTTGGGTGAGGAGGCCTTTCAACCAGTCGTTCTTGGTTGTTTTGTGTGCAACCTCCTTTCTTTAAATGTATGATTGGTAAAGGCAGGGATGTGATTTGACCAAAGTGAAATTATCTGAAAATTTAGCCAGGGGTCTGGGGGCCGCCGGCCCCCCGGAGCTCATGGGTTTTCCGTGTTTTTAAGTACTTTCAATGCACTCACATGACAAAGAAATAGACAAAACAACAGCATAAATTTTCAATGTATATTAAACTATCCCATATAAAATGGCAGTTTTAGTCAACTCAAAATCAGTCACATTCAAAAACATTGGACTGCCTTACACAATGAACTACAAAAAAAAAACAAAAACAAAAAAAAACGGAGATTTTAAATTTTTATTTTTGGAGATAAAAAAAGCGGAATTCCGCGAATTAGCGGAAAAATCACATCCCTGTAAAGGGTTCATCCAGGTACGTTCCCTTTAAGTTTGGGTGAAATACAAACACAACACTTGAACTAAAATGTCACATGCAGGGGTCAAAAATCTTAATGCTAAAACCATGATTTGTCCAGAGGCGGCAAATTTAATCGGGAAACAGGGTAATACTTTCAGAGTCTATCTGTCAAATTTAAGCAAGGTCAGATTAAATGTGTCATAATCATGTAGATTGTAGAATCATAGATCCTGTTTACTATGCTCCGAGGGAACGTTCAAGACTGGATGAATCATGTCTTCATGATTCTGATAAAAAAATTATCAGTCTGGTAAGTCCTTCAAATGTGGTAGATAGATGAATAAGTTATCACATGACGCTACGTGGTTATCAACACCCGTGGCTGTCATGAAGTCAAGACGGTCAACTTGGTAGGGTACAGTGCCGCATTAATGGCAAGGTGTGTTGCCCACTTCAACATAAATGCCTGGGTATCAAACGTGAGTATGGTCAGAAGCAGTAGTAGCAGTATAAATTGGGAATAATGCACTGCATTATTTGATAAGAAAAACAAAAAAGACGGAACTAAACTTCTCATGTGTGACAGTTACACATTCCATTCCTACTAACACGGAAGTAAAAACTCTCTGACATCCGTTCAACATGTCCATCTGTACCTCTGCAGGATTTTAGAAAAATTAAAACATCCTTTAAAAACATGCCTGATACTCTATATAGTTGAGAAAATACATTTCCCTGGGCATTAGTTAATCCACCACCGGTAAATTCTTAGATTAGGAAAATTCCTAAAAAAGAAAAGTATCTTGATGGGAATTTGCGATGATGGACCCAGAATGTGGGCAGGGTTTGCCGTTGGGCCAAGTTGAGCAACCGTTATCTGACCATCTCAGCAGCAAGCACGCCTATCGAGAGGACTTATTTTCTGACAGTAATAAATCTATTTAGGTGACATCAGCCAAGTCTTTACCAAGCAGTCAATGCTCTGTGCTGTAATGTGCACATTCGGCGTAAATTTGGTTGAGTTGTACATTGTTGATAAATATCAATTACTGCAACTCTTCCCCTCCATGAATAACAATAAACATTAGCCAGCGTTGACTTAAAAAAATGGAAGTCATATGATGTAATCACTACATCGCACGGACAAAAGCAGGCCAACTGCAGCTGTCAATCATGGTTTTGGCAAAATGCAACAGATGCTACCCTGCCATAAGAAATGGACGCGAGGCCAGTGACAGGCAGCCTTCCACTGCAGGACCTCTCAGACAGTTACAATGAAGTTGAGGCCAATGTTTACCTATCTTAAAAGTGTACTGAAAATTCCCCAAATTAGAAGGTGAAAGGATTTAAAGAGCTACATCACTTTTTACAATATAACTAGATCTAGGAATAGCTAATCTCATCTGAAAGTCAAAATAGTGTTTTTAACTTCGTACATGGCAATTGAGTATTGTATGGCAAAAAAAAAAAAAATCTTGTCTACAAATCTATATCGTCCTGTGGTTTTCCTCAGAAGAAGGAAGGCGGCAGTCGTCGCCGAAACTAGTCAAGATAAAGCACAACTTTTTTTTGGGTCTTGAAAAAGAAAAAACACAAGACGATGAGTATTGTAGGTATGTGCATATCCACCGCTGAATGGCTCCAAAAAGTGGTCACTCAACAAGCCACATTCATGATCATACATTTTAAAAGACGTCGGAATGTCCATTAATCTGGTGCCTGTGGTGGAGAACTGCCTTATGATGGAGGACGCATGAACTGAAGCTTCTGATTCTAACAGCTCTACCAAAGGTGACCACTTACCACACCAGCGGCGGCACCTCTGTCCACCTCTGATGCCGGTGAGCCAACCTTAGTGCAGGTGCTTGCAAGCAGGTCGAGGGACGACGACTCAATGTCCTACCCACAATGTGCAAAGTTTAAGGGGGAGAAATTGAGTGGCCATTAGTGTAGGCCAAGTTGACAACAGTGACGCGTTGCACAAGTGTATTTTTTTGGTAGCTGGGAAATGAAATGCTTCTGTTGAGCCCCTCAGACACCATTCACGTAATGTTTACATCTGGTGGAGCTTTTCAGGCGGTCTCTGTCCAGAGCAGAGAATGAAGGCGGGATTTTTGCACCGCCCAAGAGGAAGCGTTGTCTGAGGGATTCAAAACCCCTCCAACTTTACAACCGAGATCAGCTTGCTACACGCATGTAGAGCATACAAAAAAACCCGCAAGGACATCTCACCTGATTGTCTTCATGTTGCAAAAAGTTGCTCTGGCTGCTGTTTGCGTCCAAAGCAGCCATTTCGTCCGCTTTCAGTGGCTGTTCTGGCGCTGTGAAGGACAACATACTAGTTCGAATACAGCAAAACGGAGCTAAACAAAGCTCGTTCCTCAAACGAAGGGCGTAGCGATTTATAACATTCAGCTTGCATTCGTTTAAAAAAATAGTTCAAATGGTGCGGTGGGGAGCAGCGTATGTCTAAAACGTGTTAACCCATTAGCTACAAGCACAGCGTTAGCGGCTAACTTAGTCGCTGATTAGCCGTATCCAAGCTAGCTTGCTAGCCAGCTAATTTAGCCCGTGGATGCTTGTTAGCATTACGTGGGTGAGGAATAGGATGAAAAATTACATACCAGTCATGGCGTGACTTGCCGTTTAACGGAGAGTTCTGACAGCTACAACCAACCCGACATGACCGAGTTAGTATTGACGGCAAACGCGTAGAAAAAAAGTGATAACTGTCAAGATTTGTTTCTATTTTGATTGACTGGCGGTAAGCAACACAAAGGGTGGGGCCTGCACTGTTGACTGGAGCGTTGGCGTCATACACAGGAAGTTCCGCCTATCTTTCTGCATACTGTATTTGATTGGTTGACACGTTGAAGCATCGTATTCTGATTTGCTAGTGGTCATGTCAATCATTTTGGAGATTATTTTCCTGTTTTGCATTTTGCCACTTTTACAGTACGATTATGAGTGTTCATATATGCCTGAAAGAAGAAACGAGATTCAGAGTGTATATTTATATTCAAACCCACGGAAATTAATTCAGAAAAGGAACATCTAATGCTTGTCCACTGTTCTAAATTACCAGAAGTGTTGAGAAACGAACACATAACAATCACATGCCAACACAAATACGTACTGCATTGTTTTTAAAACTTTATTGAGCAAAGGTAAATATTTTACAATACAGAAAAAATCTCATTGCACACAACCAAGCTAAAATGACACAAAAAAAATGGATTTGCGCGGTCTGTTGATATAACGTCATCCATCTAGTGGAAGACCATTTATTTGTTCTGCTTGTCACGATATGTCACCAGCATAGAGAGTTGAATAAGAAACAATCGACTGAAAATGGATCATTTTCTGCAGCGCACCTGTTGATCTCACACTGGTTGGGATTGGGAATCATGGCTGTAAAGCAGCGGTTACGACTGTTTGCTCTAAAAATAGCTCACCTGATGGAACATTGTGATTTCCTAGGACTTTTGACATCTAAGCCTTTCTGTTTGACAGTAACCCCCCCCCCCCCCCCACAGTGTGGGTAAAGGATAAACATGCAGCTATAACAGCATTTATGCAATAATTGTGACCATTTTCTAGTATATGACATTTACCATTTAAATGCAGGATGCATGTGCAGACAAACAGCCATGAAAAGATGAACTTGATGTGGAATGAGTTCCACCCTCATAGCACTTGTGCACATATCATTGTGAGAATCCATCGGAATGAGCGCGTGCATGTTATTGTGCCTGCCTGCGATGCTATCAGGACCCCACTTCCGAGTTTTTTTTTCTTTTTTTTTTTTTGTGTGTGGTGTGTCAGTTCCTCCGAGTGCACTGCCGCAGTGAGGCTATTTCTTTCAACCTTCAATTCAAACTTGGCCCATTACAGCCAGCGTACAAAAGCACTTTCTGTGCACTCAGGAGCTCACAGCAGTGAATGGTGGATATTTCCAATCACTTCTCTGTCAATCCAAGTGTCAGGTAAACACAGACCATTGGCAACAGCTTTAGAAGAAAAAAAAAAACCCTTCCAGCTAGATGTGTCTGACTCCAGGAGACTTTGGAAAGGTATAAACAATTTGCAAGTACTTCAAAGTTAAAGAGAGCAGTCCGGTTTCCTAAAAGCTGCCCGAATGCAAAATCATGGTGCCAAACATTAGACTGACACATTTCGCTTTTCACTTAAAAAAAAAAAAAAAAAATTTTAATTGAAGACAGTGCCTGAGCTCACAGTGTTTCACATCAACATATTAACAATTGCTGTCACCATAGCCAGTCACAGGTTGTGAGTGAGCCCACAGAGAGAAAGTGTCCTGCTGGAGGCACCATGAGGGACACTGTAAATGGAACTTGAGCCAGACAGATGAAATTGGTGCAGCGTGGAGACATGTGGATGGAATATCCAATGAGTGAGAAAAACCAATGTGAACATACAGTCCCTGAAAAGGAAACAAGTTTTTGGACCAAAGATTAAAAAAAAAAAAAAAAAAAAAAAACACACAAGAGCATACAATAATGATCAACAGTGATATTGCATGTAGAATTAACACAGGCAGATGTGTGTCAAATACAATATTTGTATATTCTGAAAAACCGTGCACTTACATACACATGCAAGGGCAACGTGGGCTTTTATATTTGCACTATTTGACAACTCTTCCTGTTTTTCATGTATAATGCTATATTTTTATTTGATTAAAAAAAAAAAATAATGCGCTTGCTTCAAAATTGATGTATTACTAATCTTAGAGACCTTTAAAGTATTTTTGATGTCAGGTAAGCACCCTGCAATTGTAATCCTGGTCTGAATTAACCGAGTATTTTCTTAAATTTCTTCACGTGTTTTTTTTTTAAATAATATCTGATCAAATGGAAAGGCTCAGCATTTCATTTTAGTTAAAAATCAGGGATGCGCGACTACTTATCGGGCCGATACCTTGAAATAAGGCCGGGTATTGTGAAAGAGGCTGATACCAGTATCAGCCATCCTCAGCCAACAATATTCAACTGACGCCCGTTTCTTATCTAGTTCTACAAAATGTTCAAATGTTTGTTAGAGAACAATGGCAATAATAACAGCGTGGTAATGTAAAAAAAAAAAGTACATAACTATTGAATTTCACAAACATTAATATTCATTTGTTATAACGGCTCTTTGTTTAAAGATCTATGGTGTGTTATTTACCAAAGCACTCTGTGGTGGTTTCACCCCCCCCCCTCCCCCCTTTTATGTGTGTTTTAAAAGGGAGCGTTCCACTTTGTGGTCTTTTTGGTTTGATGGCACTGCGGTTTGTCGGGCCAGAGTGGCACCGCTTGATTGATGGTTGCTGACAGTTGATATCTACTGAGGGAGAACTTGTCACAGTTGTGCTTTTATGTTGTATAACTCTTTGCGCCCCTTAAGGCAGCATGTATATTCAGTGTTTTTTTTATGTTAACAATACCGTTATGTTGATACTCTGGAACTCTGGTTTCTTTGAATTATTCAGACCTAATGAAAATGGGGTCAAACTATTGTCTCATAACTTTATTAAGTTTCACTATTGTAAAAATCTATTTAAAAAACTTGATGATGATTATTATTAATATGCTTATTATAGTATTACTCCACCATTAACTCATTCACTCCCATTGACGGCTAAAGATGTCATAAATTCATTTGAACTTTATTAGTTAATTAGTTTAACAATTTTTCCACTTTTGTTAACAAGAGTATGAAAACCTAGAAAAAAAAATATTGTACATTTAGAACAGATTCAGAATTAGTGATTAATCATGAGTTAACTATTGAAGTCATGCGATTAATTACAATAATTAAAAAAAAAAATCGCCTGTCGCCCCTAATTTTTAATTAAAAAATAGATAGATAATAGAAATAGTTAAACATTTTTGGGGACGTTTATAGGCGTCAATGGCAGTGAATGAGTTAATTTTGATTCCAGAGTTGCGCAGAGTTCGTGCCCTTGTAATATATTTCAGTTTATGTAAACATTTGGAGTGTGAACAATTTCAGAGGTGTTCAAACTTAAGCCGTCTTCCATGACTTCCCGCAATGAAATATAGCCACTGTACAAATGTATTATTTTTGGCTGCTTGCTTCAAATTTAAAACATAAACTATATCTGAATGTCAAAACATTTGCAGAGGATGTTCATCCCGAGTAAGACATTAGTTTAGGTCTTAACATCTGCATCATCATACTAAATACCATCATTATGCCTCCTGAAAGAATTATGTGATCTTATGAATAACAAAACAAACCACATATGAACAACTTGCACATCCTTCAGACAACAACGCATGAATTCGATTCTATGTGGTCGATGCCATCATCAATCATCATCATCAGTTCTGTCTCAAGTCGCCATTGTGGTCTCTGGGGGGGGGGTTTGCATGGTTTCAATCAGGAAGGAGTCATGTAAAAACAACACGTTGATGTATGGAACCCAGCGTATGTTATTGGCGACAGTTTTCCTACGAGGACTTCCTGCATGAAATGCTGGAAAGAACAACGCGAGCGGCTAAATCTGCCAAACAAAGCAACCTATATTTTCGCACTGATCTCAAACCTCGATGACTATAATCCTGCTTATTTCCATGACAAACACAATGCTTGGTAGTGCTCAAAGATGCACTGCAACATCCAATACAGCCTCGCCTGAAATCTGGATATACAAAGCTATTTCTGAAAAATTACCATTTTATTCAATATTTTTTCCTGCCATCAAAAGGGCATTTTGTTCTCCACAGCTTTAATGGTTACAAGAGATTCGGCAAAGCGCTGCTGATCTAGTGCTCTTTGTGCGGACTCCCACCGAGAATGCAATCTTACTTTGGCTGCGGCCGTCCGATTCCATCAACATAAACGCTTCACAAACACTTACACACAAAGTATTGGGGAGGGAAAAAAATATGACTTCCAACACAAATCATTTTCTACTTGTACTTCAAGCTAGTCTGAATATTTTATATGGAATACCGGTAATATAAAATATAGAATTATTACACAGGATATTACTGTGCATTTGACAAGCTTTTTTCCCCCCCGGAATGTACATTTATTCAGTATTTAATTTTTTGTATCTGAACAGCAAATGTACTTTTAACACGTACGGCTGAACTTAAGTAGGCCTATGAATAATACACAATTGAAATTCCATACATGAACTGCTGTCTAAAAGCATTAGAACATCATTCGATTTGTTGTGGTCATGGAAAATGTATTCTCAGTCTCTTAATTAGAGTTCAATTAGAAAAGTCATGAAAACATACACTGTAAGAAAAAAAAAGTACAATAGGGGTCCATTTTTGTTCTCCGAGGTACAATTTTTGGTGATGTTTTTGTTCACATTTAAGGGTACGCACAAGTGCTAGGGTTACGTAAATGCCTTTTTGGAAGAGGCCACTGCTGTACAGAATGCAGTTTAAACTAAAAAAAAACAATAGTAGTAGTAATCTAAACCAGGGATGGGCACTTTTCCATCATTCTTCAGTACCCATGATGCATTGCAGCATGCAATACTGACCTTTTTCTCTCATAAGGTTGTTAAAAGGATACTTGACACATTTAGCCATTTTCAGCAGCAAAAAGTTAATATTTTGTCCAGAATGAATTTGGTAACATAATTATTTTTCATGTACAATACCTTAAAAAAAAAAAATCCACTTACTGTCGACTGAAGATGACATAACCTGTGCTGAGGAAGGAAGTAGGTAACGACCAATCGTGGCTCAGATTGCTGACCAAACCCAGAAAACAGGTGAGCCATGATTGGTCGTTACCTACTTCCTTCCTCAGCACAGGTGACGTCATCTTCAATCGACAGCAAGTGGAAAATGGCTCAATGAGTCAAGTACCCCTTTAACCGTTATTGCTTAGTATGTTTATGTTACTCCTGGTTTGTTGTAACTGTCACGTTAAATTTGAGTCGCAAATGATTTAACACGAAACGGTGACTGTAACTTTTGTACGAAACCAATGACATCGTGGTTCGTTCAATTGAAACTTCTTTTCTCCACGTTAAAGAGTCTCAATTAACGTGTTCTCTTTTAATGGAGATGAACATGTGGAAATGCTTCTAAGTGATGTCTGCCATCTAGTGGTGAGGAGTTTTATTACAATTTAAAACAAATGTTTGTTTTTTTTACCCTATAACAAAACAATGGTATAAATTGAAGGGATTTCAAACGTGTACCCTATTTAATAAGTTTCAGTTTGAGAACTGAGTGAATCTTGACAACTATAGATTTTTTTTTTAAAGCAGAAATTTTTTGTGTCTGCTATTATTTCTCAGGTGAGGTGATAACGATGCCATTTTTTCCCCCCATCAGGAGCACTCTTACTGTAATTCATCAATCATAGCTGAGTGAATAAACAGCAAATCCCGAAAGGTCACCTCCATCACTTTCCGACTGACAGTTTCAAATGACCACTTTCTTGGCCGGAACACACCGCATCCTGGTTGCCCCCCCCTCCCCTCCCCCACACTTACCCAAAACCAGCATCCCTTAACAAATTTAATTACAATAGTCCCCTCTGTGCTGCAGTCAGTGTCAGCTGTGTCTTTTTAATTCTCTAATCAGTGGTGGGCAGAGGCGCTATCACCGCGGCCATGCCGCTTCCCGCTCGATACAGACATCCCAAAACACACACAGGTTGGTTTTGTCAAATGTTTTATTGAGTGTAGACATCTGGCCTACTGTAAAACATGCATTATCTGCGCGAGTGGGGAGAGGAGCAGGTGGCATTGTCCCCACTGTCAGCTGTGACAGCGCTAGCAGCCGTGATGGAGATTAATGAAGTATCTGGAGAGTAATATGCTCCTTACAATTTGGAGTAGGGGGCTGATCCTGATCTTAAATAGCAAAGCTGTCAGAGTTTAGTGAACCCGCGCCTTGGCACGGAGACGGATTTGATCCTACAAGGATGCGGAGCAGAAAGCGAGTGCGGCGGCGATTGTCGGACCTGCGCTTGTCACGTTCCCGCCAACTGTTTGACTCACTTTTTTTTTCTTGGCAAACTGAATTTGCAGAGATGACGTCTCCATCTTCAACAGTTGTCTGTAAGATGACAAAAAGCAATTTGAATTTGTACATTGTACAATTGAAAAAAAAACAACTGATATGTACAGCTATTCATTAATCGTCACATTAAATAGTCCCATTGTAGCAATAATTGAAAGTAATAGTGCAAGACTAGCTTCTGCTCTCTTTTATTTCCACTAATAACTCTGTCACTTTTTATGTCTTTCTCTCGAGTCTCCTCAGATGCGCGCACACACACACACACACGTCCCTCCATGTTTTGTTGGAGGGGCGCCTAAATTCCCCACTGAGAGAATAATCCTCTCGTTTGCTCATTCAACTCTCGTGTTCACAAGCACAAAATGTTAATAAGCCTTTGATTGCAGCGCCATCAAACTTCTGAAGGAACCGGAACAAGTTCTAACATTTCTTTTTGTGTACAGTAAGTATTTGTTCCCCTTCCCGGCAAACTCAAAATAATTGACTTGAAGTGCTAATATGGACAGGTTTATGCATTCGGCTCCTGAGCAGCGTGCAATTAATTAGAAGAATCAATGTCCCTTTAAAGGCTCAGGGGACCATTTAATCCAAGCTCAATACCACCAGAAACACTGGTTGGAGAGGGGAGACGGGGAGAGAAGAAGAAGAAAAAAAAAAAAATCAATGGCTATTTGTGATTCCTGAGTATGTATTAAAGCAGACACGTCTAACTGGTTCATTTGCACTTGAAAGCAGCCATCTGGAGCAGCAAGCTTGGCTTAAGCAGATATGATTACTAATAATGTGATACCCCCGTACACTGGCCCCATTCAGGCAGGCCTATTCCCACAACTGGCATTAAATAGCCCTTAATGCCACAGTAAGAAATGTTCTTATGAGGCCCGGAGAGAGGGATGAGTGAGAGCACGCCGTGAGGACCCGACACTCAGATCGCCACCTTGGACGACAATAGTGGAACGCCCCCCCCCCCCGGGACAGACACGTTTCACTCTTTGTTTGCGGCTTACGAAGGGTGTGGACAATAAACTGCGGCTGCATTAAATATCAAATCGTTTTTTTCTTTTAAATCTGGAATGAAAAGGAGATTTAAATCATTTCATGGTATTTCCTCCTGTGTGTCGGCATAATTAAATTAGCTCTATGTAAGAGACGCATAAGGATTTATTTTGTTGTTGCTTGCGATTCACTTGCACCAGGATAAAAATGTGTTAAAGGTTGAATGTTAGGATTGATTGATTTCTTGACTTTTGGATTCAAGTTTGTGAAAACGCATTTAAAATGACAAAACACACAATTTTACAACTTATCCAAATTATTCACAGAACATACATTACTCAATATATGATGAAGAAAATGGGACTCTCAGACTCCGACATTCGTCTCCAATGTTTACAAAACACTACAGACACTTATGTTCATGCTTTATGGTTATGTACTCCGGTTATGTATTTCTGGACTAAAGTCTGAGAAAAACTCTCCGCTATTTTGGACTGTAGGATACCTTTATCTCCAAACTTGTATTTGCTAGGTGACCTAACAACAACTGACTTACCACGTAAACAATTTCAATCTACACTTGTAGCCCTTACTATCGCAAAAAAAACCCAATTCTTGTTAACTGGAAAAATAAACAAACTCTGAATATCGACCAATGGTCTAACCTACTCATAAATCACATTTTAATGGAAAAAATATCTGCCTCAAATAAAAACCAAATATCAAAATTTATAGAAACATGGTCTACGTATATAGAATTTTTTAACCTAATTCTGGTTACTTAATACTGTCTGTTAGCGAGAGCCACTATATCGTGATAACTTACATTGATGTTTCTGCATTTGGCAATTTATTATTATATTATATTATATTATTAGTATGGGATTTTTTTTAATGGGCTTTAGGTGAACTGATGAATACACACACGCACGCACGCACACACACACACACGCACATACAAAAAAAAAATATATATATATATATATATATATATGTGTGTATATATATTTAAAAAAATTAAAAAAAAATGAAATAAAATAAAAAAGAAAAATTTAAAAAGGAGAGCAATGATGATGTCAAATCGAATGAACAATACTGAGCTCTCCTTAAAAAAAATAAAAATAAAAATGATTGATTGATTTCTGGCCCAAAAAAAAAAAAAAGGGAATTTAGTTTGAAATGCCCCATTTCTAGTTAAAATGGTAGAAGTTAAGAGCGCTCCCAAATTGAAAGAGTTCGCATTAAAGCACTTCATGGGCCTCGATCAGGGGTCGCCATTGTTTTTGCAAGTGAAAGATACTTCTTGGGTACTGATTAATGCAAAGCACTACAACTTCTTTGGTAATAACACATTTGATCAAATTAACTTTTTGTTTAAATTTTCACATGATCACCGCAAAGTCCTGTTACGGGTGAGCTATTTTTAGAACAGACTCACAGGCTATTCATGTGCTCCTTGGATCCGAGATGGTTTTCGTGACAGATACAGACAGGCCTAATCCCTAATACTGTATATTTTATTATATATGTATACATACAGTACAGGCCAAAAGTTTGGACACACATTCTCATCCAATGCATTTTCTTTATTGTTATTACTATTTACATTGTAGATTCTCACAGAAGGCACCAAAACTATGAACACATGGAAGTATGTACTTAAAAAAAGAAGACGTTTTTATGCCTTCAGTGAAAATTACAACGTAAATAGTAATGAGAAAAAAACAATTGACACATTAAATGACAATCATTTTTCATTTTATATTATTATTAAACTGAACCATCAATAATAATTAATAATAGGTTCGCAAAAAAAAAAAATCACTTCAATAAACTCCCCAAAAATACCATTTTAAAAAATACAACGGCCTCCCGAACTCTAGACGTGCAACTAAGTCACATTATTTGCTACTTATCCGTGAAACGGCGCTTATTTGTGGAATTTCACACCTGATTTAACGTGCCGCTTTCCATCACTGTCGCATTACCGCCGCTGTGACTTTGGGATCTGCAGCCAAACGGCACGACGTTGTAGATCTGACAAAAAAAGCCCGTCAGCCGGCGAAGGCGCATATAGTGATAAAGATATGCACAGCTGGAGCACGATGGCGGTGTTTAGAGTCAGGAGCGCTCAGCTTGACAGGAGCCGCGCTGTAGTGCGCGCACTAATTTCTTCCCCCGAGTAAAGGTGAAGAGCGGTTTGCAGTCGCCGCCTGTCAGCTCGACTGATCACACGAGACTTCCCCTCATCTGTGGCTGCTCACCTTGACAGCGCTCTCGCTGCCTTCCTCTTTAAAATCCTGGAATTTCATTACTTCCGCCGTAATGAAGGCGTTCTCCGAGTTGGTGTGGATCTTTTCCCCGCGGCCTTGTGGAGCCTTAGTTCCTTTCTGTCAGGGAGCAAAGAAGGGAAAAGGACAAAACGTATTGTTTTAGGGAAGATGGATTACAGCGTGTGAACAAGATAGTGTTTGATGAGGTGATAGTGTTGAGTTTGTTTTTCAGGCCTCCGGTCCTGATTCCTGGATTCTCCTCGGCGGCTGCGCATTGCCAGGCCAGCGTGGACGCAGATAAGAAGTCCGCCTTGCTATCAGCCTTGCTATTGATTTCTGCCCCAGTAATCTTGTCTCGTCGCGGCTCTGTGCTTGACTCTCTGGTCACGAGGGCAAGAAGAGTCAGCGTTGCAATGAGAGGCCTGGAGGCCTCGATAGTGTTTGGTAATTCACATCAAATTCAATAACATCTCACTGTAAGCAGACGGTATTAAGTTCTAGAATGTCTCAAGTAGAGCACAAATGCAGCTTTGTACTTTTTACATTTACTGAGCATGACAATTGGTAGTTTCAGTGCCAGTTTTGCTTTGAGGGTGGAGAGTGGGAAAGTTCTTCACCCGCATCAGTTGATGGCATGGAACTTGTGGCAAAATGGACACCACATGCCACATGTGGTTGTCAAAACCATGGAATAAACAAAGGCTATGATAATATTGTAAAGGCTAAATATAATATAGTAAGCCCCCTTGCATTGCGGGTTCCAGGTTCACGGTCCCGCCATTTTGTATATATATATATATATATATATATTTTTTTTTTCTGTTCAGTTAATTTCTTTGGTCTAACGCTTGTTTATCGGGTGTAATTCTACTGTCAAACACAAGATGGCAGCACACTTATTTTGAACCAGTGTACATTAGAAAGAAGTACGAAAAAAAGAAAGTATTTCAGAATAGCCTAGTATACTATTTGTTGAAAATGATTGAATACCATGGCATCTGCTGCAATCCTGCTTTTTAAGCTTAAAGAAATCAACGGCTGTAGGTTAATTTTAGCTCTTTTACTGCCAAACGTTATCCAAAAAACAACCCCTACAGTGCCAGCCGATTTTGAGCATTTTCACACATCTTTCAAGGCAAATAATATTGTGTGCTATGACTACATAAACATGGTGGATATCATACGAAAGATTGAATTCCATTCTTTCTACCTCATTCTGTTCTTTAGTAATCACCATTTAAAAATAGGCAATTTGAATGAAATCAAGCGAAAATGGGAAAAAATAAGGAAAAAAACAAGCTTTTTGTGAAAAGACACATTTTCTGCACAACAGTGACTTTGACACTAATATTTTTTTGTTCAGTGACGCTCTGTGAATTAAATTTAATGTGACAAAGGCTTTGATCATTCAAGTCATCCTTGAAAACGTTCTATTTGCCATGATTTCATGTATTTGATACCCGGGAGCCCATTGAAAAGAGATACAATACCATTTGCTGGCCATAGTTAGCAGGTGTTTTGGGATTTTTCCAGCCCATTCACAAAGCAGCGCTGCACAAGACATTGCACTGTCCATTGAGAAAAAAATACGTAGTTGACGTCAATTGACGTTATTGGCTGTATACAGTGGCTGTGTTCTTAACGTCAATTGACGTTTTTGGCGGTAAAAGAGTTAAAATGAACATCTTTGGCCTTGATTATTGACATATATTGTCACATGGCGTTTGATAGTTTGGAAAACACAGAACTTCTTTACTGTAAACAGAGAGGGATCAGTCCAATATTTTTGTGTTACCCATTGCTCTCGCTCTCTCAAAGTACATTTTGTGTGTTTGAAGGTACTTGTATTATTTTCAAAGTGTGGTTACAGATTTTTTTTTTTTAAATGCTGTAGATACAAAAAAAAAAAAACATCTAAAGAGAGTATTAAAAGGTATTTCTAAGTTACTGGAACTGGTGATGGGAAAATACCAATACCAGGTATCAGGCCGATATTTCAATGTATCGAGTATTAGTGAAGGATACCGATACCAGTCACAAAATCAGACCTAGAGTAAGTCTTTTTTTCCATTGATACATTGATGTAAAATTGTGCTCATCAGAAAGACAGAAATGTCTTTGTTTAGAATTATTTGTCATTGTTTGTGTTATTTGAAATTTTATATATCATAAGTACTACTGGTATCGGTAGCTGTGAGTACTCACAAGTGAATACTCCCATAGTGGCAAAAAAAAAAAAAAATCAGACAACTCTAGCCGGAACATAACCCAATGGAGGCGGGGATTACTGTATAAGGAAAAACAATTAAAATGTCCCTCCATGAATTAATTTTCTATAGTGCGCTCATATGTCAAGGCACCACTGTAAATGAATTCATGGCATTTTAGTATATTTTTCATTTTTCTAAAAACAGATCCATACTTTGTTTTTAGTTTTCTGTGTTGAGTATTTGTAAGAAATCCAGCGTTAAAATCAGCAAGAGTGAGAACTTCAAAGCAATAATTCACATATAAAAACACCACTGCTAGTTTTTTTTTTAAATTGTTTGCGCCCGAGTCCTCTTTAAGACCTCACGGATGACTGATGTTCAATTTATATGCATGGAAATCAAGCTGGCCGGCGATGACAAACGAGCCAAACAAGTGACGTGGCTGCCGTGTATCAGTGGGACTCGTCAAGCCCTCCTGCTCTCCCGCGTGTGTTTTTGCGTCTGTGCTCAGGAACTGTTGAACGCTTTTAATTAAGCATCTAATCAGGCTGGGGTCAACATATTTCATGCCACAAGAATGATGCGTATTTAATGGCGCTAATACATTACCATCTCTTTGCAATCTCCTTGACGGAGTGCTTGTGAGCTTAACTACTATTAATCAGCATCAAGGTTTGTCTATGTGGAGGGAAATTGATTAAGCAGGTTTTTTTTTTTTTATATAGTACATTACAAGAGATGCACATTGTCCTCGTTAACAGCAATGCTGATAGATAATGGTCACCTCCAGCCTGCCTAATAAAGCATGTTAAAGGACTTGGGAACATAATGTTACTGAGTGTAGTTTTTACAGTGCAAGATGTATTGGCTTAATATTGCTACTCACTGATGCCTACCTGACTAAATTCCCCAAGAAGCGATTTTGGCTGGTGGTAATCTGTTATGTCGGCAACAACAACCTTTGAAGTGTTTCATGGCTTCTTTTTTTTTTTTTAAGACTAAATAACGGTGTCATCAGTCATGCTGTGGGAAGAGCTAACATGCTGATGTGATCGCAGAGAAATGCAAGGTGTCTTGTGTAAAAATGAGCTCACGTTTGCCTTTGGCCCCAGCACAGTCTGAGGAATAGTAGACAAACTTGTGTGGAATCTTGTCTTAACATCTGCACCAACACAGGAAAAAATTGTGGTCAATTTTTTTTTTTTTGCTTTGCTTTGTGTTGAAAGCCAGAAAAGACAATCAAATTAAATGAGAATAAATTGTCGCCGATGCACTTCCAGACATTTAGTGAACAGGACAAACAGTCAAACACTCCAATGCAAAATGAAATCACTCTCAAGGAGCATGGAGTAGACTCTAACATTGAACTAATGGCATGGTAAACTTCTAACACAAGCTAGAGTCAGAAATTTAACAACGATATTCGTTATGGAAAGCGTGTTAAAAAAACGTTTTTGTTGGGGTTTTTTTTTTTTGGGGGGGGGGGGGGGGGGTAAATTATTGAAATGAAAGTACATGATTTTTTGGGGTGAAAAAAATTAAGTGTTGGACATGTGATGGACAAGTTGCTATGACGATTATGTTTTTCTCTTTACCATTAAAATGGTTTTGAAGCTGTCACGTTAAGGCAGCCCTTCCCAAATAGAGCAGCAGGGCCGCGATGCAACTTTTTCTTTTGCCATACTAGAACACATTGTAATTGCACTTCCACTACAGTAGGTGGCGGTGGAGCTCTCATTGTCAGAGTGAGGGCATGGAGTAATTTTAATAAAGCAAAAATATTTTTCCTCTTCTGTAAAATAAATTATGAAGTTATCAAATTAATTATAGGCAGAATATTAACTTCTAACTGCTGAAAATGCTAAATGAGTCAATGTATCTTAAAGCTGATTTTTTTTTCTGTATTAGTAGAAGATAATGAATAAACATTTAAAAATATTTTTATAATTAAAAAACGTTTTCTTCCACTTGCATTTTAAAAGCACCGAAATGCATTGTTAATTTTTTAAAGCCCCAAATCAACATCTGTATTGATGCGAGCGCTGTGATCCCATAACACAAAGCTCTCAGCTGGCCGGGCTGTGTACACTGAGACACAGAGGGAGGAGGATCCCCCGGCCAGGCCCCCAAACAGAGGAATGAAAAGCGACATCAATTTTGGCACAGACATCCTCCGTCACACAGATTAGGCAGGCACAATGCGCGGGCTCCTTATCTCCAGCGGCAGGAGGAGGGCAGGCAGATCTGCGCGGGATGGAAACATTCTCATGGACGTAATGGGCAAAATCAATTGTTGCCCTCCTCAATCAATGTGGCCCCCACTTTCACTGTTCAGCAGCTCACCAGTAATTGAAGTTATCCTGGGCCTGTAATGACCGCCTAAAGCACAACCATGACAAAGTTGAGAGTGTGTGATATCAGTGGGGCTGCCAGCAGGGTGGAACGTGCTGCATTGGTTTGTGCGCTCCCTTACAATCTGTTCTGGGGTGGGGGTGGGGTGTGCGGAGGAAAGGGGGGGCACTTACGCATACAGTCCATGCACGGACCTCATCGGGTCCAGCAGTGAAGAAGTACTCGTGGTGCAGGGCGGCGAAGCCTGCCTTGATGATCTTGCCCACGGTTCTGGAGGAGACACACTTTAGTCACAATCAGCTGTTTGCGTATTCTTTATAGCCTCTGATGGCAACACACTGCGGCGGCAAGGCCCCATTCATTCTCATATGAACCCATTAAAGGAATATGATGGGTCACTTTGTTTCACATAAGACATTCAACTCTCCAGTGGTTTCTTTGATTAATTAGCAGCTTGTAGACTCATTTAGCGTTTTTAAGAATTCAAGCCCATGCCTCGTTCCATGCCGAGTTGAAAAAAAAAAAAAAGACTCTGCTGTCATAATTTTTCTCTCTATAGAGGTTTTCACACAAGAACAATAAACCGAAAATGCCCAAGTTATAATTATACCTACAGATGACAGATGACAGTTAAAAACTTAATTTAGAGGAAAACCCTTTGACTGAGTTGTTCAGTAAGAAGAGGGATCCTTTGCTTTATAATGGTAATTACGCTGCCATTTATTATTCTATCAGCACATGCAATTAAAGGAGTGCATGGAGGACGCAGTTAGTAAAATGTGCTGACACGGAATACTAATGAACCTCTTCTCTTGTGCGCCTCCTCTTGACTCGTCTCGCTCTTCAGGCCGCAGCAGAAAGGGATGACCAACACTCCCGGGTTGTGAACGTACACCCACTCCTTATTTTTCACCACTCTGGTAAAAAAAAAAAAAAACACAGAAAGAAGCAGTTAGACGCCATAATTAGCCTGAGTTTGTTATTGGCCTGATCAGATTTTTTTGCAATTATTATTTTGTTATGTATCTGCCAATACTAAGTTTCGATCTGTTACCTCAACGAAGAAAAAAAAGAGCACATCCAGTCATAATTCTCTCTTTTTTATTTTTTTTATTCAAATAAGTTAGCCAACATGATACATTTTTATATGGCTGTGTCAGCAGTGGTTCAAATCAAGTAAACAGCTAAATTATTATGTTTCGATCTGTTACCTCAACGAAGAAAAAAAAGAGCACATCCAGTCATAATTCTCTCTCTCTTTTTTATTTTTTTTATTCAAATAAGTTAGCCAACATGATACCTTTTTATATGGCTGTGTCAGCAGTGGTTCAAATCAAGTAAACAGCTAAATTATTTTAGCCCTGACTCAAGAAATTAAAAAAATATATATATTTTTTTTTAAATCAGAACTTTTTCAGCCAATGCCAATCATCTGAAAATCCCGAGATAGGCCCCAATTTCCGATCACGTGATTGGATTGGGACAACTCTAGCTGTGAGCATATTTATGAGAGTAACAGCTAGAGACTGCAGCTTGACTTCCTCTCAAACTAAAACAGTGCAATGAAATAATGAACATGCGATGTTTGCAGTGACAGATGTAGAACCTCAATAAGATTAAGAAAGTTAATAAGAAAGCTGATCTAGTAAATTATTTATCAAAAGAGCGCATGTGTAAATGAAACAGGTTCTTACACAAACATGTTTTCATTACACTCCTATTATCAATATACTGTATATATATAAAAATATACATAAATATATACCATATATATTTAGACATTAGTGTCATAATAGGCATATGATGGAGAAATACGTAAGTCACACAAAATAACATTCTGCCTGCCCATACCGACTGAACAGCATTCACTGTTTCATGTAGAAAAAAAAATATATCAACATTTAATGAGTAAAACTCATCAAACTGATTAATCTGTTACCCCTACATAAAATGAATAGAGATTCCATGTTGTGCATTTAAAACAACAACACAACTTAACCTTAGAAGTGTCTGCTATCTTAATGCTAACAAACAATTGTTACATGGTGAGTTTGACCTATTTTAAGGAACAACACTGAAGAAAAGACACTTTGTGCCAAAGTAATGTTCAGGATACAGTTTGGAAGGCAGTGACTATTGTCTCCTCAAGTAAACAACACACAGCCATTGATGTCTTAAGTGAAAATGTCCAAACGCAGATTAGCGCCTGATTAGCCATTTTCTCTTCCCAGTGTCATGTGACTTGTTATTAAAGGCTCAAATGTGAATGGGGAGCAGGTGTGTTAAATTTGATGTTATCGCTCTTACATACTTAGGCCCCTTCCAGACGGAAGCAAAGCTGGCTTCGTTCCTCAAACAAATCTCATACACACCAGAAGCATTTCAAGACTTGCGTGTGTCCAAAAGAAGACGCTGAGGACGTTTAACGGATGTAATGCATATGCTAAATCTGGAATGGCGCTGTAGCGCAGCCACAGGGAGTTAATGAAAAGCGTAGAAGAAGAATCATCGAAGACGAACACTTTATTGCAATCTACAGAACACACATGGCTTTGCATGTATCAAAACAACATGAAAAAGACGAACACAGGAGAAGTGACAATGGCGGGTGATTCAAGTACAACACCACTTGTTGAACGTGGGAATAAAGAAGCAAAATATTTTGCTGCAAAAGCATAAGCAAGCTAAGGAGGCTGCGCAAAAACGACTACGGCACGGCTATCTGCCATTGTTGTTGACAGACTGACGGTTCGAGCGCAGTCACGCAAGAATTGCCGCATACGTCATCAATCTACGACATTGGGTCACCATCGAGCTGCGGCCATTACGTCATCGCTGGAGGAGTATCCTGCATATGGTGTCCAGACGGACGCGTACGTCGCGACGTTTTGAAATCTTTCCACTCTGGAGCCCGGTTTCAAAAGTGATCAGTTTCAAGCTTCGAAACCGCGCCATTGTGTGGAAAAAACATTGAAACTGGCTTTTGTGTGGACGGGGCCTAAAACTGGTCACTGCATGGTCCAATTCGGACATTTTCACTAAGGGTTTACTCACTTTTGTTACCAGTTGTTTAGACATACACAAGCTCTACCCTGACAACTTAACTTTGACACATTTTCCTCCTCATTTGTTGCATTTGGTATCTGTTCAGCATGCTTTCTTAACAAGTTTGCCCCAAAGTGTCCCATTGGTGCTCCATTCTACTGCGTTAAGGCCACGTCAGCATATGGCTCCCCTCGAGATCATCTGCATTGTCCCTGCACTCATTCCCATCCATTCATTCGTCACCTGTCCTAAACACCTTTGTGCTTCCCTTCTTTGTCTTTTAATGCGGCGGTACACCTGACATAGCGCGGCAAAGATGGCGTTAATGGTAATTCTAAGTCGGAACAATATAAGGGTAAGGGGGGGTTTAGGGCAATTATGAGATTAGCCCTACTGCACTGGAGGGCGAGATTGGACGGGTCTGAAAGAATAGCAGCTCACAAATCCATTTTCACACGGCAGCCTGACACAAGTCTGAGGCAGGATTGATTGGAAAAGTGTCCCCGTCATTATGTGTAATCCGAGTTTCCTGTTTAAAGAGCCGAAGAATCAAAGACAGGGTCGGAGAACGAGCACCTCGATGGGGCACGACCAGTCCAATAACAGTGTGACGGCGGCCCCAACAACGATTAGCCATCTAAATTACATGACAGGAGAAGTTTGCTTTGACGTGAAGCTTTTCCAAACATGCTGAGAGCGTGAATGGAAATTTGATGTGCCACACAAGGCGGACATCCTCTTTTTGTTTACATGCAGAGTTGATGTTAGACCGCTATTCAGGTGCCACCAATGCCTCGCTATTAAATGCGGGTAAAAAATAAAACGGAAGACGACCCCTGGGCCAAGAAGGTAGAAAATCCAATCGGAAATAATAGCAGATGCAGTTTGTCGCTTTTTGGCTGGCACGTGATTTGCATTCTTCAGGTACGCCGTTCGCTACGGGCAGCTTGAATAATGATTCACAAATCACTCTCTCCACACTAGTCAAGGGCTGTGATCCTTTGAATAGACCATTGTAGCCGAAACTGTAATTGGTGAAGACCTGACAGAGCCGAGCCAAGTTAGCCATGTAACGAAGGGGCTCTTGGTAGCGGGGCTGAGGGACCATTTTAATAATGTGAAGCCCAGACGGATAACGTGAGCCGCAAATGAGCGCAGGGGTTCTTCTGGGTCCTTGCACTGAGTGACACAGGAGCAGACAAACACCTTGCAGGAACATGAAACACCCCCTTCCCTCAAGTGCGCAGACCAAGCACTGTCAATTAGACGCCGCCATGCTCCGTCAACACCGCTCCCAAAACTGCTTCTGTCGACTCCGCTGACGTCGGACTCACGCCACTCGGCCATTTGTATTGATGTCCTTTCCAATTATTTGTGTGGCTATACCTGTGGAGTGCATAAATTGGGGATGTGCTTATGTAAAACATGCATTTCTTTTGCTGTAATTGCTTGATTCGTGGGACAAATGATAGTGAAGTCGACCAATAGGGTATGTCTACAAAAAAAAAGTACTTTGACACAGTATTTTTTGAACCTCTAGCCATGTGGTCCAACTGGCTTTCTTTATTTAACATTCTTTTAGCTGTGTTAATTAATGTACTGAAACTTCTAAAGAGTTTTGAGTTTTGCCTGACTGTGCACTTTCCAAATTCAGCTCTTTAAATATATCAATAATAACGATGTTCAATACCACTATTCTTCAAATCAACACCAGTAAAATACTCAATTCTTGAATGGTCACCGATACTAATAACAAATACCGATACCACTGGTACTTTTGATACATAAAATTTCACAAAAAACAATGACATAGCATTTTCCTTAAAACTGTATGAAAATAATGGCAATTTTCTTTTATTCTAATTTAAGTTGCTACCTTGCAATAAGGCCATCTCTAATAATATACTATTAACATCAAAAAGTACATTTTGGCTTAATTGTGGACTATTTTTTTTTAATTAATTAAAACCATGAAAACTACATTTTTAAACTCCTTGTTAATTCACACAATTTGTGTTTCATTCTAGTCTCAACAATTAGGAATTTTAATACTTTTTGCTTTCTACAGATTACATCTTTTATTAGTTTTGGACAATTTTGACAAATGTTTTTTGTTTCCAACAGACATTAACTGCACTCCAATGCGACAAAAAAGTAACAATTTAGATTTTTAAGAAGTGGAGATACCATCTTTGGACAATGAAAAAGAAATATATTTCAGAAGTGGAAGTGCCTCTGCTGACTGTAAAAATACTGCGATGTATTTATTATTATTTTTAAAGCAGGCATAGTCCTGAAGAATGTATAAAAATAAAAATAAATTAGGTTAGGCAATTTTTGCAAACAAAATGCAACTTCAAGGCTTAAAAAGTAAAAAATAAATCCATATTTGACTAATGACAAAAACTGATATTAGCAGTTAACGATGCAGAAATGGCCATGACCCAGCTGAAACAAGGCCTGAACGTTAAGAGATATTTATTATTAAACAATGTATTTATGGTTTGAAGCAGTTTCTAGTATTTTGGCCACATGAGAGGAAAACATGAGAAACACTTCTCAGGATGACACATTGAAAACACTGCAAACCACAACCGCCATTAAAAATAAAAAAAGCTCATTGTTTTTATTCCACAAGTATTGGGCATGGTTTTCTTTGTGAAGGCCCAATTCTTGATGGAGCCAAATTTGTGTTTTATTTCAACTAAAATATTCTACACAGGTGTTGACTTGAGAAAAAAAAAAAAGATGTGTGTATGCGTGTGCGTGAAATCTTGTCAGTCCTGTCATTATATCTCAGTATTGAGTATCATCTCTGGGTTAATAGAAGGATTCAGCACTTTCTGGCCTTGCTATCCCCCCTCTGAACAAATGAAGCCTGAAATTTTTATTCTTTTTATAATGGAATTCCAATGGCCTTTGCCGCAAATCAAGTGGAAATTCTTGCATATCAAGTGGGAAAAAATTAAATGTTAACCACGTTTTAATGTGATTAAGGGTGACAGGGACATTATTTCTGCTAATCATTCACCAGCATGTGAGCTCAAACAATGCTTGGCTGACACAAGCTGTTTGTGCTCCTTCCAACAAAAAGTTTCCTTCATTTTTAAATGCCGTACAAATTCCGATCAGTACATGTGCATTTAATACATGCTATGATATGAAAGCAGCACATTGAAAATTGCTATCATAGAACTTTAAAATCACATCAAATTGGGAAATGACAATAAAAAAAATAAATGTCGCACACAGACTGGATGTGAATAGAAATGTCCCACAGGGAGACACCCCCCCCCCCCCCCCCAGGGTTGGGCTATTTGTCATGAACCCGGAGGGGGTCGCATAATTCCCGTGTTTCCACATGCCTCGGGCTTCCCCGTGGCTTTGTCAAAGCTTTGATCTGCTTAAATGGTTCGGGAGGAGAAAACAATAGGAGGTTCTAGAATACATGGGCAGCTAGCTGAGACAATGACCCAGGCCTGCCTGGTGAGATGCTCGTACGGGCTGGCTTTTAAGAGAGGCGCTTTTGCGACTAAAGAGAGTAAGGTTGATGTAAGTTTTCATGACATGCATCCACTGTAGGGTGTAAAAATGTACGTGCCGGTCTTTCAACTCTACTGGACTACACAAAGAAAGGCCCGGCACCTGAGCCTAAAACCTGCTTTAAACGATGTTTGCAGGCCGAGCATCTTTACAGGGGTAGAATGTTGCCTCAAAAAGCAATGCCCCCCCCTCCATTTCCTCCTTGCTTTCAATGCTAAGGGAGACCAAAAGAAGAGGTGTGAGCTTTTCAGGCCAGGAAGTCACGGAGGAAGGGGGCCCTGTTGGAAGCGTTTCATCCTCCCAGTGGTGAGCTCCTGAGCGACGAGCGTGCAGACACCCGGCGCTCCCTGCGGCCAAGACTTGATGGGAATGCATCATCCGCCGGTTTCTCCTAAGGAGATCTTACACGCTCAGGCACATTAAGCGCCAATATCGTCAAGCGCTTTCTGCCTACAAAGCAATGGAGGAAACACATCTCAATGCATTCACAATGGGAGCAGCTTTAATTAAGAGTGTCATCTCACATCACACAAAAAAAGAAAACACGAGTGTGGGCTAGGAAACAAGATTCTTTTTTCTTGAAAAAAATTCTTAGATCTTTGACTTTATCCAAAGTCATGACAATTTTTTTGTCACTTTTAATATTTGTAAAAAATGCAGTCTGAGACAAGGGCGTACAGTAAATTCCAATTCATTGCAGGCTCCAAGTCTGCGGTCCCACTATTGCTTTAACTCTCATGTAGATTGGCTGCACTGTAATTCCCCGTTCGACCACTAGATGGCGACACATTTTAATTTGAGATTGTGTAGATAAGAAAGAAGAAGAAAGAAATCTTAAAGTACTGTATTTCAGCCACAATGGACTGCCAAAGCCGCTTACTCGCCGTTGGGAGAAGTTAAGCCACTGGTGGCCATCTTACGTTGCCATTCACTAAGGCGGCCTAAATTGAATACATTGATTTCTCTGTGGCGTTTTCATTTTCTGCCTTTATGGTGAAAATTCCACCGTGTATGTATATAGTTGTACCAATAAGTCTGGTTGACGCACTTCATATACATTTCATTGCTAAGATAGATACTTAATTTTCTGTTCTAAGGCTTCAGGTGCTACACAAAGCTTTGTCTGCATCATCAACACTCAAGTCAAAGTAAAGCCCATCAAGAAGAAAAATTGCTGTGAAATTTAAATCTAACCTCTGTGAGTCACAATTCACAATATTGAGATCAAATACTCTGAATGGTCAATGCAATCAATGAAGTTTGCTCTTTGCAAGGCTCTCATGACTCCATACAGGGACGCTAGCGTAAAACATGCACTGATAAAAGAGGTTGTCAGTATAAGTGGCAACGCAAGATGGCTGCCCTCTGGCTTCAGCTGCGAGAGTCCTATTGACAGTCCATTCATATACAAGTCCATGATTTCAACACAGCCTAGTTTTTGTTGAAAATTATCCAACATCAACAGGCTCAGAGGCCTTCTGTAAATTTTCTTTGCTTACTTCAACTTCTTCCCATGTTCCAAAAAAATGCACATTAGGCCCACTACACACTGAGCAACGTAGTTACATGCAACTGAAGTGGCCCATGACAAATAAAAGAAAATACAGATGGCAACTGTATCTACCGATGAGCTGCAACGAAAAAATAGCGACCCCAAATTGGGTTTTGAAGCTCCACATACAAATATACGGTACAGTGTTATTTTATTACGGAACCACAAAAACATGGCAGGATTGTCAAAGAAGAAGCAGATTGCATACACGGTGTAGGCTCCTTCATAAAGCTCTTGTGGGAGCTGGTTAAAAAAATTAAAATGACTCTGAAATTCAAACTGCATCCCAGAGGACTGTTGTACCTCACCCAAAATCCTTCTTCTTATCCATGCTGTCATTCACAGCAGTCGCCTGGGCGAGAGAAAATAAAGGACCTGGGGTAGAGCGGGGGGAGTCGTCAGCATGTGACAATTGTGACAAGAGCAGGCAAAGTGTGTAGCGCCGAGGACCACCACACAGATTTCTCCATCTCGTCTTTTTTTCCCCCCACTCCCAAGATGACAGCTTAATGTCTACCACATGCAATATTTATTCCCATCGTGTGTCAGACTGTCTAGCTGTCCCAGGGAGTACAAAGGATGCCACTTATTAGAATAAAAGCTGAGGGAAAGTAATCAAGGACATACGTAACACATCAGCCAATCATGCTCTTTCGAGCATTAAAAAAAAAAAAAAAAAAATGTGGCTCCCTCCGTTCACAACAGCAAAACAATATTCCTGATAATGAGCGCTGAGGATCGTCATGTGGCAACTCTAAATTTATTTCTCAGGCGTTACGTGTGTTCACAAAGGCAAAAGGAATACAGTTACCCCACGTTTATCACAAGGAATATGCTCTGGACGCAATAGGTACAAATCAGTGACATACACAGACCTTATTAAAAAAACAAAAACACTTTTGCTTCTGATTTTACCCATCACACAAACTTTAACCTCGTTTAAATATTAAACCATATTTTTTAAAAGCATTTCTTGGTGCCTGTTGTTACACTATCGCTCCCACAGTTCTCCAAAGAGGCAAAGCGTTTTGTGACTCCCACATGAGAATAACTGTAAAACTGAAACAAACAGATAACCAACCAAACCATATCATTTTGACTAATAAAAGTCCACTAGCTTAAATGCTTACGTATAATGTGAAACACCATAGACGAGCTAACATAAACTAGCCTACAGGTTGATGTTATAGTTAAGGATGTTCGATACCACTTTTTGTTCTCAACTCTTGACTAATCACAGATAGCGATACAAAGTATTCAATTCCACTAGTACTTTTGATAAATAGAATTTTCAGGGGAATAAAAACGACATCATATATCCCACTATAGAATTTTGCCTTAAAACTGTATTATTTAATAGCAATTTACTAGTCCTCTAATTTAGTTGCTGATTGTAAAACAGCCACAATAGTATCGGCCGCTGTCGTGAGTACCAAAACTTTTTGATATAAGGCTTTATATCGCCCCAATGCTACACGCCCATCCCTACTTATTGTGATAATAAACAGTTTTTTAAAAAAAACACACACATTTTTATTCAGACACAAATTTATGCAGCCAGCATTTCTTATGCTAACATGTAACAAACTTCTCCTGCAATGCAAACTGCTGGACACTCCGAGTCCGATTTAGGCCTCATAAAGCAGCGAGACGTGCCCACTTTTAGTGGAGAGCAAACAGACTCCATCACAGGAAAAAACTGTTAGTCTGCCATCTCATTATAGCCGCAGAGCTGGCACCAAGTCTTGACCAGCACAAACACCAAAAAGAGACAACATGAGACAACTGGGTCAAAACTGTGTCCTTTCATTAGCGGGAACGAGGGACAGCCAACAAGTGGCCCGACTGGACTGCGAGGACTTTATGATAGCCATCTGTTTCTGTTTTGGCACATAGACTCTTGTGTTGTTATTGGAACAACTTGCTGAAGGGATCCATTAAGGCTGACTCAGGCCTGTAGCGTGTACATCTTAGCTTGGGAAAGTGTACAAAAGAGTGTCCATGACATGTACTGCATCCCAGATGGTCATATAACAGTAGGTACAATATAGTTAGTAAGGAAACAAATGTCAGAATTTCAACACAATGTTTATACAGCATAAATTGGGGGACTTTCACTTATGTAGTTGTATTATTTTTTTCATCATGCCATCATTCATTGATCCTTAAGTAATAGCTAAAGAAAGAAGAAACCTAGGTAATATCTTGAATCGCATATAAGTACCTTAAAGCATCTATCCCGTATGGAGATAACACGAGCTGACATGTGGCACGTCCTGCTAGGCTGGGGGCTCCTCCTTCACTTTAATTGTCAAAGCTCCTCCTACAGGCCAAATGGAGTACATGCGCTTTACATACTGTTCATTTTCCATTCACACAAATTACATTCGAACCTCGAATATCCTTATTATAATTGTCTATGTCAAATTATAAACAGTAGACCAAAGGTGAAATTTGACAATAAACATGAAGAGTCTGCAAAAAAAAAAGAAATTCCCTTTGTGCATTTTGGGTCATGTACACTGTTGCTTTGTCTTAATAACTGACTACTTGGTTATTGTGTTACTTGTATAATCTTAACTCTGCTCGCATGTGAATTTCTACACTCTGGAAGGAATAAAGAGCCATTAAATGTGGATAACAGAGTTTTCTCAGATGTGTTTACACATTTGGTTTTACCAGTGGCCACAAGGATGTTGTGTTCATTGTGTAAACCACTGTGATCTTGTGGTCCATTTACTCCCATTTGCACTCTTTTGTCTTGCTGCTTTCGATTGTACGTACTTTATGCACACACCAACAAAATACTTTTACAATGGGGTCGTATTTCTTTTTTTTTCTATCAAAATATAAAATTAGCCTTCAGAAGAGGGATGGTTGGCTGAACTTGAGACACAAAATACTGTTCATGTAAAGTGAATACATTTACTGAACATACTCTATTAAGATACACAAAAAATCTGCCAATTACAATGACAATACTGTTTTGACTACCGATTGCAGAGGTACCATTTAAAAATGCCATTATTACTGAGGTTGTCTAGTTAAGTGACTTCTCAACCAGAGAAGATTGAAGACCAATTCATCTCCAAGATGATAAGTAAATATAGTCAGTCATTTATTTCATAAGCCTGAAATGGTATGTGTGCATTACAACTTGTTAATTTGGGGAGGAAAAAACTTGTGGCACAGCCTTGTGGCAACGCAAGTGTCTCATTAAATCTCAGATGGCTGATTTAATAAAAAAAATCAAAATAAAGAGTCAAACGGCTATATAGGGTCTTGTATTATTGTTCCGTTTCTGATATATAAAGTTTTAGGTTTAAAGGGGAATTATTTAAAGGAGCTGTTTTTTTTGTAGTAAATGTTGCACTTGTGGTAAGGGTTACATATATATATATATATACACACACGTTTTTGTTTAAATTGATATTACCTGCTTATAATCAAGGCATCACTGTTTATTTTCATGTTTTATTTGAATTAAAAAGAAGACAATGCCTGAGAATATTTACATCAAAAAGACAAAATAAAACGACTTTCATTTAATAGTTGTGTTATGTTCTATTTTAGGAGATTTAAAGGTGCATTGTGCCATTTAAAAAGGTAACGTTAAAGCTTTTTCTACATCATGCATGCTCCACCAATGCCCAGATGAGTACGACGAGCCCTGACTGTTTTACTCTGACTGCACCGATCAGCTTTTATATTCCCTTTATAGTAGAGTGTGCGGACCCAGCAGGGGCGGCGTTTTTCTTGCCTCATTTGAAGTCATGTCTTTGTTTGTGAACTGTGGCTGTCGCTTTAAGACCATGCTCGCTTTAAGATCGTACTCGCACACGCACCATGAACGAGCCTGACACAGATGCTGAAGTGGGCCAGAGGTGGCAGTCGCGAGTAAAAAAGTGACAAACTGCACAAAGATCCTTTAACATGTATAAGTGGGGGTACTCATGATATGGCAAAAAAAGGTTTGGGGGTAGTTGAGACAAAATAGGTTGGGAACCACAGGCCTAATTTGTGTCGCAGAACTGAACTGCAACATACTGAGAAGTACTTCATAAGTGTATTTTCGCTATTGTCAAGTGGCTTAAGTGTCACCACAGTCTGTAGTTCTAAACAAATGAGTGCAAATGTGTGCAGTCACCATAATAAACACTGTTAAATGAATACCTCTCTGAGTTGTCAATCAAAGCACTACATCAGTGTTACCTTTAACAAGGCTGCCTTTTTTGACGAATTGCATCTTACTATACAGCGCAGGTGTATCTAACCCTGAGTCTTTATTGCCAGCCGAGGTCCTTTGGGTAGTTTGTTATTCGAAACCACGATGGGAGCAGATGGAGGCGAACAACAAAACAACTGTGATGAAGGGTAACATGATGAAAGTAGCCAACACAACACATAAGGAAGCCATTAATGTTCATCAACATGTTTTATGTGCAATGATAGGACTTCGTAGTAAGTCAATAAAGGCAGATTGGAGGCCATGGGAGGACATACAGTACACAAACATATATCCAAGCCCCCCCTTATTTACACTGTACCCTGCAGGAGAAGAAAGACTGCCGACACATTTACAGACAGGTCAGGCTCTCAGGATTTGTTAAAAGGTCAACTTGTCTACTTACAAGGCGGCAATTTACTTTAATGCACATGGTTTGAACGAAGAAGGGGCCGGGGGGATTACAAGAAGTATGACTGAAATACTGTATCATGACATCTTTCTCCTCTGTCCTTTTTTTGCCACCACAAAATATGACGAAATACGAAGATATAGGATAGTATCAAAAAAAATACATTCATGTTCATGTTTCTCGCCATATTCACAGAATTTTAAGCAATTGTTTTTTTTCGTTTGTTTTGTACAGGAAATCTGAGCACTGAGCTCTACTGGAGGAGCAAAAAGAAGAGGCAGAGAAGGTCCCCAACATTTTCTAACAGAGCAACGTCAACATGTCTGTTAGTATTGCTGTTTGCTCCTTTTGTACTGCATGTGTTTTATAAGAGATTGACCACATCTACCTTTAGCGCCACACCAGAAAAATGTACCGGGTTTTGAAACTCCACATACAATATGCTACCAGGGTTCACCAATTTTGGTCCATGAGGTCCGGAGTCCTGCAGGTTTTAGATGTTTCTGCCTACCAACATACCTGATATTAAAGATCAGGATCGTTATCAGGCATGCTGATGAGCTGATTATATGAATCAGGTGTGCTAGTGGGCAGAAACATCTAAAACCTGCAAGACTCCGGACCTCGAGGACTGGAATTGGTGAACCCTGTGCTATACTGTATAATTTTTTTGTTGGACCACAAAAACATGATGACACAAAGAGAGGAAAAGGGTGACAATATGGGACAGAGTGGTAGATATTTTGAGAGGCTGTTGGCAATAATCTATCACCAGCGATGCTAATTTCTATTAGCCCATCTATTAGCGTTAAGCTATCAGGCTTCCATTACACCAAACTTACACGGCTTGACTGAACAATGTGGTTGTATAAATCCACAACGTTTAATTGTTTCACAATAAACTGGGAGTCACAAATAAACAAGCTAGCACATTTTGCTTTTTTTTTTTAGAACTCTAGAAGTGATAGAGTGAGAATAAGTGCTCAGGTATTCTTTAAAAAGTGAAATTGTGTTTTAATAAATGTAGGAGGGGTAAAACAAAAAAATCTTACTGAATCACATATTCAACATCACAACCAGCGATCAACGGGGGCTTCACTGTGCTGATAAAGACGTCGACGTCTTGTAAAATAAACAATACCTTAAGTGATGAGTGAAAACATGCCAACGCCGGCAAGGCTGAAACAACCACATCATCACCGACACTTTAATGAGCCTCTCTCCCAAACAAACGCTACTATAGGAAATGTCTGTCGACAAACGAGAAGAAAGCCTCTCGATAGACTCTTGTAGATGCCATTCCGTATCACGCAATGCCTCTCAGTCATAAACACATGACAAATGCTGCCTTAATCATTTTTTACGAGCAGGGATGTGCAGGGGCAGCGCAGGGCCGGAGGGGAGAGGGGGGTCGGCGAGCAGCGGGCGGGCCCCTGTTGCACAGAGGAGAGGGCTGTGCGCTAAAGTCTCCTCTGGAACATCACTGGGCCAGCGCGCCTTTGATCTCCGCACCGCAATTACGCCTGCACCCAAATGAGCATGGAGTCGCCTCGGAGACAGACTTCAAACATGCACATGGATGCGTTCTCATACACATGCGCCGTATAGGATTGGAGCCATGTGCCCCTCTCTACGCTAAATGATGTACTGTCTCCAGCAGAGAACCTGGGGATGAAAGCCGGCCTTGCTCCTCGTCTGATCCTTCCATTAATGATGCTTTTCTAAAGCTAATACTGCGCATTCTTCTCTAAACAAGGGCAACATGCTATGTGGCTTCTGAACTCCAAGCAGGATGATCTTGTTTGAAAATGGGCCATTTTTTGGAGCTTCTGGAGCTCTTATCTCTGATGTGTGTGAACTGAGGAGAAATAGCCATTTAAAAAAAAATAGATAGATTTGGACATGGGCAAATGCACTTGGCCAAACAGCACTTAGATAACACAAAATAGCTGTAGGGAGCTGCAAGCATTTTGGAATTGGATGGTTGAAGGTTTGAACCCCAACCTTGATGAAAGGGACACTGTAAGTCTGATGTTCATAAATAACCAAACACTGACATTGCCAATCAAAAATATTGCCTGGTTGTTCAAAAGTGCCAAGCTGCAGATTATGATGCTCAACAAGCTAGAAGAAGCCAACCCCCCCAAAAAATATTATTTACAATATGTGCCTTCGTAATTATGATTAATATTATGTTTGTGGAATATGAATTAAGCAGCAAAACCCACCACGTTATCAATCTCAGGGGCAGTCATTTGCTCAGGGCTCAGAATACGACCAATCACAGCTCGCCTGTTTTCTGAGGCTGTGCCATGATTGGTTGTTACTTGAGCAATTGTGACGTCATCTTCAGTCGACAGCAAGTGGCAAAATGGTCGCCTGCCTGAGTTGGATAAAAACAGGTGGATTTTGCTGCTTAATTCATATTCTCCAAACGTAATATTCATCAGAATGCTGTAATTAGACTAGTGAAGTTGGATAGAGCATATTATTGTAAAGAATTTTTTGGGGGGTTGTCTTCCCCTTTAACAGCTAAAGCTTTAACATTTTTCAAGGAATCCGCTGATTGAGCCTTTGTTGATTCTACGGCTGCAACTAACTAGTTATTTTAATCATTGATTAATCCACTTATTTTGTCAATGAATCTATAAATTCACCCAAAAATAAATTTTCACCCCTTTATCGCAAAACAGAACATTATTTAAATCTTACAGTGCAATATATATATATATATATATATATATATATATATATAGATTGATTAAATGAATGAATTAAAACACCTTGAAATTCAAACATTTCCTGAAAAAGTGCATTGAATAAAATCGGTGAAAATGTCCTGAATGACAGTCGTTAGCGCCACACCTAAAATTGGCTTATTTGCCTCATTCTGTGAATCTCTTTTTTCCTTTCAAACATTACAGCTGAGATTGCAATTTGTCTAGCTGTTTGCTTTGAATAGTCCGTAACCATATCATCATCTCAACTGCGCTTAAGGGGAGAAGAAGGGAGAGAAAGAAAAAAGAAAAAAAATCACACACGGAAGCTTGGCGACAGGCAAATGGCAGTCTGGCGTCTCGGCTGCAGACCGGCTGCCATTAGGGCTGAGACCAAGCGTTTATTGTACAATTAGGGCCAGCCAGATCTACCTGTAATCATCTCCATACAGGTGTGAGCTCCTCTCTGGACAAGGGAAGTGACTCATCACTTGTCAAACATCAACACTTTGATGTCAACATTGTTCATCGTGGCGCCCTGGAGACCCTGCAGCAGTATACTGTTTGCCTGTTTAAAACGCTCTGATTTATTGCATCTCTCACAGTTAGGGGAAGAAAAAAGAAAAGAAAACATACACAGACACGCACGCACACAAAACTCTTCCGACTCAGGCTAGCTATCGCGCAGGCGGTGGGTGAATCATTTGATTTATGACTTCTGTACCTCCTCCATCTGTCTGACAGTCACACAGGATTTCGTGTCAGGAACATTTTAACAATCACAGGTGAATGAGTGTCCATGTTGTGATACAAGGAACTGACAATGATATTGGAAAAGTGAATTTTTCGTTTTGTATTGGTGTGGTAAAGGTACAATTACAGTGCAACTTCACCAGTCCAAGCATTTATGGTGCCCTAAGCAATATATGATTTGGGGCCCTTGATGACCATTGCTTGACTACTTTACTGATACTGTACAAGTGATGAACTTAAAATGTCATTGAAAATAAAGTTTAAACTGCGCAGGCTTCAACTTTTATGGGGGGGAAAAAACAAAAACTTAACACAGGATGTGAAACTCCCTGCAAAATAAAAAATAAAATTGTCCTGTCACTCAAATAGGTTCATGTGGCTAGCATATGTCCACAATATGGTTGTGGCTTGGATACAGTACAGCACATCCCACAGTGTCACCCTAGACTGGCAGCGAGGTCATCCAGTAAGTCACCAACTCACTTGGTTTTGTGTCATGTGTGGGTCCACATAACAGAGACATTTTAGGGAACGTTAACCATTAATTAAACATTTTCAAGATCGTTTTGGTCAAATTACAATTCACAAACTGTGTAACCTCAGAAGCGTTTGGATTCCACTGCCGCAGAAGAATCAAAGCTAATTTAGCATTAGCCAAGTAAAGTGCTCAGGGATTTGGCTTTAAAATAAATAAATAAAGGGAATATATGGGCAGTACGATATACAATTTGTTAATCAATATTTAAGTGGACCATTTGAAAAATAAAACGTTGCTTTTATTCATCCTATTTGGACAAAGTATTTGTCATCTGTGGGGATTTCCGGGCTACTAGTGCCACTTGTAAAGCATGCCATTAATGCTAGAATTGTGAGAAACATGTGGCAACATGTGGCAACAAAGCCAAATATGTGCAGTGAAACCATCTTCAATATAACCGTCCCGAGAAGAGTTCCCCCCCCCTTGTGATTTACTGAGCATCAGCAGATGGTATTAATGACTTTTTGCTTTGAACATACTTATATTTGCTGTTTTGATATTTAGGGCCTTCACTCTCTTTGATATTGTATGGAATTGAGAAAATGTTGTTGGAAAATGGGGACCATATGCTCGATGAAGTGCTTAATGAAGTTTTGCGGGCTGTTTAGGGTTTGCAGGGCAGGATGTTGTGTTCGGGCAGACTAAGTGACACTGTCAGACTCGGTACATCGGCACACACTCATCCAGGTGCCTACAAACTGATATGTTGCAGTGTGTTTGCATGCACTGTATAAAGTCTGTTCATGATACTGACCAAAGGGGAAAACTGTACTGACAGGGTGAAGGAGAGTGTTTCAGTAGTGGTAAAAAAATAAAATAATAATAATTTTAAAAAAATCAGTAGACAAAATGTCTCTGGAATGTGAACGAGAGTTTCAGTTAGGTGTATGTGAGCGTTTCAGTAGTGTGTATGACAGCATTTTAGTAATGTATGTGGCATTCAACGCTTCACAGTAGTCAATGCATGAGTGAGTACGGTATGTGAGGATTTCAGTAATGTGAATAAACATATCATATCATATCATATATCAATAGCTAGTGTGAGAACATTTCAGTATACTGTAAGAGCGTTTCAGTTATGTGTGTGAGAAAGTTTCAGCAGTGTGTGTTGGAGAATTTCGGTTGTGTGTGTGAGCAAAAAAATTCTGTTGTGTGTGAGAACATTTCAGTAGTGTGTATGATAGTTTTTACTAGTGTGGGAGAATATTTCAGTAGTGTGTGACATGAACGTCTACAAGAGTGTTTCAGTGGTGTGTATGACAATAATTTAGTATTATTGTGAGAGCACTTCAGTAGCTAACATAAAAGTGATTCTGTAAAGTGTGAGAGCATTGCATTATTGGTGTGAGTGAGTTAAAAAAGTCAGTAAAGTGTGTGAGCGTTTCAGTAGTTCACATGAGAGCACTTCATTAGTGTGTGAGAATATTTCAATATTTAGTGAGAGCGTTTCAGTTGTGTATGAGAAAGTCTCAGAAGTGTGTGTCAGAGATTTGCAGTTGTGTGTGCGTGCATGTGTGTGCACGCGTGAGAAAAAACATGTAATGTGTGAGAGCATTTCAGTTGTGTGTGACATTTGGGGAATGTGAACAAGAGCATTTCAGTGGAGCAATTTCGTAGTGAGTGTGAGAGCATTTCAGAATTCAATATGAAAGTGAATCTATAAAGTATGAGAGCATTGCTTTAGTGTGAGACTGAGTGATCAAAAATGTCAGTAATGAGTGTGTGGGTTTTTCTGTAGTGAACATGAGAGCATTGGATTAGTGTGTGAGAACATTTCAATAGTTAGTGCGAGCGTTTCAGTTGTATATGTGAGAAAGTTGCAGCAGTGTGTGTCAGAGAATTTTTGTTGCATGTGTGAGCAAATACAAACTGCAGCGTGTGAGAGCATTTCAGCAGTGTGTATGAAAGTGTGTCTGTAGTGTGTGATAATATTTAGTAGTAAGTGTTAGAGAGCGTTTCCGCATTTAATTAGTGTGTGACAACATATCAATAGTCAGTTACAAAAGTCAGTTACATTCAAATGAATGGAAGTGAGCCCCGCCTTTTTATATAAATCCCCCAAAAATTGTCTTTACACTCTTTCTGTCTTCCTTGACTGACAGCCTCCCAAACTAGGACAATTGAATCAAGACTTACAGGAATGACATCATCCATGCTTACACAACATGGCAGCAGCGACACGTTTGAGGAAATGTCACTTTTATGATCAAGAAGAAAGTGATCAATGCGTCATAAAAGTTCAGTAAAAGCAATAAAAAAAGAATAGGACGAGTGAAGAGACGCTACTTCAATTATGGTTGTATGTCATGTTTATATGTCTTATGACTGCAGAGATGAAACCGGATCGCTGCCTCCAGCTCATCCGCTTCACATTTGTTCGGAGCTTGGGTGGCGTGCGACTGGCAGAATGATAGCAACATGTGTCATTGCGCTTCCATGAAATTATGTCATTTTTGTCTTGTGCCGACTTGTCCAAGGACGGGAATGGCAAGTCTGAAGGCCACGAACGACTAAAAATCGTACCTCCAACGTGAATGCTGTCAAGTCTCAACTATCAGATAACTGACGTAGTTTGCAAACTCTTTGAAAAGTAACCTTTTATTGGTCCTCATAAGCAAAACAAAACAAAAAACATACATTCATTTGTGACTTTCAATTTGTATCACACTTTAAAAATAATGCAAACTATCATTTTTTATTTTATTTTGCTGTTCATGGGTATGTATAGATTTGAGTAAAATGAACATTTTTGTTTTATTTCATGAACTAATGACGACACAACTCCTCTCTGGGATTCTTATGCTGCATTCGGGGAAGGTGGGAAGTCGGACTATTCCGACTTCATACCAGGAAGTATGCACGGGAACGCCCCTTTGAACTCGGAAACCCGGGGAAAAAAGTACCCCGTCTTCACCGAGTTGTTTAAGTCTGACGTCACTCAACAATGACAAACCCCGTAGAGACAATGACTGTGAAAGGCAAAATACAATTTTGAAACATACTTATCTATTAATTTATGAGTTACAGTAATTTAGTTATTCAAGAAAAGTAGCTTTACCCAACGCGATTTTGAATCAGCCATCTTTGTTGTTTACAATTTCCTTGACCACTTTGAGGTCAGAACTGGGAGAATCCAAGTGGGAGATGTCAAGACTTCCCACCTTCCTCGAATGCAGCATTAGAACGGCAATAATGTAATATGAGTCACAGAGGATAAATAATATTTTCCTGTGAGCATTATTTCATCTAATTACATGTGTTGGTTCACTGCTCATGTTCAAATAAAATACTTGCTCAACACTTCAATCTATGAAAAGAAAGAAATGCCTAAGGTGGGCTGTAAAAAAAAAAAAAAAAAAAAAAGAGTAAAAAAGCCAATTTAAGACAACGCTTTTTATTAGATTTGCACATAAGATAAGAAAACAGCAAATTAGCAGTTGGATTTGAATCTGACATGAAATGCGCTCAGACGTGTTTCCTGTCATCCATTGCTGGAGTTTTGCACATTAGGTCCTGTTTGGGGTTAAAAGAAAAGCGTGTGAGCGAGAAGCCATTAAAGGAGATGAAAAAGAACATAAACCCAGCAGGCCGTGTGCTAATTGTTTCCCCAACGCGAGGCATCCTCATGCCAAACAATGACCGATGACTGCGTTCACATTGAAGCAGGAATGGCGAGTCTTTGACGTGCACCAGACCTCCTTCCCTTCTTGAAATCATGACAAATTCCCACTGGGGTGACTCACACTATAGTCGCAGTTTTGAACATTCATATTTTGACGGGATTGTTTAAGCAAAAGAAACGAGGGTGGGGGTGTTACGGAAATTCGAAAGTTGCTTCGTATTCCAGTAGTAGAATGTGAGAGCGTTTCAGTAGTGTGTATTGTCATAGTAGTGTGAGAGTATTTTAGTAGTGTGTGAGAGCATTCATGTAGTGCATGACAAAAAATATCTGCAGTTGAGTTGAGTGGATTAGATCAGACAGACAGACAGACAGATAGATAGATAGACTGACGGACAGAGATAAGTGAGAGAGGTACAGTGTTATGTGAGTTTCAGTAGTGCGTATCATTTTAGTAGTGAGAGTGTTTTAGTAGTGTGTGAGAGCATTCATGTAGTGCATGACAAAAAATATCTGCAGTTGAGTTGAGTGGATTAGATCAGATCATAGTGTGTGAGCATTCATGTTGTGCAGAAGAAGAAAAATCTGCAGTGTCAGTAGTGTCTAGGAGGAGCGAAAGAGAGCGAGAGATTAGTGGTAAAGTTTCAGTAGTGTGTGAGACCATTCAGCAGTTCCTGAGAGGGTGTTGTGACATTAAAAATTAAAAACTAAAAACATTTTAGTCATGATTCTTGGTAGTGTCGTGGGAGAGTGGTTTGTGTGAGTATGACAGGTTTTCAATGGTGTATGCCCGCAAGAAAAAAAAAATCTGAAGAGTGTTTCAGTAGTGTGTTTGGGCAATTTAGTAGTGCTTGTGAGCAAAAAATAAATAAAAAATGTCAAGAATTTTGAGTTTCAGTTTTAAATGTGTGAGAGCACTTCAGTAGTATGTGTGGATGACAAGGAATTCTGTATTCTCCGTGTGTTTCAGTTGTGAATGTGAGACCATTTCAGTAATACCTGTGTGAGTGTGAGCGTTTCAATAGCGTGTGAGAGCCATTTGGTCATGTGCAAAACGAAGCATCAAATGTCATTGAAGTGGTCGTCAGTTTGCCCTCTGGTGGACAAAACAGCAACGACTTTCATTATATAATAAAATAAAAAAATATCATGCGCTGTATCCCCTTGGTCTGGATTGGACGCCATGACGGGCTGGTTCCGGCACGCGGGCCGTGTGTTTGATAGCCTGTATGGCGAATACATGAGAGCAGAGTCAAGACGGGTTCTTGACAGGAAGAGGGTGGAGACTGGGAGGGCTCCAGATAGAAAAGTTGTAATAAAGAAACGGAGCCTATTATTGTTGATTTATCGCCGCAGAAATTAGCGTTCTCGTTGTTCCTATCAACTTGACCTGCCTCTTCATATGAAAACTCCCCCACCCCCTGAAACACTCCCCTTGCCTCCCTTTCCCTCCCAGTACCCTTAGCGCACTTCACAATCACACTGGCTTTTGAAAGAAGTGATGGGGGGGGGCGAAAAAACCTTGCCAGAGCCTCAATTACACAATGGCAGCAAAAAGCTCCACACGCTGACCCCCAGCCAGCTGCATTCACTCTGGCCGCATCTCTCTCCGCAGGAATTCTAAAGACCTTTTAGTCAGGCAGCCAGAGTGCAGCCAGCGGGAGAGGCGCACGGGAAGAGGTGCGCGCACACACTCCGCCCGTCCGCCCGTCCGGCCGGCCCAAGTCTTCACAGAAAGATTAATCATGTGTGAAATGGAAACAGCAAACGGCGACTGACACGGCCTGAACTCGCTCCAGGTTTCCCTCATCAGCGTGCGGCTGCCGCGCGGCGCTCCCCTAACAGGCAGGTGTTAATAAAAGACATGCGGGTCCGCGGGGGTCAAACGCAAATGGCCGCCACCGCCGAGCGCCGCCGGTGGGCTGCCTTCCCATTATTGTTGTTTGTGAGACCATTTATATGGACAAAAGCGCTGGAAAATTGTTCCTGCAAACATCGCTGCAGCATTGTTAGCAAATTGTGATAACAATGGAGAAATATAGCACAGTTGGTTATGATTTTCTTTTTGTATTTTTATTGTTATTATTATTATTATTAGCAGTGACTCAAGATCTCAACACAGCATTTTAGCAGAATGAAGCACTTAAAATATACTGACAAGCACTGCAAATGTATAGACAGTATACATAGTCAATAATAGTACTGTATATAAATTCATGCACATACACACATATTGTATATTTATATAGTAGGAGTGTCAAAATTATTGCGTTAATTTTGAGTTAATTTAAAGTTCGTTAAAGACGTCAAAATTTAGCAGTAATAAATTAAATGCATATATTTGTGGAGACTGTGTTCAAGTTGTATTTTACAATTTTAAATGTGCAGAAATTACTTCATGTTAAAGATTTGATAGCTCTTCATATGAAAAGAAAAATTACAAATGCAATTATGCCAACTAGTGGCAGAAAAATGACCAACACAAATCAATATCACACTTTCTATAATACAGGACATCTTTTTAACTTTAACTTAATTTTATGGATTACTATGAAATTACTGTATCAATGACTAAAAGATGCAGCCAACATTTTTTTCCACTTTTATGTTAATGTTATGTTAAGAGTATGAAAAATATATATTTTATTGTACATTTAGAACAGATATAAAAATTGTGATTTATTTCGAGTTAATTATTGAAGTCAGGCGATTAATTACGATTAAAAAATGTAATCGCCCGACACCCCTAGTATATACACACATATGTATTTTAGAGGTGTGGAACGATTAATCAACAACTAATCAATCTCTAAATATTTTGATAATCGTTTGTTTCGAGACCTTGCCAAATCCTCGGAAATTTGGCCTGTTAACTGGAAATATTTTACGATTTCTGGAGTCAATCAATAAAAGCAGACTATGTTCAATCAAAATAAAACATCACAGATGGAAATAAAAATTATAGAGATAATCGGCAGATTCAATTTGTCTGTCAATTTGAAAAAAATTGAAAAAAAAAAAGGAATGGATTTTTTTCCGAATAATCAATTAATTGACCAAATAATGAGATTAATTGATTAATTAAATCCCATACCTACACACACATATATGCACATTACGGTAAATGGTACTTGATTTCTGGTTCTGGATTATTATTATTTTTACTTAGAACTTGAATTACTTTAACTCAAATGTAGGCAAAACTATAAGAAGCTTCTTCTTTGTCATAGTACGTTTCAAGATAAGGCATCAAAATGCATTTAATGGCGACATAAACATGCAAATACGCGACTGGCGGCAGCTGAGCGAGGCCCACACAGCCGGCCGGGGAGACAATCACGGCGCGTCCCTCCCGTCTTAAAAGCCTGGCACAGCCTTTGATAGGCGCCATTCTTCCTTGCCATCTAAAGAGGTCTTCCATAGATTTGACTTGCCTCGCGCAACCTTTGACGAGTAATGTAGATCATTTTTATTCATTGCCAAAAATTGTCAGCAATTATGCGCGCAAAGCGGCCACCTGCCTTGGCTGAATGGCTGCTGTTAGTGGGGCTGCATGGCTGGCGGGGAGGCGCGGCGAGGAGGGAGGGAGGGAGGGGCAGCCGTGGTGGGGGTGGGCCGTGCAGCAGGTGAAATGGCCCCTCTCGTTAGTGTAATGAGTGGTCCGAGCCTCGGAGTGGCGGGGGCACGTCGCTCCGAGTGAAATGCCACATCCCCCTCCTTAAGTGCATCATGGGACATTTACAGTCAAATCGCAGCTCAAGTTGTCCGTTCAGACTTAATCATCTTAACAACGTGGCCGCATTTTCACACATCTTTATTCGGCCTTGCACCTTTTATCCCGTTCTTTTAAATTTTGGCATGGCAGCCGGCATGGTTAGTGCTGGCGTGGCTGCTTTGGAGTGCCTCGTTGTCACAGCGTGGAAAAACTTTGCGACATCCCGGTACGAGTATATATTTGCTCTAACATGTAGTTAGGTGCCAAAATTACTCGATTAATCGACAACTAATCGATTATCAAATTAACTGACAACTATTTTAATAAACGAGTAATCGTTCAGAGCCATCGTTTAATTTAGCCATTTCAGACTCTCAACAGTAATTATTCTCGGATTTAGCAGCAATTTGGGAAAAAAATATTTTTGTAACGCACTTTAATGCAAAATGAAATTCTATACAATTATTCGATTGAATAATCAACAGCATAATTGTGTTATTTCTGAAAGCCCGAGAATGAATAGACATGATAAAGATTCTAGATGAATTAGCATCCATTTCCCAGTGGTGTTTGATTGAATAGGGCGGGGTTTCAGCACATTCAATGGACACGCTACAACTAATCACCAGTCCCCAAAAATCACATTCATCATTGCCAAATTGTGTTATAGTGACTCCTTTGCACATTGCATGTAAAATAAAGCATGAACAACTATTTCCATTTTGAATGCCTCTCGACAGACTTTAAGGTTCTTGTGCGTTCTCACCAATTTTGGTGTGCTGTAGACAGACGCATCACCTGCTGTCTTTGATTAAGCGGCTGCATGTTGACTGATGTGAGTATTACTTTAGATGAAAAAGAGCTGGTGTGGAAACACTTTCATTAGGCCACAGCGCTGACCCCGGGTCGGCCACTGAATAAGTAACTCTCTATTAATGATTTCTGCAGCGGCACACTCCTGACCCCTGATCGCTTTCAATCTCAGAAAGGGATAAAATGGCGAGGGGGGGAGAGGGAGGGAGGCCTATTGCGTGGAGGGGATTAAGAAAAACACACTTCTTGGTTTGCCATGTGTGTGGGAGGGTGATTATTTGTGGTGCGCTGCTGTGAGGGAGGGAGGGGGGTGGGGGGTGCAAAAGATCCCGCTGAGACGGACTCACGTATTCTGGTTTGAGTTTCTTCTCTAATGGCCATCTTCTCCAGATCACGTCCTCGTCCTTCAGCCTCAGCTCCTCGCGAATGATCTTCATGTCCCTCACGGGGTCCGCGCTTTCCTCAACATAGATGACATCCTCATCGTCGAATGCACCTGCAGCGCAAGGACAAACAACAGCGCATCAGTATCGATTTTTTTTTTCTCTTCCTTCCCGCTAACAGCAGGAGGGAGTCAGATCGGTAAAAATGGAATCAATGAGTCTTGTCCTTCTCCAACAAAAATGTTTCAAATTATGACGGTTCATAAACAAAACAATAAAAAAAAAAAATAGATGGCATAAATTCCAAACAGCACGCCACTAGAGTGGTTAGCATTTCAGCCTCGCAATTCAGAGGTTTGGGGTTTGAATCTTGCCGTCCTGGTGTTGATTTTTGCAGACATTCCAAAAACTTTCATGTTAGGTTCAGTGAATACTTGCTAGAGCTAGTTGAGCTCATCTGCTGAGTCATTATAACTTTAGGCTAACGTTTTTGCTAGCTAGCAACAATGTAGCTTTTAATCAAAAAAGCACCCGTTTTTGTGGTATACTGAAGATATTTGGGTTTCAAAACTAAAGATGAAAAGTTCAGGATTCCGGCTTTTATGTCACGGTATTTACCTCTAGACAAAGATGTGTTAAACAACTCAGGACTTGTGAGCAAGGCCAGAACTGTGAGGCAGATGTGCTAACCGCTAGCTTGCCATGCTGCATTTTTCTCTACATTCTTATAAATCAATCATCAACAACCATGTCATAAAAGGTACCACCATCTCATTCAACAAGGAAGCCAGGTGAAAGGCTCAACGAAGCGTGCCTGGTATGCTCAGCGTGTGCTCGGTGGCGTCGGTTAAAGCTCCATAAAAAAAATGGTGTTGACAGACAGGTGAGGTCCCAACGGCAAGCTACGTCACCTCTATGATTGGCTCATTAAAAATCTGTCACACCGTAAGTGAACATGCCGGAACCTTGATGCACGCTCGGAGTATTGATGACTCACAGGTGTGTCACAAACAATGCCGTCAAAGACTGAAACGAGTATAATGCGTCATTACAAACAACAACTTGTTATAGTAGTGTCGTGCAAGCTCACTTTATGATTTGGTTACTTCCTGAATAGTGACTTTTGTACAGTGATGTAACCAGTGGTGGAAATTAAGAAAATATGTCCCTGTAAAGAGAAATATGTTGAAACAAACATCCCTGTCAAATCCTATTGATTAATTGCCATTCATAGATAAAATGAGGCTTGAAAATTGTGAATCATCAAACTGTTGTTTCCGCTCTTGCTTAACACGGGTAAACCACACCGCACTCGATTGTCAATCAATTACGTCTGCTACGACCTGAACAATGGTGCTACTAGATCTTTTTATAGCTAGTTCAAAAAACATGTTTGAACCACAAAAATACATTTGCCCCGGAATATATCCGGTTACTGTCATTAGCTAGTTTAGTATTTTTCGTTAGTTAGCTCAAATGAGCAAAAATACAGGGACAGCTTGTCCTGTAACGTTTTGTTACCCCCATAGCAGCACATTATAAGCAGTGAAATATTTTTTACTTTTGTCTTTAGTTTTGGGTGACTGTCCAATTTTTGAGCCTTGGGTCCTGCATCGTGATGAATTTCACATTGTCTTGTCCTGATATTACGCAGGTCCTGTCCCAGCGTCTCTTTCTTTTTTTTGTCATGTGTATGTCAATCACAAAGATGTCATAGCGATTCATACGATAAACCCATTACCTAATTTGCTCCCATCCATCCATCCATTTTCTTGGCCGCTTTTCCTCACAAGGGTCGCGGGGGTTGCTGGAGCCTATCCCAGCTGGCTTCGGGCAGTAGGCGGGGTACACCCTTAACTGGTCGCCAGCCAATCGCAGGGCACACAGAGACGAACAACCAACACTCACAATCACACCTAGGGACAATTTGGAATGTTCAATTAACCGTAAAAATACGGTCTAGTCTAAATATTACCATGCTCCCAAAGACGTACAAATATGTTCTTTTTTAAAAAAGAAAAATATTACCATTCTCCCAAAGACGCATTTATACATTTTTGTAATGTTTTTTTTTTTAAATGCTAAAGCATATAGAAGGCTTTGATGCAGTCTCTGAACTGAAGAAAATGCTTGAAAAAAATGGTAGTTATTACAAAGACGGCTAGCAGATGGCAGCAGAGTATAAGAGCTCAACCAGGGCCATGTTACAACAAGCTCTTTCTTTAATGATGAAACTTAGCTATATTCTAATGCTAATTGATGCAAAACAGAAACAGATAGAAATATACTTTTTTTTCCTGACGAAAGAGAAGACTATCTTTCTTTTGTTAGATTCCATGTTTTTATAGTAAATAGAACAGAATATTGTGTGGGCCTTGCAAAATCAGTCACACTCCAGTAAAACAGCCGGGAGTAAAGGGGGTTGCTTCAGTGAAAATGGCTGGGAGTGAATGAGTTAAAAAGGAATGATTTAACTGTTAAATTATTTCCTATTTACTGCCAAATTTACGTCATCCTGCCATTGATGAAGTTTGACTGAATGTATTTATTATTTATTTTTGAAGATCTGGTCACCCTACTGTAGCTACATTTTGGAGTCTGTACTTTTTTACATAAAGACTACCAGTCTTTTATTCTCCACCTATCTGTACTTCTCTGTACAGACTATGAATACTTTGCCACCTCTGCGTAATTATTAATAGTTAGCCACAAGCATGTTAGCATGCCAACAAGAGCAATTAGCATCACCACTGGCTAAAAGGGAGTTCTTGCACGTCACAGTTGGAAAAAAAAAAAAAAAACTTCCCTCGAATGCACGCGAGCTTGTTCTTCTGCTCGATTCATTTTCTTTCTTGCGCTTCTAAACCAGTGTCACTGAGTCACGAATGATTTCATACTCGGCCTGTCAACAGGAGCTGTGGACTTGCGCACAAGCTGTCATCCTGTGCTGTCCCTCGTGCTGAAATGAATTTACTCAATTACTTTGTCTAATCAGCCTGTTTTGGTTCGTCTCCTCTTGCAGAGGTACTCTACAGTATAAACAGTTCACTTAGGCTCCACAGAAAGGGGCTAATCAGCGGAATTATTGTTTTGCTGCTCCAATTTACCAGCTCCCTGTTTAGCAGTGATTGCAATGAAAATTTGCCATTGTGTTTGTATGAACTTAGGAAATATACTGCAATGTAATCACTCTGTTTGCTGCATGAATATACATAAATGAGCAGCAATCCCAATGTACAGTTCGGAAATCCTGCCGTGCAAATTCTTCCTAGCAATTTTTGCACATCAGGTTTCAACAGTGTTTGAATGAGCAATAAATCTTTCATGATTGATTTCAATCAATGTAAAAATGTGGCTAATCTACAATGTGATGTTATCTTACATCTGTGACATGGAAAGCAGATAATTCAATAATAGGAACGGCTTCAGACGTGCATGAGCAGCTGATCGCTCACTATTTAGTCTTCAACTGACATTCGCCTTTGGCCACCACATATTCCACCGTAATTCCCTTCAATTAAGTCTGCCTAATTAAACATTCACGTCAACTTTACAGCCGCCCAATTCGCGGCTGAGAGCTGGGGAACAAATGCATGAGAAGAAAGAGGAGAAAATGAGAAAGTCTGAGGGGGCACTTGTTACAATTAGTCCTCGACTCTTGTGAGGCTGCCACCATGCATACGAGACCACAAAAAAATAAAAGACCAGCTTCAGGGGGTGTCACAATCTAACCAACTTATTTTTAATGTTGTACAGTGTTCCCTCATCGATTAATTTCCACGAAGTTCATGAGGCAACACTTAAGGCCAAATGTTTCCAGGTAGAACGACTGATTGGAGGGAGTGACTTTGGATGGCCTGATTAGGGGCCTGACAAAAGCCTCCAATTTTGGGATTTACAGCGGCACTCCAAACTGGGGGTGCCCGCCAAGAACTACAGCATAATGTGACTCTTAGTCTTAAATGGTTTTAGGAAAGACCTGCCCCGCCAGTTTTGGGGTTTTTCAGTAAACGTCAGCCTCCTCCCCCAAAGAGAAGCTTTAGCTATCATCACTTTTGAATGGCGTAGACAGACAAGACTGCAATCTGTGTCAAAGTCAAAGATCAATACTGATACTGATTGAGCGAGCGCCCTGTGATGTCGCTACCTGGGAGGATACGTGGTCAACATAATTCCGTTAAATTACAGTATTCATTCGCCTGCAACTTCCTGCGCGTGTTTTTACATGCAAGGCGGCTAAGAGCATGTCTGAAGAACTTGCATTCCTCTCGCTGCCTTTAAAAAATGTTCACGCAAAGTCAGTGCCGCAATTCTGCTGGCATTCAGAGCAGTAAAAGCCATTTTATGGGCGCGTTGAGGGGGAAGCACATGATGGGTGTCTTACCGGTATTGAGATATGTTTTTATAGGATTCATTAAAGTCACAGCTATATGATGACATCTTCTGAAGTCTTTCCTTTGCGTACTGACATAGCAATTACCATCAATACATTGGCAACTTAAAGGCAGCTTTACAAAATGATGTGTTCAAAGCACTCTGATCCAATCTTTAAGGTAAAAAAAAAAAAATTGATTCACAAATAGTTAAAATTTTGTCTCATAAGCATTAAAGGAAATGTATGCGATCATTTAGCCTTCAAATAATATAACTTGAATGTGCATGTTTACTAGCCATGGTAAACCTTGGACACCAGAACACCTCAAAGTTCACCTATATTTTTCTTTTTCGTGTTTTCGCCTAGTATTGGGCAGGGAGAGAATTTGTAAATTTTTTGTCTAATATATTCATTATATATTTTTATCCAATATTTTTGCCTCATATTTTTGTATTTTATGCATTTTTTGTCTAATAGTTATAATTTTCCCAAGAATTCGTTTTTAGAATGTTGACTATTTTTCGAATATTTTTGGGTGATATTTTGAGTTTGTTTTGCTATGTTATGCATATGTTGCCGATCTTTCTGTATTTGTGTACTTTTTTGTATAATGTGTTTTGGCATAATTTTGTGCAATATTTTGCCTACTTTTTGGGGAACAATATGAGTGTATTTTTTTTAACAAATATTTTTGACAATTTTTGTTTGTATTTGTTGTCTAATATTTTAATTTTCTTCCCCTTAAGAATTTGCCATGATCATATTTTTCCTAGTATTATTTTTCCAATATTTGTCCTCGTATTTTAAATTCTGTTTTTTTTTTTGGGGGGGGGGATTTGAAGTTGTTGTTTTTACCTGTTTGTGTATGTTACTAAGATTTTGCCTATACTTTTTAGAACATTTGTATGTTTTTATGAATAATCATCATGATAATAAATACATAGCTTCCTTTTCTTATTGTACTCCAAGAAAATGAGAAAAACTCTTCAGAAAAATAATGGTAATGTGTAGCAAAGTCGAATGATGTGGAGAAGATCAGGTTGATGGTGACCCCAAAAAATACCCGAACCAAATCGATTCAACCTCTCATCGTTAGCTTGACCATTGACATTCCATTTGTTTTGCTAAAGCGGAGAGCACGAGAGTGCCTGGACTGGGAGCAAGCTTCGCATGCACACAAGTGTTGTCCCGCATCAGCGAACAAACCTTTTCAGGTCCTTCACTGCCATAGTGCCGCTGATTGCACACCCACCAGCAATTTCCTAACCAACCGCCACCTGAACAATGATGTGTTCGCCTTTCAGACCCTCCGGCCTTTCAAAGCAAAATCATTTCACAGTTTGGAACGAGATCTCCATAGCAACTCCTTTTTGAGAGGTTTAGAATCACCATCCAATAATTCTATGATCATCGGGCCTTGCCATTCCCAGTGGTTCTTTTCACAGTGGACAGGAGTGGAGGGCGGGGGGGCCACAAGGAAGGGGGGGGGGGGGGGCTGAGTAGGAGGAGGAAGCAGGAAGAGTCGCTAGTCTATTTCAGGCAATTCATCTTGCGGGGCCCATTAAAATTCAAAATATGGCGACCTTCAATCACCGAAGATTTTATTTGGAGCCGTGGCGATCTCCACTCAAGATGGGAAGGCATTTTGCTCTAATCATCCGCCACGAGTGGAAGCTGACAAAAACTCTTCATTCTCGCTCGAGCAAAACGCTCATTTAAATGCTGTGACAGCACCTCAAACACAAAAGCGCACAAGAGGAGGATGATCCCGCCGCCGCTAAATGATCCGCACACATATTTGCCAATATTGCTTAAAACAACGACTAATATGAACTAAAAACAAAGCGTGCACGCCAAAGGGGAACAGATTATAAAGCAAACAAAGGATTGAAAAAATAAAGCATGTTTGCCTTTAGTGATGAGTGGGTTAGAGTTGGAACACCCATGTAACGTGAAAACTATTTTAAAAAAAGAGGAGGGGACGTTTTTTAGAGCGTGCAGTAGTGAAATGTATGAGGCAGTTCCTCTCCTCTCGAGCTGTCTAACAAAAACGGAGTGTCTTCACTCCTTTTTGTGTAGTGTTTAATAAATGACTAACAGGTAAACCTGACAATGGCGAACAGATATAAGGAATTCAGCAACGTCCTTGTGATTCGCACGTTATGTGTCCCGCTTCTGAAATTGAATGCTGTAGCATCACCTCCACTTTGTTAAAATGTTAATTTTCCCATCAGTAATAGAAATGACACCAAATTAAGTTGAAAATATTTTGCGCCCTTCCACAACACTCCGGCGCAACTATAAATAGTGTCGTTTTAAAAATTGCTCTAAGTACACGTCTGCAGAGGAGCTAATACTCCTTGAACACTCTTTAACAATGAGAGCGCCACTGCCACCTACTGTAGTGGATGTGCAATTACACTTTGTCTCATTTGTCCAACACTATAGACGTCAAAGATCCTTTTTAATTTGGCTGTCAGTGAATGAGTCGTTCTAGTACTTTAAAAAAATATATGTTCGCCCCTGAGGAGGGCATGGACCCGATTAAGAATTTGTCACGCGTCAGGGACAAACGAGTACGTTTTGGTGTACGTCGCCATTGACGAATAGGTTTCAGCGCATTTTTCAGATGTTACTTGCTGTGCAAAGTTTGCAAACCTGAGTCTTCAATAAACTGAAAATGAATTTTTGGGGGAATGTGGGAAGAACTTCTGGAAGATATTCTTCAATTTTGTGTTCTTCGCTTCTTAACAGCCTTTGCTGAGGGCGCTTCAAAAGTCAAAGATAAAGCAAAGTTGTCTTGTGAAGTTGTGACATACGCAGAGATGTTGGTGAGATCCGAAGTTTTGAGCAACTTTCTAGACGCCTATATTTTCACCGAAGCATGGACACACCCACAGACACGCCACACAAATATCTCGGTGATAACTATGAGCACTATGAATGCTTGTGGTTACGGAAACTATGTGAGCAAGTGAAACCTCAGGTATAATTCCTGGAGAGATGCCATTTCTGCCGTCAGTTACAGAAAACTCTTGGCAGAGGATTGCAACCAACCTGCACAGTGGATCAAGTAGATGTTTATAGAATTCTATGGAAAGTTAAAGAAAACAGACTGGATTGTGTCCTTACAGATTTATCAATCTCATAGCGGACAAAAAGGATTCAAACTCAAGCAAACTGTTCCCTTTATTATACTGTATTGACTATTATTGAACTCAATGTCCCAGTGCGAGAAAAGCCTGCACCAGAAATAGATTGGTACCAGTAAGTCAGGTGTCTGGAATGAGGTTTAAATGCCCCAAGGCCTCACAATGCGTGACACAAAACCGCAGATTAGTCTTGAAAAACCAATTGCTCTATTGTCAAGGTGACGCTCCGTGTTAGCATTCAGACGACTAAATTGATGGAAAACAAACAAGTGGGAATATGGCCAGTTGAGCTGGCAGTGCCGCCACTGTTGGGAACACAAGAGTAGATGAGGTAGAACATGTGGGCCTTGTTTAAGGCATCGCTGATTTCGCAGCGGTCCAGTCAGCGCCGAGGCATTAGCAAGGACATTCGAAAACGCTTAAAATAAGAGTAATAATGCTCAGTGCCACTTAACGTCAGAAGAGTGCAATCAATCATCACCCAAATTTGTGTGCACGTCTGCACTTTTTGCCCACTTTATCCCGTGAAAAAAATATTACAACGATCGAAGAGGAAATCGAACCGTGACACGAACCGGGCCATGAATTTTGGGCAGCGTTGCACTTACACCACATTCCAAAATATTTTAACGTGCGACAATCTGCGTTCTGGTGCTTTCCAAAGCTTCTTGATGGGGTTGCGGTCATGGCTGTTAAGTTCTCACTCACAAAAACATTCTCCGCATGGTGCACTGTGGAACAGAAATGGGCCTTTCTCGCACTTTATTAACTGATTTAAACTTTGTTTTTTATTTCCTTAAGTGAATGCAGGTTAGGATAAAAGTCTTAAAAGGCACACATTAAAGATTTTAGTATAATTAAAAAAGTATTTTCCAAAATGAAGACAATGTTGATAAAATGAGCAGCTTAGTTACTTACTCGGAGCACAAACGCAGGTTTGGTCTATTAAATTTAAAAGACTGCAGAACAATTGCCAGCTCATTCTCACATGGAAAACAGCTATGTGGATGGATAAACGCCAGCTCCCTAAAAAATATTAGCATGTAAGTGACCATCACATCACTCACCCATAGTGGTCAAATACTGCATGCCATATAATCAGTACATGGCTGGTTACACAGAGACACTGTTCCCATTCGCCTCCTTTATTGCAGCACAGCTAAAGACATCACTTGTGAGTCAATGAGACCGTCATTACCAGAAAGGATGATTCAAAATATGAATTGGAATCTTCTTTCAGGGGATGGGAGAATACCCATACGTAGGCCATTTTAACTCTTTGACTGCCAGACGTTTTCAGAAAAGGGATGCCGTGGGTGCCAGCCGATTTAAGCATTTTTGACTGATCTTTCAAGGTCCACAGAAAATTGTGTTTGGACTATGGAAACACACATACTACCAAATGAAAGATTGGACTTTCATCTTTCATCAGAAAAAAAAGTTTGTTTCTACCTTATTCCGTTTTTCAGTAATCAACAATAGAAAATGGTTAGTTTCACCTCTGTTTTGAAAAAAAAACGTCTTTTAACGTCTTTGGCACTCCTCCATAGGATTTTACTAAACGTTATTTAACGTTTTTGGCAGTCAAAGAGTTAAGGTATCGGTACTCGTGGAGTCAAAAATCAGTCAGACTGAGTTCGACACGTCGGAGGATCATCATCTGCGTCGGAAAGAAAGCTCTAAGTTTATTGTAATGGTGTTTTTATTAATCTAAATTTTATATATTGAGAAATACTAAAGGTATCGGTGAGTACTGGAGTGAATGCTCATATTGGTATCGGTCTGAAAAAAGTGGTACTGAACATTCCTTGTGAAAAATACAGAAAGTGATTGAGCAACAAATTCCCCGTAGTGCGGTAATACTGATAGACAACAAATGTGCAAAAGATGCGTAGTGACAGCCTAACAATTATGAACAGAGTAATAATCCAATAAACGTCCAATCAAAGGGAGGAGCAATCAATGATTTACAGTAAATAGTGTCAAACCAGTCAGCCGCAAAGCTACCGCTGGCATGATCAGCATTAGCAACATGGAACGGCATTGTGTAACCTGGAGAAATATTTATCCATCCGTTTTCTATGCCGCTTATGTTCATATGGGTCGCGGCTGATCTGCAGCCAATCCCAGCTGACTTTGAGAGGCAGGGTACGAATGGTCGCCAACAATCAACAAAATGCCAAAGTATGTTGCCAGTTATGTTCCAGAACGCAGGGGTGTGTCAGCACTGCAGTGGTGTTCCATTCACTCCTCGGATCATTACCATAACCGACCAGTTGGAGTGAAACATTCCATTCGGCAAGTTGTCACGAGAGTTTAGTATCAATTTAAAAAGAAAGATCAGCATTGTTTCAAGTCACATATGTTGATGCGATGATTGAATAGTTTTAAAGTAGGTGGGGTTAGGTGATAGGGGGTTAAGGTTAGGAAATTATTTTAGTATAACGACTTTATCAATACGTTCAAACAATGTTAAACGAGAGTCGAAAGGCCTGTGACGGCGTGGAAAAACAAGGTCAACGACCTTTGTATGAGTCAACTCTTCAACACAAAGTGAATCCTAGTTGATCCTTCTCATTTCTGTTGAAAGCATTTAAGCCACTCCCACTGGTTTTAATAGCTTTTTCATGCCATTGACATAAAAAGCATTTATGCGGGCGTGTGAACGCTTGGTGTGTGCACGTTAATATTTTAGGGGAAGTCAACACAAAACTTTTCTTTACAATATGTTCTATGATGCCTGGCTAGTCTTCGCACAGTATTACACTCGTTTTCATCCATCTGAGGGGGCGGCCATTTTGTCACTTTCTGTCAACTGAAAATAGTTGGGATTTCCATCCACCCATTTTAGTCGAATGTTCAATAAATGCGAAAATAAAACTGAATGGAAACGCTACAAATCCCAAAAAGGGCCCAAAATTCACAAAAAAAAAAAGAAAAAGTTTTTACGCTTAGAGGGGGTGGATTTTGAAGCATATCAAAAAGAGGAAAATGCGAATTTTGGCTATGGAAACAGGTTTTGCGAATAACCGCTGGCAAGACCGGATACACGTCGCACGTTTTGACCAGATATTACATCACATGTACGCTTGTAGTCACAAAGCAATGTCGGATGATTAAGTAAGGTATGTTTTAGGGGGACGACAAAACAGAAATCGTTTTGGAATTAATTAAAGAAGCGAATATTAATGCTATTTTAGGTGGGAAACAGCAAAGAAACGCACGGCGCAGTCGCTTCCTGGTCTTCTTCTTTTAAATTACTGGTGGATCACATCTTTATGGTGTATACTGCCACCTACAGCAGCGGGGTCTCCTCTCAATATTCAAAAAAGAAGAACAGATGGAAACGGACATAAGTCGCATGTCCGTTTGGCGCATTTTCAGTAAATTTGCTTAAAAATTTCGACACAATCGGATGAAATCACAGCTCAGGTAATGATCAATCGTGGCTCAGCTTGCAAACGTCATGTGACCAAAGTCAGAATTGAGCCATGATTGGTCCTTACGTGAGCCCTGAGCAACCGTGACGTCATTTTTAGTCGACAACAAGAGGCAAAAGGGCCGCCCTGACATGGATAAAAACTGGTGGATTTGGCTGCTTAATTCATATTTCACAAAGCCGTATAATTGTAAAGAACATTTTTGCGTTGACTTCCCTTTTAAAGCAGGGGTGACAGATTCATTAAGTTCCCTCCTCAACTACGACCCAGCTGAGCGCTCATGAGAATTATTGCTGTAATATTCTCGCTGCTAAGTTGAACCACAATTTCTTGGTTAGATTTAAAATGTGAGCGTGTGTGGCCTTGGCAGAGGAACATAATCCTATAATGAACCTCCTCAGTTAAAAATGTTTTTGAAAGAACACTAAAAACAAAACATGGCAGCAAAAGCAGCACTTCTCTCATCCAAAAGGTCTCTTGATAACTTTTAAATCTTCCAAAAGCACACATGAATGTTGATGGTGCGTATACAATGCGAGATCAAACAAGCATGCGATGCTAGCATAATTCAAACCATGCCACATAGCTCCTGAAACTTAACACAGGCAAGAAACCTCTGTACTTCTGTCACTCGCTTTGAGCCAGCTTTTTCATAGGAAATGTGAGCTTTGCTGCCACTTAATGAATTGTGACTTTAACGTTGATCTCTGCACCTAACACAAATTGTGCATAACTGAGGCATGTGCTTTGAAAAGGCTGCAAGTGTTTGAGCTGTGTCACAATGTTCGCCATGCGCTGTTATACCGTGTGGAGTCGCTCACAAGGAATGTGGCAAAGTGTCACGTGGAAGATGCCGTCGCGGGCGTTGGGGACTGGAAGGCATTTCCCAGACTCGGCCAGCGTGAGCACCTTTTAGCAGACCTGCAATGTCAACATTGAGAATGTTTTATTTTGCTATGGTTTAACCACCTTGTACTAGGAGTGTCAAACTTGTTTTTGTAACACTAAATACTTAGCTCTCCAAGTACCACTATCACAACCAAATAGAATAGTAAGCCCATGTTCCCATCAAAAACAAGACAGAGGTTTTATTCCTATATATTCAATATCATTGTAAGCCTTTGTAACATTATGCACGCTGGGTTTAAACATGGGGAAATGAAAAAAACTGTACTTGAATAATGTTGTAAAGGTCTTGTTAGTCGAGAAGCTAGCCAAACAGCTAAACATTCATAAACAAACTCCATAGACTCCAGCTGTGCGGTGAACTTGACTATTTATAATGTGAAACTGAAAGAATGAATTATCATACAGACACCAACAAAATTAGCGTATGCTAACAGTAAGCTATCGCGATTAGCATTAGTAATTAGCCTTTTAGTCAACAAAACATCATCTACAATTCGGCTCACATTGCATGTTAATCATTACACGCAGTTGTCTTAGAAATGACTTACAGGTGATGCTTGAACAGGAAAGAACCACAAGAAAATGTTAGAGCAGAGATGTCGGCTAATTTTCAAGAGATTGCTACACTTCCGGTATCCGATTTCTTCTTCTACTAGTATTTTTACACATGCGCAAATACATCGACCACTAGGCGGTGCACCAACACAGTTGACAATCTCAAAGCTGTGAATGAACATAATCTGCGTGATCTGCATTACTGGATTGTTTTGAGCACGTTTCCTTTAGTTTCATAGTGTTCTTGTTTTGCTCTGTCTCTTGTTCATATTGTCTACTTGTTCGGTTTTTGTGTAGTGCGGAGCAGACGTAATAACCACTTGGCCAATTTACATCCCTGAACAACGTAATGACCGCCAATTCAAATGGATCAAATATTATTTTTTGACGGATAATAATGTAGGTTTGAATGACGCCTATCCATTTTATTGTGAACAGTGAGATTCAAGGTCACGTTCTAAAATACATGCATATCACAACATGAGTATGTACAGCCCTGCTGGAGGACCCTCCATAAATGGGATTGACTAACAGCTCAAATATTTCCTTTCTTAAAGTACAAAAAAAGTGACTTGAATGGAGCGCCAATCATGCATCATAGACAAAGAGCAGCAGTTTGATCTTTAGCGAGAGCAAAACGACCGTGAGCGTATATGTCAAAAGCGAACGGTGAGACATCCTACCTGGCTGGTTTGTGGAACTGACAGAGGGAATCATATAGCGCTGGTCCAGAATTGGCACTCTGCTTCCATGTGGGTCAATGGTGCAGAAGGGGAAATTTTCAACAGCAGCCTGACTCTTTGTCAGCACGCTGAAAAAAGCTTGACGTCCTGAAAACGTAAACAGTGGTGAAAGGGGGCTGTTGGGCTGACAGTAAAATCCACCCAGAAATACGACTGCCTGTGCAAGTTGATGAATAGTGTAAAAAGAGTCCATAATAGAATTAATGTAACAAATCCAGCATGTTATAATGACACGGCAAGACACAGTAAGAAACTTGAGCGTCCTTCCCAATCTACAGACAATAACAACTGTCCTTATTTTATAATGCCACCTTATTAACTGGAATCCAGGACAATCCCTTCACTCAGTGCTCTTCACAGTCTAATGACAGTTTACCAAGTCCTATAAAGGTGAAATTGCTCAAGATTGCTAAAGTGCACGTGGTCCCTCTTAAGATGAAGCAAGATTGCCGTTTGTCTTGGGTCACCTTGGAACGAGGAAAACAAGGAACAATCCACATCAACACAACAAGCACCATCGGGTGCACAAGTGGACGTTGGAATATAGAGTAAGTGTTTTACTTTCGCCGGTAAACCTTCAAGGGGATTTTGTAGAGGAATTTTCAAACAGTGAGTAAAACATTTACTGTAGCTAATGCTGTAGCTATCGAATATTTTTAGATTATTCTACTGATTATCCTGTCGATTAATATTCAGGTGGAAACTGATGACTTTTGTTGGTGAGTGATGTGGGTGTCGGCTAATGAGAGTGAAGAGTTGGTTACTGTTAGTTGAGGTTAACGGCTAGCTGTTAACTAGCTTTAGCGTTAGCCAGTCTGCCAGTCTCCTCACTTATCACACAGCTGCACAACTAGAACATCATCAACATAAACAATCTTCCATTTACCACATTGGGAAGGTCCACACGTCCCGTTTGGACTTTTAGCCACATCTTCTCCGTTCCCCTGTGGAGACATTGTCATCATGAGCCACTCATATAAATTTTTATTTTCTGCTGTTTTCTGATATCAAATACCTTCTTTGGAGCCATTTCTCACAAATTTAACAGTTACTCTATTGTTTACTGTATAACGGGTTTTTTTTTTTGTAACTGGGCTATACTTTTTTTGTTGTTTACACTATGCCAAAATATTAGGTACACTGCACCATGTTACGTAATCCAAATCGTAATCCACCATTACAAACAGAATAATGTGAACTTTTGATTGACACTGTCTGAGATGACTCAATATTGTGGCTCATGTGGAGAAGTGTATCTAATATTTTTCCTCTCTTTTTTTTTTGCTAAATAAGGTCAGCAAAACATTCTAAACAGCTCCCATTTAGATCCAGTACGTCTGCAAACCATAATAAAAACAAAAGTGTTATCTTTGAATATTGTGGCAGGTTCACAAATATTTCATGTTACGTATGCCACTTTTGTTGAATTTCCACACATGCGCATTCTTGTTGCAACCATAGCAGAGCAGACATTAATGCTAAGATTTGATTTAATTATTCTAAAAGTAAAAGTCATCTTGACAAATTGCTCATATAATTGCGGCAATAATTTCCTTCAAATGTAACCACCACATATACTGCACGTCACATTTGCCCTGTTTGTTCGAGTTCAGTGTCCTCACGTCAACTTGCCCTCTGCAGAGAGACAAATTAAACCGCACAGGAACACAATGGCACATTAAAAAAAAAAACTAAAAAAAATGGCCAATAATCCTGCAGCATGTCGCAGAAAGTGAGGCAGTTATAATGCGGATGTGAATGAGGCAAGTGCAGGCTCCAGGGGGAGGTCGCTTTTTTTGAGGGGGTGAAGGCACGCACCCCCACTTTTAGACTCACCACAATGGACGCCAAGCGTTTCGTTCGCCCGAATAAATCATGCCTTTGTTTAAGGTACATTGATCATTCTAATGGCGTGTAATGGGCTCCTAATTGGCACGCGGCAGTGCTCGCAAATGGACGTCCAACAGAAACACAACCTCAGGGGCCCCTTTTGTCCTGAAATAAATTTATTTTATTTTATTTATATATTTTACATTTACAAAATGAATTAATAAACTTAATACATTTGAAAAAATGTACGTCTTTGTTTTGTTGTTGTTGTTATTGTATTTATTTTTTTTTAAAAAAAAGGCCCTTGAGGGATTCATATTTAGACAAGCGGGCTCAATATTTGTTAAACGTGTTAAAATATGTTCAATAGAATTAGAAAAAAATGCACTGCCCTGTTTTAAATATTAGGAAACTATGTTAACGAAATTCTTCATCTTAAAAATTTGACAATTAATAACGTTAGCAGCATTTTTTTGAAGTGGCATTGCCGTGATTGCAAACATTTTTCCAGCAAAATGCTTTTTTTTTTTAAGTCGTGCATTGTAGGTGTGCATTTTTTTTTGTAGGATTGTTTGAACAATCATGTTTTGTTGACTGATACCATTCATGCTTTATGAGGCTCGTTTTAAATACTGCTGCGTATGCTTCGTTTGGGCTTTCTTTGTAAAATTGCTTCAGCATTTAACAAATTGGAGGGGATTTACACATATAACAATATTACCGTAATAATTTTTTATTTATGAAGCATCCTATTATTTAATGTAATTATGTCTGTCCTTGGCGTCACGTGAATGTTCTTTTTTTAATGCACGTGTCAGACATGAACATTTCTTAGCACGTGTCAGTGTAAGCGCGCACGAAAGCATGAAGATGTTATGCAGCAAGTTCGGCTGTCAGTAAATCAATCATCATCGCCACTCGTCACCTATTTGGATATTTTCACTCACAATTTAACTTTGTTTGCAGTCTTCGCATGGTTTTCCCTTTCTCTGTGCTTGTTTATGGTCAAATGATTCACACGTTAAAATAAAATCCCAGCTGTGATTTAATGTGATGAAGTCATCTGCTGTCAACATTTCCCTGATGCATGTGACGTAACGCTTAACAGATTATTTTTTTTAATGAATGAAAAATGCTTACCTTTTGAATGAGTCACCACAAACGAATCAAACAAGACGTTGGAATTCATAAAAATAAAAGGAGGGCATTTAAAAAACGCCAAATCCGGTGTGCTACAGTATTCTGTGAGCCTGAGCCGAGGATGAGAAGCAACTGGCTTGTGGGCGTGGCAGGCGACGTCTCAACGCGCGCTCACTTCTCCGATTGGCCGACGGCTTCCGCGTTCCCAGAAGTCGCTTCCCGATTGGCTGCGTGCGCTCGGCGAGCCGCACTTCAAAACAAGACGCTCGCTGCAACTAAAAAGTAGTGCCGGCAGACTGGAGCCAGAACAGAACCCGTGTTGAGCCGAGCCACAACACGGAGGCTCTGGATCACTCCGGTTCCGAGCAGGTTCGACATCGGCGCCCATTTTGCCACCTCCGGCACACATCTTGGATATGGCTACCTCTATCCTTGGGGTGAGTTGTTTTCAAAGTGAGGCAACTTTTGCGAGTCCAACTTAAAAGAAGCAATCTGACCAGTAGGAAAAGTGAATGTTATGCTACACGTCCACGCGGGGTGTGTAAGTGGAACTTTGTTGTTTTTCCCCAGGAAGAGCCTCGTTTTGGAACGACACCTTTAGCGATGCTGGCAGCGACCTGCAACAAAATCGGAAACACGAGCCCCCTCACCACTTTGCCCGACTCCAGCGCCTTCTCCAAGGGTGGATTTCATCCGTGGAAGAGATCCACGTCGAGCTGCAACTTGGGCTCGGCCCTGCCCGGCTTCGCGGTGGCGACCAGCCGCGCCCCGACGGGACTAACGCCGACGAGCGGCGCCGGCAGCAGCGCTTTCTGCCTGGCCTCCACCTCGCCCACGTCGGCCGCCTTCTCCAGCGACTACGGCGGCTTGTTCTCCAACGGCGGCGGCGTGTCGAGCCAGGAGTCCGGCCAGTCGGCCTTCATCTCCAAGGTGCACACGTCCGCGGAGAGCCTGTACCCGCGTGTGGGCATGGCGCACCCGTACGAGTCGTGGTACAAGTCCGGCTTCCACTCCACCATCTCCGGCGAGGTGGCCAACGGCGCGTCGTCCTGGTGGGACGTCCACACCAACCCGGGTTCGTGGCTCGACGTCCAGAACCCCGCGGGCCCCCTCCAGGGCACCCTGCACTCGGGAACCCCGCAGGCCATCCACTCGCAGCTGAGCGGCTACAACGCGGATTTCTCGTCTCTCACGCACTCGGCCTTCAGCTCGACGGGGATCAGCCCCAGCGCGTCGCACCTGCTGACCACCGGCCAGCACCTGTTGGCCCAGGACGGCTTCAAAACGGTGCTGCCCGCCTACACGGACACCTCCGCGGCGGCTAACGCCATGATCGCCGGGGGCGGCTCGGGCTCCTCGCGCTCGTCGCGGAGGTACTCCGGGCGGGCCACGTGCGACTGCCCGAACTGCCAGGAGGCCGAGCGGCTCGGACCGGCCGGGGCCAGCCTCCGGCGGAAGGGACTGCACAGCTGCCACATCCCGGGCTGCGGCAAGGTGTACGGCAAGACGTCGCACCTCAAGGCGCACCTGCGCTGGCACACGGGCGAGAGGCCGTTCGTGTGCAACTGGCTCTTCTGCGGCAAGCGCTTCACGCGCTCCGACGAGCTGCAGAGACACCTTCGGACCCACACCGGCGAGAAGCGCTTCGCCTGCCCGGTGTGCAACAAGCGCTTCATGCGCAGCGACCACCTGAGCAAGCACATCAAGACGCACACGGCCGGGGGCGGGGGCAAGAAGGGGAGCGACAGCGACACCGACACCAGCAACCTGGAGACCCCCAGGTCCGAGTCCCCGGACCTTATTTTGGAAGGGGTCAACCCTAGGATCACGGTTAAGGACCAGTCCCCCCACCACGAGCCCTGATGGGGATCAAAATGACCCACACGGGTCTTATTTTAATTTAATAAGGGAATATTTCAAAACAAAAATAAGATCTCACCTCCAGACGCTTCAACAGTATTTAATTGTGAGGAGAAACCTGTTGAACTCGGGACAATGTGAGTTGCATCTTGTATATGACTAACGACCACGTGTTCATTCCCATGTTCTTATTGTTCTTCTTAATTCGTGTTGCTTCTATCCTGAACGTCAGGGAGTTTACTTTTCGATGCACTTTGTGGATATTCTATGTACGTGCACAGCTTTCCTCAAACATTACGTTTTATTTTACTTTTTTTTTTTTTGTTGCTCCAAAAAAATCTATATATAAATGTTTACCTGTATAAATTCACACGTATAAGACTTTGATTTTAAAAGTCATTAAAACACATTGAAAAGGCGTCTTCTGTGTGATGGAACATTTTACATTGCTGGATTTATTTATTTAGGCCTATTGTCAAAATAAAAAGAAGAAGAAGAATATTTTCCCTTGTTTAATGTGGCGTAAAAAGGGCATTTCATGGGCAAATGCTGTTAATTATGACTTGGAACACACCATAGCTCCATCTGTCTTGTATTTGATATTAGGGATTCGTCCTTTATCACAAATGTAATTAATCCCCCGAAAAATATATTTTGGGTTTGATGACAAAAGTCTTTGAATGAAATTGTCCGAAAGTAAACATTTATTTTTAGACAATTTGAAAAAGGTTGAGGAGCCCCCCCCCCCCCCCCCACACCCCCAAGGGGCAAGAATGCAAATGTTGAATTTAAAAATGCTTCTTTGTGGGCTCGCTCAAATGTTAAATTGAAAAGGTTCAAGGACGCTTTCCTGACTTCTTTGTGTTTGGGCAGCACAGCGTCCAAAGCCTTTCAAAAGAGTCCGGGTCCGAATCTCATCCACACTCCTCTTTTCGGCAATGAAAAGCAATGTGTCTATTTTCTCAAATAAAAATCTGTGGTCAAATAAAAAGAGAAAATCCGATCTGAAAAAAATATTTGGAGCCAGGTCAAATATAAACAAACTAATTGGAATCACTATTTTAAAGATGTGCACAATTTTCGTCATATGCATCTCAACTGCTGGCGTCAATTAAATTGGACGTCAAACTTGCAAAACACTTTTACCACCTCTGCCCTGGTTCAAATGCAAGCAAAAAAAATAAACACCGCATTTTGATTGACTTCAAATGCATCAATTTAAAAGGTTATGAGACGGCCTTGCGCTGCAGGTGTTTCTTCTCTCGCGGTTTATGTTTTTCAAGTCTGGGGCAAAAATCACATTAAAAAATTAAGACAAGTCTGGGGCAAAAATCACATTAAAAAATTAAGACAATCAACGAAAAACAGGCTGCAATAAATTCAAGAGAGCAAATTCGAACATGAATTATTTAACTATTGCACTCGAGGAACGCCATTCACAGGGAATACAATCACCCAAAAAATAAAACTATCTTTTGTTGGACTTCTTTTATTACAGTTCTCAAACACCGACTATACATATAATGGATTATTGTTTAACAGGTTACAAAAAAAAAAAAAAAAGACCATACAAATTGTCTACAATATTGTGTGTGAATCCATTCAATTGTTCACCATGCAAAAGTGATATTATGTCCACTGCCTCCCTCTACTGGTGGAGAAGAGAACTGCATGCCTCTTCAGCCCTTTGAAGAAAGTGATCTTGTGAAGGCGTCAAGGCGCCCTCAGTGTTTACGACTGCTTCTGTCGCGACTTCTGCTTCTGTCTCTGCTTCTCCTCGTTTCACCCGCCGCACTTTCCTTCCTCTTCCTCTCAGCGTCTCCTCTGTGACGGCGCTCTCTGGCCCTCTCGCCGCTGCCGCTGCGCTCTCGTTTTCGTTCTCCACCTCCCTCCGGCGTCTCCTTTTTCTTCTTCCTCTCATCCTGCGGGCTCCTTCCTCTCCGCGTCTGTGTTTGTCGACGTTCGCCGGCGCGCGGGCTCGCCGAAGCCTTTCGGCGGCTCTGATCTGGCCTCTCGGGGCTGCGCTCGCGGCAGGACGTCGTCGTCTTCTTCTTCTTGCTCTTCTTGTGGCTCTTGAAGTCGCCGTCGGAGTCGCCGGAGCTGCCGGACGAGTCGTCGCTGCTGCTTGAGCTGTCGCTGCTCTCTTGCTTTTTCTTGTGCTTCCTTTTGCTCTTTTTCTTCTCTTTTTTGCTCTTCTTTTTCTTGGAGTTTTGCTTCTCCAGACGGTCGAGTTTCCTGTGGATGGGTCACACGTTTTGAAGTGGCAACACAACCGCGAAAATGGGGGCTCGCTTCACGTTCTGGGCCGGAAATTGAGGTTTTGATTGAGGCGGCGGGAAAGGCATTTATTTAATTAACAGGTTTTTAATTGCGGTTGCAGTTTGCCGTAGTGAAGAACTGCACCGCATCAGAGTAATCAAATTTGGGATCTGGCAATGCTTTATAAATCAATCTTTAATTATATGCATACATGACTCTCGTTAAAAACGTTTAGAGAAAAAAAAAAGATCCATATATATTGCATAAATTACATTTTTACCTGAGGAGTTTCTGCTTCTGCTTAGTTGTTAAAGATTTCAAAAATTCCACTTCTGGATCTTCTTCTTGGTCACTTCCAACATATTCCTTTCAAAAAAAAAAAAAGAGAAATTGGGTTCATTCACTATTGATCAAACACACGTGGAAAAAAAATGAACAGAGCACCACAAAACGTCAATACAGGATATCTTATTTTGCACTTTATAGCAATTTCATGAAATTGTGGACTACACTTATTTGGCACACCATATAAATAAATATATGCACAGTATGTATAAAAATAAAGTCTACCAGCCAACAGAAATGAAGCTGTTAATTTCCCACATTGCAGCCTTTGCGATTTGAAAATGACATTTTGCTATATTGCAATGTCAAATTGAAATCAATGAATTGTTCAGCCCTCATATATATTTGAACTAAAACTAACATATTTGTTTTATTCTAAAAACTCCTGAGAACATAAACGTGATTCTCAAACGTTACGTTCGCACTGCACGGTATGATGAAATTTCGATGTTTAGTTTAACTATAGTAGTTGTTCACATTTCAAAAACAAATGTGATTTTTTTTTTATATCAGGAATTGTAATGTTCACAAAAACATGAAAAACCTGATACATGATGTCACATTGGGCCCCAAAAAATTATGAACATAGCCAAATTGGGGCATTAGTATGGAGGAGTGGTCCGTGGGCTCCCTCTAGTGGCATGTGAGAGAATCACTTAATTAAATGGTAAATATAAATAAAATGTATAATATGCATACAGCCTGATTAACTTTTTTTAATCCAGTAAAAGTTCCCTTTTCAAGTACAATGCATTTTTTGTATTTAAAATATGTAGAGTGCAATAATTCACATTTAATCTTCAAAAACAAACATTTAAATACAATTATTTCAGTTCTATGTGCAATACATTTGAATGAAATCCTTCAAGGACAGATTTTTCTTTTCCTATATTTAAGCACAATGTTAACGCACAAACTATAGCTAATGTTTAAGTTTCCTACAAGAATAAATAATTCTAATTAAATAATAAATATAAATAAAATAATAATAATAAATAAATAAACTTATTTTGAGGTTTGAGCATTATTTGCAGGAAATTAAATATGAAAAAAAAAAAATCAAAACATAGTTTTTTGTCTCTCTGAACTCTAGCCTACTCTCCCAGTTAGTCCTGAATCATACAATTGTAAAAGATTACTAACTAACGTTAGACTGCCCTCTTTCAAGGGTGTAATAAGCAAATGTGTCCTCATATAATATCTGTGTGCGTGTGAGAAAATGAGCACGTGGAGACAATTACCTGCATCGTATCACAAACGGTAGCGCTGCGATCAAGGACACATTTCTTGAGGGCAAAGCCGCTGTTCCGCATCTCGGCCATTAGCTCCGAGGGGTGCATGGAGGGACCTGTTAGCGCAAATCACAGCGCCATTGATGGCGGAGTCTCGCCCGCCGCCGGGGGAGTTTCGGGGGCGGCTTTGTTAACGGGACCTCACATCAAATCAAGTCACTCCACTTCCGGCTGAGCAAATCACACAATATCAGGCGCGGGGAAAGCAGCGCTTGGGAGGAATCACAATACACAATAATTCATTTTTTCCCCCTTCGTCTTCTTCCGCGGGATGACGGCAATTTGAGTGCCGCAAAATCGAGCCTTGACCGGATTCTCCCGGGGTGAAACGTTATTACTCGCTGATTGCACAACTAGTAATCTGCTCAAGGCGGAAAACGTGACAGCTTTCTCTTCTGAATCCTTTTGTGTTTGACCTCAGCTCCACTCACCGACTACAAATATAATTTTGCGTCTGACACTATTATTCTCCAATGTGAAGAAAATTACAGCAGAAGAAATAAAATACATAAAATATATTTTCTAAGATAATATATATAAATATATATAAAATAATAATAATTGAATAAAAAAAGACATAAAATACATACAACAAATATAATATAAACAAATTAAATAAAATTATGTATCACAAGCAATACAACACCCAATCTAAAAATAAAAATGTGTTTATAATTGTGGTGGGAATTTGCAGTTGTGTACATACTTTGCGTAGTGTTCCTAATATTTTGGACTTCTTGTTGTTATATTAAAATATTATAAACAGCACTTTCTAAATTGGAAAAAAAAAGTATTTTGATTTACATTACAAAAGTATACAGTGGTTGCACGCATTAATATCATGTTTCATAATTGAGCCTTTTATATCGCCGGTCCCGCAATTTGTAAGGATCTCAAACTAAACATTAGGAAATAATTGTGCTTTATGAAAACTCATTAAAAAAACAAAACATTTTTATTCTTTGACTTTTGACTCAGCATGTTTTTTTTTATGTCATTAAGTTATTGTTTAAAAATTGTTTTTCTTATTGTATGACAATTTTTTACTCCATGTTCAACACTTTGTATGCAGCAATGGTTGTCTTAACGTGCTCTATAAATAAAGTTCAGTTGTAAAAAGCCTAAACAGCCGCACCTGTATCATCACAGAATATCATTATTTCTACATGCCTTGCAACAATCAAACGCAATGTGTCTAACGAGTGTGATCCAAGTGTACCTGCTGCCTCCTCTGAAGCCACAGAGCTGGCGTTGATGCCTGACAGTCCAAAAAGAGGACATTCTCTGTCCGTGTTCACGTGGCCCCACTTGTGGCATTTGATGCAGCGCACATTGCGCACCTTTCAAAGTGATGGGAAAAAATTCATGTAAGCCTTCAATCCAATTGACTTCCAAAACACAATTTAAAACTCATTCACTGCCATTGACGGCTAGAGACGTCAAAAATTCATTTGAACTATTTCTATTAGTTTAACATTTTTTCCCCACTTTTCTTAACAAGAGTATGAAAACCTAGAAAAAAAATTGTACATTTAGAACAGATATAAAATTTGTGATTAATCGTGAGTTAACTATTGAAGTAATGCAATTAATTAAAAATTTAAAAAAAAATCATCGCCTGATGCGATTTAAAAAAAGAAAAAAATGATTATTAAAAATTAGGGGCGTCAGGAGATTAAATTTTTTTTTTATCCTAATTGAATCGCATGACTTCACTAGTTAACTCACAATTATTCACAAATTGTATAAGTTCTAAATGTACACTAAAAAAATTCTAGGTTTTCATACTCTTGTTAACTAAAGTGGAAAAAAACTAATAGAAATGTTCAAATACATTTTTGACGTCTATAGCCGTCAATGGCACTGAATGAGTTAAGTAACTCTACAACTTGAGACCGTGTCACACAACTCAATGTCCTCTTCTTGTTCACGTTTCTTCAATGCCGATTGAAATCGTCAATATTGTTCAATAGAATATGAACATCAAATTTAACAAACATTTGTTGGTAAGCAAGCAAAATACAACAAATCACCTGAATTCCAAAAGGCTGATCCCTGATGTTCATGTCATCTTTAGCATATCTGCAAAAAATAATTAAAATTCTCGTTAAATAACACTTTGAGAGTATCGTGCAATATGTCCAAAAAAATAAAAGAAAAGAAAAGAAAAGAAAGAAAGAAAAAGCTACTTTTCTCTGGGGGCTCCCTTCTGCCATTCAAATTTGTACTCATCGTCTCCCTCCTTAAAGAACAAAAAGGGATACAAATGAGTGATATAGGCATGTAAAAAGTAAATAAAATAATTTTAAGCAAGGCCATGAAGAGACAGTAAAGGTCCATGAGTTTTACCTCTGCCTTCTCCTCTGCAGCAGGCACAGGAATCATGGGACAGAGAAAAACAAATATTAGGACTGAAAATACATTTACCACAAAAAAAATAAAAATAAATCTGTTTGTTTTTGCACCCATTTTAAGACCTGAACTAATAGATGTAACACTAATTACATGTCCACAAAAGGCCTATTTCTGTCAAATATTATTAACAAATCTGTCTGACACCGTGTTAGCAAACATTTCTCTTTTGTCAAAATAATCCATCCACTTCACACGTGTAGCATAAAACAAAACTGCAAAATTTGGAGTGGCATTTTACGTGGTCAGTGTAAGGCACACCTGTGCAATTTGAAACGACACACCTGTGAGGTGGGTGGAAGACAGATTTCTGAACAATCTTTGAGTTTAGCTCGTTAAAATGTGAGTAGGAAAAAAATGTAGTGTTTGTATTTTTGTTCAGTATACAAACGGAATTGAAAGATTTGGTCTGGAGAGATTACTTACCTTTCGATGCTCCCGGTGGAGCCTCGTACATGAAATTGAGGCCATTTTTAACACGATCATCACCCATCAACACCCTAAAGGTGAGAAAATCAAAATGATTGCACAAACAGTCACCAGATAGTTATTTTTAAATTGAACATTCAAACCGTGGTCATGTTTATAAGGGCAGTGATCCCAAAATTAGCATTTAAGATCTCAGTGTGCAACTTTCTCTAGTTCCTGCAAGCTTTATGTTCAACTAAACAAGCCCAGATGCCACACTGAGTACTAATAAGTACATTTGTGAGGACATCGTACCATTGATTGTATTATGGGTTACCTGTTGTTGTAGGTGTCCTGCTCCTTCAGATAAGCCTGCATCAGGTCTTCCTGCTTTCTCTTGTCGAAAGTTAGTTTCTGCTCTGCTATCCATACCTGCACAAGTAAAATGAGGATCACACTTTAGAGCTTTCCTTAAAAATGTATGAGACATTGCAAGAGAGTATGTCAACAAACTGCAAGTCAACCCAGGCGAAGGAAGCTATGTTTATAGCAAACCGAACGATTTACCATAAATCTTCATTTCGAAACGGTAACTTTTGCTTACCTTTTTGATATTAGACTTCGACGCAGGGTGAAAATCCTTTTTACACATAAAGTTAGCAAAAGACTTCCCCATGGCTGATAATCAAAAAACGTCCGAGTGTTACAACGAAATTTCAGCTAACGCTTGTTAGCTTCGCTCTATCAGGAAGTAAAATAAACTGAAGCGGAAGTCGTTGATGCGTTCAATGCTTGTCGGAGAAAATATAGATTTGGCTCAGTATATTTATTAGGGTGCAGTTTTTACTTTTTTATTTTTATTTGAACATTTGACGTGTCATCGAAAAGCCCACATTATGTGTGTGTTGTGACGTAGGTGATGCAACGCGTTTATTCTTTGGCGAGAAAAAAGTGCGACAACATTATGCACGTTTCTGATCTAAACCGACATTTGTTAGCACTGAAATAGGATGGCAAATATTTAGTGGCATAAACCTACATTGTATTTACGCCTTGTTAGGCGCCCCTTGATGTACTAAATAAAGCCCAAATATTATTATTACTACTAATGTAGTTTACTGAAAAATCCGAGGAACATGGAACGCACCACTATATCAAACTACAAAAACTGTCGTAAATCTCAGAACTAACCAACAAAGCAGTATCGTCAAATTACTGTCGTAAACAACTGAGCCGCAGAGCCATAGATAGATTAGAGAAAGTAAACACTTGACAGACTTTAGTCGATATTGTGTTCGACAGTTAACAGCGGTATTGTTATTGTATGGCGTCTTATTTGCTTTTCCTTTGCTCTTAAACGATGACTTGCGTTTTCTTATGCAATGTTGTTAAGTCATATGTGACGTCCTATCACAATCAATTGAATTTTGACAGCTTGTGATCCATCCAGCTTGATTCAGAATGTATCCATGTTCATGTGACACGTTTGTGGCTCTGCCCACCTCCACCAATGGACACCACATCATTTTTGGAAAGAATGCAGACAGGCCTTGCGATGAAGTCCAGGAAGTGCTTTATTTCCCTGCCACAGACTATGAGCAGGGGGCAAAGGTCGAGGTGGGTGCACTTGCTACAGCCTCAGTATTAATTCCTACTTTGTGACAACATTATTTTTCCTGTGTCATTTTTTCCTGGCGAACAGTGTACTTACATCGCGATAGAGCAAGTTGCCCACACATATGCAATCATTTTGAGCAGACCGGCATGGCTGTGGGGTGCAGAAATGGGTGCAAATGAGCACCAAGTTTGTATTGGGAATGAGGCTGTGTGGGGAAGAGAGAGTACTGATGGTGAGGAGGCTCTTCTTGGCATGGATCTCGTCAGGTAATACTAGTATTCATTATGGATCATTATCATGCCAGAAAGAAAAACAAAACACTTGTTTTCCAGGCTTGCACTTGAGAGGGCCGACACAGCTGAGAAAGCTGTGCATGTCATAGCCGAGCTTCTGGAGAAATATGGCCAAGGAGGAGCTTGCTTAGAAGAACAATGTGACTTCACTTACCACAACAGCTTCCTGATCTCGGACCGGAAGGAGGCCTGGGTGATGGAGACCTCAGGGAAGTACTGGGCTGCAGAGAGAGTGGAAGGTAATGGGAAACGACTTCAGACCAAGGAAGTCTATTGGAAAAAAATGGGAGATGCAAGCTAATAAGAACTTACATGCAGGGAGACAGTTCGAATAAAACCTGGTTAGTGGCCGATTTAGAATTTTTTTTTTTAAACAAAGTATATATATATATATATATATATATATATATATATAAAGCTTTTGTAGAAGATCAAGTGTATTTTCATCAATGAGCCAGTCTGTTATACTTTTTGTCCACTAGAGGGTGCTTCTAGCTAAGAAAAACAACAACCTCAAGAGTAGCGCCTGCTCATCTCTGATTTTTTTTTTCCTTCAAATTTTGATTATGTTCCTCTTTAGGTGGACATCGCAACATCTCAAACGAGTACAGCATCACAACCAAGATTGACAGAGAACATCCCGACCTGCGCAAATATGCACAAAGTAAAGGCTGGTGGGACGGAAAGGCTCCATTCAACTTTGCCGCCGTCTACTCCTACATGAACACGGCCAGAATTGAAGCATCCGGGAGTCGATACTGTGAAGGGAAGAAGCTGCTGCGGAAGAGCAATGGTTAGTTCATGTACAGCATTCTTGGTTCATGAAACTTTTGAGTTGTAATTATTATGAATCTATTAAAGGGCACATCACCGCTCAGACGATGATGGACATCCTGAGGGACAAAGACAGCGGCATCAATATGGAGGGCATGTTTATGACAACAGGCAGTATGGTGTCAGTGGTACCTGTGGATCCAGCTCTACCAGGGGTTCACTATTTCACTGCGACTCCGGACCCGGAAAGGTAAAGCGTCCATTTTATTGTTCTCATTAGGGTGAGCCCAGTTGAGTTTAGCATACTTTTGAACTGAATTCTGAAGAGTAAGGAGGCGATATTTGATTAGAATAGAAACAAAGTACAGACCACAAGAGATGGTCTAACTTCCTCTTTCATACAACAGGTCAATATTCAAACCTTTCGTCTTTGTGGAAAACATGAGAGTAGAGCTAAAGGAGACCACTTCTCCCAGTTACGGCCCACATGACCCGGTAAAGAAAAAGCCTCGCTTCCAGAGCAAGCCTGACAGAAAGCACAGCTTGTTCGCCAAACACGAGGTGGTGGCCGCCGTCATCGATGCATACAAGGTGAAGCAAATCCATGTGAAGTCACGTCGTCGGTATGTGGAATACTTTACCGATGCTGTTTATTCTCTGTAGGAGCGAGGAGAGCGGATGACGCGTAGAATGAGGACGTTAGAAAGTCAGAGAATGAAACAGATGGAGGAGATTCTTTATCGCGGCATCGAGCAGCCTGATACTTTGCTGGATCTGTTCTCCGACGCTGTGAGGGACGAGATGGAGCTGTACAGCAAAGGCTATGAAGTCCAGTAATCCATCATTCAGGACATCAACTATCACATGAAATGCACGCGTGTTGAATGATTTACTTTACACACAAACAGTAGGACATAACATCTGCTGATTTATTCTAAATAGTCCATAAAAGAGCAGCATTGTACAAAATGCGTCATAAGTGCGTAACAAGTGAACATTTCAACACTAAACAACACTTATCTTGCAATTGTATTTCACCTGAGCAAAAATAAAGTTAATAAGTGTTCATTCTCATGTTATCATGAGTAATAAATAGGCTTTAATGGTTCTTGCCCTTTTTAAATAAACGTCCAAACATATTTATGTCAATATTCACTATGGCAACAGAATCTGTGTACGATGCCACACACACACAAGACAAACACTCAGAAAAACAAAATAACGTCTTCCCTTCCTTGGCAGTGAGGTAAACAGAAAAATAACCTCACTTCTTTGTGCAAATTAACTCACATACTGGCACCAAACATAATCAAGCAAAAAAACAAAAACAACCCTTTTTGGTTTCTGTATTGAGTAAACTTGGCCCCTCCTACCGCCAAAAAGCCGTGAATAACTCAAGCAGTTTCATGCATTATATAAAGCGGACACATGCCAAGCAGCCATCTCCCTACAGTGCTGAAGTTAAAGTGCGTGTCGCGTGACGGCTCAGGTCACAAAAGAGTAAAAAATAGGAGCGTCTTGGAAGGCGCATTCCTGCTCGATGTGCTGAAGAACGCCGCCCTGCAGCAAGCACGTGCCGTAGAGGACGGCCGCACGTTGATCCGGAGCCAAGCTCACCTGCTGGAGCCACTCCACAAGTTCACAGCCCAGGAAACAGTCCGCCTTTGTCCGCATCCCACACCTGAAAAATCACAGGACAAACTTAATTTAAAACTAAGTTTTCCTCCCAAAAGTTGAACGATATTGAAGTCTTATTTCCATCACGCAGGATGGTTTGATTCAGTTTGGAGCAGTGCACAGTTTTTATAAGAGGTATTTAAAAAAAAAAAAAAAAAGAAAAGAAAAGAAAGAAAATTGGAATGTCAGTAAAATATTTACTAGTGGTGCCCAGAGTTCAAAGCAAACATGGTGAAGCAGCATTTAGCTGTGATGCTTCACGCAAATGAAATACTTATGAAATCATCTCTTTTACTTAACTTTTTTTTTTGCAAACGCTTTTAAATGTACTTTTAATGATGCTAAATAAATAATTTCCTCACCTTCTCTCCCTGACAATGTCATGAAAACATTGGTCTTTATGGTGCGTGATGAAGTCAGCGCAGGTCTTCCTGATCTCCTCGGTCACGTTACTTTGTGGTTGCTCTTCCTGCCTTTTTCCATTCCACAGTCTGTGCAACCTAATCCACATGGACAAAAAAAACATATTAACACATGGCCATCTTTATTCAATATAGTGTATTCAAATTTGGGTATTATAATTCATTATTTTAGCATTCAAACTAATGAATTTTTTTTTTTTTTTAGCTCTCTAATTTAAAACGTTATAGTTATAAAAAAAAAAAGAAAAAAAAAAGATAACAACGTTATAGTTCTTACACCGAGTACTGTTTGTTTCTCACCTCTTCCAGACCGGCAGTAAAATTGAATGTTTGTCCAGGCCAAACAGAGCAAAGGAGAGAAAGCCCTGCAATCACATCAATGTCATGTACCATGTGACGTAGTGTAATCTCAGTCTGATTAGAACACCAACCTGCCCGTAGTTGGCCACAGCACAAAAGAACTGCAGCTCCACGTAAAGTCTGCCCGGGTCTTGGTACAAGAGCAACCACACGCAGCTGGATAAGTTCTATCACAAGGGAAGGGTACTTGTAGAAAACAAACTGTTTTCAGTGATATAAAATACAATTGAAGGTTTGACGCACTGCCTATGATAATGCAATCACTACTTGTGAGAACATCAAGTAAGAGTCGGTGATGTTTTTTATTTATTCATTTTTTTGCTCACAGCTAGCGCGCCGACAGCCAGAAGCAAACACAGGAGCACATGACGGGCCACTTGTCTATCTTCATCCTGATGATGCTCTTCAACTCGGAACACAAGGCAAACGGTTGAGTCGTTGCTATTCTCACTTTGACCTGAGGGGGGCAGAATAAAGATTTGGGGATTAACGTTCCTCCTCCTGTGCAGCGAATTATTCAACTTCCCATTAAGCACAGAAACTGTATAAATACCTGCGAGCGCGTTTGCCGTGTGGTTCATATTGGTGCTTATGATCATGTCAGGCATGGGCTGGGGTGGTGCACAGTCGCACATGAGGCACACTGATAACGAGAAGGTAAGTGACAGCAATTCATTATCAGTAAACTAGTGAGGAGTATTCTAGTAGAGAAGACAGGGTGCCATGAGATAAGACTTAAATTTGCCAATTGTGAGGAAAAAAAGCTCTCCATAATACTGTATGAAAACAGAGTAATGAAATTAGAGCTGCAACTAATGATTATTTCTGTCAATATTTTCGATTCATCAGATAATTTTTTTTTTAAAAAATTCCATCCCTTATCAACAATGCACAAACATAAATTAATTATAAATCAGTTACAGTTAGGAAATAGAGGAAGCACATACAAAGAAAAAAGATCAGGACTAAAAATGCTTCCCTGCGGAACACCATATTGGTTATTGCTGCACTTCTTATTTAATTTTAATTTTATCTCTTTCTATTCTGTTGTTTTTTTCTTTACTGCAAACTGCAGCTGGACGGAATCCAGGAAAAAGTTCCCCACGGGGAAAATAAAAGTATATCGTATCGTATCGTATATTCAATATAAAATGTTTGTGACACATAGTTACCCAAACTGACACAAAAAAAAAAGTTCATTTTGACGCCATAGCCTCATTTCACTGTTCTGCTGCAGACATTGTGACATTAAAAGACACAAAAATCATCAGAAACCGGAACATTGGTTACATAAATTTCAATACTAGGTCGAAAGCGTTTCCATAGATATGGGTGAGTTCATGTTGAACAAAACCTAAATAGGCTAAGGTGTCTAGAAATTCAAAGTTAAAATCACCAAGCAAAGTAATTCCATCATAGTTGGTAGGAATGACTGAAATTAAGTCAAATTTTTTAAATAAAAAAAGCATCACTGTATCTCCTACTGCATACAAATATAAACATGTGCAAGTTCTACACGATTAAATAACAGTACCTGTGTTGGGATCTGCTGAATGGGCTTCTGGTACAAACAAAGAGTGGTTATCTTGTTCATTTTCAGTCACAAGGTCTTCCACGGACGCATTTCCCTCTTGAATTGGGTCTTTTTGGGCCCAACTTCCTCTGCTGAGAAGCACCAGGGAACCCCCTGATAGTAGAACACTGAGACTCAGCACAAACGTGCTGCAGATGATCTGTCAAAGCAAGCGCGTGTAAGAAAAGAAACAAAACACAAAAACATTTTTGTTTTGTTTTTTTAACCCACCTGCGTTTTACTGTAAAAGAGCGACGGGTCTGTTGTGTCAGGCAGTTTTTCCCCACGGATCAGCAACACAGCAGTTATGAATGCAGGGAACCTGTTCAGAATGAAAAACATGCACGTTCACAGTGTTTTTGACCACACAAATGAGAGCAGCTCATAATGGATGACTCACCCCCAGCCCGCAATAATAAACATGCCAGACGAAACCTTCAGATGGTCAAACCTTCTCAGAAGCACAAGAGAAAGTGCAATGAAGCCTAAGATAAGAAATATAAAGAGCATTAGCATGTATTTATGATGTCATTGTCATGTGCATTTACAACATACCTGGCCAAACGTAAGTGCAGTAGAGTGAGGTACACAGTAGCGTAAAAGACAAAATCTGGCCAATAAAGTTATCTCCCTTCACCACAAATTTCCACAGGATCATTCCCAAGCAAGTGAGGAACTAAAACAACAAATAATGCCAGTTAATGATCGTTACCCTAGTGGGCAAACTTCCAGGAATGATTCGAACCTTGAACTGTTTTTGCACAAGCGTTGCTCACCTGTGCCAGGAATAGGTTGCTTGTGAACATGTGAGGCAGCCTCTTGAACTTCTTACTAAAAAAGATGACTGCCATTGTCCACAGCTGTCAGGGAAATACAAATATCTTTAAAAAGTGAAGTGAGTTTAGCCTAAAGTAAAACCTCTTTGAACAACCATTGTTGCGCAACGCAAATGAACCCGCAACCTTGCCATGCCCAGACGCCTACTTATCAAGTTCCTCAGAACTGGGCTAAAAGTAACAAATGAGGAAATGAGCCTTTTAGTCTGTAAAAAATCTGCCTCCTAAAACATTATGCAAATGACTCGCTTTTATAGTTTCATCCCACCTAAACATGTCAGACATGTCCCCACATGGCCACATCAGAAACTGTGTAACATCAAGTGCAAATCTGGGGAAAGTTGTGAAAATGGAATTCTGCTGACATCGTGGTGTCTTGTTGCGACTCACCAGTGCCACTAAACAGACAATGCTTATATCAAAGCTGACATCTTGCAAGGTGCTCATCAGAAGCCGAGGATCCATCCGGCGGAGGGTAAGCAGCCAGGCGGAGGTAAACATGATTGGGGCCGAGAGCAAAGTGCTGATCACCATTCCGGGAATAACCTGACAGGAAGGAACATGTGATTAGTCATGACAACAAAAAACAGCCAAACATAATAAACCTGACAAGTTGGAAGAGGAAATTATCTTTTACACCATTATTCAACCTGGTATCGCATTGCTAGTGTTGAAATGGGCTCCCAGCAACTCTGTCAAGGAAGACTTTTGACATGGTTTTAATTTTGAAGTCATCACTTCCTGACAAAGAAAATAATATCATTATGGAATCTATTTAAAATTGATTATCCTATTGATTAACACCCCCCCCCCCACACACACACACACGATTCCCATTACCGCGCTAGATTAGCATTAGCGATATTTAGTTTTGTTATACATTATTAACATTTTTAATACTTTATTTCATATATTAACCATTGTTATACATTATTAACATTTTAATTCTTTATATTAACCATGTTGAAATGTTTTATAGATGTGAAGTAGGTAAAGTAGTTTTGAACTCAGTATAATTTGACCTTAAGGTGGGACACATTGTTTGGTCTAGAAGTTCCTTCTCTGTGCGAAAACACATTTCTGTTAGTGAGAGAGCGCACACTCATATAACTGTTACATTAGGAGCTGTTGAGTTCAACTTGTTTGTGAGATTTTGTTATGGGAGAAAGTACTGAGAAGTGCCTTGAAAGTATATTTTGACTAGAGACGAATACAGCTGTATCTGTGTGCTGAGAATTCTGTTTTTCAACCTGTATTTTTCCATTATATAACACATTTACTTATTCATGAGGGGCGGTGTTGGAGACACTGTTCTTGCGATTTGATTATAATAAAGTGTGGGTTCGTCGAAAGAGGAGTGGCATTATTGATCTGAAACTGTTGGAGTTTGATTCAATGATGTAACGGAGATCTCCGGAATAAATCATCCTGCGCAGGAACTCTGTTCATTTCTTATCCCATAATTTGATTTATTGGACACGCAAAAGTATGGATTTTTAATATACCTTCTTCAGTTTACACACACGCACATAATTATATCTAGATTACACATGCAATAGTGTCTTAAAAGTCAAGGGTATTAGCTTGTGCTAAACGGTTAGCAATCGCGATTAGCATTAGCGCGCTAGCGATTACCACTTAAACAAACACTAACTACCATTTAGCTCACACAATACATCGTTTTATCTACATTACACATGTAATAGTGTCTTAAAGGTCACTTGCAGACGATGCTTCAACATTATTCCACGAGTAAACAAGTGTAGAGCTAGCTGTTAGCTACATAACATTAGGTCAATAACTTCCTGTTCCTGGCTTCTTCTGGACATGTTTAGTGGACGACTGCCCTCTACTGGTTAAATTATAAACACCTAAAACCGAGTGACAAGTTACATTTTTGGAATAATAATTATAGCCTACGTGGTTTTTAGGACATACAAAACTTTCCTTTCTCTGCTTAATGTCATGTATTGTCTTTAATAAGAACCCACCAAGTACTAAGTCAGAGATTTTTTTTAAGCAGCCAAACATCCGCCATTTGGCCACTAGGCACAGCGTGAGTGCGTCTGCATAAAAAGTCTGTATAAAACATGGACGGCCTATCTGACTTCTTTTTCCCTTCAGCTACATTCATGGCCTTAATCTAAAGCTAAATTAATCACTTCATGCATGTTTTTGTACTTTTTTAAATTATCAGGGGTACCTCACAGGGCTCTGTTCATCACGCATCATCAGCTCTTGTAACAAGACTCACCACTTCCAGCTGTGCGTTGTAATATGCAGCATAGATAGCCACGCTAGGCGCCGTGGGGAATACTCCATAAAGGAAGGCATAGTTGGAGAGGCTCGAGTGGTTCGAAGGGCTGGGGTTGTCAAGAAGATCCACCATGTCTTTACAAATCAGCGGCATCAGCAACCTGAAGAATGCATGAGTGCGCCATAAATGAGGTCAGATGTGTGGTCAGAAAAACGTCTGACTCATTAGTACAAAAATACACCCTCATCATCTCATTGTCTACTTACAATTTGGCAGTCAAGAGTAATACCAGCGTGACAACAGTGGACCTGGTTAATTTTTTCAGCTGCCCGTCCATGGACAGGCCCAAGTAGAACAAAGCCGCTCCCCCGAAGGAGTCGGCCAAACCATCCACAAAGTCCTCCATGAAGGAAGGGATCTTCTGGCGCAGGAGGAAATGGGCCACGATGCCAATGACGACCATGAAAACAATCGGGTTCCGGAGGACGTGGAGCACCACTTGTGCCACGATCACGAGTTTGCCCCGCTGGTGCTCTCTCTGATCCTTCCATTTTTGGACCTCACAAAAGGCAAAGCCAATGGGATTGAGCAGCATTAGTGACACGGGTGCCACCAAGTAGATGTACTGGACGTATTCTGGGTATGTGCTCTCGTATAGAGCTTTGACTGTGGACGCACATGGAGTCAAATATTAGAACTTGAAATGTGTTTTGTTTTCAAATCACTCTGTATGGTGGAATACTTCTAAAACAAAAAGACAGCTGCAGTCCTAGCAGGAGAACACCGCTGTACTCAAAAGCATCATACATACCAATTGGATAACCCAGAGCGAAGTCGTTGCTTTGGGTGGCAAATATCGAGTAGAGCCCGGCTTTGCTGTAGCGACTCTCGGGACTGGAAACAACCAGCGTCAGGACACAAACGATGGCAAACACAGATGCTTTGGCTATGAGGACGCTCCAGATGAAGGGCCAGATGACGTCCCCAAAGTCCAGCAGAACCATGTTCTTAAAGAGGAGTGCGGGCAGAGCAAACTTGGATACAAAACTGCCTAAACCTTTGGCCTGGTTGGATGTGATGATGCGGGCCTTGCCGGCTATGTAGCCACACAGGATGATGCCGAAGCACTTTAACAGAGCCGGCACGAGCTTGTTGATGGATATTGTGGTTGATGGAGCGGAGGGATCCATTGGGTCTCCATCCCCATGTGGAAAGATGTTGGCAGCGGTGGGGCTGAGCGCCATAATGCTGATGTTATTTCCCCACCAATGTCAGCAGTCACGTATGGGTTCAGGTCGTATTGACGTCATGACTGTCAGATAACACATGGAGAACACAAGACATGTAAGATTAAAGAAACATTACTCAAGAACCCCAACAAAAATCACTCCAGGGGGAATATTTAATTGGAGCTCTAAGCTCCCCAAAAAAACAACATGGCATTTAATTTATATTACAAATATTATATTGGTTAAGCAAAATAAATGTATTTTAAAACTCATCACAAAATATGTCCTGTAAACTCTTTAATCTTAAAATTTAAGGGATGTGAACGTTTTTTTGTTGTGTTAACATTTTGGAGGCGTCCTGACAAAACTCAGGACCTTTTTTTTTTTTTACTGCCACAAAGCAGTTTTGGTAAATAGAAACATCTTGAGTTCTGACCCCTGTCATCCATCCATCCATCCATTTTCTTGACCGCTTTTCCTCACAAGGGTCGCGGGGGTGCTGGAGCCTATCCCAGCTGGCTTCGGGCAGTAGGCGGGGTACACCCTGAACTGGTTGCCAGCCAATCACAGGGCACACAGAGACAAACAACCATACTCACAATCACACCTATGGACAATTTGGAGTGTTCGATTAACCTGCCATGCATGTCTTTGGAATGTGGGAGGAAACCGGAGTACCCGGTGAAAACCCACGCAAGCACGGGGAGAACATGCAAACTCCACCCAGGAAGGCCGAAGCCCGGACTGACCCCTGTCATTTTAATTTTAATTAATATGTTATTCTTTTTTTCCTTCAAATATGTTAAATTTTACTATGAAAATAAGAACAGATGTGTCAAGTTGGAGTTAATTATTTTTTTACTTCAATTTAACCAACTCTTGAAAAATTTTTTTACCCATAAATATAATTTGCAGGTAGGTAGGATCTAACATTTGATGTTACTTATCTCACCATTATTTATTTCATCATATCTAGTCAGCTAATCTTTATTTAATATTTTTTTAAATGAATTAATCTTGTCTTAATACTTTATTATATCTTCTCTGTTAAAGATCCTGTATGTCGTATTATTTGACATAGCATGTAAATTGTTCAATTCAATTCAAAAATTGTATTTCTTTTTTTTTTTTTAAAGAAAGAAAGAAATGAAATTGGACAGAAATAAGTAAAACTTGTGTGTTTGAAAAAAATAAAGAAGAGGCTTTTATCTTGGCTGTGGTGCAACCGCGTGCAAAGGTAACCAGATGATTGATAACCTTAAGCAACACCCAAAACAACCAGTGTATATGGAATTATGTGCCACGGAAATATATATTTGCAGCAAATAATGTACCTCCTTGGCTTTAGTCAACTATTTTTGCCAGCAACGTGCAGTGACAAGAAGGACAAGTTTGGCGGTGCGCCGTTTTTTTCCTCTCGTGCAAAACCTGTGCCTTGGTTCAATAATATTAGGAAACACGTCCAAACAATTAGTCACGCTGTTTCAAAAAGGTCAGCAGTGAAAAATGAAACTCACCGTTGCTCTCATGTGTCAGTCAAAGTCCCGGTGGGAGTAACCATGTTTGTTAGCTCGTTAGCTAACGTTTGCTCGAGAAACAAGCGACACAGTTAATCGTCAACAAAACGCCAAATCACGATAAACGCCCAGCGGTCTCGACACTGCTTGCTCAACGACGCAAACGAGAGAAGATTTGTGGACAGAAGCTTTCTTGCTTGACTTTCATCCCTGTTGACTTTCGTAATACGAGAGACGCCGCTATAGAATCGACCAATCACAAGCAAAGGAGGAAGGAAGAGGCGGGGCTTAGCTTGGCCATCCATTAGCAGCGGAAAGTGAACAGTCGGCCACAAGTTACAACATTTTATGTACACTTTAAGTTACACACTCCGATAAAAGCCACGAAAGTATTATGTGTATTTGAAGGCATATTTGGCAAATGTTGCTGATCTGACACACACACAAAACACGTTAGTCATGTAATATTGTTGCATTAATTAAATTAAATAATTACTTAAAAAATATTATATTCACTTTATGGGGTAGATGCCACCGACTTCCGGGTTTCACACATCGGCGTCGTTATGAATATTGAGAGTTATGTTCATTGTAGTTGTAGTTTACAAGAGCACAGCAATTTCTCATTATCATTTGTCATTGTGCAGGTAATATAAAATATCTCATGGTATATATTTCATATGCAGCTACTTAATAAAACTGAACGTATTGTGTGTTGTTGTTTTGTAGATCATTTTTATGTAGAAAATTTGGTAAAATGAAGTAAAATTTTCTATAAGGTTTCATTTGCCTATTCATGGTTCTCGCTAACCATAATTCACAATAAGATGGCATTTGGAACACCTGCATTACTCATAATATCCAAAGCATACATAAAACATGCAGAAATAGAACGTCCTCATAAGATTTATTGTAATATGTTAACTTGTATTACATCACATCAGTTGCATAAAAGCACCAAAAACTACTCTATCGTGATATACAATTTTCCACAATGATAATGTAAAACATAAATACAGCAAACGGAGGAACACAAACAACATGTGAAGAATCGTTTCATATTGAGCAACAATGAGGCTTTTGGCTTCAGCAGTCATTCTCAAAAATCTGGTACGAGGTCTCCCTCTAGCGGTATATGGGGGGGTAAATCACTGCTTATATACACTTTAGTTGTTCAGTAGCCTGGAAATCCAGACTCACTCGCATTTCTGAGGCGCGACAAACCTGAGCTAACAGACGGTGGACTGAACCAATGAGCGAAGAGCGGACGTGACGTCAGAAAAGCGACTCGTTGAAGTCTTTTATTTATTTTTGTTTTTGCGGAGACGGAGTAAAACACAAACATGGTTACTAGCTAAGAGAGACAGTAGTGAATGACGTCGTTGTTGAAGGTCGTTGTTGAAGGTCGTTGTTGCGGGAAAAACATAACTGAAAAGTGACGTTGCTCACGAAGACGACGTCACGCAAATAGACGAATTTGAACGGGCCGTCCTGTTTTCCGACGGAGCCGAATCGCTGTTTATGGCCGCCTGTCCAGAACCCACTCTCTTTTTTTTAAGAAAGTGGGTGTGGCTTCCCAGGCTAGTTGTTCAGTACTCTATTAATTTTTAAACATAACAAATTTGCATTTAATCTTTAAAAACTTGTTTTTAAACACTTAATTTAATTTACACTTTTTTTAATTTACTTTGGCTTAAACATACTTTATTGTAATATATCATCTGTTTCATTTTTGATTAAACCTTACTTTACTGTATCTTAATGTTGGTCCTGATTGTCGTAGCACCGATCTAGAGCATGCTGAGCTCAATGAGACGTCCGGCAAACACTCCCAACGTGCCGATGAGACACACAGCCATGAAGACGCACAGCAGGATATGATCCAACACCATGGCCACAAACTTCCACTCCTCAGCAGCCTGGACAAAGTCAACAATGGGACACTTGTCTCACACACAATAAAATGATGCTACTAAAACAACCGTTGGCATTACATTGTTGGATTCTTCGTCGGATTTCATCGTCTCGGCGATGTACTTCACTCCTTCGATGGCGCTGCGGACGTCAGGGTTTTTGGTTATGGGTGACTGGTAGGGCACAGCTGAGGCCTGGTTGCCGGAGATGTCTGAGATGTCAAAGTCGCCCCCGTAGATGTTCTTCACCGGCTTTTCCTTTCCGGGACGCTTCATCGTTGAGAAGAACATGATGTTCGGGATGGTTTCGATGAAAAGCTGCTCCCCCAATGAAAATAGAATCATCATCATCTTCATCATCAACAAATATTCAACAATTACTTTACTAACCAAATTGTTAGCATCAGTACACGATCGCGTATAACATACGGTATTAATTACAGAGGTGGCAATTCCAAGTCCAAAAAGTAGAAACCCTGCCACAGTTTGGCTTTAGCCCCAGGTGCTAGCTAGCTAGCTTCCCAAGTGCTTGTTTACCTGCTAAGGAGCTAGCTAGCTAGCACCTGGGGCTAAAGCCAAACTGTGGCAGGGTTTTTACTTTCTGGACCTGGATTTGCCATTTCTGATTAATTATTATTTTACTCTATGGTAAATCCATATTCCACTAGATGGCAGTATAGCAAAAGGATAGACGTTATCCCCTGTACAAATTTGCACATTCATACAGTAGCTAGAAATACTAAAAGTAATCTCTGGTCATCCGCTGACCTTTCGAACCCATTCGGGCATGGTGTGCGTGCTCGGGGAGCGGTGGTGAGTGTTGATGACGATGACGGTGATGATGATGGAGGCGATGACGAAGACCATGGTGAAGAGCATGTACTTCCCAATTAGCGGCACCGCGCTGGAGGTGGACGGGATCAGCTCCACGATGACCAGCAGGAAGACGGTCAAGGAGAGCAGGACGGAGATGCTCAGGGTCATCTTCTCACCTGGATGACACCATTTTAAATTGAGCAAGCTAAAAAAAAAATGTGGCTAATGCTCATATCAAGAAATCACATTTATTACTGGTAAATCACAAAGCTTGCCACTTCCCATGGTTTGGCAGTTATGACAGAGTGTATTTTGGCAGCAGCTACGTTCGAACCAGGGCTCAAGTGATGTATTATACATGAAAGCGAAGGCTTGCTTTCAGACATGACACACAGAGGGACGCTGGGTAATGAGGCAGATGTACACAGTGGGAGCAGGGCCAGATGTGCACAGCAGCAAAGCTGTTTGAGTAGTAGTCGGCGAGACCTCAGGCTGGCACTTGCAAAAGTCAGGACGCTGATTTTGCCAACAAGGCATCAAATGATATCATGGAAATGTTGCACATATTGTAATTACTTTTTATTCAAGTCTTGTGGTCGGATATCAGGGCTGAACAGTGTAGTTTGATTTTTGATTTATAGCTGGTAGAATTTTGTTTAGTTGCTTGCAGTCAAAGTTTTAAGCAAGTTAGCAACTCTAACTGAAGTAGATAAATAATTTGTCATTCATATTAATTCATGGTTTATTCACCTTTATTTTAGCATAAAGCTAACCTATAAGACAAAACAATTTATGTATACTAATTATGGTATCGTTTATTGTAATGTAATTTAATTTATTGTTTGTGTTAGAAAAATACAATATAATAAAGAGACATACATTTTCAAATCTACAGAAAACAAACCAGCAATAGTTTCTATTCCTTGATTAATTGGTAATTTGACATCTCAAATTATGGGTGTTCTCTTGTATAACTGAACTGGAAAATAAGCTTTAGTTTTATTCACAAATCACCATTTGTCCTATCCACAGATTTTTTTTGGGTGGGGGGGATGGAATCCGCTATTATTCGATAAAAAAAACCTTTCCAATTTGCTATTTTTGTGCGCTTTCTGAAACACCCTAAAATGCCACAGGATGGCGCCACAGTCCAGTTTAATACAATTGTGGTGTTAAAGCGCCAACTTGTGGCATATTAAGGACAAGGAACTATGTTGAAGTGGGGGGAAGAGCTTCTCTTCCACACGCCAAAGCATGGTCGTCTGATGTAAAAGTAGTGCTTTGGCTTCACCTTGTGGTTTCTTTAGATATTTATAAATGTATTTGTTGGTTTTCACTATTTCATAGTGGGTAGATAGCTAGGATTGTATCCCTATTTAAAATAGTAAAATCAAACGATTGCTACCTATGACTTCATATTTTGTCCCTGATATATGGAACATGTTGTTTCATTTTGACACAATGTAATTATTAATAAAAGCATGTAGGACGCGAAGCGGCTTACCAGAGTCTGTCGGCAGATAGAAGACAAGCCCGGTCAGGAAAGAGAAGAGCATGCATGGGATGATGACGTTGACAATGAAGTAAAGCGGCAGCCGCAGCATGAGGAAGTGGTAGGTGATGTCCAGGTAGGGGGTGTCCGGACAGCAGGCGTAGTACACCCAGTGTTTCCAGCTGCGGAAGTCTTTCATCACCCACTCGCCACTCTCCATGAAGTTACTCAAGTCCGGGCGATCGCTATCCTGGAGAGACAAAGCAGCAGATGCAAGATTTGTATACAGCAAAAGTTCAGAGATATTTTTAAACATAAAAAAAAAAAACTGTTTTACTTTGATACAAATCTAGCCCTACACCTAGAAATGGACACACAAAGAAAACACCGAAGAGAGTATACTAGAATATTATAAATTGGAATATCAGCCAACAAACCTTTAAACATTTTGAAAGGCACACAAATAATTACTATTAATGGATTCTTTTAACACTTTTTTTAAGGTAGCTGTTGACATCTAATGTGTTCTTGCATCAAATTATCTCATTAATAGCTCAGGAGAATTAAATTACATAAGACCAAGGTGATTATTGATAACAGAGAAGTTAACATGTTTTAAAAGGTGTGTTTTAATATGATTAATTAATAAAGTGACCTCCTAGCTTTGCCTTAGGAAAGCTAACAAATGCTAATAAACAATCCAAAACGTCATATAGCCTACAGGCTACCATCATTGTTGTTGTAATTTTTTAACACAAGCGTTCATATTAATATCACTGCAGATAATTTTCAACGTTTGTCTTAAATTAAAGTTAACAAAGGCAAATAAACAATTAAAAACGTCATACATGGGTTAACGACTAGCAACAGTGTTGCAATTATTAAAAAAACAAACAACAAAAACATGCAAACAAATGCTAATACTCTAGTCAATTCTAAACATCATATACGGGCTAAGAACTAGCGTCAGAGTTGGAATAAAAAAAACTGTTAAAGAAAAACCATTCAATTTGAAAAGAAGGCGTTTATATTAATATTACTGCAGAGAGTTGTGACGTCCGTCTGTCTCTATGCAGATTAGCATGGATGTATTATACTGCCCCCAGGTGGCCATGGTGTGCACATCAGAAGCAGAGGCAAACATTGAATTCATTACATTCTGTCAAATTATGTATGCAAAGTGTGTAATTATTATTATGTATGTAATTATTGTATGCCGTTTAATTTTTTTTTTAAATTACTTATAATATAACAGCGATATTTTTCTTATCAAAATATACATTATTGGCTGGAACAGATTATGGCATTTGACTTGCTGTGGTGACCCCAGACAGGGAAAGCTGCTTTATCTTCTCGTAGAAAATGTTGGTAATAAAATATCTATTATTTTTAACCATACTATACCGATCATCTGAATGGGTAGTTTTTACCCCTTGTTGAATCAATGTACTGGGTCTGGATATAAATAACCCAGCATTGGCTTGGTCCCTTTTCAGGCCTAGTGCTGGGTTAGCTATTTCACCCAATTTGGGTTTCATTTAAGCCAGCAGTTATAAGTGCAGTGGAAACAAAATTTTGAATTTGTGACATTACAGGATTGACGACGACCAAGTTCCCGTCATAGGTCCAAGTGCCCAGTTTCATGCTGCAATTCTGCAGGTCGAAGGGGAAGTGCAGCACAATGATCTCGCAGTAGCTCTTGAAGATGGCAGGAGGGTTCCACGTGATCATTCCCGTGTGCTCCAGCAGCACTTTGGTCTCATGCACAATGGCAAAGTCACCATCGGCGCTGCGGGCACAACAAAAAAACCACGGCCAGCGTCAACATCATTATTTGAATGATAACACGAGGCGACACGAGGACGAGCCCGGGCTCCGCTCGTCGTCGCTTTGGCAGCCCAGCAGGTTGTCGGGGGGGGGGAGGGGGAGAAAAGCAATGCTACGTGTCAGACGTAGCATATGGAGTATGTGCATGTGTGTGCGAACCATCTCCGACACTATATTTAGCCAGATGAAACCTTACCCGAGCTTCCACAAGCGTATTGGAAAGAGCGCAAACGCGACTGACAGGTGTTTCGCTTGTTTTCCGGAGATCACTCAGCTCACGGTATAGATCACATGAACAGAATCAAAGGCATGACATACTTGTTGTAGAGCACCAGATCGGGCCGCCAAATGTCAGTGGAGGGGATTCTGATCTTTCTGATGCCACCGTAATCCTCTGGGTTCCACTGCAAGTTGACATCTTTCCATTGCTGGAAGAGAAAAGCAGGCAATGCAAAGTTGAGCAAGCACATACGGATCCACTGCTGATTGTTAGCATGTCTATGACGTTTTGCATTGTATGTTAGCATTAAGCTAGTGGGGGGGGTGTTGCTTTGTTGTTTTTAAATTTAATTAATACCTGTTTTGTGTTTAGTTTGATAGGAAACTTCAACTGAGAATGACATTTAACAGCTTGAATCCTTATTTTGATTAATTGTTCACTACTTGCCAAACTGCTGCTATGGTGGGTTGAATTGAGTTCATTAAGGGTGTGCCAAAAAATCGATTCTCATAAGAATCGCGATTCTCATTTAGTAAGATTCAGAATAGATTTTAAATGTCCCAAATTCGATTTTATTTAAATTATTTTATACTGTCTTGCCTTTGTCTGTGTGTGCCTTTATTTGGAGCGCTGTTCATGTTGTACCCGGTTTGGCCATTGAGGGGCAGTGTGGTTCCACAGTCACATTAGAGAGTAGAAGGAAAAAGTCACGATCAAGTTATTCCAATAAAAGTTTTTTTTTTCTCAGCGTGGAAGCGTTCTTTTGAGTGATAAAATGCCGCGAGTAGCGCGCTAATTAGCATTAGCGAGTCAGACTGGAGTAGAATAACAATACACGTACAATTCCAATTCCATGCACATCTATAGATTGAAGCAAAATCATTGTCAATCAAATCATTTCGAATCAAAAATCGCTCACAATCGAAAATCGATTCTGAATCGAATCGCAGACCCAAAAATCTAAATTGAATCGAATCGTGATAGTTCATACATCGCTCAAATCTTAAGTTTGTAGGTAAAAGTTAAACATTTTAGCAATGAATCATGACTACAAATACCTCTTGACATTTAATCATTGTGTGATTTAAAAAAAATGTTCCTCCATTTTAATGGTGCATATTATTAGCATGACTGTCTCACAAACTCGATTACAACACAAAAGGTAGTTTGTTGCTATATGTAGGCTACTATTTCATATTTTCTCATTTAAAACAATGTTGCCTCTTTAAAAAAAAAATCTGATTTTATGCCCCCTTTGATTAACACTCATTTTCAGTTTACCGTGTCTTACCTAGATCATTTATTTAAAAAAGAAGAAAGAAATGAAGTTCTCAAACCTGTTTGAGTCGCACATTGCTGCTGACAATCTGGTTGACTTCATCCTGTGGATACAATGAATATATTCAGACAGCTGATAAAAATCGAAGCAGACTATTTTTTTTGGGGGGGGGGTCCTGAAATCTTACAACGCTGATAAGCTGGATGAGCTGCAGGCCCACGGTGACGACCACAGGGTCCTTGAAGTGGCTGACGGGCCGGACCACCTTGTTGTAACCAGTGAAGAGGGTTTTGACAAGGCTGCTTTCATCATCGGAAGCCCAGGTGGCAGCTCCGGAAGAAAAAAGAAAGCACACGGGACGCTCTCATGGGCTTGTTTACGAAGGGATTACCAGCAGTCGTATTTAACAGCATGATGACTCTTGTTTGGGGGTTGCTTGTAATTGTGTTGGAAAGAGATTATGTTCCCTTATGAATGTGACAGAAATAGATGTGACAAGTGTCAGACTGACGCTTAGTAGCCTACTACGTGTGTGTAGCCTTTGTATGCGCCGTGTGTTGAAGTGCACTTAATGGTGATAATGTTATAAAGCACATTTTCCTTAGGAATGAATTTGAGCTGCATGTGGAATGCTAAAATGCTAATGTTGAACTGCTAGCTAAGGTTTTCTGGTATTTCAAAACAAAAAGTAACAAAAAAATGTTTCCCAAAAACGTTGTTTGGGTTTTATAGGATAGGCTTACACTACAATAAAGTCAATTTAACCATGAATTAAAAAAAAAAAAAACAGCTTATCTACTTCAATTTGAGTTGTTAACTTAATTACACGTTGACAATGCAGTCTCTTAGCATTAGCTATGACAACTTCACAAAATTCTTACACACAAACATTAGCTGAAAAGCTAGCTAAACTTTGCTTATATTAGAAACACAATTTCAATAAAGAAAGGATTTCTAGGTTAGGTTCAATTTGAGTTGTTAACTTAATTACACTTTGACAATGCAGTCTTTTAGCATTAGCTATGACAACTTCACAAAATTCTTACACACAAACATTAGCTGAAAAGCTAGCTAAACTTTGCTTATATTAGAAACACAATTTCAATAAAGAAAGGATTTCTAGGTTAGGTTCAATTTGAGTTGTTAACTTAATTACACTTTGACAATGCAGTCTTTTAGCATTAGCTATGACAACTTCACAAAATTCTTACAAACAAACATTAGCTGAAAAGCTAGCTAAACTTTGTTTATATTAGAAACACAATTTCAATAAAGAAAGGATTTCTAGGTTAGGCTTAATTTGAGTTGCTAACTTCCAATTTGTCTTTCGGCGTTAGCTATGACAACTTCACAAAATTCTTCCAAACAAGAGTGGCACGAACATAAGGCAGTAGACCTAAATCATTTTGACTTTAGCTTTTCATGCTTCATAAAACAATGATATGTAAACATGTGAACTACAATTAAAATTAAAAATCACACATAAAAATTGCAGCCTTTGCAGTTTAAAATTTTAATTCATTACATTGTGATGTCGATGTAAATTATATTAACTGTTCAACCCTAATAATGGATATTCATTCCCCTCCACAGCAATGTCACAATATTTCTATTTCTCAGTTCACCTTGATGGCAAGGTCATTTTGCAAAGACATATTTGAATGGTTGGATGCTTCAATTGGAAAAAACTATTATGAAACGTCGGGACCGAGACGTGCTGACAGATGGGGAAAAAGATGGAAAAGCCAAATGAGGAAGAGTGCACGTGCCCTTGTCACTCAAATAGCAACATCGCTCACTAGTTTTGATTTGGCTCAGGTTGCAGTCTCCTTGGCAGCCTCTTGAATATGTATTAATAACGCGATTTTTTATTTATTTATGAAAAGCTAAAAACAACAGCAAAAGATGCAATCGATTCAGTTTTTCAGTTCTTACCTGTCAGGATGGTTAGGTGAAAAATGAGCGCTAGCACACTCATTGTTGTCAATCAGTCCGCTCATCCAAAAGTCCTCTCCAACTTCAGCACGTTGCCTCTTGATCGCTAGAGAATTGCGAAGGTTCGACCCTGCCTAAAACATTCTTTCACACGTGCGAAAGACACGGAGCACATGCGGCGCCTTCAGCGAGCTCGATCTTGCCAGCGGCCGTGTTGTTATTGTCCCACAGCTGATGGCTGAGTGAATGGCCGACATGCAACTGCTTGTTACATGAGAGGGACGCATTCTGTGTCGCGCCTCACGAGATCAACATGCCACAGTAATCCATCACTAAAAACCCACCGCAGCGAACTTGACGACCAGTGCACAACTTCTAGGAGACGCGATAAATAACCACAGTCAAGGTAACACACACAAAAAAAAAATACGTTGTACTGCGGTAATTTTTTTTACTTGAGATTGTAATTTATCAATGGCGGGCCGTGCACCACCTCTTCTTACCACTAACATGTCACAATTACGATCAATATGTACACAAAAAGTTCAATATAACAGCTCACAGCTGCGCCACGAATGTAATATGGAGCAGTTCAAAATCAGTATTTATATAATATTATGAAAATAATATGTATAATGTAAATAAGATGTTTAACTACAAGCACCTCCCAGAGAGTTGTGAGGATAAATGCTAGCTGTCTAGCTAACTGGCTAGCTAGCTGCCTGGCTGTTTAGATTGTTTGGTTTGGTGTAATATTTTCTCCGAAATCATAAATGGACATTTCTTTTGATATTGATTTTATTTTCATTCTTATTTTGCTCGTTAGCTATCGTTTAGCTAGCTGCCTTGCTGTTTAGCTAGCCGTCTGGCTGTTTAGCATTTAGCAAGCTGTCTAGCTAGATTTGGGTTTGGTATACTGCATACAGAAGTCATAAATGTGCATTTCTTGTAGGATATTAACAACTGTTTTAATTATTTTGAAATATAAAACAAACAACTTTTATATATCCCCCCACCCCATTTTCTCTTGTTGGAGCCACGGTCTCCTGCGCTTGCTCGCCACCTTGGCGCCCCCGTGACGGGTCAGTCAACTCAATATCCTCGCACCGGCCGTGTGTTCAATCAACTGCTCGCTCAACCACAGGCCTCATTCATCTCACTTAGGGCCAAATCACCATTTTGGCAACGTTTGAATTAAGAGAGATTTGCCTCAACCCTCCCCCGCTCTCTCCAAATTTACACCATCATTTCGGAGTCTTTGCGACACTGACAAGTGGGCATTGAATGTGCGCACTTGTTTAGTAAACATGATTTTACAACCCATTTGCTTCTTCGCCTTTAGTATAAAGTACCCATATATTTTTATTTTCTAACCTTCAAATTCCAGTTTGTTTGCAATTTTTTATATATTCTCAGTACACTATTTTGTGTTACAAAAGCCTGCTAGCTTAATGATAGCACTCAATGCAAAGCATTGCACGAAACTAGCGCCACTGCAGCAAAAATTTGAAACAACTTATAATAAAGATAAGGAATAGCAACACATGTATACAGCACATACAACAATATAGTACACACAGGCATATATTCTTTATCCTCTGTAAGAAAGGACTAACATTATTGCATCCTCTTCTTTGCGTGTCATCACCAGTTACATGTTGTATTAAAAAAAATGACATGTAGTATCTTTGTATGTATATTATAGGAGCCCCTGGTGGCCAATGCGCGCACAGCAGATAAAATCAAAGCACCCCGGATTTTAATGTTTCAAGTGGCCATGATAGAAAAGCAGCTTCAAACACAACTTTGTCTAAAAAAAGACAAAGAAAAAAGGAAGCACATTTTACTTAACCCGAAATAAACATTTTTCTGCTTAAACATTTGTGATGAGTCATTGAATTTGAATAAAAATAACATGTAATGTCTGAAGAGGACAACAACTAAACGTGCTCGCCTCAATGAGCAATAAAAATAGGATGTGAATACGTTATCTAAACTAAAGCAACGTGCAGCCATAGAAACAGAATAAACCGCATTTGTAAATCTATTCAGCATGGCCAACAAAGGTCACTTATCTCATGGATCACAGCTCTTGAAATGAACTCTCATTCATTACAACGGGGCCCATCTAGCGTAGACAAAGCAGCGGCCAACCGCAAACTTATCACAGCATCTGACCCGGTGATGAGGAGCTTGATGGCGGCGCGTCGATGACGCTATGATAAATTTGGGGGATGCTAAACGCTTGGATGGAAATCCAATTTTTACGCTGCACAATCAGCAGGAGACAAGTGAGGGTTTTGGGCTCACATTAACCCGAGGTGACGCCGGGGCCCGACAGTCGACTGATTGGATGTCAAGCGCTGATTGCGTCTTGGTTGCTTTGTGGGATGGAACAAAAAAAACAAAACACAGGAGAAGCGACAGACATGAAGGCAGGACAGAAAAATGATTTCATGAGAAAATCAGTGCGTAACCATATATATATATATATATATATTAGGGGTGTGCCAAAAAATTGATTCTCATAAGAATCGCGATTCTCATTTAGTACGATACAGAATCAATTTTAAATGTCCCAAAATCTATTTTATTTAAATGATTTTATACTGTCTTCCCTTTGTTTGTGTGTGCCTTTATTGGGAGTGCTGTTTATGTTGTACCTGATTTGGCCACTCAGGGGCAGTGTGGTTCCACGCGGTCTGATACACTGTTAAGTTGTAGCCACATGAGAGAGTAAAAGGAAAAAGTCACGATCGAGTTATTCCAAAATTTTTTTATTTTTTTTTGTAGCGTGGAGCCGTTCTTTTGAGTGATAAAAGTGCCGCGAATAGAGCACTAATTAGCATTAGCGAGTCAGACTGGAGTAGATCATTACGATTCCTTGAACATCTATAAATTGAAGCAAAAATCATTGTCAATCAAATCATTTTTAATCAAAAATCGTTCTTAATCGAAAAGCGATTCTGAATCGAATCGTGAGACATTCAAAAGAATCCCACCCCTAATAATAATAATAATAATAAAACTGTGTACATCTGCCTGCGTGCGATGAATGATGTTGACTGGCTGGTTTGAGTTTTCACACTGAATTACTGTGAGTGATGGAGGAGTTTAGGCACAGTCACATGGTGAGACGCTTTTAGGGACAACCTGTCATTGCCATTAATTATGCATAACTAAGGACAAACAGCGCCTTTCCCAAGGTTACCCTGCAGCCAGCTGCAACACACATTAACCGCATATAAGACATTATTGAGTTAATTTGTGTTCTCAAAGCTAGTTTCAGTGAAAGTGCAATCAGTTTTGTATGAGAAATTGATGACATGATATATATAACCAAAGAGCAGCAATAAATGCTTTATCATTGTGCAATGAAGAGCATTGAACTACCAGCAGGTCATGCGCAACTAATGCCATCTAGGGGTGAATGGTGATATAACAACTTAAAGCTAACATATAGCAAAAAAAAAAAAAAATCTCAGTTTTTTATTTGACTTCTTTGAAAACAATTTTTGCCTGCTTCGTTCCACATTGAATAGTTTAAATCAAGCGAATTCACTCCACTCACAAATGCATGTTTTATCAGTTTAATAAATCAAACTGATCATGCACAGGTTGTGTACAAATGAAGACCGTACAAAATTAATTCACCAACAATGCTGTTAACAGTACAACAAAAAGTCAGGCAAAAGCACCAGTGTGTACACATTGACAGGAAAAGTCTGAAAGGCTCGTTCAACAAACAGGTCATAAAAAAATAAGACATTGTAAAAAGTACCTCCAAAATCCACCCCCCCCCCCCCCCGAAAAATCAGTAGCTTATTTTTAGTTGAATCAACAATGTTGACAACGTGGACTAAATCTATCACAGCACAGACAAAAAAAAAAAACGAAAAAAAATCACAATCTTTCCACATGCTGAGATACAACTACAAAGCACTGATGCATGCTGGTATGTCAGCTTCCCGCATAAATTCCCCCGACAGAAATGGGGAGGCATAGAGTACAGAGTGGAAGGTTCACCATCTATACCTCGTGCATACAAGGGACGTTTCAAAAAAATGAATCAATTCATTCAAATCTCCGATTTTTTATTATTTTTTTTTGTCTTCTGGCTTGAGGGCTCGCTTGCAACACTCGGTCAGAAGAGGACGTCGACGTTTTTAATGAGCACCTCCACCACCTGCCTCTGGTAACGGATGTCATTGAGGGCGGTCATGGCGTCAAGATCCGGGGTGCGCATTAGGGTGGGCCCGAAAACAATGGCCAGGTTCTCGGCGTTCATTAGGTTGCATTTCTCGTTTTGGGTCACCCTGAAACATCAAAGTTGCAAGTTTTACGAGCTTCTTTAACCTCGCTGGACATTCACAAATAAGTATTTTTACACACATCAGCAAAAAAAAAAAAAAAAAAAAGAGTAAAAAATCTGGTAGATATATAAAAGTCATTTAAATAAATTGTGGGCCACGTTTGAATTTTTTATTTTATTTTAAATATGGACAATTCATATTTTTCCAATCTACTACATACTTACATTGTATGTTAGAGCAGTATCAGACCCATGTCTGCCATCTAGTGGTGAATGGTGACATTACAACCTAAACCTACATTTGCGGTTCGGCACCCACAGATTCACATATTCTCAGATTAGTTTTAATTTTTTACTGTTCTTATCATAAAAAAAAGAGAGATTAAAAAAAATTATAAATATTTATCTAATTTTTTTTGTTCAAAATCCCCCCTAGCACCTTTTTTCGTTGAAAATATATATTGAGTATTCATCAGTGTTTTGTGAAGCATTTTTTTGTTTTGTAAAATAAATGAATAAATAAATATTGAAAAAAAATTTTTTTCTTCACTTAACCACCCCCCCCCTCCCTAAAACTTTATTTATTTATTTAAATTAATCAAGCGGCCACTCAGTGTGCTGCCCTGTTCAAGGGCAAGACTGATAAGGATTTTTTATTGTATTTTTTATAGCCGATTCAAATGTTTGGCAGAATAAAATTTTGATAAGCAATTGATTGATTGACTAATCTAAAAAAATATATATATATATATATATATATATATATATATATATATATATATATATATATATAATGACTTAAGTGACTTTGTTTGGGGTCCCTTAAAACCTACAATAAAATATATGATTTACAGTCAGAACATTTCACTGTTTTACAATACTTTACTTTTTTTAGTATTTGTTTATCTTTAAAAAATAAGAAAAATTGGCCAATTTTTTGTGCCATTTTGTTTTTTTTTGGGGGGGGGGGGTAATGTACTTTTCTTTATTTTATGAGTAAAAAAACAACAACAAAAAGGCTAATATCAGCCTTTTCCTTTCTCTGCCAGCGACATATAGTGACAGGCAGAAGTATTAAAAAATCAATATGAGCCATAATTGTATTTAGGTTTTGCTTTTATTGCTCACCTTTTTAAGTGCGCCATGAGATACTTAAGAGTTTCGTTGTGGGACGAGGGCAGCAGCGCCAGCGCCTCCCGGAAAGCTTCCAGCTTCTTGTCCGGGTCGGTGAGCTCTGACGGATGAACGACATAATGCTTAAAGTGGACGCAAATCAATGAAGCTCTTTCCTGCCGGCCGATGAAAGCCATTAGCCTCCCAAAATGCGCATTACAGTAAACACGGCTGTCAAATATCGACTGGATTTATTTCTGCGAGTATGAAACGTGGCGAGACTCACTTGCGGCCTGGATGAACCTGGGGTAGGCGTCGTACGAGATGACGGGGACGGGCAAATCCCGCAGGTAGAGCTTGAGAGCGCCGGTGATGATGTTGATGTCTTCGTAGGCTTTCACCGAGATGTCCGTCTTCTCGCCAGCTGTGGGGATGACGATGCGTGATGGGACAGCGGGCGGATGGAACGAGGAAAAGCGGGGAAATGAGAAGCGCTTTTTCACGTGGATGGTTGAATAACGCGGCATTCTCAACAGGGCGATGGCGTGGTGGCGAGGGTCTGCTGAGGTTTGACGGCAACTCTCGGGCCGTGGCCTACTTGTGCCGGCAGGCTGAACATCACAGCGCTGTGAGCTGGAATGACACTCCGTCACGGGTGAGCTCACGCATGCCGAGCCGGGGAGAGTCCGCTGCTCCAGTTAAAATTCACGCCGCACACATCTGATTTTGAAAATTCTTTTTTTTTTTTTTCCTCACGTGGCTTGTACACCTTAAGCATGTTTTTAATTCGACTTGTTGCCGGCAAAGCTAACACATGACGTTTAGTGTATATAACACAGCATTACTTTTTAAATGTGATATTTATAAACCTTACTTGAGTGCTTCTCAGTTATATTTTTTGTCATGCCCCCTGGAAGAAGAAAATATTTCACACCCCACAACAATAAATAGTCTAATTTGTCTATAAAAACCTCAGCAGATAAGCCAATACTTCTTTTGTGCTCAAATACAATGAGAGCGCCACTGCCACCTACAGTAGCGGATGTACAATTACACTTTATTCTAATACATGTTCTCTGCGGTCGTACGCACATTCCTGGCATTGCACCGCTTTTCCTCAAATGATTTTTTTCACAAGGGCGGACCCCCCCCCCCCCCTTGTGAAAAAAATCGTTGATTGGTTGTAATGTCATAATTTGATGTCATCGATCAAATCCGTGAAATAAAACTGGATTTTCTGTGCTGCTGTTGTTCATAATTCCTAATCCAATTATTTTCTAATATTTATAAATATGTTTTTCCAATGTTTTGAATCTTTATCAGCATTTATGGGATAATTTGTAGGGTTTATTATTATTATAATTAGTTATTTTTTTCCCAATGCAATTCAATGGGCGTCTCTGCAAGTCTCATTGTTAAGCAAAAAAATAATATTATTAATCATTCCAAATGAAATCTAAAATAATATTATATCACATGCATAATATGGATCAGTGTATTAATTTTCTAGTCTATAAAATATCATGAATTATAAAACTATTTAAATGAGCAATAATAAGTGTATTTTGTAGCTTCTCTCCCTTCCTGGGCTTCGTGTCAACAGCGCATGTGAGGGACGCTCGGCTGTCACTCCCAGAAGGCCTTTAATCCTTTCAAACGCGTCACTTTCTAATTAATCTCACGTGAAGGTCATCGTCGTTTTGAGGACGTGCATCCATGAAAAGTCAATCGGTCTCGTCGGTGTGAGTAGCCGAAAAAAAAAAAAAAAAGGCAAGCTAACCTTTGTCGAACGCCGTCTTGACCTCTTCCACCGAGTCGCTGAATCCGGATATTCTGTAGAGACCTTCCGACGTCAGTCCTGAAGGACAAAAAAAGACGGTTGAGAAAAATTTGATCCTGCCTTTTGGTTGTCTGCGAAACCCAATGAAAGACCCTCACCTCTCGACTCGATCTCTCGTATGCACATGTCGACCACCATGGGTCTCGCCGTGTTGTGAGCGCTCACCAAAGTGGTGAGGTCGCAGCTGTACACTTTCCGGATGTGCCTCAGACTGGGCTTGCAGTTGTCGGGAACCAGAAGCGAGCACTGCTTGTGGACGTTCACGCCGCAGTCTACAACAGAGAACGCGGGGACGAGAGGGTTTGAGAAGCGCTACGGGGCTCATTTACTCCTCCGCATTGTCCCTTTGTCCGGCCAAATAATAGATCTTGTTGATGGATTCTTACAGTTCATCAACCTAATTGAGCTTTTGTATTGATTCAAATTCCAGCGTGAAGTAATCGCCGGCTTTATTGTGTTTAGGGCGGCATAAAAAAACAACAACAAAGGGCTTAGTCTTCTCAATCAATGTGTGCAACCCGGAATGTCATGAAGCCCCTCCCCCCTGTCATGCACTTCCCTGCAATCATTACACTAAACAGCCTGGAGTTAGTGTACCTCGATGGCTGTATTGGATCGCTCGCTTCAAACAAGCAAACATGGTGCATCAGCATTCAGCTGTTATGCTGCAGAACTGACGTTAGCCCCAAAGTGTTAAAAGATTCCCCCCCCCTTATGATTAAGGTCTTTTAGAGCATTTGTATGATCATTTTTTGTTCTTTTAGTCAATTTATTTTTATTTCTCTGCTTTATTCTGTTTTTACAATTCCTTATTCTTTTGCTTTTAAATGAATGTTGTTTTGTAACTACTAACTCTACAAGTAGAGCAGGGGTGCTCAAGTTTGGTCCTCGAGAGCCCCTATCCAGCCTGTTTTCTATGTTTCTCTCCACTAACACACCTGATTCAAGATCAGCATTGTTCTCAGGCTTCTACAAAGCTTGCTGATTAGCTGATCATTAGATTCAGCTGTGCTGCGGGAGGGGAAACATGGAAAACAGGCTGGATAGGGGCTCTCGAGGACCGAACTTGAGCACCCCTGAAGTAGAGTATTCACAGCAGAGGGCATACGTGCTTATATACATTTCAGCATCATAATGGGTATCATCGAGGGCAAAGCTGTTTCCGGGCAAGGTCCACTTTGCTGGGTGAACGAGGGACCAGTGGAGAACAGGCAACGTGAGAAACGACACGCCTGTCTTCGTAACAGACGCACGCAGCGAATTATAGGAGCGTTAAAAAGGACGAGAAGCGGAGGCGGGCTCCCACTGTTGAGTTCAATTTTTTTTTTTTTCAAATCCGGGCTCACGCAGCAACAATGGCAGCGGAAGCAGCAATTCAGCCGCTGCAGGCTACACAAGACCTACTTTTGCAGACTAAAATGGAGCAGCTCCTCCAGCTCTTAGATCTTTTGACTCCTCTAATTTCAAAGAGGTTTTCATCTGCGTGCATTAAAAAAAAAAAAAAAAAAAAAAACATTCCACCCACTGCTAAAATGTCTCTTTTTCCTTCCTCCAGTCTGCACCTTAGAGCTTCTCCGTGCACAACCTGGAGACATTATTTAGATGAAGCGGGTCTCAAGAGAAAAGGATGCAGCGTTTATATGCATTGGAGCTGAAATGTAATTACCTTAAGAGATGATTCTCTTAAGGGTATCTGACAGGCAGTATAATAGAGGAGGCATGTGTCCATGTGTGCACATTGAAGGCCCGCGAGGGTCCCAGGTGGGGTGAGGGAGGGTGTGGAGGAGGTCCGAGGAAGACCATCAGACATGGGGATGAAATTTTACTACACTGTCAGCAGTTTGGGGCTGGTTGCTATGGCGAAGAAGCTGCAGGCTGCGTCTGCTTAGTGGTGACTTCTTCCACCAACTGACGTGCACTTGTTTTGGTGCTTGTGAGGTTTGATAAATAATTCATATTTAATAAAAATTAAAGGATGAGGCCGTGCCGGCGAGCTGATTGGCGGAAGCGGCCGCGTTAGAATTTGTGTGGAAACGGAGACGCTTTCCCTCGCTCTGAGCTCGGCAGCTCATTAAAGAGACATGCCAGCTTTGTTTTTCCTTCACGGGCATGATGAGATGAGGCTGGGGGGTTTCTCGGAGGGTGGGCGGGTGATGGTGTGGTGGGGGGGGGGGGGGGGGTGATGAGCAAATGTGGCACAACAAGCACCAAAGCAAAGGCTGGCTCCCTGGAGCTTGGCCAAAACAGTTGAGCTCATACAAAAGGGGGAAAAAGGGGGCGGCGGAGCACGTTTTTTTTTTTTGGTATGCAAATCTGAGCGCCATGAGAGACTTTGCTGTCCTAGATTCTGGCGCTGGTGCTGGTGCTGGTGCTGGAGAGTGAAGGAATGGCAGCAGCAGTCGAGACTCTCCAAAGCCAGACTGCAAACATGCGCGTCTTTAATTTGCTTGCTGTCAACTTTCAAAATGGACGCATTAACAATTAACGATCCCGCCGACACCGAGTGTACGTGTGACACATTTTGTTTCATCAATAAAAGATCAAAGAGGCATCGAGAAGAACGTGAATTTTAACAGCTAGAACTAAACAGAAGCAGCATCGGGAGATTACAAAGTGGCAACGGAACTTTTTTTCCACTTGAAAAAAATAGATGATGAATTTTGATTGAATTTGTGAGCATGAAATAGAAACAATCGAACACGCACACATCTAGGCTAAAAAAACAAAACAAGTGGATCAAAAATAACCCAATTTGGATCAAAAAGGGACCGACCGATCTGCTACTTGGGTCAATTTGCCCTGACTTTCTTTTTTCTTACTTAAAAAAAATAAAATAAAATTATATACAAAATTATATTTCCCCCCTTCAATTTTTCGATTGGGTCGAAATGACTTAATGATCTAAATTGGGTTATTTTTGACTCAACTACTTCTAGAGTGTAAAAACAGTTGATTGGGCCAAGTTGACCCAAAAAGTGGATTTGTTTATTTTTTTATCCAAATTGGGTTATTCTGACTCTAGACTGTTTTTAGACTGCAAAAACGGCGGATTATTGACTTAATTTTGACCCAAATGTTTTTACACTCTTCAAAGTAAAAAATAACCCAATAGCTGTTAAAGTTGTTAAAATTCACGTCCTTTTCGATGTCTCGTCTCATGTTTTATTGATGAAGTATAAAGTGTGTCACACATACATTTGGTGTCAGCAGGCGCTTTGGCATTAATTAAGACTAAAGTGAGTTAAAAATAGCCCAAGTTGGGTCAAAAAGGGACTAACCCGCTACTTGGGTCAATTTGACCCAGCTTTCTGGGTTGTTCTATACAAATTGACTCAATTGATTGGGGTTGGGTCAAAATGACCCAAATATTGGTTTGATCAAATTTTTGATTGATCCAATTTTTGATTTAAATTAATTTTGACTCAACTGTTTTTAGAATGTAAAAAGAATGAGTTATAGGGTTATTTTTGATTCAACTGTTTTTTAGAGTGTAAAATCAGTTAAAACAAAAACAACCCAATTTGAGTCAAAATATGGACCGACCTGCTATTTGGGTTAATTTGTCCCAACTTTCTTTGTTGTTTTATATAAAATTAATTTTTTTGGGGGGGTTTTGGAGTGGGCCAAACTGACCCAAATAGTGGATTGGTTTTTGACCCGAATTGGGTTATTATTATTATTATTTTTTACTCCAACTGCTTTTAGATTGTAAAAACAGTGGGTTATTTGTGACAAAACAGTTTTTAGAGTGTAAAAACAGTTGGGTCAAAAATTAAACATTTATGGATACCAATGGGACCAACCACAACCTGGGTCAATTTGACCCAATTCCTTGGTTTGAGTTTTGTGCAAAAAATAAAATAAAAACCCATAAAAAAATACAATAAAATAAATGTTGGGTTATTTTAGAGTGCATATTAGGTTATTAAATAGCTCCACTAAAATCATTGGTATATTCAACTATATCAACAAAAAAGAGGAAAGTAAAAGTTTGTTTTTCCTTTTCAAAGACAGCCCCCCATGTTTTCAAATGAACTGAAATGCTCGCAAGCAATTGATGTTACATCATAGTAACGAAGCCCTCATCCCACTCCATATTATACAACCCCCTAATCCAATGTTTTCACTGTTGGGATTGTAGATTAAAAGGGAAATAATCCAGCTCCAGATGTACTAAAAACCAAGTAACCCATATACAGAAATGCTCACTTTGTAATCAGTGAAGAGGCACGCGAGCAATTGGAAACGGTACCTGCACACTTGACCCCCTGAGCCATCAGCCCCCACATGAAGCTGGCGCAGTGATTGCACCAGTGAGGCCCACGGAAGGTGTGCACCTGCAAGAGATTACAATATAAAGACTTTGGTTTGGTTTTCATTCTCTTGTCTTGGTCAGAAGTACTTATTTGTTTTTGTTATGATCTGCAATTGTCAGTTCTATTGCTTCCCCTGTGAGGAACGGAGGATCCATTTTGAAGACCCGCCCAAGTTACCAAATATGATTCTTTGCCCAATACATACAACTACGAAAGAGGTTCAAACAGAAGCTTGTGGTGATGGCAGTAATGAGTGTCAAGTCTTTTGCCATGGTAGCACAGTAGGGTGGTGGTGGGCGGGGGGTGGGGGGGGGGGATGACACTACCCTAACGTGAAGGAAAATTTGCTATGGAAACAGGCAACTCCACCAGGTAGCAACAGCTAGCCAATCAGGAAGGCCCCCCGGGAGCCAGAAGCGGCAGTTTGAGGCTTCGTGTTAACAGACAGTCGCTTCGGCACGCAAATGAACAACTAGGATAAGTCGTCATAGTCGTGTCAACAACAGCCTCGACTTTGAAAATGCATAGACCTGCCTGAAGCTGGCATTGGAAAAACACATTTATGTGGCTCCCTCTGGCTTTTAGATGCGGTGCTTTTCCTGGTAATGGCCTTTTAAATACAGGAACTACGCTCATTACATTAAAAAGGAACATTTAGTAATAGATGGGAACAAAGGCGGCGGGCAAAAAGGGCGGCAGCAGTTCAAAGGCTTCCTGGTAACGTTTCGCTTCCTGCTCTCATTTCCAAGCATGAGCAAAACAGAACCGCAGCGCACACTCCGGCGCAGTTTTCCCGACTCCATCGGCCTAATCTCTCCATCTGGCACTCAAATTAACAGCACGCGGATTTTCTTTACATGGGACAGTTGTTTTTAATAACCACCACCCACCCCCCCACCCCCGCCCATCCTATTTTGAAGCGTGAGAAGCTGCCCTTTGGCCACACGTGATGAATGTTTTGAAAGGTGAACGCCACATTCCCTTCTCACCTTGAAGTTGTGGACTTTCTCCGTTACGGCCACCCGCTCGGTTTCCTTCAACGAGGCTCTCCGGACCAGAGAGGTGAGCTGCGAGTAGGCGAAGATTTTCAGCGGCTGCCAGAAGGTGGCGGTGGGTTTCTCGGGCCCCATCCTCATCCCCAGAGCGGCTGCCAAAATCTCCTCCTGATTGTCCTCCCGTTTGGCCTTTTGGACCACCGACTTGTCCTCCTTGTGAGCCTCATAGGGCTCTTTGGACGGCATCCTCGGCTCAAGTGAAGAGACGGCCCCGAGGTCCGAACATGAAGAACGCAAGTCGTTGCCAAACAATATCAAGATGAAAAAGACTTCAGCCAATCCAAACGAGAAGAGTCCTGGTAGAGCAGTCACAGAAAAAGGACTTGGATCACACAAAGGTTTTCCGACCAAAACCGCCTCAGCTTCTCATGTGGCTCCCTCGGAACGTATGCAGATGAGATGTGCGGCGGCGTTAATCCTCTCCTCGCTGCGCTGAGCTGATATTCTCCCTGCAAGCGAGGCAGCGCACTGTTTGGATGCTGTCAGGGCAGGCAGAGCGAGGGGGAGGAGCACGGGGGCGGATCCTGTAGTAGTCACGGCTGATTAAATGGATCCCACCAGCCAATGGCGGCGCGCATTCATCGGCCGGGGTGGCTGCCCCCCACCGCCCCCCCCCACGCGAGCTATCGCCGTCAGATAAGCGAGCGGGGAAGCTGGACTGGTAATGAGCAGTGAATGAGTCACGCATCGGCACTGAGTGTGCCACAGCAGTGGGGCCGTTGAGGGGAGAATTGATTTTGGAAATTGCCTTGTCACAACAACAGCTAATGAATGGACCTGAAATTGTGAAAAAAGTGTCAAATACAGTTTGACCACAAAAGAAGAATGTAGACAGTGCAGTGAAAGTAAAATGCAGTTTCTAAATGATGATTTTATTTATTATGGTTAATATTAAGCGCTGCATTTATTTTAGGACTGGCAAAATTAAAGCGTTGGAGATTAACTCATTCACTGCCATTGACGGCTATAGACGTCAAAAATTCATTTGACCTGTTTCTATTAGTTTAATTTTTTTTCCCACTTTTGCTAACAAGAGTATGAAAACCTAGTTTTTTTTATTGTACATTTAGAACAGATCGCCTGACACCCCTAATTTTTAATAATCTTTTGTCTTTTTTTTTAGCGCGTCAGGCGATTACATTTTTTAATCGTAATTAATTGCATGACTTCAATAGTTAACTCACGATTAATCACACATTTTATATCTGTTCTAAATGTACAATAATTGTATCTAGGTTTTCATACTCTTGTTAGCAAAATGTTAAACTAACTGAAATAGTTCAAATGAATTTTTGACGTCTATAGCCGTCAATGGCAGTGAATGAGTGAAAAAAAAACACCTCAGTTTTCTTTACTTCCTGTTACAGCCTATATAACCTGCAGCCAAAATGAGCAACTGGGGAAAAACACGGACTATAAGTAATTTATTTTCAGTTTTACTTTCTTGACACTTGTTGGAGAAATCTCAAGTAATTTGCACCCTTTTCACAGCCCCCCAAAATTAGCATATTAGACTAATATGCTGCAGTTGTACATCTTTGGCGTTATCATCTCAGAGCAACATACCCGGGCCAAGTTCCCTCCACAGGGCCTCGCAAATCAAATCCTTCTTGTGGTCACAACTAAACCTGGAAGCGAAAAAGAATGGCCCGTAAAGCTGAGTCCATTTTGATCGTTTTGCTCAACCCTTGAGGAATTTTATTCAAGGATCAAACAAAGCTATTGAAACAGTCTTTGATTCTAAATATACCTTTCTATTTCATCATTTTACATCAATTACATTTCCGTTACAAGCTTAATAAAATAATAATAAAAAAAAGAGTAGTTTAAAAATGTGATTAATCGCGATTAATTGATAGGTTAAAAACAAATAATTGCTTGTATCTCAATTGAACTTGTACATAGAGTGTGATATTGCATTCTTTTGCACGAATGGATAAATGTCTATCCTCCATCTTCCTAGAAGAGCAGAAGCTAGACTACCTTTTTGTCTGTATTCATATTTTATAGGTGTAATGGCAATTTTTAACAAGAATTGTGTTCATACACTACACTGTATATAGGACAAGCATACATAAATGATGATCTTACTTCAAAATCTGATAGCACTACACCGTTTTCTGTTAAAAAATGTATACCCGACATGTTGTGCTCTGCTCGGACATGATGCGATTTGTTACCTCTACTGTTTTGCAGTCCAAATGTTTTCTCCAGCTTTATTGTTCAATACCAACACAACATTGCAAATGAAAATGAGGTATCAAATATAGCATCACCATAGCAATATGGGGGAACGGATTTGCAGCCTCCTGCTGAAATTCACACTCCCAAGTCAAATTGTGAGTACGCCCCGGTGTCACGGAGTCCATTTCAGACAGTGAAGGTGTAATATTCACACTTAACTCATTCACTGCCATTGACGGCTATAGACGTCAAAAATTCATTTGACCTGTTTCTATTAGTTTAATTTTTTTTCCCACTTTCGTTAACAAGAGTATGAAAACCTAGATTTTTTTATTGTACATTTTAGAACAGATCGCCTGACGCCCCTAATTTTTTAATAATCTTTTGTCTTTTTTTTTTTGTTTAAATTTCGTCAGGCGATTACATTTTTTAATTGTAATTAATTGCATGACTTCAATAGTAACTCCCGATTAATAACACATTTTATATCTGTTCTAAATGTACAATAATTCTATCTAGGTTTTCATACTCTTGTTAGCAAAAGTGGAAAAAATGTTTAACTAACTGACTTAGTTTAACATTTTTTTGCCACTTATATTAACAAGAGTATGAAAACCTACTTTTTTTTTTTGAAATACAGATATAAAATGTGTGTTGAATTAAAAATTTTAATCGCCCGACGCAACTTAACTCTTTGACTGCCAAAAACGTTAAATAACGTTTAGTAAAATCCTATGGAGGAGTGCCAAAGACGTTAAAAGACGTTTTTTTTTCAAAACAGAGGTGAAACTAACCATTTTCTACTGTTGATTAGTGAAAAACGGAATAAGGTAGAAACAGTATGTGTGTTTCCATAGTCCAAACATATAATTTTCTGTGGAACCTTGAAAGATCAGTCAAAAATGCTTAAATCGGCTGGCACCCACGGCATCCCTTTTCTGAAAACATCTGGCAGTCAAAGAGTTAAAGATTATGAAAAATTTGGGGCGTCGCATGACTTCACTAGTTAACTCACAATTAATCACACATTTTATATCTGTTCTAAATGTACAATAACAAAATATAGGTTTTCATACTCTTGTTAACAAAAGTAGAAAAAATGTTAAACTAATAGAAAAAGTTCAAATTAATTTTTGACGTCTATAGCCGTCAATGGCAGCGAATGAGTTAAACATTTACTAGAGCGCGACGGAGAACGCTATTGCGCCACCTCCCTTTGCAGGAGTTCATTCTTTCTTGTCAAGGTGTGTAGAAAGGTATGAAAAAAATCAGAGAGGAGCTTTGAAGAGAAGCGTACTTTTGTAGAGTGACATCCCAACATGTGGCGTCTAACAGTAGCTGAATCCTAACATGAAAAGAAGCCGAAACGTAGCGGGCCTCCTCGCTCAGTTGGATATTTGAGCTCCAAATGGATAAAAGACAGCAAAAGCTTTTGTATGCGCCACTTCATCCTCTCAAGTCCACTTTCGAGGGCTTTCCGAGTGCGATTGTGTTGCCTGCTGTTAAGTGCAGAAGGCGTGTCCCACTCCCACTCCCAGGATGTGGTTCACTTTGAAGGCAGCTCTAATTGGCGCTGATTGATTTACTTGCCTCTCATAATTGGCTAGAAATGAGACTCGGGGGGGAATGTATGATGGACTGTATCTTTCACATCGCTAAAATGCCCGTCCATATCCAGCCGTGCGGCAATCCTTTACAGTACCCCCCAAATCCGCCATCGTGAGGGTTTAAGCCGATTTAAGCATTTTTGACTGATCTTTCAAGGTCCACAGAAAATTATGTGTTTGGACTATGGAAACACACATACTACCAAATGAAAGATTGGACTCTCATCTTTCATCAGAATTTTTTTTTTGATTCTACCTTATTCCGTTTTTCAGTAATCAACAATAGAAAATGGTTAGTTTCACCTCTGTTTTGAAAAAAACGTCTTTTAACGTCTTTGGCACTCCTCCATAGGATTTTACTAAACGTTATTTAACGTTTTTGGCAGTCAAAGAGTTAAATACAATTTTACAATTATACAAACACAATTTAATGCATTTATTGAGAGAGCGCAAGAGTAATGGATAATAAAAATGATTGTATAAATATTAAACACTGTAACCGTGTATCGATCCTTCTGTGTGAACCTACAGCCGTCGCTTTCTGTAGGCGTAAAAAGCAGGATTACTGCAGACGGCATTCAATCGTCAATGCGCCAAAATCAGCATTTCCTGTGTAATTCTTATTCTGTAAAATGTATACAATCTCAAACTAAAAAAGTGTGCAGACATCTAGTGGTAGAAAGTGGCATTGCACCCAATTTTTCCAGAGATTTAGACAAAAATACAGTTATTAACAGTACCAAAAAAAGAAAAGAAAAAAAAAAGGCAAGATAGCAGGACTGCAAAATTAGAACCCGCAACTGTACTAGAATGAAAATTAATAATACAATTTATAGCAACATGAGCAACAAAACAAATCCCTCATGTTGACCGCCAAAATAATTATAATATGGAAAATAAGGTCCAAAACACACTAAGCAAACACGCCAGACTTAAAATGTTACAGTGAAATCTCTGAGGTCAAATTATTTCCAACAATGGAAATGGAAAATTTGCGCATGTGAGGCTATTTACAAATCTTGCTAGCAGTTCTAATACCGAAACCCTACCCTATAAAGTATAAATTAAAAGGTGAAGAACATCCTTGCCACAAGCATAACGCTATTAATACAAATAAAACACTCGGACCTCGATAACAACTGACACTAATGTCCTATGACTTTGAGTGCGAGTTTGCTTACATCACTTTAGCTGTCTATTAATTTCACAAGGCTTTGAAAAATCCACAAAAAGACAAACAAAAAACCCACAAATAGCAAATTCACCCTGTGATGCTTTGCTGAAGGAACACATCACGCTCCGAAACTATTTTTTCAATCTCATGACTGATGCCACTTTGATGTTAAAACTTCCCCCCACTCTGCTTTTGTTTCTCTCGTTCGTCCCTGACGTGAAGCCATTGCGCATTTAGCCGTATGATACATTTTTTTTCCCCTGCTGTGTATAAAAGTTGTTACATAAGGAAACCCTCTAATGCAGCGCTGAACCGACGCTGACCCGTTAAAAGGGCAGTCGCACTTTTTTTTTTTTTCCTCCTCTGATGTGACTTTGACATGCGGCCGTCATACAGATAATCAAGTTCTTCGTTATTTACAGCTGTTAAAAATCCTAATCTGGAAAATCCCACCTCGCAGATATAAATAAATGTACTTTTTTAGTGATGCTAAACTGACCTCATCCTGGAGCAGATCTGCAGGGATCATCACAACGTTACGCAACGTTTTTTTTATGTAAGCACAAAACACGAGTGAGTGAGAGATGGCTCGCTGCGATAAAAGCTCGGCAACTTCAAAGCAACTTCTAACAAGATGATTCCAATAGAAAGTTCACCCCCAAAAAATTATAAAAAAAAATTTAAAAAATAAATAAAATAGAGCAATGATGATGACATGTCAAATCGGTAAAATTACCGAATGAACAATACTGAGCTCTCCAGAATGAAAAAAGAAAAAAAAAAGTTCAAATCCCACATCATTCATCATTTATCATGTGGAAGAGCAGGATGTAAATCCCAGACGGAGAAGCTACTTAATGAGACTCGGACAGACCACATCGGCTGTGGCGCATTTTTTTTTCTTCTTCTTTTTTTTTTTTTTTTTGCTGCGCTTGCAAAAAAAAGCTGCAACAAATTAAACTCAATTTCACCAGGAAAGATAAATTACCAGCGTGCGTCTGGAACAGCCTGCGCCGTGACATTGATGTATGGTGCCTCTGCTATCATGATTTGCTATTCATAAGCAAGGTCAGAACGCGCTAAGACACACGCGCAGGTGAGTGAAATATTGGCTGTTGATCGAACCGCGAGCCGCGGTTTAACTGCGGATTATTTCAAATACGATGACACAAAAGCTATTATCTGAACAAACATGCTGCGGCGGTTGAATTAGTGCCCGGTGTTTGTTTAAGGAAGATGGCAAGCGCGGATCGGAGGCTATAGGATGTATGAAAACTAATTATATAAATGGTGCTGTCATACAATTGATAAATTGATGGTTCGTCCTGTGGTCCACTTCACTCTTTAAATTAATTCATTTTCTTCACAAATTCAACAAAGCCCACTATTACCATTCCAAACGGTCTAGTCCAGTTCTGCTCACAGATATCGACTTGGGAATCACCCAGGAAAAAATATAAAAAATATATAAAATAATATAATATATTTGAAAAAATAAAAATAATAATAATAAAATAAAATAAAAAGAATATATATATATATATATATATATATATATATATATATATATATATATATATATTAGGCTGGCGAATGATAATTAAATTGCTTTATCTCCGTGCGACTGCACAAAGAGCCGTTTCCGCCGGTGTGAGTCCGAACAAAAGCAGTCAGACGGTGACGAATGGCTCTTTGTGCGTTGGCTATTTTGGCAACAGGTGAGCGAGGATCGCAATCGCAATTTCATTTCGGCATTGCCTGAATCATTTAATCGAGTGTTTGATTGAATGTAAGATTTCGCGAAGTAAGTCATTTAAACGTCTTTCAAAGGAGGTCGCTCCCGTCCCACAAGAAATTTTGGTCGTACAACTCTTAGCTGTTTTTGTCTTCTTCTATAGGGGTTAGAATTTGAATAATTAAAATTAAATAATCAAAACAGATTTAAAATAATAAAAAAACATTTTTTTTCCCTCCATCATGTTATTGTTCTCGACAAAGTTCTTTAAATTGAAGACCAATGAAACCCTTTTCAAAGCGACAAATTTACCATTCAAAGCTAAATTTGGAACACATTCTTTCCTACGACAAAAAAATCTTCAAAGACTTCATCAAGCATTAAAATCTCCTAAAATGGAACTTGAAAATCAGATGCCCAACACATGATAGTGGCAGCAAGTCATCTATTTTTTCCCCCATTATTACATCATTGGACACGCAAACATTCACTATCGCAACAATTTAGATGGCTGATTGAAATCAATTATTCTGCCGTCTTATGACACGGTTTATTGAATCAACTCGGAAAGAAAACGAGCGAGCCTTCTGAAGCACCCTTCGAACTGATAACAAATGAAGACTAAATTTTTAACGCGTGAAACTGCCAATGTGGAGTAAACCGTTTTGACCGAGCTATGTTGTCTGAACATACTGCAAAGCGGTGTGAAGGTATTGCTAAATTAGTTCGAACGTCTCTAATAAGGTCGTCCCAACATACTGAAGTGCCATTCAAATGTATTGATGAAGTCTTTTGAACGTCTCAATAAAGCTGTTCGAATGCCTTCATAGAATGTTTTTGATAAAGTCGTCCGAAAGTTCATAAAGTCAGACTGACAAAGTTATTCCAACGTACTGAAAAGTTGTTTGAACGTATTCATAAAGTTGTTCAAACGTCTTGATAAAGTCGCTCGAACGCGTTGGTAAAATGGTTGGAAAGCATGGACAAAGTCGTTCGAATGTTTTGACAAAGTCGTTTGAACGTCTTGGTAAAACCGTTCGAAGGTTTTGATCATGTCGGTCTAACGTATTGGTAAAACGTAGGCTAAATTTTAAAAATGTTACAAAAAGTTTGTTTTTAGAATTTAGCCTCATATGTTCAAATGACTTGATCAATACATTCAGACGACTTTGGAATACATTGAAACGACTTTAGGCTACGTGCAAACGACGCAGCCCAGTCAAAACTGTTTACTCCACATTGGCATTCCCACGCTTCCGTAGAACTGCTCTTGTTATTAACCGTATGAAATCAATTACTCACTGTCCTTTATTGTCTCAATGGTCATTGGGCAGAGCTTTCTTGAACGAATCTAGAAATCTACAAAAAATGCGCAGCGCTCATAAAAGGCAGCATCGTTCGATTGATAGCAAAACGTCAGCACTAGCATGTTCTATTTTGGATTCGTTAGCTTACTTAGAGAGATAGGGTGAAAAAGCCTTGAATTTTGGACAGAAAAGTCATGTGACTGTATGAGAAACATGAGGTTGAGTGATCCATATTGCGTGTTAGCTGTCCATAAAAGTGCAGTGAGCCAGCTGGTCGCGGCACATTTGGCAGCTGAGCTCCATTTTGCGATCTGTAATCTGCTCACTGTCTGACTTGGCTGCAAAGGACGCAAACCTGTGGAGCGCTGATTGTATTGTCCTCAAATGTTTGACTAGCTGCAGAGAAGACAACATCTGCTTTGAGTTCCGGGTTCTCGCGAGCATGTTTTGGAGCTTTTGGAATTCTTTTATACGCTGCTGGTTGTCTTATTAGATTTCTTCGAAAATATTTTTTTTTAAATTTAAAAATTTAAAAATTTTAAAATTTAATTTTTTTTAAATTTTTTAATTTTATAAATTAAAATAAATAAATAAAATAAAATAAAAAAATTAAAAAAATAAAAAATTTAAAAATTTAAAAATTTAAAAATTTAAAAATTTAAAAATTTAAAAATTTAAAAATTTAAAAAAAAAATTATTTTAAATTTTAAATTTATTTTTTCTGGAGAGCTCAGTATTGTTCATTCGGTAATTTTATCAATTTGACATGTCATCATCATTGCTCGAAAATCCATTTGAAATGGGCTGGCAGTGAATGAGCTAACCGACATTTCAGAGGTGAAGTCAAGGACAAAATGGCGTCACCAGAAGGTTGTTCTTGGAGGAATTAACGCCCGAGGTCATGTTTGGCTTTCAATGTCGTCTTTACATCTTCATTTCTGGAGTATGTAACTGTCCTGAGAGTCACAAACGCATCGCAGATGGCTAATCCATGAAGAAACTATCAGCACGAATAGTTTCCGGTGCTTTGACTATTCTATCATCCAGTGCCGTATTTGTTAACATCCAACCTATGACTGAACCTTTTGTCATCCGCCCGTTGCCTCGTTTCCAAGCGCTGAGGTTGAACTCTCGTGCCATCCGCTGTCCCGCTACGATCCAACCTCATTTTTTTTTCAGCTCCCTTCATTGTGTGACTTCCTCGCAGTCACACAATCGCAAGAGAATCCTTTGTCAGGGAAAATCCAACATGGCCCGAGCGCGCTCAATTGTGCCACTTTATTCCCGAGCATGACGTCGCGCTACGTAATGTCCGCCGCAAAGACAAGCTTTGCTTTATTGTCGAAGCGAGGCTTTGCTCGCCTCGGGCTCATTGTCCACTTTAACGCGCTTGTACTTCCTCTAATGGTTTGCCTGAAACAAATATACAACTCAAACTTATAATGGTCTGTTATCTAACATCCCCGGATAAAAATGGGAGCTATCTGGCAGATCGGACAGTTTCTGCCACCTTTAACAAAGAAGCGCAAAAAATGGTGGCTGCGTGGCATCATTCAACTCGCAAAGAGAAGATTATTTGCTGTGGGACCGAATGGAGTGGCTCGAGAGTGCACAATAAACAAGAAACAGGCAGCATCTGTCAGGGCAGGTTTATGACTAGCTTTAAATGAATATAGATAAAGTCTCCCTAATCCCATAATATTGCTTTCTTGTCCGGGGAATGCTGGAGTTGCCATCTTAACATGTGACCCACTACAGGAAGCTAATAAGATTTTTGTTTTCAGAGACAAGTAATAAAAAAGGGGAACAGACCACCAAATGTCAGCACAGATCAATACTTATCTACCAACAACTTCCAGAGAACCGACCAAAGACGGCAATCCAAAGTGTAGGATCTTTCTAACGGCAAATTCATTTCCAGAAAGTCAAAACTGAGTTTAGCTTTAGCCACAGGTACTTCTCAACCAGCAGCTAAACAAACTCATTTGCATCAGTGGCTAGTTAGTTGCCAATTCGTTATCATTACTAGGCCAAAAACAAAACAACGCAGTTAGCTAGCTAACTAGCTAGCTAGCTAGCTATGTGTACACCCCAAAAATACATCTCCCCAACAGTTTAGTAGCCTATTGTTATTTAAATTCCCAAGCTACAAAACGATACTGTTAGCTTGCGAGCTAGCTGTTACCTCGCGTCTCCTGTTGTGGCGCGGAAAGCCCCGTGATGACACGGTGCGATACAGGCCAGCCAGCGGAGGCTTTACTGATATATGTTGTTTTTATTTTTCACGTGTAGCCATTTGAACTACCCCTGCGTCCTTACAAAATTTAAAATTCATCAGCTGCCATGATGCGTTTTCTGTTCTTTCTCTTACATACTGTTTTAGATTAGCCGTCAAGCTAGGCGGGTTAAGCCTAATAGTTAGCGCATAGCGGTGGTCTGCAGTTTACAATGTGCTCTTGTATTAGCATGTTTAGCATCTTAAAGATTTACAATCACATCAAGGAAGTACAAGTTCACAGATTTATTTTTTTTTTTTTAAATGTAATCTTCAGGTATTCTGTTGAGCATCTTCACCAAATTCAACTTGTGATATCCTGTTACTGATACCGACTTGTTTATGTTATTTTCGGCTTCAGTGAACTATCTCATCCTTACTTTCTGCCGTGTGCCGGTGCAAGGAGTCCTTACGGCGGAATCATGACTATAAACAGCTCAAAGACACGCTTGAGCAGCCCCCGGATGGCCGCGCCGTTGCCGATAAAGGCGACGGCTAATAGAAGATCCACTCAACAAAGTAACTGCTATTCTTGTTCTGATCTGCCACCAGAACACAGCGGCAACGTGCTATACCTTCTCTACATTACACAGCAGAACCAAATAATTTTTTATGTATATGTGAGGTTTGTGAAACCGATCAAGACATTGATGCTGCATGGGAAGGAAGGAAATCTCCATGAAATGACATTATGTAAATGATCAAATCCCTCGAATGTAAATCTGATACCCAAGGCTGAAAAATGATTAAAAAACAATTATCGAAAGGCACCGACTGCTCAATGTAATTATTGTATGTTAATCAAAAATACTTTTTCTTATTCACTGTGGCGGGGATTTTTTGTTCCTGTTTTCTTCTTTTGCTGTTTTTTATACAGCAATGTTAAAAGACAGTCAGACAAGATCCAACGCCACTTTCAAGTCAAACATTCACGTGCCGTTAGTTGCAACATGGCTGTCAAATCCAAAAGGTAAGCAGAGCTGCATTGAGTCTTTCTTTGCCTTTCTCTGTTTTCCGACTTGGTGGTGATCTTAAGAAGCAACAAGTATTTTGGGTTCCATTTTTGACATTCACGGCCCTAAACAGCCGGCGTTATTGACAAAGCAAACACGGGGTGCCCGTCACGTTACGCGCGCTCTCCCCTCTTTGCAGCGTCTTTTCCAGGTTTATCACCATCTGGTGAACAAGTGGAGAGAGTCGACTCTCTGTGCTCTTGTCACCAGTCACAGATTTTATGGGCCCGGCTAGCGTAGCGCCACCTCTTAAAAGCGGTAACCTGGCATCCCACCCCCCCGACCCCTCCCCCCCCCCCCCGACTGTTTTGTCTCTGGGTCAACCTCATAATCGACGTCCCTCAGTCGCTTCACTGGGACATTTTATAGGAAAATCCCAGTTTAGCGGGGAGTGTAATCCCGTTAAATTAACTGGGCTTGCATGAGGAAACGAGCACGGGGCCGTGCTGGCGCTCAAGCTGACTGAACTAATTGCGGCAAACTGTGTGGATCCTCCAACATGTTGTTAAACACCAACATGAACATTTATTTGAACCCAGTCAGCTGATTTATGGTGAGTATAGTCCGGTGAAGGGTGTCGGACATGGAAATGAAACCGGCAATTTATTTGGTGAGTGTATGCGCTTACTGGCCACAACATTAGGGATACCGGCACAATTCAAAAACCACTTGTGCCGCTCGACAAATTTGAGTACCATGGAAAATGTATTTCAGTAACAGTGTTGGGAATATTACTTTATAAAGTAATTAGTTATAGTTACTTATAACTTGCTCAAAAAAGTAACTGAGTTAGTAATTGAATTACTTCATAATATAAATAACTCATTACCAGGCAGAGTAACTATTTTTTATTTCATTATTATTTTTTTTGACTATTTTACCTATTTTTAAAAAATATTATTATTATTATTATTATTTCTATCATAATATTTTTGTTTTTTTATACAAGGAATCCAAATTAAGACCAGGCTATAAAAGGTGTTTTTAGTCATTTTTGTGACTATTTATGTCACACAAATGTCTCACCCCATAATGACAGATATTATATATGTTCTACCACTGCCAATTACTACAGCAATCAGAATAATAATAATAAAAAAATAAAAATACTGGATAAGGTGATTTGTGGCACATATGTCACCTAGTATATGTAATTTGTGGGTAGTCCTTGCACAGACGGTTAAGAGAAATACAATTGTTGGCGGTATTTATTACACTACTAGACGTGTGTTTCACGAGTGTGTCGCTATAACTTATATTTTCATTCGAGCTGCCATCGTGCTTGTGGAGTTTGCAAGCCCCGCAATTGTTCTTGGTGAAACAGAATTGTCAACAAATCGCCCCTCTTTATAAAAAAAATATTTTCTACATCAAAAGTACTAGTGGTGTCGGTACTTGGTATCGGTATTGTGGCTACTCAGGAGTTGAGTACTCGTAATGGTATCGGTCTAAAAAAAGTGGTATTGAACATCCCGGATATATATATATTTTTAAAGAGCATTCTGAAAAATATTTGCATTTAATTAACATACCTACAATATTTGAGTTTCACTTTTAGAATTGAACTACTGAAATAAACTGTACCCCGCCTACTGCCCGAAGCCAGCTGGGATAGGCTCCAGCACCCCCGCGACCCTTGTGAGGAAAAGCGGCCAAGAAAATGGATGGATGGATGGATGGAAATAAACTGTTTTAAAATGTAAAAAAAAAATCGTACCTTCAACGACATGACACAAATCAGCTTTGCTTGAAACTGTCAGACGTCTTCAATTAACAATACAACAATGTTGCTAAACACAAACTACATCAACAACCATAAACATTTCAAGATGTGACAAATTGCTACCACCGAAGCCTGCCGAGGTAATAGAAGTCCAAACAAGCACGCGCAAAACTCAAAAAGCAGCTGCCTGAAAATGCTTTATGTGCGAACGTCACAGTTACGAGGACGAGTGGCTCAATAAAAGCCAGCCTGCGATATGATGAACGGCGTAATGAAGGAGCTAATGAGGGAGATCAAGATGGCCGCGGAGCCAATCAATCAACACAACTGTGCTTACAAGATACTGACGCAATCAATGGTCAATGCACGGGAGTGGGGGGGTAAGGGGGGGGAGGTGTGCCCACGTTTGACATTGTAATGCGGTCAATGTCAGTGAGCGCGCAGGGAATGTTTTACAACTTCTGAAAGAGCGTCGTAACGTTTTATATGCGGAATATGAAACCCGAGGAAGAAGCTGCAGGATGAAAGGAGTTTTAATTAAAATGCTTAATAGGAATATGGTCATCATTGCAAGTCGTAACTCAAGGGACAAAACCAGCCCGGGGTTCCTCGCGGCTCTTGTTTAACAATACGGTACTGTGAGCGAACGTGTCAAAAGTTTAGTGTGGCGTTCTCAATGAACCTACTTTTTTTGGGGGATTTGCATGGGAAGAACATTCAAATTCGGTCCCGAGGCAAACTGTGGGCTCTAGTGGTCCAAACTCACACAGGATATGTAGGCTAAGAATGGATACATGCACAGTATTGTCAAGCGTGGGGCGAAATTGCATTGCAGGAAGACAATGTGCAGACGCAGCACTAGCGCGACTAGACCAGACCAGCCTGGCATGAATACTAATGCGAGCCGCTAATGGAGGAGACCTCCTGGAGCCTCTTTGAAAGGCCAAAGCTCAGGGGAGGGATTGGCGGAGTGGAGCGCGTGCGTGTGCCCGCCGGGGCTGTGCCTCTCCAAAGAAGTACCCCCATGTCTGGGGTGGCACATGGGCTTGCAAAATTTGGTGAATTTTCAAGAAAAACAACAACAAAAAGACATTTACTGGATTATGCTTTAGGAAAACATTGCACCCCTTGACCACCAGGGGGCAGAATATATATACAATTATAGTAACAACACAAAGAAGACGGTCACATCAAGTCATTAAGCCGCAATAATTATAACCATTTTTTTTTAGAATATACGCCTGTGAGTACAGTGAAACCTGGATTTAACAAACCCAGAACTAATAGACTTTTGTGCATCAATGTGGCGGCCATGTTGGCTGGGGCAACTTTCCCATCAAAAGCAATTAATAGAGATATGTGGTAGTCATGTTAGCAGGTGTGCAACTGTCCTATCAAAGGTAATACAGTTGTACTGTATTCTGCATTTATATCAGGGTTGGGTTTTAAAAAAAAATCGAATAATCGATATCGAATCGATTTTCCTTTTCAATTCATAAAACCATGGATCGATTATTTTAATATCTGTTTTTTCCCATAAATTCATAAGAATATAGAATTTAACGCCTTGAAAAAACAAATCTTACTGTTTTCTTGAAATGTACTGTTCACATAAATTTTAATAACAATATTTGCTTATATTTGTGAAAGAACTGATTTATTGCACTTTAGCTCTTTGACTGCCAAAAACGTTAAATAACGTTTAGTAAAATCCTATGGGGGAGTGCCAAAGACGTTAAAAGACGTTTGTTTCAAAACAGAGGTGAAACTAACCATTTTCTATTGTTGATTACTGAAAAACGGAATAAGGTAGAAACAAACTTTTTTTTTCTGATGAAAGATGAGAGTCCAATCTTTCATTTGGTAGTATGTGTGTTTCCATAGTCCAAACACATAATTTTCTGTGGACCTTGAAAGATCAGTCAAAATGCTTAAATCGGCTGGCACCCACGGCATCCCTTTTCTGAAAACGTCTGGCAGTCAAAGAGTTAAGATCATTCAGAATAATTTTAATTTATATTTACAATTAATTAATTAGAGTTCTAAAATTATTTTTTATCTCATCCTTGCTGAAGTGATTATAACACGTTAATTTCATGAATAAACTAAATCATTTTCATCAACCAGTTATTGCCTCCACAAAGTTTAATTTGGAATTTAATGTTTCTGGAGTTTTTATCATGTCCTTGAAATTTAAGAAGAATTGGTGTTCCATAATTAATTAATCAATATTGGATTGATCTGAAGTAAATGGAATCGAAATTAACTCTCGTGAATCAAAATCGAATCGATTGAGGTAATTAGAATCGATACCCAGTCCTAATTTTTAAGACAACAAAAAGTACAAAATAAGAATTTTGTACTGCATTGCGTGTTTATAGGTCACAAAAAAAAAAGGTATGTTGATGTAACGGACAACCCTAGTCCCAAATAGAGCATAAAAAAAGTTGAACGTAGAAAGCCAGGCTCTCCTAGTAATATGTTTTTTATCATCTCTCATCTGTGCTTCACGATTGAATAAATGAACGGGGCACATAATGTGTGAACGAAATCTTCTCTTGCGCGACATTTGCATCACAATAGCGGCCATCTTGAGTGGCTTGCTGCAGGCAGCTTGTTCCTGTTTGGTTTGGGACACAAGCAGCGTATTTACATAATCTGAATTAAATGTAAATCAAGCTGTTTCATCTCCGTCTCCCCGGATTTGAGGGGTTAAAGCGCGTTCTTGAAAAAAAAAAAAAAAAAAATGGCACTCGGCAGCTCTTCATTGTTAGCCCGCGGCATCTTTTATTCAGCAGCTTGTGCGTTTTTTTAAAATTTACCCCTGATGCCCCCCCTGAAGTAAAACAACCGGGGTGTCGCTGCGTTTGTATTTATGACACATTTGCCTGTCAATGAGGCCGTTTGGCCTTAATCCTCGCTTAATTAAAAGTGCTGCTCCACACGGGCACACCGCTAAGGGTCAAACACTTGCCACGTTATGGAATCAATCTGCCTGTCAGTTCATCATCTGGTCATTTTTATGTACAAATGAAGCTCTTTATCATGAATAGAAAGTGCGTAGATGATGTCAACAACTTGTCTGCCAATTTAACACTATGTTATGTTACAGCCTCGTTCCAAAATTGAAGACATTTTTTTTTCTGTTGAAAATATGATGATATATATAAAAATAAAGAAATTGTCCTCAAGTCACACTGTGATGCTTTGTATTCATCGTCCCCTTGTAGACGCATGTTGCAGCACAGTGGCAGCGTTTGCTCGTGGCTTTGTGTATATATATATATATATATATATATATATAAAGCCCCCGGCACCCAAAGCAAACATGTTATTTGCGAATGCCTTGACCTACATAATAATGTTAACAACTCTCCCTTGTGTGATCAGCAGCTAATCAAGCATGGCCTACTTATGCACTGTCAAAGAACTGTCTTGTTGCTAGGCAGAATTCGGTCAAATGAGTAAATGAATAACCCAATTTTGCTGTGTTGAAGAACCGTACTCAAAACATACTGAGAGATGTTAAAATAGACAGAGTATTTTATTTAAAGTATATTTGGGGGGAGCAGGGGGACTTATTAAGTGCATGTCATTCAACAGCACTGAAGTTCCCACTCAGTGTATTTACATTTAATTGCACTCAAGCTATTTGTGTTGTTAAAGGTCATCGGCAGCTATTTAAAAAACGTTCAATCCACAGCCCCCATCATTCCAACCATGTTGCCAGGAACATTAAGACTTAAGTCATACCACTCCCATATGTTTGAATGCAGCGCCACCTGTTGGAAATTTGGAGCTAGTGCACCCCACCCTCTCCCACAAATACTACTGTAACATACAACCACATTGCAGCAGCTCAATTAATAACAACTTTTTTTTTCTGTTAATGATCTGTTGGGAATGTCACAAATGCAATCACTTTAAAAGAAAAAAAGAGAAAAAAAGACAATATACTTGTATTTCAACATATCCAAGTATTATCGAAAATGTATTTTTTCAGCAATTAATTTTTTTTTAAATAGTGCATATTACCAAGTCACAATGAAAATATTTTTTAATATAAAATTTTGATATAAATGTACCTTCTATAAAGTACTTTCCGGTGTAGTTAATGAAAATATACACAATAAACAAATCACATCTTAAAAAAATATTTATATATATATATATATAAACTATATTAATAAAATATTTTCTATGATATTCTGATTTTTTAAGACTCACTTCTATGTCAAAAACATGAAACAAAAACCTGCAAGAATGTTTAGCTTTTGTTAAATATTGCCCCAAAGAATGACACCAATTTTGAAAGGCAAATGAGAGTCCAAGGAGGAGTATAGTACTAGCAAGGTGACCCTTGACCTTACCTGGCTCTCGTATTTATATAAAATACATTTCCTTCATCATTTTTGGGGGGGTTTCTTACCCATCATGGCAAATGTTTAAATGATCGACTTTATGGTACCACTTGGTGGCAGTATACACCGCAAGAAAATATTTCATGACTTGAAAGTACCTTAGACATTTAAAACGAACTTGTGGTGTTTGGGGGGGAAAATACAAAGTAGCGTTATTGTTATAACAGTTCATATCTAGCGATGATCCAAAGAATTAATAATAAAAACAGCAGTTATATTACTATTGATGAACAATTAATAAGCATCGGGGACAATGCAAAGCGCTATTAAAAGTTTTATTACAACAAGTTATCAATTGTAATTTCATAGAGAACGTTCACAAGTCACAAGTACACATTGAACACACGATCACACCCTGGTTTAGCAGATCAACAATGCTTGTAGTTTATCTGACTCAAACATTGAATTCTCGCAGAGAATCATTATGTCATGCAGAGAGCACAAAACGTACAAATAAATAAATAAATAAATAAATAAAATAATCATCTTGGATGACTACACAGTAGTAAGCCCGTAGAGAAATAATAACGGTGGGACTTATTTTATTTCTGCTTATCTTATTAAAAATTCCTAAAAGCAATTTTAACTGTTCAAAACAGCTCAGCTATAGAAGAACTATGATGTACAACGCCTAAAATATGCAAATGTAGGCTATCAGTGATGTTGTCCACATGACTTCATTAAAAAGGAAGAGCAACATGTCACGTATGCCGCATGAAGCTATTTACACTCGTTGCGAGATCAAAAGCAAGCCCAAAGTGCATGTCAGCTAACCATTTCTACTAAAACATAAATGGCGTTGAACGTCGTTCAACGAACGAGGAGGCCATCACCATGACAACGCAGGCCTACAATCACAGAGAGCAATCAAACTACAGGCGGAATGTTGTTTCGAAACAGGCGTCGTCCGTTCATTTGAGGCGACGCGTGAACATTCAAACGGCACAAAGCGACTACAGCGGATCCCGCCAGCACAGAATTCAAAAGTAGTCCAATGGGAACATCGGATTCGACCATTTACAATTGTGTGTGTGACCGAAGCTGCCACTGCTTGAAAAAAAAAAATGTAAACCTGTTGTTTCTCTAAATGTGCAAAATACAGAAAGCAAATAATCATCATCATCAAAACAAAAAAAAAAATTCTATAAAATAAATATAATAAATAAATGTGCCAACACGCTTTGGTATTCAATCAAATTGATTGACATTGGACTACGTTTTCTATTCCGTTTTCCACGTTACTCAACAAAATGGTGGAACTTTATATCATTGCATTGCCACGGAGGCGGGACTTCCGACTTCCGGGTTTCACACATCAGCGCGGAAGTCCGTGGCATCCATCTGCAAACGGGCCCACCGAGCAGAGAATAATGCTGCCTTCATGTATTATCGAAATTATGGTAAATACCACGTCAAGTAGAAAATTGCACGTGAACGCCCCCTCATGTCGTATTTTCTACTGGACAACTGGGAATTTATTTTTGATACCCGAGTTGAGAGAACTATTCAAGTTCCAACATGGCGGACGCCAAAGGATTTGTGAATGGCAAGAAATATGAACACTTATAAGGGCGTTAACGTCCCCTAGCACAGCAGGTTGTTTTAGAATCTACACAATTACGTAGCATACACAATTTTGCTACAACAACAAAATCACATGAACAGAACTCGGTCGTAATTAGGAGTTTCCGAGTGGTAAGGTCCATCTTTCCCATAGCACATGAAGGCAGGGTAATTCTCTAATATTTGTTGCATTTATTTAGCCATTTCTTCCCTTAAAATTGGGTAATGGTATATGTTTATTTTGTACTTGTATATCTCATTAAATACTTATTTAGTTATATTACTTGTGTAACTAAACATTATATAACAAATTAGTCAAATAAACACTTCTTCAAAGGTACAATTGATTCATATTGAATTAAATAAATGACAAATGTAATTAAAGAAAAAATAAAGCAATTAATTTAAAAATAATAATTAACTAGTACAATATTTTATAATAATAACAATATTACATCAATATTTATCTCCCAGGGAGAACTCATGCCATCATGTGGCATCGATAGTCAATTATAAAACCGTTTAGTGGCCATCAGAATGCACAGAATTGGCCTGCACAAAAATGAATCAATGTTTATGCCCATCCCTCATCCTGCCATGAAATGTTAAAACGACGAACCCTCATTAAGTCCTAACAGCATTACAATACATCTAAAATGCCAGTTCCTTTTGTCTCCAGACAATGGTCCAAAATGAAGCAGGAGGACAATCCCTTTCCTGTGTTTTTGTGAGGCATTGGATGGGGATGATCAGCTCCCTGAAGGCAGACACTGGGTGGCGCCGCTCAGTGGCTGGTTGTCGTCTGTGCTCTGGTTGGACGTGGCGGGCGCCGCCGAGGAGGAGGAGGAGGAGGACGAGCTGACCCCGTTGGAGGTGCTGACGGAGCTGTGCTGGATGGCCTCGCTCTGAGGGCTGCCGGGGACCGACATTTCCTCGCAGCTCTCGTCTTTGTCGCCGACTGCAGTGAGGAGGACAAACGTCTTGGAGGAGCTGCGGAAAGCGCGGATCGGAACGTGCGGATTGCCTGCGACTCGTGCTAAAGCCTTTCCGTTAATCCCAATCACGCCGCGTCTCTGCAGCCCTCCCTTAAATTAATGCGTCCAATGTCAATTTAAATGTACATCATGAGGGTGCCCGCTAACCCCACAACTCCCCACCGCCATCCCATTTGTTTTTGGTTACCTTGCCAACGACTGCAGCGACAGATGATTACAGCACCTGATTTTAATGATGCTCACGCTAGAGAGTAAGCAAGACTTGGAGTCAAAATGCCACCAGCTGTTAGGCACTTGACTTGAATTAATTGGATCCTGATGGGGAGGAGGGAGAGCGAAGGCTCTGCTCTCCATTTTGTGCTGAAATTAAGCGGGCTTCACACATACCCGTTTTTTTTTTTAAAGACCCCATACGTGAGGAAAAACATGACCATGTGTGTTTAATGCTCTTAAGAGTGTGTGGTGCACTGGAGTGGATTAACAGCACACCACACATCACTTTTGATGTTGTAGTACCAAGACTGACCTGTGGGAGTGACATTGGGCATCCAAACGGCTGGAAAGCACAAAGAAGAAAAAAGTAGCAGCAGTTGTAGTAGTAGTAGTAGTAGAAAAAAATGGAAAATCGTCACTGCCCTGTGAAAAACACTTATATTCCTATTATTATTATTATTATTTTTGCTAACATTTTCGGGATGTCTGCATTCAGTTTTATCCCATAAATTCGAAAATGTGAAAAATGACAAAAATGGACATAGTGTTTTTTACAGGACAGCGACGAAATGCTAGTCTGACACTCTATTTATTATTATTCTCTTTTCTTAAATTGCTTACAAATTTACAAATATCTGTAATATGTGTTATATGCTCAATAAAGCAATCAATCACATAGTAAATCAGACTAACTGATTATTAGGCATTACTCTCAAAATTGCCCAAAGTTTTATATTCTGTTGTTGTTGTTTTTTTTTAATACTATTATATATTTTATAATTTCACATGGATCTGTCATGGCCATGTGATTTTTTTCTTTTTTCTTTGTGACTTCCCGGTCATATACCTTGGTAGGCTGCTGGCTTTACACAAGCATGCAACACAACCACAGTTGCTTCTCTATTTGCGTCCGGCAACAGCACAAACTGGGATTTGCAATTAAAAATATTCAAAATGTTTAACATTTGTTATTGCAGGGCTGAACATTTCCAACTCCTACAGGATAATCGCCTAGGGTAATCTTTTAGACTAGAGAAATCCCAACATCAGGCCCTGTGCTTACTTTGATCACACAGGAGGCTAAATGCAGAATATTTGTATCCCTCTTCATGGAAGCTAATGTTGCTCATGAAATATAGCAGCTCGCTTTTGAATCTTGAGAGCATGCGGATTGCAAATCAAGGTGCAAAAGTCCTGACTTTGACCCACTCATTTAGCGGTTTCATCATCTCCAGGCCTCAGCCTCTCAATATGTCCCATTTGACCCAAGTTCAGGAGAGCATAATCGGCTAAAAAAAAAAAACGTGTGATGTCACAGCTCTCAAATTAAGCGTCTACCTGCTCTCTGTCAATGCTTTGCAGCGAGCAGATGGCCGTCTTGAGTAATTTTTTCCCACTTGCCAAAACTATGCCTCGGAAGCACCGTGAAGGAGGAGGCATGTTCGGGTCTTGTGGGTAAAGACTGAGGCGGCCATGGATCAGCCAGAATAAAATGATGGACTTCAGTGAATCAGTCATGCCAGCATCTGACTGGACTCCAACTGAGTTTGAAGAGCTAGCCGGTTACCTTCGCTATGCTCGAGAATGAAAAGTGATTGGGCCTCACCTAATAAGAGTTTTTATGAACACATGCATCGACTCTCACTCTTCTCAACTCTTTTTATAACTCGGAATTCAGGTTATAAAGAAATTATATTCATATTGCTAATTAAACAATCAAAATAAGTCACATAAATCTATTCACTCATACACGAAGCAGTATTGGGGGGGACGGAACATCTTAATAAAGTTGTAATTTTAGAAATCATTATGTTTTATCTCTATCTCACAACTTTGATTTCTTCAAACATTTTTCTTTCTCGAATTACAACTATCGTTTAATAATTTATGATCTCAATTTTAGTTGTGTCATTTTAGGATATGAGGCACCAATTTTTGTTCATAGCAATAAACGCCTAAAAAGATTAGAAATTTGGAACTATACGAGTTGGATTTGTTCGGTTTGAGTGTCTGCAATTACTGGTTTATCCAGCACGTTACGAACTTACAAAAACAGAACATTAACTGCCTCTAAAGGTGCAAGAGGCGTGTCTGTGAGTTGTCAATCTTCAATCAGTCTGATTAAAAAAAATAAAAAAATAAAAATCCCCCCTTGATATGATTCTTAAATTCACGTGACATGTAATGGAGCCTCTACTAGCTGACAAATGGGAATACAAACAAAGCCACAGAATCCTCAAAAAGAAGAATGGCTTTTGTCTTAAATTGTACAAAATTCTGATCAGTGTGTTTGAGACAAATGTTTCTATGGAAAAAAATCTGAGTTTGGCTGACTAAATATTTATTTAGGTGTCATATAAGAAGCTTATAGTTACCATCTGTAGTCCCTTAGATGGATTCTATGACTGTAGCAAGGATTTGTCTCAAAGTACACACCTGTCTATTAGTATGTCAACTTTTGCCAAGTTTAGAGAAAATAGCGGGGGTGCACGCATGTATCAATATCTGCTCCTGTTGCCGGTTGCGGTTGGACGGCGCTCATTTTCGCCGAGTTGGCGGCGAGAGGCCCCGGAACTAAGAATAATAGCGCATTACTCACTGTGATAGCCGGACTTCTTCTGCATGGCCGTCACGGGACAATCTTTATGAGCCAGGAGGAGCTGCTTCAGCTGAGCCACTTCGCTTCTCAGCAGGGTGACTTCACTCTTATTCGGGAGACAGGAGACACGCGGCAGCGCTGTTAAATGGTGTCGGTGTTTGGACACTGATATAATATGCTCATGTCAAGATATGGGGGGGGGGGGGGGGGTACAGTACAGAGGTACTTTCACATATGAGTGGCCCATCTTAGATGAGTTTTTCAAGTTAAGAGCAATTGCTTGGTTGATTTTTTTTTAGAAAAAGATCAGGATAGTTATCAGACATGCTGATGAGCTGATTATATGAATCAGGTGTGCTAGTGGGCGGACACATCTAAAACCTGCAGGACTCCAGACCTCGAGGACCCTGCTATCCCCCCCCCCCCCCAAAAAAAAAGCTGATGATTAAACCCGCAAGTCAAGGTATTACCAATGTAATTCCATAATAATAATAATAATAATTTATTTATAACTTACATCAATTATTATTATTATTATATATTTATTTATAATTTAATTTAAAAAATAAAAATAAAATTACCCCCCACAAAGATGATTTGAGATACAAGTGATTTGGTCACAGAACGGATTAAACACACAAGTCAAGGTACTACCCAATGTAATTCCATTATTGCTAATGTTTTTTTTTTATGATATCGCAAGCAAATCTCCACACACTTGACACTTTAATCTGTTAAGTGTACAACAAGCTCATTTTAATAACCCAAGTCTACAATTTCTAGGTCCGAAGCACTTTTTCCACCAGTGCAGTAGAACCTGGTTTGTGTACTAAAAGGTGAGCTCTGTAATTGTTGGCGCAACTTCGTAGATGCATCCGAGATTTCCATTCGTGCGTCGTTAGAGCTCCCAGCGGAGCCGAGGATTTCTGCATGTCGTAAAAAAAAAAAAGAAAAAAAAAAGAGAGAGCCACACACATTAGGCTGAAGGTGACTTTTAACTGGATTTAGAGCAACTGGGGCGCGTGCAACAACCGGAGGCAGATTTAAGCTCCTTCTTTTCCCCTTTAAGAGGCGGCAAGTGGCTCAATCTATTAGTTTAAAAGGCACCGATGTATTTGATTCCATCTGCTTAACTAAGCTGGGGTTGGCTGGATCAAAGTATTGAAAGACCAATTTAAACACAGCTGGGGGGACCACGCGTACAGTATTGCATTTGCACTGCTTTTCTGGCCTAATTAATAGTATACGCCGGTCTCAACATTAGTTTCTTGAACAAAGCAATGAGATGCAACCCAAAGACTGCTACTGAAAGTATTATTTCAACAATGTGTACTGTTAACTATTGTTGGAATTTGGAACATCAGTCTTTAGTGAGCATCACTCTTTTTTTTTTATAAAAGTAGGATTAAAGATGCCATTAAATTGTGAAGTTGCATATAATTAACTCATTTGCTCCCAAACACGTATTAATATGTTCTATTTTAAATATTTTAAATGTCCCAAAGACGTATTTATAAGTTTTTTTAAATGAGTTTTTAAATGCTAGAGCATACACAAGGCTTTGATGCAGCCATGCAGAGAACAATTGAAGAAATGGTAGTTATTACAAAAACGGCAGCAGAGCAAAAGAGATCAACTAGGGCCATGTTGAAAAAAAGCTCATTTACCCACAGTTCTAAACAGATTTGTGATTAATGAAGAAACTTAGCTATATTCTAATGATAATTGCTGCAAAACAGAAACAGATAGAAACATACTTTTCTCCCCCCCCCTGAGACTCTAATTTTTCTTTTGGTAGGTTCCATGTTTTTATAGCAATAGAACAGAATATTTTGTGGGCCTTGCAAAATCAGTCAAAACAGCCGGGAGTGAAGGAGGTTGCTTCAGTGAAAATGGCTGGGAGTAAATGAGTTAACGATCCATTTAAGGGGGGGGCACTGTTTGTCACATGACAGTGTCACAGTGACAAATGTTCACAGTTGTTGTTTATAATGAGGGTTTTATTCTAGTCTAGTCTCATTTTAGGCTGGTGAAAAATGTGTTGTAACTTTAGTCCGTGTCAAGCAACTCCAAAAAGTTTTCCAACTATAAATGAAACGAGATAGAAGGCGACAATGTTAAGACTGGACTAGTATTAGAAGCATGCTCCTGTTTGGTTACTTACAGAAGGAAAAGAGGTCTTAAACAAGAACTATTATTAGCCTATACTTAAATGCAACACTGCACAGAGACTAAAACTGCACCTTAACTTGCTTTGGACTCCAAAAGCGTTTGGCCAAATGGCTTTTGCACGATGCAGGGAGTCCTGAGAGCCGCCGGGTCTGACACCTCGTTAAAAAAGCCAGTTAAGAATAATTGTGTCTCATTAGAGACAGTTTTGCTGATCAGCTGGGCTGTGTCTATATCGAAGTGCGCTGCTGATTATTGTCTTTGTGCAAAATGTTCTTTTGTTCTCTTTCCATGCGTCATTTCCTTTTTTGTACTGGGGGGGGGCAACTCAAGTCACGCATCTTAAACATGCCTGCGCTTAACGTCTTTATTTCAAATCTCATCTCCTCCGTTGACTTGCTTTTAACCTGAATATCAACGACCTCAACCTTCTTGATGTCCTTTCCCCTCTTCTAGCGTCTATAAAAAAAAAAAAATGGCGCGACATAAACACCACATCTTATTTAATTGTCTGGAACACGCCCCTGACTCAAACATATCAACAGAGACGATACATGAACTGCTTCGAACTTGTCAGCATTGCATTCTTAATTGCTTGCAGCGAAACGAAGGTTCAAACAAGACACCCTTCCCTCTGAGAGTTTCGAGGCCATTCGCTAAACTGCCGAGACAGAAGCGACGACACGCTTGTGTGCGGCTGACATCTGGAGGAAACATCTTTATTGACAGCAACGTTATCGATGTAAAGGCCCCGCGCATACGCGCGCCGCTGCTGTCACGCGGCGTCTCTTATTATGGGCTTTAATGACTTCATCACGACAGAAGGGAGAATCTGCCATGTTGACAGTAGAGTGCACACGCGCGATTGTCAGTGGCGGCGTACCTGAAGTTGTCCGTTTACTGAGTTGAGGTCGTCGGCCTTCCTCTCCAAGGATTGCACCCACACTTTCCGCTTCTGTCTGCAGCGCGTGGCTGCGGCCCTGTTACGCTCCAGGAACTTGCGCCGCTTCTCATCCGGGTCGTCACTCGTGGCTCTGCGCCGCCGACCCCCTGTGCTTGGGGGGTTTGGCGCAGGGGGCACTGGAGAAGCCTGCAACAAATTCATAACAATTGTGGAGGAAAAGTAAGAGTGAGATCAAAATGCCGAATATCATCATCGGCCTTTTTACGAATCTGATGGCCGATAAAGGTAGAAATTTAGGGTTTGCATCAAAATTTGTATGATGTTCACAGACCGTTTTGACCTGTCACACAGACATTTCGGACATAATCAGACCATTTTTTTCTGTGAAGATCTTTTAAAGCCTTTTACAAACCCTGACGAAAACCCCAAATTAGCTACATTTGCACGCATTTGTTGCTCAGTGAGACATAGAGAACTTTTCGTTTATGTATTTATTTAAATTTCCCACTGAATAAAAAAAAAATGATGCTTACACTGGGAACTCCCAACACTTTTTTATTTATTTTTGTATTAAATAAATAATGTTGAAATTTGGGGAAACTATTTACAGAAGAAGAAAAACTTTAGGGAATTATTTACTTGCTTACTTTTTGTTATAATTTCTAAACAAAGCTGTCAATTCTTCACCTTTTTTTTTTAATTTTAGTAAAAAACAAAATTACGCTAATATTTTCTCTTTTACTGCAGATGAATATCGGCTTGAAATATCGGTTATTGACTACTACTTATCTGTATCGGCCTTGAAAAAAAATCGGTCTGTCACTACTTACGGGTGTCTCTGTGGTGGAGGTAGCCGGCTGCTGAAGAGAATGTGCGGAGGATTCTTCACTGGCGAGTGTCAGGTTAGAGGGCAGACCAAGAGATGTCGATGTGGACGGAGTAGGGGTGGGGATGGGGATGGGGGCTGGAGACGCAGGAGCAGCAGTGTGCGTTATGGCGCTGCTCTGGACTTCAATGCCGTCACCGTTGGTTAGTGGTGGAAGCTGCTGGCTTAGTGGGCCCTTTGGTTTCTGAAAAGGAAGTAAACAAGTCATTTACGAGATTTTGAAGCTTGTGTTTAAAAAGTTTAAAGTGGACCCTTTGGAAGGTGCATAAAGGCACAAAAGCCATAACCTGAACCCGATAAAACATCTTTGGGATGGACTAGAATGAAGGGAATACAATAATAATAAAATCACACAACGCACCATCATTAGGAACCACTGATTTAAGATCATCAACTTGATCTAGAACAGTAACAATTAAAGTGATCATTTTTCCACATGTACTAATGTTACTGCACACAACTCTGCGTAGAAACAAGTCGGCGTAACGGTAACAAGCCAGAGCAAAGAATCCATAAAAGACAGAGAATGTCCAAAGTTTGGAATAATTTCACACTTGCAAGGTACAAAACAAAAAGGTACAAATAATAACAAATAGCATCATTGTTAATAAGTCACTCAACATGCAGACAACGCTACACCCATCCCTGACACCCATGTCACTCACCAGGCTGGTGCCCCGCCTTTTAAAGCTATACACATGCAAAGTCACAGATACGATAGCAGAACCTGAGGATGGTGACCACAAATTGAAAATAATAACCCCAGCACTTCAAATGCATAATATTGCGCTTAATAATTTAAAATAAATGTTCATCCAATTTCTTGATTGGTATTACACTCAATTATATATATAAAAAAAAAAAACAATTTGATGAATGCATCCCTAGCTTGATCCCTTCTTAAACTGACCTTCTGACGCTCGCTAAGGGTAGAATACAATCATCAGCACAAGCGCACAATTCCTAGCAACGATAACTCAACACGCCAGCGCCCACCAGCAACGGGCATCAAGCAGCAGCCAACAAGGTGAAAGAGAATGAGCCCTTCGAAACACTAACAAAGTGAGAGGCAATACATTTACATGAGAAAACAGAGGAGCGCATTATTCTAACAAGTACCTTTGCCAGCCCAATCTATCTAGCAAATGAGTTTATGGCGTAATACCCTTCCAGAAGCTCTTCTGGCAGAAACAAGATATTATTCTCTTGGAATGGCCCCGAGAAAGAGGGGGGAGCCAGTCAGATTCATATTTCATCTCTGCCATGGAAAGCTCATCAGTGTAATAACCCTCCCTCTCATGGGTGTTATTCAACCATCTGCTACTATATTACTTATCTTTATTTTGCAACTAATTAACAGTATAATCTTCTAAATTCAGCAAGTTAATTATCATTATTGTGGTCTTTGCAGCATCATCAGTCCTTGTAAAAGCGCCGTCGCTGCGCCCCCCACCCAAACTCCCGCCCGCCCCCTCCCTCAGGTTGAGCAGGGGTCTGTTTCCTTGACGTGGGCTCATTAGGTGTTTGCTGATGAGCTGAGTGCAGTGGGAGGTACCAGGAGAGAGAGAGAGGGGGGGGGGGATACAGGTCAGGTAGGATTCTGCTGAACAAAAAGGTTCCATGCAGGGTGAGGCCGACTTAATGCGTCTCGCTGAGCATGTGCCAGGATGCCCCCCAGCTGGCTTATGCTAGTAGTTGCCCCCCCCCCCCCCCCCCCGCGCCGCCGCCCTTATCCTGGTATGCCATCTCCGTGTTTGTCATCTCCACATCCTGTGATTTGGAACAACACCCCCCTTTCGCCATGCTCCTCCCAGTCAGGATCAATCTCTCCGTTGGCAACAAAAACGCCTCCTGTCCACAGTTTATCTGTTAATTTCGAGCGGTGTCGCATGCTGAGATCGCTTACGGGTCTCGTGATACGTGCTTTATCACATTGCCGCGCATCTCGCTCACAACACGTTATGTAGATTTCTTCCAATTCTTTCAAATGTTGGGTAAAAATACTGAAAGACATTTGTATTATTTGTTTATATTTGAGATTACTGTTATTTATATTGTCATTTATTGACCAGTATCTTGACAGTAAAACAGGATTTCCAATCTTATTTAAAAGCCTTAAAATGCAAACAGGATATTACAGTATTTTACATTTATTTTTATTTAACCACGTAAAATGTTTAAAAACTAATTCTCATTTACAAACATGACCTGGACTAAACTCAGTTGAGCTAAAAAAAAAAAATCAGATCTGGCCAAACTAAAAGTGAAATGTATTAGTTGAGTCTTCTATTGGGAAATTACATTGGATTTTTTTCTTCTTCCACTTAACAGTTTTTTTTTTTTTTTTTTTTCCTAATTCAAGAAATGCTATTTTCCCACATTTCAAGAAGACCCTGGTAACTGTTCAAGTTCCTTGCACGTTCATCTACCATTTTGTACTTTTAGGACATTTGAGTATGGAAGTATTGAGAAAGTACACAAATAATTTTGGACATTGAACTGATCCCCGCAAAAAAACAAAAATAGCAATTATTTGAATAAATATATCTTAACAAAATGCCTTATAGTCCTCGTGACAATTTCCCATTTCCAAAATTCGAAATTTGGTCAGCTTATGAACAGTGTGGGTACATTCACGCTTCTTAGTAAAAAAAAATAGACAGCAAAAGTAAGATTTTTTTTTTTTATCATTTGTGTAGCTTGTCAACATGTAAAATCCTCAAACATCATTGATAACATTACTACTTTATAAAGGTAATGAGATACCTTAATCTCACTTAGCTGGTACTGCTATGTATGGAATGTTATATTCAAGTACTATAAATATTTGATGTACAAAAATAACGATGATAAATACCAGATTTGCCTCTGACTGGGCGGGCTGCGCTTGTGGCGAGGGGGGTCCGGGGATGCCGGGGACGTTAGGCACTACGGTGACAGGTCTGACAAGCTGACAGCAGACACACAGAGAAGAGACACACCAGCACAGAATTAGTCTTCCCCAGTTGAAGGCGGACTCCTGCTCCCCCCACAACACACACACACACACACAAGGCAGAGTTCCCTCATATCTCAGCCTCATTATGTCGGATAGCCAGTTATTTTGTGGAGGCGGCGCCACATGGAGATGCTGTGTATGTGTGCGCTCGCTAATGAACCTCTGCCTGGCTGTGCGAGAGCATATGGGCAGGGAAGCTGAAGAGGCGATGAGAGAGCCAAGTTGGAGGTCCACGAGCAGGACTCCTCTCAGAGATGCTGATGAGATGTTGCTAGGTCGGAGGTAGAGCTTAACGTTAAAAAAAAAAAAAAAATCGAATTGCGATTTTTTTTCTTTCCTTAAAACTGCTATTTAATATGCAGTTATTTTTTTCAAGTCCTCTTCTAATGTATTTTTTTTAAACAAAAACAACAATTAGTTATTATCCATAATTTCAGTGATGTCTTTCTTCAACTCAACATTCAATTAATTTCAAACTGGTGTAATATACGAGTAAATCGAGCTTGCTCACAGAACAAACTAAAATTCATAAGTCAAGACAACATTTTATTTTATCTCTATCTTGTCGCGCACGATTCATAACCCTAGCACGAGCCGCACTTCTAATGGGATTGCAAAACACATTAGTGCTAATCCAAAACGCTCTGCCAGAAATCAAGAACGTTGATTTGACTTGAACAAGGACAAATGACAAATTGTGCTGGTCGGGTTCCTGTTGTGCTTCAGCCAATTCCCGCGTATTCGTCACGGCCATACAAAGTCCATTACTTTCCTCGCTCGCTCTCCCCAGATCCAAATTGACTGCCAAATCTGCGGTGCCAATGTCGTAAACAGTCCCCGCTGTCCAAGAGAACGGGAGACGAGCAAGGACAAAATGTGGCATTAATCAATCACTAAGTGTTGTCTGAGCATCACTTGAGGAGCGCTTGGCAAGCGGAATCGAAATGTGACCCTCGTCTCCCTCACTGACCAATCACAATTAAGAAGTAAGTTGAATGTTTTTGCAAGCATGTCGGGAGGTGGGAGTATTTTGTCACCGTTAGCTAGCTATGCAAATTCACAGTTAAATTTTTACTGGGATTGGCATAAATTAACTGTATCCATAAAGTTAAGTCAGGTAGTCACTTTATCTTTACAACCAAGTAATTCAGGCCCAACTCCGTTTAATTTAAAGTAGCACAAATGAGCATTTGGTTTTCGTTGATTATGGCGCCCCCTTTGGACAAAAGCTGTATTGTTTGATGTGTGATCATTTCCAGTCGTTGATTATGGCGCCCCCTTTGGACAAAAGCTGTATTGTTTGATGTGTGATCATTTCCAGTTGTTTTTTTTTTTTGCAACACTAGAGTCAGTACTTGGGAAATCTGAGCAGCACAGCACTCACTGGGATTGTGGGAATATGTACACTGGAACTGGTAATGGCCGCTGGAATGGCGACTGGCATGGTCTGGCCATTCGGCAGCTGTAAGAGCACGGGGAAGGTGCCAGACACTGGCCTGCAGCAGGAAACAAAAGACATCATGGTTAGGTAAAAGAGAGAGAGAAAAAAAATGTGACATTGATGGCAAGATAAAAACATTGTCACATTCAAGCAACAACTGATGAGAATGAAGAAACACCCATCAAGCTCAAGCAATGTGGCTTTGTGTTTTGCTGTGAAATCAAATGACAACAATGTTGATTCTGGTAAGCAAGTCAAATTTCACCTTTTCATTGCTATCTGACAAACAAATCACATGGACACGCAGCATAGATTTCCACTACATTAACTATATACAACCTGCATTTGAAGATTACTTAACACAAATATAACCACTTTCTTTACACGGTTGTTTAAAAATGAAATCATTGACAGCACACACTGAGAATTGGAATTTTTCATTCCGAAAAAAACAAACAACTACTACAGCCAAAATGAAGATTCTGCAAACTGCACTTTAAAATTAAAGACAGAACAAGCACATGCCCCACTAAGACAAAATTGCACCAAAAATAAAAAAAAGAAATCAAATCAAATGAAATGAAGATTTGAAGAAATGTTGTTCTTTCTCAAAACGGACATTCTGAGTTACTTACACTATCGGCCTACTAGTGGACGGGACTTGGGTAATAACAGAGCTAGATGTTGGCGAGTGGAGCGCTTGCTGTATAACAACATTAGCCTCTGAGGTTGCTAGGAGTACATTGGGAACTTGGAGGGATGCAGGATGGACTATAGTGGATGTTGGCAGTGAGGCTGGCTGCAAACATAAGTCCTGGAAACATCACACAACATCTCATCTGCATCAACAGCAGAAAATGTGTCTTTTGGGCTCATTTTTACAAGGAAAGAGATGAAGAAAAGAGAAGATATGATTAGTTTTTCTGAAAATTCTACTAAGAACAATTTCCTATTGATATCAGAAAAAAAAAGTTGAACATGATCTTTAATCAACCTCAAGTAGTGATGACGATACAGTGGAAGCTCCAAAGTTGAACACCATTCTGTGACATTTCACGGCCTTAAAATAAAACCCCTGACCGCCTCCCCCCCGTCCCCAAAATCTGATTTCCAATTTTAACTCTTTGACTGCCAAAAACGTTAAATAACGTTTAGTAAAATCCTATGGAGGAGTGCCAAAGACGTTAAAAGACGTTTGTTTCAAAACGGGGGTGAAAATAACCATTTTCTATTGTTGATTACTCAAAAACGGAATAAGGTAGAAACAAACTTTTTTTTCCGATGAAAGATGAGAGTCCAATCTTTCATTTGGTAGTATGTGTGTTTCCATAGTCCAAACACATAATTTTCTGTGGACCTTGAAAGATCAGTCAAAAGATCAGTCAAAATGCTTAAATCGGCTGGCACCAACGGCATCCCTTTTCTGAAAACGTCTGGCAGTCAAAGAGTTAATAATTTTTTTCTCCTAATGACATTATTAAGCTAAAATGGCTCTTTTAAACACAACAACCCTTCACACATTGGCATAAATCATTTTAAATGTTCTACAATTTAACATCAATAAACATAAAAAGGATATATTTCAACTAATATTTCAGAATTCCACACAAGTATAAAAGTAAATGAACCACTGTATAATAAAACATGTAAGTGCTCAATCCTTTGAAATGAGTCCCGAGAGAGAAGTAATGAAGACGGAACAGCAAAGTGTTTGCAAACTGATATTGTCACCGAGTAGCGTTTTATAGATGTTGTTAGAATTAACAAAATGTTCTCAATAGGCAGCTCAGGTGCGTTTCCGCCACAAAAAAAAAGTTCTGTATCACATAATAAATTGATATATTTCACATTTTATCATACTAAAGTATATGGATTGGTAATGCATTTAGCTGTTTATGTTTCAAAGTCTTACTGTTGTCTGTGCCGGTTTTTAAAGTGAACTTCAACTGGGAATGACAAACAGCTTGAAGCAAGCACGCTTGGCCTCTTATTTGGAGAACTATGCAGGTCCGAGGGACAACAGACACTGGGGAACACTTTTAAAAGAGTGTTTTAATACATTTGTGTGTTTTGATAGTTTAATAGTAAAACTATACCCCCGAAAATGTATATGGTCTCTTTATAAAGCTGATTTTCACTTTTTTTGGATGTTAGGTTCATTGACTAAATTATCCACAAGTGCGAATGACTGAATGGTTGTTAATATGTGCCTTGGAATTGGCTGGAACACACACACACAAAAAAAAATAATTCTTAGGCACAAAGCTAGCATTAGCTGCAGTTTGCAGTGGTGCGCAAAAGCGTCGTATCAAACGCACGGCAACGAAATATCAAACGAAAGCTGCTTGACTCAATATGACGCAGTGCAATTCTACACTAATGCAATCGACAACCACCATAATGAAAATATTTGGAGCAATAAACATTTGTTACGTTTGTCTTTGGACGTTCCACTGCAGCCTAATGAATGATTATATGAATATTAGTAGGAGTGGATTTAGATCAGAAACACATTTACCCTGTGAATTGCATTTGCAAAAAAAACAAAAGCAGTGTTTTACCTTGTCGTCGTTGGTCGTAGATTCCGGGTGAGGCAGAGGGCTGCCTCTGTGGACCTCCAGGGCGGCGGGTTCTTCGGTTTTGTTGCGTATGACAGGGGTGGCGAGCGGTGACAAATCCAGTGGTAACTACAAAAAAAAAAAAAAAGTCATGTAAATTGGCTTGTTAGAAAAGAAAGACAGTGACAGAAACCCCAAATGAGCTACTGGGTTAACAACCTTTTTAATGTCATCTTCAGCCCCTTTTTTGAAGTCGTGATCGAAAGGGCTTGTGAGTTCATTAAAGAGTCCCACCTCCTCGCAGTTCTTCAAAAAGCGTGTAGGTGTGGGTGTTTGGTCTGCAATGGAAGCAACGGTTTAAGAACACACACTGGGAACGCAAGCACATTTCTTCACTTTGTTAGGATTTACCAGCAATAATGACACTGTCGGTCCTGGCGGGACCAAATTTGAGGGTCATCTCATGTTTGTGCTTGTGGACAGCCAAGTGGTCTTCATTTGTGAATCTCTTGGGAGGACAAACAAGACAAGGACAACGGCATGAGGATACGATAACACTTTAGATGAGTAAAAAAAATAGACAAATATGTTTTATTACTTTAATTTAGTCTGTTTGAATCATGGAAGGGATTCGCATAAGCAATATTTGTGCAAATGAACTTTTCATATGTTGTGTTTGAAGAGAGATTTTTGTATGTGATATTTATTACAATGAAAACTCCTTTATCACAGGATATATAGGTGAAAATTAGTGCTTTTTTCTTTAGCATTTTGTGACACTTCCAAATCTTGACCAAGGTGAGTTAAGAAAAGACAGAAGAGTAAATGGATGCATGGGAGTAATAAACATTGTTAAATACACCTGACAGTGTAAATAAAAAATGAGCATTATCTTTGTCACAGTATTTAACAAAGAAACATAAGTCCAAATAAAAGCAGGCGTTACCTGTCCACAGCCAGGAGCAGTGCATTGAAAAGGTTTATCATCACTCATATTAAGGGTGTCCTGTTATGTCAGCCTGAAAAGAAGGGGAAATAAGTGGTTTAAATGGTTACGTTGTGGGTTTATCAACGCGACTAAATATTTTATGTGTCGCTAGAATTTAAATTGTAATAGACAAAGGCAAAGGACGACAGAGCTGTCAAAACGAGCAAAGATGTGGACAAAGCAAGTCAAAGATGGGCGTTTACTAGTTGTTGACACTCATCACACCTCCACATCCTCAGTCTTACGGACTGCCACCTCTCGCTTCCGTCTACGTTTTAAACATAAACACTCAAATAGTAATTGTACGAAAACGGCACGAACACGGCATCATATAACGACGTAGATTGAGCGAGCATCATTTCCAGTAGCTTCCATGAAATAGCCTTAGCCTTGCGTGAAAATACTACCGTCGCCATATTTAAATATCGTTTTAACAAAAGGGGGTTATTGAAATGTCAATAAAAACAACATTTACGTTAGCCAATAGCTAAGGCATAACGTCATACACGATAGCGGTGTAAACATTCCTCCGTAGATGTAGACACTACTCACCACTTTCAACCAGCCACTACCCTTGCTTTTTCCAAAATCCCACGTCTGGATCCAAGTATCGCGAGAGGTGTTAGCACACTTCCGCATTCGTCACAAAATGACATCATGCCAATCCAGGCCACACCGCTCGAAACTTTTTTTTTTGTAATACTGTGATTTTATAGTATACATACTACCATTGCTATATTTAAAAACAAAAGAAAATAACGTGGTTAACAGTTCAGCTCTAGGTTTCATAGTCAACACACACTTGTTTCCCTGTGTGGCAGTAACCTACAATTTCTAGTTTTGTACATTTCACTGAGAGCTTTATTTTATTCACATCTCCCTACAAGTCTTTATGAACACTTAAAAGTAAATTTCCTGGCCTTGCCTAGCACTTAATCAGTTCTCAACTTCTCAGTAACTTTCATATTTCAACTGCATAAGCAGAACGGTTACCAAAGGTACTCCAAGGTGGTTAAAGAGTGTCAATTAGGTTTTTGGTTTTAAACATCTGGTAATGTTTATGGAGGAGTACGTTTGTATATCCTTTGTGAAGTCCATAATAACTGAAATACAACTAATGTACTGCCCTTTAAATTCAAGTGAAACATTATATTCTGAGGTCATTTTAAATGTTCTAATTTATTTAATGCCATTTACAAAAGCCACTCACCTGCTGCCCAAAAGCAGAATTCTTAAACTTGCAACTCAACCAAAGACTTATGGAGGTGGCCCTAAAAAAAGCTTCCATTAAATCTCTCAGAAAGCAAGGCAAGTCTTTGGCAGCTAATCGCATAATAGATGACATTCAGAAAAGCCGCTTTTTGTTGTTTCCAAACTATCCCAAACATTACATTAATAGCCAAATACATGTATTTTAATCGTGTAATTTCTTACATTTGTACAATACATGCTTTCGCTCATTTTGACAGTGCCTGAACCACTAGAAAATGTACATTTCCTTGACACCAACACGGAACAAATTTAGGAAGCCACAAAGTGTAGTCACATCTGTAATGAAAGTTGGACAGCAGAGTTTTACATAGCAAACAGGATCAGGAAAGCAACCATCAAACAGAACAGTCCCATGGCTTCAGACAGGGCAAATCCCAGGATGGCATAGGAGAACAGCTGCTGCTTCAGGGATGGGTTCCTGCAAAAGGAGAAAAAAAACATTCAGGGATCTACAATACACAAAATGATCCACTCAATTACACTGAATACAGCATTGATCCATAAAACACATGCAAATAACTGACGCTCACCTAGCATAGCCAATAATCAGACTGCCAAACACGGTCCCAATTCCAGCACCGGATCCGGCTACACCGACTGTGGCGGCTCCGGCGCCGATAAACTTGGCTGCGGTGTCGATGTCCCGGCTCACCGCGCTTGTCTGGAAGGCCCTCAGTGCTACCTGAGTGAGGGGGCTCTGTGGCATCACAGCAACAGTGGTCTGGAATGAAAATGGCTCCAAAAAATTAGTGCGAGTGCTTCCCCAAACAGTGTGGCGCGAGAGTTATTCAGGAAATTCTCCAATTGAATCGAAATTCATGGTTGTGAATTCACACAGTCAATATATTTTTTTTTAACATATCCCGCATATTCACCCTTTCCGTGCTCAAGCCAACTTCATGTCTAGTAAAACGGGGCTTTGGTGGCAATTTGTGGCATTTTAGTGCCAAGGAACTATGTTGAAGCAAGGGGAGGAGCTTCTTTTTGTCAGGTCATGGCCTTGTCTATTTCAATAGGTACTTTATCACCATCTTGTGGCATCTAGAGACAAGTACATTTTTCCGGTCACATTGGATATACTCAGTAAAAAAAACAATGTCCTTTTGACATTTTTCTACTATAAAATGCGCATTGACTCAAAAAAGTCACAAAACGCAGCTTGCTACATGTGAAGTAGTGACAGGCAGGGATTAAGTCAATGGCCAAAATGTTTATAACGTTCATATTTGGGCAAAAAAAAAATAAAAAATCATCTTGTTTACAAATCTATATTGTCATGTGTTTTTTCTTTTTAAGACAAGAAAAAGGTTGTGCTTTACTAGTCAAGGTAAAGCAGCACCTTTTTTGTCTTAAAAAATAAAAACCACAAGACGATAAATCACATTTTGACAAAAAAAAAAAAAGTTTTTGCCTTAAACATCTCATCTTGCTGGCCATCTCTGCTAAAATCGGCTACATGCTTAGTTTAACAGATCATTCAATTATACCTGTAAAATTAAAGGCTTAATAAACATAGTATAATCAGTATATGGTTCAGTTTTCCTTTTCTGAAAAATTACTTAGGCTATAATTTTAGAAAGGTGACAACGTGCAACATTTACTACAGGTATCTTCAGTCAAAGCTACTGTAGGCTCAAAAAATGACTTGGTTGAGTTCTCGCTCTTTGTATATTAAAAAGCGGCTGAAATTGCAGCAGGTATGGTTTTATCTTGCTCAAGAGCCACTAGTACAAATACATTCTTACCTCTGTGACCTCAGGCCTGGACAGCACAGAGGCAGACAAGGGTCTATAAAGAGCCCGGGACCCAGCACGGACCTGCAACAGCACAGTACACAAAGCCATATATTTACTCCATTGGTATATCAACAGATACGCAAAAGATGAAGAACAATCACTCAGAATGATAATCAACACAGCATAATCACTCTGTATGACCAGCAACATTGCACAATTCTCAACAGTGGCAAACCTGTAGCAAGTGACGTCAATTCTGTATAACTTTCCTATGAGGAAAAGCTAACAGTAATCACTGATTTAACTTAACATCAACAATCTTCATTAAAGTGAGCTTGAACAAGCATAAAATGTTGTTTTCTAGCAGCTTTAAGCTCTATGGTAGCGTAGGCTAAATGACCTTAGCTAGTAGCTCTCATTGTTCATGATAGCTACAGGCTAGGATAAAAAGCTAATTGTAGTTTGTGATGAAAGTGAAATTGCTTTGTTGAAAAATAAACACTGTATGGAATGATTGTATGAAAACGACCGTCAAAGTCCGTGTTAGCATTAGCCACATAGCAAAGCTGCAGATACCCTTGCCATTCAAGCTGCTGTCAAGTTCATTCATAGGCCCACCGCGGTTTGACGGTGATAGTCAAGGCGTAGGGCTTCATTTGACATCGTTAAAATGCACAGACGGCGTTAAACTCACCAGAGCCGGCGTGGAAACGAATTTTGCACAGGCGTACATTTTCTACTTCAGGTAGTTTTTAACCGGTTCGGTCAAGTCTGGTTGAAGCCCGGGTCTCTCTGAGGAGGGAAGAGCGGACAGGACTAAGGTCAAACGGGTGTTAAAATGCTCCACAGAGAAAATGAAGTAATTCGTATGTACATCGATATCTATTCTCCAGCCTATCGCACTTTGCATGCATCGACTCTACGTTTGACAAGAGGATGAGGAGGGATATCGGATATGTTTCTCACACGGACATCCATTACACACTTACCGACTGCAGAGGACGAACCACAGTGGCCGAATGCGCATGCGTAGCGGGATATAAGCAGAGACCCGGATGATGACAGAGGAAGGTCATTTCAATACAACTTTATTTACACGAACAAATCGCAAAGTTATTCATCTAACAAACTTCAGCTTTTTTTTTTTTTTAAATTTATCGTAATATATGAATGTAATCAATAAAAATAAATATGTATACATTTAAGAATAATATATTTTTATTTATAAAAAGTATAATATATTTGAGGAATACAAACGATGACTGTAACAAATAGTTTTAATGAGAAGAAGGTCAGTTTATGATTTTTTGGGCGGTTCAATTTTGCTTTGGCTGAACCTGACCATTTTGTACAAATTCAAGGAATGTGTTCTTAAAAATACTTTTAATACTAAGGTTATAAACAAAAAAAAAGATTAAATGCTAAGAAAATAATAAATACATTAGCACAAAAAGTGAGTCCTTGCAATATAAAGCCTTCAGAACATTTATGAATGAAAAATAAATGTGGGTTACAACATCATACAGTACATGTCTTTTCCTGTACCTTTATATTTGTGTACTGGTTAGTAAGGACAGTGCAGTTGAGCTCAAAATATTAGACCCTGTTTAACTTTATTTTTCTCTCTTCAAAAAAAAAAAGCATCTTGTCCTAGTGTACCACCATCATCACCTGTTGTGACGTCAATTTAGCGCGCAAAAACTTAATACAATGATGTCACTGATTTGTTCTTGAATATCTATTTTAACAGAAAGCACACAAAAAAATACAGTATTTTTGTACCCATTCCTATGTACACTAAAACATCCTGAAAGCATGTCCTGCAAAAAATAAGGTAATTCTAGCAAATGCCCAGTAGAGGCCGCAATAGAGTCTAATTAAGGCTGCCTTTTAATGTTGGACAAAAGCCATCAACAGAAAACATTGCTTCAGGATATACAAAAACAGACATATATGAGCCTCATCATACACAAATCAACAATCATCTCAAATAAATTCCAATATCTTAATGAAAATGAAAAATAGATACCTAGATAAATAACTTTATACATCCACAAGGGACATTCACTGTTCTCTTCACAATGTCCACATAAATACATAAAAGCACACACTATTACTGATAAGAATAAAAATAAAAAAAAAAGAAGAAAATTAAATGCAATAAAAAATATTCATTTCCCTCACAGGATTACTAAAGTACTGTATCTATCAATCTAGCTCTCATTCAGTCTCGTTTTAAAAGTGTGCTGCTAATTTTCCATGCCTGTGATTAAAGTCTCCATGTAGGGCAGCGCCACTCAGAGGCAGCCGCTCCTTACAGGTCAAAGCTAACCATATGATAAAACATGAACTTTACAATGAATTAATTGCAGGCCGGCGCATATCAAAGCGGCCGTTAACTACGCCGGGTCAATGTCACACTGTCTAATTAACCGGGCCCTGGCTGTGTGGTCCTACACGGCTGTGGAAGGAAGGTGGGAGAGAGGCGGCCATCTCACGCGCACCCCCCACCCTTTCAACACCTTCCACTTCCTCCCATTCAGAAGCGAGCACGCACCCGCTGTCTGACTTCTTGCATAGAACACTCGGAGACATTCCATTTGCATGCCCGCCCCATCAAGCTGGATGCACTCAGACTGGTAATAAAAGGCATTGACCCCCTTAACCTTTATGAATTACAATTTGTGCCTGCAGCGCGTCCTGTCAAGAGGCCTCAAAAAAGCAGGCACCTCGCTCGGGCGGGGCGCGCGCGTGTTGTTTTGCAGTTGTTAAGGAGAGGGGGAAAAGGTTTTTACAGCTCCTCGTCGGGGCTCCTGACAAGCGGGGAGGCGGCGGCCTGACAGCGGGAGCGGCGTCGGGGAGGGACTGCTCCTCGCTGATGGCTCAATGCTAATCTCCATTCCTGGATGCTGCATGGAAATACATACACGGGGCTCTTTTCTTTTGTGTATCACTTGCCTGTAAGGCTACACTTGATCTGTGTTCCGCCTCACCTCTCTGTCTCACATACCAAAGCAGCTTTTTACTTTCCAAGAGTTCAAAGCAGGTAAGACTGTGATGAAAGCATATGGCTGCCTTTTACACGGCAGCTTGTCTGCGCGATAGCAAATAGCAAGCTACATCTGTTTTAAATATCCAAAAGAAATGTAAAAATGAAACACGACTTGAAAGACTCACACATGTTCCTCAATGACGTTTTGCTACAATGATGCACCACATGATGGCTGTTTTTGCCAAGAGTTCTATTACTGTGGGTTCTGTTCATCCAGTAAACCCTCTGATTAAGTGGGACTGGGATTTGGGTGTGAAAGGTTTTGTTTTTTTAAATGATTTTTGCTGTTGCTTAAGTGTTGAAAGTTTTATGAATATAGCAATGATCACCTTATCCGCACCTTATCCCAGACCTTCAAACCGCACAGGAATTAACTCATTCACTCCCAGCCATTTTCACTGAAGCAACCCCCTTTGCTTCCGGCTGTTTTACTGGATTTTGACTGATTTTGCAAGGCCCAGAGAATATTGTGTTCTATTGCTATAAAAACATGGAATCTACCAAAAGAAACATTATGTTTCTGTTTTGCTGCAATTAGCATTAGAAGATAGCTAAGTTTCTTCATTTTTTCACAAATCTGTTTAGAACTGTGGGTAAATTAGCTTGTTTTCAACATGGCCCTAGTTGATCTCTTTTGCCGTTTTTGTAATAACTATTATTTCTTCAAACGTTCTCTGCAGTTGAGAGGCTGCATCAAAGCCTTCTGTATGCTCTAGCATAAAAAATAAAATTAAAAAAATCATAAAAACTTATAAATACGTCTTTGGGACACTTAAAATATTAAAAATAGAATGTTGTGTTCTATTGCAATAAAAACATGGTACCTACCAAAAGAAAGATTAAAGTCTGTTCTTTCATTAGGAAAAAAAGTACATTTCTATCGGCTTCCGTTTTGCAGCAATTAGCCTTAGAATATAGCTAAGTTTCATCATTATTCACAAATCTATTTTAAACACTAGTGAAAAGAGCTTTTTTACAACATGGCCCTGGTTAACCTCATACTCTGCTGCCACCTTCTGGCCATTTTTTGTAATAACTACCATTGCTTTAAGCGACCTTTTCAGGTCAGAGGCTGCATCAAAGACTTCTGTATGCTCTAGCATAAAAAACAACATAAAAAACGAATAAATACGTTTTTGGGACCATGGCAATATTTAAAATAGAACCCAGGGTCAACAGATACGACGAAAACAGCGGAGGCCCCCGGAACCGAACCCTGCGGAACACCATGCGTTCCGTTATACATGTCAACTCCTATTGCACATTTTCGTCTGACCACTTTTTTTGGGTTAGTACGAAGGGACTGCAATAATAACGAAATGGCACGACGTACCATCACAGGTCGACAACTGAGCACCGCACAGGCCAAGCAATGTAGCGTGATCACCTGCAGCCAATGTATCAGTCCAGAAAAAAAAACCCACTCATTTGCATGTATTTAAATAAGTGCTAGTATGAATTTATGGATGGATTACTTGCAATCAAATGATGTTTCTTTACACGGCGGCGACTTTTAACACCTTTCAGCTCCGCCTCCCTGCCTCTGTTCAACATCAGGAAATGCAGACATGCAGCGACTGTGTGAACACAAGCGTGGCTGACAGGGGGCAGCTGTGCGATGATTGGTTTACGGAGCGGCGCTTTCTCCGGTGTCTTCAAGGTCACCGGGATTTACAATCAAACGCCTTATGACACTTCAGTAAAAAGCTGATGACGGAATAAGAAAACAACACGGGCCCTTCAGAGGAATCTTCTTGACCTCGTAGCGTGCGCCATTACCGGGATGTACTGTTGCCTGTTTTTACGGCGTACCGAGAGAAGATATACACGCCCCGTTTTAGCACACAGAAGGCTGTTAAGGCGACATATGGGGAATGTATTTGATTGACGTATATATGACGTGCTCTGGATGGTAGATTAGGAGAATGCTGTGCTTCATTCTCTAGTCAAAATGCATTTCGAAAAGAGCAATTAAATATTAAGACCATTGTGCAATACTGGCGTGCTGCCCCCTATTGAAATATTATTGCCATTGTTGATGGTGATTTACTGTATTCAGCGTGACACATAGACACTGTGCATGTCTCTTATCGCCATTTTGATTTTGATGAGGTCCATCTTTATAACAGTCCAAGCAATTCAAGGAGCTTGAAAAATGATGTGATTTAAAACTAGGGCTGAATGATTTTGAAAAATAATGTCATTGTGTTTTAACATATACATAATGTATGCATAAAAGAAAAAACAAAATAAATCATACTGACCGACGGAAATGAAGCCCATTTTTACCCCAAACTGCAGCCTTTGCTAATTGAAAATTGCATTCTACTACTTTCCGATGTCGATTTGAATTTGATGAACTCATTCACTGCCATTGACGGTTACAGACGTCAAATATTCATTTAAACCATTTCTATTAGTTTAACATTTTTTTTCCACTTTTGTCAACACGTATTGTACATTTAGAACAGATATAAAAATTTGTAATTAATCGTGAGTTAACTCGTGAAGTCATGCAATTAATTACGATAAAAAAATGGAATCGCCCGACGCTCCTAATTTTTAATAATCTTTTATTTTTTGAAAAAAGATTATTTAAAAAAAGAAAAGAAAAGATTATTAAAAATTAGGGCGTCAGGCGATTCAATTTTTTAACTGTAATTAATCACATGACTTCAATAGTTAACTTATGATTAATCACAATTTTTATGTCTGGTCTAAATGTACAATATTTTTTCTAATTTTTAATAATCTTTTCTTTTTTGAAAAAAAGATTATTTAGAAAAAAGAAAGAAAAGATTATTAAAAATTAGGGTGTCAGGCGATTACATTTTTTAACTGTAATTAATCACATGACTTCAATAGTTAACTTATGGTTTATCACAATTTTTATATCTGGTCTAAATGTACAATATTTTTGCAAATTTTTAATAATCTTTTCTTTTTTGAAAAAAAGATTATTTAAAAAAAAAGAAAGAAAAGAAAAGATTATTAAAAATTAGGGTGTCAGGCGATTACATTTTTTAACTGTAATTAATCACATGACTTCAATAGTTAACTTATGGTTTATCACAATTTTTATATCTGGTCTAAATGTACAATATTTTTTCAAATTTTTAATAATCTTTTCTTTTTTGAAAAAAAGATTTTAAAAAAAGAAAGAAAAGTAAAGACTATTAAAAATTAGGGCGTCAGGCGATTAAATTTTTTAACTGTAATTAATCACATGACTTCAATAGTTAACTTATGATTAATCACAATTTTTATATCTGGTCTAAATGTACAATATTTTTTCTAGTTTTTAATAATCTTTTTTTTTGAAAAAAAGATTATTTTAAAAAAAAGAAAGAAAAGAAAAGATTATTAAAAATTAGGGCGTCAGGCGATTCCATTTTTTAACTGTAATTAATCACATGACTTCAATAGTTAACTTATGATTTATCACAATTTTTATATCTGGTCTAAATGTACAATATTCTTTCTAATTTTTAATAATCTTTTCTTTTTTGAAAAAAAGATTATTTAAAAAAAAAGAAAGAAAAGAAAAGATTATTAAAAATTAGGTCATCAGGCAATTATTTTTTTTATTGTAATTAATCACATGACTTCAATAGTTAACTCATGAATAATCACACATTTTATATCTGTTCTAAATTTTTCTAGTTTTTCATACTGTTGTTAACAAAGTGGAAAAAATGTTACACTAATAGAAATAGTTCAAATGAATTTTTGACGTCAATAGCCGTCAATGGCAGTGAACGAGTTAATTGTTCAGCCCCAATATTAACACAAGCTGTGTTTCAAAACAAATGACCTTTTTTCAATCTCTTATATCGGCAGTGTTTACCTTGAGATGTTTACCGCAAAGGTCTCTGGAGCACATCGTACAGATTTGGGGAATATGAGGCCGTCCCAACCATTCTTGGTGGGAGAGCCCCTTCCTGCTTTTAATGGCCTGACCTCCATCCCAGTTCAGAGAGCTCATAAAGGTCGTCTGGTGGAGGTCCTGGAGCTGCACAATGTCACTCGCAGACGCCCGACTCGGCAAGATCTGGAATGCTCAATTAGTTGCTTTTATAGGCCCCATTAATATACATTAGCTCTCTTTCCAATGGCGGTCACAGAGGAAAGGCTTGCTGCTGGCGACTTATCGGCCAGGCAGCACTTAAACTCTTTTTGGCTCTCGTAAAAAATACTCTTTAAATACTCTTTAAAAGCACTTTAGTCATTCTTTTTCTAAATGTTTTATTACCATATTTAAAATAATAATACGGCACACATTTTATACCATTATATTTATGTACAAACAGAAATCATGTAATGTATTTTTAATTAGAAAAATACCACACTGTTAAAAGGTGTGCATCTCTCCAATAAAAGACGATTTCGATATGTATCTCGATAAATGGGGTGCGATACGATTCAAGGGCGGTTCATTTTAACGTGGAAAGATGCGATTTGGTGAGATTTCGATACAATTTGTTATTGTTGGGAGAGCCTCGTATTCCATATAGATATATATTAGGGGTGTGCGTCTCTCCCAATAAAAGACGATTCGATATGTATTTCGATAAATGGCGTGTGATACGATTCAAGGACGGTTCAAGTGGAACGATTTGATTCGGTTTAATTGGAGCATTTATATATATATATATATATATATATATATATATATATATATATATATATATATATATATATATATATATTAGGGGTGTGCATCTCTCCAATAAAAGACGATTAGGTACGTTTCTCGATGTATTTTAATGTGTAATGGATTCGATCCACACACATCTAAATCAAAACTGCTGCTCCGATTCAAACCGGTTGTGATTACACCTAAACACAATGTGGTCCTGTGCTTTATAAAACATACTTTAATCATTTAAGTATTTAAACCATTTTAGCCATATTTTTTGTTGTTGCTTCAATTCAACGACATTCTATTGCGAGAGCCTGCCACAAACTGTTCTTTGCAGAGGATAAAGAACATACACCTGTGATTATTGTACACAAGTGCTATATCAACATTTCTAAAAACGTACAGCATGCTAAATACAGCTTTAGCGAATATCTGACGAGAGTCAAAAAATATTAGGAGCTGCCTGCAGTACTGTTGTCCACCACTGCAAACTACAACCACAATAATAAAGTAATAGCCTCAATCAAAGCTGAGTATTCTCCTACTGCTGCAACACGACAACAGAAGCCCACACACAATCTGGTACCGCTCCTCCCGCACAATAAAGTGATCTGGCACCCGAGCCAGCCGAATCCATCATGGCACTTTATTATCCTGTCACCGGTGTGCTTCCTGCAAGTGTGTTTACCCCGTCCATGGCCCGAACCCGGCGTTGGCTGTTCAGTGTACATTAAGACGGACATAATTGAGATTGTGGGCGTCCCAAAGTGCAGGGCTCAACCTGTTGTCGTTAATCCGTCATATTGCGGCGAGCGGTCGGTCCACCTTGAAGGCGCGGACGGCGCTTTGTTGTTCAAGGCGGAGGGTCGCACCTTTTTGAAGTTTATTGCTTTGCCACCAACGGGGAAGCCAAAGAAAATGCCATCAATCACCCCAGCCCCCCCCCCCCCCCTTCCCGATTTCAATTCTTCTGCTGTGCTTCTAATCCGTGTTAGGTGCTTTATGATGGTGAGTGATTCTCTTGCATAACTCATCGCCTCGTTGCCGGTGCGAAGGATCGGAGGCTATCACGGGAAAATAAGTCGCGCGAGCATCGGTTCTTCATTCGTCTTTGTAATAAGCTAAATTATGCAAGCAATCAATGTGGAATAATTGCTAACGGCAACAGCGTCACATTCCTTTTGCAAATGAGTTTACCTTCCTCACCTTACAGAAAATTACATCTCTTGGAAAAGAAGTTAGAAAATAACCCGATTGTAAATGAAAGCTTGGATTCTGTTGGAAAGCATATTTCATGGAATCACAACTCGTTAGAAATAATAGCTCATTCCTGCCTGGGTCGGCCTGCTATTAATTACCTGGTAAATGAGACCTGTCCGTTTCTCAAAGTGGTTGCGAGGTTTCGCCAAAGAAAAGCAAGTAGCGATCAAAGTCCATTTCTGTCATCATAATTCTAATTGTCAGCATCACCTTTTTCCCGAGATTAGAATGCCGGGTTTTTATTAAGTGGCTCAATTTGCCGCCGTTTCGCATTCCCCTCGTATTATGACAGTGTCATTCATGCGTGCTTGTGAATCCTCCTGTGCGACGTGATTTATTCAACATGGAAGCAGGAGGAGGCTGCCATGAAATTGCATTTAATTGATGGCTATAGAAAGCATCTAAAAGGTAATCTGGTGTCTTTACACCCAACAAATAGCAGCAATAACCACAGTTGGCTTTTTTTTCCTTTCTTTTTTTATCTCATCATGCCAACCTTTTAGCTACCCGTGATTTCATTCACATTGCGAAAAACGAGGATGTAAGGACCTGGCTCTGTCTTCACAATCGGGTTTCTTTTATAGCACGCTGTTATATCAGCCCGGAGACTCATAAGTTATGAAATGTCAGGATCCTATGCATTCTAATTGAGTGTGGAACAGTTAATGGCTGTGGAAATTCAGCCGCTTGACGTCTTATTCCCCCGCGTGCTGTTACACAGCCTGGCCCATGAGCCTCAATTAAATGACAAAATGGGCCCATTCTTGAAAATAACAATAAAAACAGCAGCATGTACGCCGATAATTCCGGGTCTCGCCTTGAGTCAACAATGGCCGCAACCTGCACAATGGTAAAAAAAAAAAAAAAGAGGCTAAAAACAGAGATGGCGTGGATGTAAGTAGGGGTGGGAATCTTTGAATGTCTCACGATTCGATTCCGATTTTTGGGTCTGATTCTGAATCGATTGAGAACGATTTTTGACAATGATTTTTGCTTCAATCTATAGATGTTCAAGGAATTGTAATGATCTACTCCAGTCGGACTCGCTAATGCTAATTAGCGCGCTACTCGCGGCACCTTTATCACTCAAAAGAACGGCTCCACGCTGCAAACAAACAACTTTTATTGGAATAACTTGATCGTGACTTTTTCCTTCTACTCTCTAATGTGACTACAACTTAACAGTGTATTTAGACTGCGTGGGAACCACACTGCCCCTAAGTGGCCAAATCGGGTACAACATGAACAGCACTCCAAATAAAGGCACACACAGACAAAGGCAAGGCAGTATAAAATAATTTAAATAAAATCGATTTTGGGACATTTCAAATCGATTCTGGATCGATTGGCTGGAGAGAAGAAAAAAAAAATTCTCTCCAGCGAATCATGTAGCGTGACGTCATCTGTAGGCGACCCCGAAACGATCTGGCAGCCCGATCCCATCTGGTACCGACACACGGACCTGAGGAATGAGCTCACTTAGCGCTAGCTAGGACAAGGCTAGCACAACATGACGGGGAGGAGAAAAGAAAACTACTTCAAGATGTTTACTGCCACTCTCAGTTCAAGTTTACAAACAAACTAAACATAAAACGGAAAATTACTTGGGGTGTACAGTATTTAAAACAACCACATAGCTTTGCCATGGGAAAGTCCAATTAGCTTAACGCTAAAGATGCTAAGCGCCATAGACAAGCTAAGCATCAGTGTTTTGGTCTTTTTGGGGGGTGGGGTGGGGGTGTGTAACAGACGGATGTCAATTTCATCCATTTCAATGTGGAACTAAGTGTTCCAAGTTACAAGCGTGATCACGGAATGAATTAAACTCGTAACACAGGGCACCACCGCGTCCTCAAAGTGTGACACACATACAAGCGCACGTAGCACACAACGTGCCCACAGGACACACTGTTTTTCTTCCCTCAGATTGAAACCTACTTTTTCCTGCCAAACTAGAACATGTCCCTAAATAATAAACACGTGTCACCCGCCATCTTACCGCGTACTTTTGTCTAAACTTTTAAAAACCTGGAATCAATAAATACACATTAAACTGCATCAACTATATTAAAATTCTTTTTCCCCACAAACCCTTGCTTATTATTTTTTACAACTCTTTGACTTGACCCCCTTTTACTACATCACTGATGGCGTGCAAAAAACAAAAAAAACAAAAAAACAACTAAATTGCTTTTCAATACCTCAATTTATAGCACACCGTAAATGGAATTCAAAGTACAATGCAGTTGGAAATGAACATTGACAAAGCTTTTGGCTCCGGCGTCATTCCGGTGGCCAGAAGAAGAAAAAGAGAATATTCATTTTACGGTTGGCTCACAATCCCATTAAAAGGCAGAAGCTACATTTCCACGCATGCAGTATAAATGTAATATACAAGAGCGGGAAGGAGACAGATGGCGGCGTGAAAAGCTCTCGCGCCGGCGACTCTTGTGAAGTACGCGGCCAATGAAGGAGCCCGGCAAAACACCAGCCGGGTCCAGATTAGCTCTATTAATACGAGTTCATGTGCGAGCATCATGTGCACGTCCACGCGCGCTCCAAGTTCACGTCTGATTGTGCCGCTTTCGTCGTTTGCAAGGAATTACCATCCTATTTATTTATCCCGGCTTTTCTGTCACTCACAGCGATAATCAGTAGAACTGATTCAAATTCGGAGAAAATGAAGGATGCTTTCCTTCCCAATTTTCAATTTGGAAGTGGCAACTATGGCCATGATGAATGTCTGAATAGTCCATCTTCTTCCTCTCATTTCTGCTAACCTTTCCTGACAGCTTCGATATTGCCTACCTGGTCATTTGCCCGGCAATAATTGGCATTGTGAGATTTCGCCCCCCCCCCACCCGCTTTTTTTTAACAAGGATTCTTAACACCCTCTGTAGGTGAAAAAATGCAATTACAAACACAAGTGGCCTAGCGTGACTGGTCATCAGCAGCTGCCGCCGCCGTACCCGGGTCCAAACTGGCTCCGTTAATGAAAAACCAAAACCACGCACATATAGATTCAGCCAACATTTGCCGCAACTAAAACTTTAATTAAAATATATGAAGCCGTTTTATTGATTAACAGCGTTGGTGATTAAACGGAACGTCTGATACTTTTTTTTTTGGTGGGGGGGGGGTTCTCTCTCAGAGATCATTTATTGTCGCGCGGGCGCGTTTATTGATAAGCGCTTCGGATGAATACAGATGCGGCTCTCACTGATGGAGTGATCATATTGTGCCAAACATCGGGCCGAAGCGGGAACAGCTGCCGCGGCTCTTTTTTGCGCTCGGGAGCCCGCGTTTCGCCAACGCCATGTAAAGCTGCGAGCGACATCACGGCGGCGCCTGAACATCCATATGAATTTTATGACACATTACCAAAGCTCCCTCATCTCTGTCCGGCACTAAAACCTTAATCATTGGGCTAATTGCAAAGGCTATATTCTCCCTCTTTAGCTCTCCGTCCTTGGGTGATTACTTTTTGTGTTCGATAGCAGGCTTATCCTTTAATTAAAAGGATTATTAACCTTTAAAACAAAACCACGTGAGAGTGCTACATGTGATGAAGGTACTGTATTTCCCTTTCCAAAAAAAAAAAAAAAAAAAAGATACGATCCATATTTTAACCCTAGAAAAGAGACTCGGCTGGTCAGATGGCTTAAGAGCTGTTGTACTATATGTTCGCATATTCCCAAAAGAACACTCGAAAATACAATTTCCTTGTGTATGGCTATGAAGCAATGCTGTTGGCAAGCTCAAATGCCAAGCAAAGGATAGGACAGACTGCCACAAAATACGAATGGAAAATAAGAATGGTGGTCACAGTAGTCGTAGTGGTATTAGGTAGTTGCAGTATTTCGCTGCCGTCGGGCCAGAACCTCGGACCAAAACTTTTGTTTGTTCAACCATTAACTCATCCACTGCCATTGATGGCAAAAATAAATAAATAAATTGTTTAATATTTTTTCCACTTTTGTTAATAAAAGTATGAAAAACTACAAAAAAAAGATATTGTACATTCACAACAGATATAAAATTTGTGATTAATCGTGAGTTAACTAGTGAAGTTATGCGATTAATTACGAAAAACAATTAATCGCCTGACGCCCCTAATTTTTTTTTTATAATCTTTTCTTCTTCTTTTTTAATTTTAATTATTATAATTTTTTAATAATCTTTTTTTTTTTAAAGACAATTTTTTAAAATGAAAATTAGGGGCTTAAGGTGATTAAATTTTTTTTATCATAATTAATCGCATGACTAGTTAACTCATGATTAATTACAAATTTGATTCTAAATGTAAAATACTTTTTTCCCCCTAGGTTTTCATACTCTTGTTAACAAAAGTGGGAAAAATGTTAAACTAATAGAAATAGTTTAAATGAATTTTTGACGTCTATAGCCGTCGATGGCAGTGAATGAGTGAAAGTCAACCTTAAACATTTCTTGACATTAATATGTTATATGTGACCTTACTCGTCTAAACATCACATTCTGATTAGTATTACATTTGTGGAATAAGAGTTATGAAGCAAAATCCAGCCATTTTTATCCATCTCAGGGTGCGGCCATTTTGCCACTTGCTGTCGACTGACGATGACATCAATGTTGCTCAGGGCTCAGGCAACGACCAATCACAGCTCACCAACCAGCTCGCAAGTGGCAAAATGGCCGCCCCTGATATGGATAAAAACAGCTGGATTTTGCTGCTTAACTCATATTGCGCTAACACAATATTAACCAGGATACCGTATTTAGACCAGTGGGGCTGCAAAGAACATATTATTGTCCAAAAAAATTGGAGGGTTGACTTCTCCTTTTAACATTGTATGATCAAAGAGAGCAAGCCATTTTTTAATACTTTACATAGGTCAATAATACGTAAAAATGACACCCACTCGTGTGGACGGACTCAAAGTAAAGATTTTTTTTTTTTAAATATTAAAGTTGACTGCATCAATGTCTTCATCAAAATCAAACAAAAGGAGTGCCTAAAATCATTTTTTATTTAGATCATCAGATCCAGATCAATGTCATCCGTATCTTGTTGTAATTAAAGTCAACAGAATGCTGACTCATGACACTCAGCATAATAACAATCACTAAGCTCTGGCCAGCAAAGAGACAAGCAAGCACAAGGTGAATCGGCCAAAGTATCAATGATACACAAACTAATTAGAATACTGACAATGAAACATTTGCCATGACTTGCCTTCAAGGATTTTCACCTTCAGCTAAGGTGAGTTCAGAGGTCAAAGTCAAGCTAAGTGGGCACGTGCTAGAAAATCACTGGCAATCTGGGACTAATAACAATGAGTTTGTGGGATTGAGGAGAAAGATGTACAATGCATGAACACTTGATTTAGTTTTTCAGTTCATAAATCTTATTTAGGCTATAAGAGTCACAGCAATGAAGCATTTTGCTCAACAAGACTGATACTTGTGTAAAAAAAAAAAAAAAAAAAAAAAAAAAAGACCTCAAGTACTCATGTAAAAAAAACAAGTGTAATTAATTGCAAACAAAAATGTATGAATTTCTGACAATATATTGCAAACAATTTTCCCACAAAATAGTTTTACATTCTGCCCGTATGGAGAATAAACTCACATTACATTTCACTTGCTGTTTACCAGCTAGCGTTAGCTCAACTTTTATGCTAGCAAAAGCTGTTCCCATAACTTTGCCAACGTTGTGAACTATATTAACTCATTCAGTTTTTTTCCACTTTTGCTAGAGTATGAAAATCTAGATTTTTTTTTTAATTAATCGTTAGTTAACTAGTGAAGTCATGTGATTAATTACAATTAAAAATTTTAATCGCCTGACGCCCCTAATTAAAAAAAAATATATTATTAAAAATAAGGGGCACACATTTTATATCTGTTATAAATGAACAATACATTTTTTTCTAGGTTTTCATAAAAAATTAAGTGAATTGGAAAAAAATGTTAAACTAATAGAAATAGTTAACATGAATTTTTTTACGTCTATAGTCGTCACTGGCAGCGAATGAGTGAGTTAATAGCTAAATTCAATAATGAAAACAGAATAAAGCATCTTATTTTGCGTTCTCAAAGCACAGATACTTGGAAAATTTACTGAAGTACGGTAACCCAACATTCGTACTTAGTTTACTTCCCACTGCTAGCGTTTTGTGCCACCAACATAAACCGTGCGTGCTGCTGAGCGGAGTCATGAGCTGTTTGCCCATTCCTACGCCACACGCCGCAAGTGTTCATTTGAATGTCCTAATTAGTTAATTAGTTGGTGGTTAAGGATGATATGAGCATCTCATCAATCTCTCGATCTCTAAAAATAAACACACTGGGATGGCGGTGGCGAGTCATTAGAATACTGATGAGTGCGGGAAGAAGAGGCCTGCGAGCGACACTCCGCATTTCCGCACAGCAGCCGGCTTGTAAAAAAAAAAAAAAAAAAAGCGTCACGGCTGCGAGTTGTACGGATGACAGACCAAACATGGCGTGACGGGTTTACAGACAGGGCTGCAATTAATGTTTTTTTTTTTCCCCCTCTACACATAAACCTCACAATAAACAGGTATTCACTGTAAATACAATTAGAGCCTTAAAGCTGAGTACAAAACAAAGAGAAGCCAAGCCCTTTTTTCTTTTCACAATTTCTGACTTGGATATCGTGTAGACTTTTCGCAATTACCTCCTCGGGCAATGTCGCAGCAGTGGAACAGAAGACTACATGAAGAAAAAGAGCAGAAGAGAGAAAAGGGAGAACTAACTGGTTAAAAATAGTTAGCGTACGGCAGGCATTTGATTGAGCTCGCTGGGCTCCAAAAATCCCCTCTAATTATTCAACAGGATCCCCGTGTCATTGTACCCTATATGCGTTCCGTTGCGTGGAAGGAAGTGCAAGTGACTTCAACTAATATACATAATTCTGCTACTTAATTGGCACGGATCGGGGAGAGAAGTGGGCTAAGGAATCTCCTCAGAGACTAATGGGGGCACATATCATTGGCTCCATCAGAACAGCAGTCCCATAGGTGAAAGAAGTCAGCAAATATTTCACGAGATGTTCTATCAAAGTGCCTCACCTCTGGACTCCTGCGCACGCACGATCATGTAAAAAAAAAAAAAAAAAGTACAGCAAAGACTGCTGCCGCCAGGTATGGTATATTTATAGCAGGTGGAGCCGTGACTGATGGTAATTTTGTGGAAATTATGCGGGTGCACTGTTGCTGTCATAACAGTATGTTAGGCTTAATCAGGAAGGTTAACTAAACTAGTCATTTAAGTTATAAGTGGGCCACCGGTGTACATACGTGCTCACAGTCCGGCATTCGCTCTACACTTGTTTTCCCAAGGACTTGGAGCCACATTTAATCCCGTGTTGATTAACCCTGGAGAACCCACGGGGTCAAATTTGGCCCCTATAAATTCTGCTACCCAAATAACAAAGACCTCTTTTTATTTTTATTTTTTACAAATTTAACTTCAAAAGTCCAGAGTGCCACTTCTGACCCCTGCATGGGGCCATCTAGTGGATGAATATTGCACTTACATGAGCCAGAGTGGTGGTGACAAGATGGCTAAAATGCTACAAATAAAACAAAAAAATTATATTGTTCAATGTAGCTGTGTATGTGATTGATTATTTTAAATTCTAAATTCTAAATAGTTTACTGACAGTTTTTGTTATTCTGATTTTTCAAAATTATACCCCTAAATCCCAAAGGGTCAAATTTCGCCCTAATCCTAAATTAGGGAATAAATTGAAAAAAAAAAAACATTGAAAAAACATATATTTTGGTGTTCAGTGAACTTATAGCAGTCATTTAATGTAGAATTCATAATTTTCCAAAGAAGAAAAGCGTTCTTGGGTTCTCCAGGGTTAAAAGAAGTGGGAGAGATGTGGTTTAGGGCAAAAAAAATTAAACAGAAGCTCATAGCTTCTGCATGCTATAGCCTACATATTGTCACTGCTATGTGAAAAACACTTTTTTTATTTTTACGTTTTTGGTATATCTGCATTCAGCTTCATCCCCAAAACGTAAAAAAAAATGGACATAAGTGTTTTTCACATAGCATCTTAGTCGGGCATACTACAGTGTTTACATGATAGCAACCACTATGATACACAGAGGTTATCAACACGCATCTCATCTTGTGACAATTCCTTTCGACAAATCACCTTTGACCTTCCAAACATGAATGTGGACTACCACAAATATTTAAATAATGGCTCGCTTCCTCTTTTTTTAATTCAGTGCGGTTGGCTGGAAGCAAAACTTTTCAAATTGCTACACTGAAGAGCAAAACCATGGCACGTTAAAAGGCGCAACACTCTATCATCAAAACAAATTGTAGCCACTAAACTGGGGAAAGGCAGGGAATCGCACCAGCAACCTGGTGCTTGCTGGCAATTTTTTCAGTTACTGTTTCCAGAAAAAAGTACAGATTAGTACACTTGTAAATCCTGACCAGGCTAAATAATCTAATTTTGAAGGGAAAAAAAAGTAATAATAAAATTCACATGTTCAAGTAGGCTTTTCCCAACATTTTTTTGCTTTTCTAGCTAAAGCTAAACAAACATGGACAGAACATGCAAACTCCACACAGAACCCCTTGACTGTGGGCCACCGACCGGGCAGTGGAAATTGTTAGGGATGTAACGATATCTAAACATCACGATATGAACCTTACGATATAATTATCACGATATTGTGGGGAAGTTAGCGATATAAAAAAATGAGCTCATAAAAGCAATCCATATAAACAATCTACAATCTCTAGTAACACTTAATATTGAGACACTTACTTGCTAATTCACGCACACATTGAGTTCCTCCGCTTCATCTGACGATGAGCGCGGATTTTAAACATAGAAGGGCTGAAACATGCCTTATGAAAATTAAACTGCACTAAAAAAAACTAGCCGCCAGAGGGTGCTGGAGCTGCACAAATGGAAATGACGACGGGATGACGACGATATTGTGGCACTTTTAATATCGCGGTATCACGATATTGCCGTTATCGTTACAATGTGTTAATTTATAGTCCTGTATCCAGTGGAAACGGTAATAAGATACAAGGTATGTAAAAAAAAAAAAAAAAACTAAAGACATTATTTCAAATACAAGTTTTCGCCTTCGTAGTAACTTCAAGCACTTCTGGAAGGATTCTTTTAGGATACTATGTAGCTTTATTGTGGCGGCCATTTTGATGTCATCCATGTCGTCATAATGCGTCTCCTTGATGACATAATTGTGAAAGAGAAAAAAAATCAGATGGAGCCGGTTTGGCGAAATTCGCCTTCACGAAAAGTACGAACGGGTGAAGTTGGCGAGCCGAGTTCAGCTGCAACAACGGCTTCCACCATCTTACCGGTTTCGGCAGGCCCGCAGAGACGGATCATGAGCACAATATTGACTTTGAATTACAGCAATAGCTGGCGCTCATGCTGTCTCAGGACCATGCAGCGGATCAAACGCAAAGATCAGGCCAGGATTAGGAGAAAGCCACTGACGAGCAGCGAGCCGCCTCTCGGCTGCGCCGCGCCGCCCAAATCTCACGCTTAAGCCTTCCCCCCCCCCGCCTCGACACGTGTAACACAGATCCCTTACACTTGTCTAATTTAGATTTCAAAGACAAAATTGATCACAACCGCAAAGATCCAAGGATGAGGTCAAAGGCGGCGGATCGCCTGCGTCGACTTTTGTCAGGCTGGATCTATTGTGAGGGAAACGTTTCCTCCCTGAAGGTGAGGAATGTTACGTTTGCTCACAGGATGCAGCCATGTCCGTGCGACTCTGGCTTTTATTTTCCTTTTCCTGGCAGTTAAACACAAATAACAGCACGCATGATGCGCCGGGAGCCGACGCCACCTCTCAGGGAGGGACACGGGATACGACTGGAACGATGGGGCCTCGACTTCGGATCTGCATGTGCTCCGTCCTCTCACCATCATTAGATGTAATTGGGACTCAAGGCGAGGCATGTTCTTCTTTCCTCTGTGGAATGAAGCTGCTATTCCTGGTAGGACGGCCTACATGACATGGCCTACTATTACACACACACACACGTGAGCTCAACATATATGTGGAATCAAGTTAAAATCACAGTCCTGTGCCAGATAGACTATTACCATGTCAAAATAGCCTTTTTAGCCAACCCAAGTGCTGCTGAGTGTAGAATTCACAGTGGTGTGTTATAAGGTTACAAAAAAAGTATTTTTCCCTGTACTGTATTTTCCCTCATTGACAGAAAAAGACAAACGTGTCAAAAACAAAGTTGGTACTAAACAAGTAGTAAAACAAAAAAATTGCCATTTTTGACCCCTAAATATTGTGATTGCGATGTGATCATTTTTTTTATCTTTTTTTTTTTTTCATTCACTCCCAGCCAGTTTCACTGAAGCAACCCCCTTCGCTCACGGCTGTTTTACTTGATTTTGACCGATTTAGCGAGGTCCACAGAATATTGCGTTCTATTGCTATAAAAACATGGAACCTACCAAAAGAAAGATTAAAATCTCTTATTTTATCAGGGAAAAAGTATATTTGTATCCGTTTCCGTTTTGCAGCAATACGCATTAGATTATAGCTAACTTCAACACCACAAACCTGTTTAAAACACTGAGGAAAAGAGCTTGCTGCAACATGACCCTGGCTGATCTCTTATACTCTGCTGCCACCTGTTGGCCGTTTTTTGTAATAACCACCATTGCTTTAAGACAGAGGTCCCCAACCCTGGTCCTCAGGGACCGGTATCCAGCCTGTTTTCCATGCCTCCCACAGCCAACACAGGTGATTCATATCATCAGCTAACCAGCAATCTCTGGAGAAGGCTGATAACGATCTCCACCTGTGTTGGCTGTGGGAGGCATGGAAAACAGGCTGGATACCGGTCCCTGAGGACCAGGTGTTGGGGACCTCTGCTTTAAGCGACCTCTTCATGTCAGAAGCTGTATCAAATCCTTCTGTATGCTCAAGCATAAGTAAAAACATAAAAAATGTATAAATACGTTTTTGGGAGTGCAAGACTTTTGGGGTTTGAATGAGTTAACAAACACATGGAATGAATTCATCTGTATTATAAGGACCGGATATCGGTGTCGGGCTGATACCTGACCTATTTCAAAGTATCGATACTTGTGACAGTAGCCAATATTCACTTGTGACCGTTTTATGATCAGGAAACTAAGAAATTAGAAGAATAGAAAATTGCCATTAATTTAGAGCGATCTTACTAAAAAAATGCTATATTGGGATATATCTGTCTATTTTTTGGGGGGAAATGTCAGTATTGGTGATTACTAAAGAGTTGAGTTGAGTGGTGTCGCACATCCTTAACTCTTTGACTGCCAGACGTTTTCAGAAAAGGGATGCCGTGGGTGCCAGCCGATTTAAGCATTTTTGACTGATCTTTCAAGGTCCACAGAAAATTATGTGTTTGGACTATGGAAACACACATACTACCAAATGAAAGATTGGACTCTCATCTTTCATCAGAAAAAAAAAGTTTGTTTCTACCTTATTCCGTTTTTGAGTAATCAACAATGGAAAATGGTTAGTTCCACCTCTGTTTTGAAAAAAAAAAAAAAACGTCTTTTAACGTCTTTGGCACTCCTCCATAGGATTTTACTAAACGTTATTGGCAGTCAAAGAGCTATATATCCCCCCCCCCAAAAAAAACAGATTTATTATACATGTTTTGTTCTTATAGGTTAAGCTTAGAAGGGGAAAAAAAGCTACTACATTGAAATGCAGCAGTTTCACTCGTCTTTTGTTTCGTGACCTCCGCCTGTGTACCTTTTCCCCACCTTGGTATGAAAGCCCTCACGCCATCTTTAGCATTTAGAATTAATTGCACAGTTATCCTCAAATTAATTCCTAACTGTTTTACAACACACAGAGAGAAAAGGGCAAGCCAATTATTATTCTGTTTTCACCTTACAGAGGGGGATATTATGCAAATCATCCTCACTACATGTGAGGGAAAAGGGGATTTATTTTGCTCAGCAGATGTTGCCAAGACAGTCGTGCGTTTGGTGGGAGGAGAACGGTGGAGGTTGGTAGTAGGGGTGGGGGTCGGGGAGATGCTGTGAAGAACCCCTCACTCAACCTGGCCTCCTACGGCCTCCTTATCCGGGCAATCATTTCAAACAAACAGCTGATTATTTCCAAATTGCACTTCATTTTTTCTGCATTGGTACATTGAGATACAAGACATGTTCATAAATAAAAACACTTGTATCTTAAAACATGTTTTCCCATTGAAATGAATGGAAACGCCGTTAATCCGTTCCAATCTGCCATTCAAAAAATATACAGTACATTTTTGTGTTTTAAGAATTAAACATTTCTTGCATCATGGTTTAATGCTGCAATCCAATTAATTGTGCTGCTTCTTCTCTGGAGTGCCTGTGTTGGCCACAAGGAGGCAATATAATACAATAACTTTCATATTATGATATTAAAATTGCCACGTCATTGTTGGCGTCATGTTCCGATGTGAAAAGCAGCACATCTAAGAAATTAAAATGACAAAAAAAATGACAAAAATGACTTTTCTCCACACCACTGTGAACTTTTGAGCCAATAGGAAAACACGCTGCACGCTGGTGGCAAAGTAATTCAAGATGGCGGACAGTGGCAAACCTTCTGGCATGGACATAGCAGAAAACGCCAAGGTTGAGATATCGTATTATGATTTTTTTTTTTTTTGTATAATATCGCTAACCTTCCCACAATATCGTAACGTTGGTCTTCTACTACTATTTCTATTTCTGTTCGTGACTGCAAGTGTTGTGATAGTCATTTTTCATCTACAATAAAGAATACATGGCAGTGATTATTGTTATATTATCTGTAAGTTTGAAATATTGGTTGTTTCTAAAACTGTGACTACCGATGGCTAGCATGTCATTGGTGTTTTGCATCGTTTGTTAGCATCAAGCTAAACGGACTAACCAAAGGCAGAACTACTTACTGTATGTGGTTGTTTTTACCAAGAAAAGTAATTCTCTTAATGTTCAGTTTGATGAAACTGCTGCTTTTTGTGACGCAAGTTGACTGGTTCAGTGTCACCATAAAGTGCGCTTATCCTAAATGTAAAGCAAAAAAAATTAATTACCGATCGATGCCTCATATCTCGGTAATGTCGTGGCACCACTGTGACACTGCTTTTTTTTTTTTTTTTTTTTACACTCTGGACAACGAAGGTTAAAAGGAATGTTTGAAGCGCAGTCTGGAAGTATTTTACAACTTCTGCTTACGAGCTGGAGGTGTTTCATGATGGAAGACAAAGTCCCTTGGCTACGCAGACCTACAAAATATTTTATTTGCTACTTTCCCAGGGAAAGAAAATACATATTAGGGGCCAAGCAGCCCTCCTGTTAGCCAGCCCTCAAGACGTGCCTGACGGCATGCTAACATCCGCTAAGACAAGAGGGCTGAGTGCACTTGTGATTGATCTGAGACCTCGAGACCTGCGGAAGAAAAAGAAAAAAAAAAAAAAAACCCGCAACCTCCATCGCATAGTTTCTGACTTAGCGGTAAACAGCTTTGTTTGCAACCAGCCCATCTCCTTCCAAACAAAAGCGCTAATGAGCTGTAATGATGAGTTAAGGTCAAAGCACTTATCATCTTTACAAATCAGTAGAAGATGCGCTGGTGGAAATAAGCTCCCATGAGTATCCATCACGGGCTCAAAAAACTCAACGCGGTGGCGCGGCTCCAGGTGCTCCGGCAAATTGGGCTCTCCATGCAGAATGGATCAAACGGCGGCTCAATATTCATTAATCTCCGCTCCGACTGTGATCGGCTTGCCGCGTGGGCCGTGAGGGTAATTGTGTACTTCATTGTGTGCGTGTTTGGACCCGACTTAATCATGATGTCAGGCTGTTAATAAAAGGTTATTAAAGGAACAAAGATCCAGGTTTTACATATGTTAGGCAAGGGGAGGTGTCGCGAGCCGCCGTCTCCGAGGTAAACACGGGGCCCTCGATGACAAACGACGCCCGCGCTGAGATCAGATAGTTAACAAGAGATCCCCTTATTAACCGGGTCCGCCGAGATAATTGGCACTTGAGCCTCACGTTTTGAATCCGGCTTGAGCGGTGTCATTTATCAACAGCTCGAGCACGCTGTCAGGGCTCCGTAATAAGCCTCCGTAACTGATGAATCAAGATTAAGCAAATAGATGGAGAGTGAGGGAGGAGGAGGAGGAGGAGAGGGGCGCTGGCAACATTGCCTTGGAGGTGGGGGGGGGGGGGGGGCATGGCTTGGTATTCATAACATTAAAGCGGTGTTATTTCTTACCGGGACGAATGAAATGCAGCACTCAAAGCTGCGGTTGTAAAACAGCTTCGGGTCGACAGCGTTGTGATGAAGAGTCTGGTGGTTCAATTGCTGCACTTTGCTCTCATCTGCATATGAGGGCTCAAGCTGTTCAGTTTTGGAGATGGCCGATTCGGCATTTGTTGGCTTGCGCGAACGTTTTTGACACGCTTCGTTTATATGATGTGATGATTTGCATTCATAGGTTGATTACTGTAAAATCCTGGTAATAACACTTTTTTTTTTTGTCCTCATATTATCATATTATATAGGAGGCTTAATAAGAAATGAAAATACCTAGGGGATGTAAAAAAAAAAAAAAAAACTGATTTATAGCACATTCTACATAGCACAATGCAACTCAATATGCTTCAGGTAACAGTTAAAAGCAGTTACAGTTAAAGAGTTTTAAAAAATATTTTGAACGACATTACTCATAGGTATGGAAAAAATGCATAGTTTAAACATGCATTACAAATGTATGTTTTGAATGTCAATTTTGATTTTTAATTATTTATTACACAGAAGTATAAAGAAAAAAACTGCTTTTTAAAAGTGATTTATGTTTTTTTGGGGGTTGGGGGGGCATTTACAAGATTTGACGGTATTTTAAGAATTACATTCCTTTGATGAATGAGTCTTTAAACTAGACGATTATTCAGGAAATAAACTATCTTATCCATTATCTTATCAAGACGAGAGATGCATTTTTTTTTCTAGAAAGGTGGAATTAACAGTCATGTATGGTGGGGTTGTAGGGGGGGGGGGGTACAATTGCGGACAACTCAAGCAGTAGATGATGATGATTATGGCTTGATGGCTTGATGAATTCAATGTGGAATCAATTGAGACCCAAAAGGACTGATGTGGTGTACTTTTTACATGCTCAGTGGGTCGGGGGGGTAGTTTTCAATATTTGTGCTTTTGTAAAAAAAAAAATAAAAATAATGATAATAATAATAATTCCCAATTTTTTTCTTTCTTCAAGAGTTACAATAAAATAAAATACAGGAAAACTACCCGAGATTTTTTCACCCTCTGCAACTTTACTCAAGGCGAGAATGGCCTTTTACTGGATTTTGCAAGGTCCACAGAATATTCTGTTGTATTGCTATAAAAACATGGAGCCTACCAAAAGAAATATTAAGAGTCTGTTCTTTCATTAGGAAAAAAAAGTACATTTCTATCCGTTTCCGTTTTGCAGCAATTAGCATTAGAATATAGCTAAGTTTCATCATTAATCACAAATCTGTTTAAAACAGTGGGGGAAAAGAGCTTTTTGCAACATGGCCCTGGTTGATCTCTTATACTCTGCTGCCACCTACTGGCCGTTTTTGTAATAACTACCATTGCTTCAAGCATTCTTTTCACTTTCGTTAGCCCATCCATGGTGTTTCACATTACACGTTAGCATTAAGATAGCGGACTTTCATTAGACCAGATTATAGTGAACATTTTGGTGTGTAAAAATGCATCGTTCAATTCTGTTTTTAATGAGGCATTCTTACGGTTTTAGTGACAAACAGCTTGAAGCAAGGATGCTTGAGCTTTTATTTTTGGGAACTGTGTAAGCAGGAGAGTGAGGACAGGTTCTAAGGACAACTTTTAAAAATGTGTTTTAATGCATGTGGGAGGGGTCACATTATTATTATTTTTTTCTAAACATGGTCACTTTCAACCCTGAATTTTAATCTATTGTCGATGGATCTTGCATACTCCCGTCTCAATAAACGAGGGTTGACTCTATTCCACGGAGGAAACACAGAAAGCTGAAAAATAGTCTCTATAATGACGTCATTAGATATCCCATAAAAAAACATAAAATAGCAATATTGTCTCAAATTCCACAATTAAATAGGAATTACGTAAACAAAAGTTATTACATACTTTTCCACACAACATAAGAGTCAAAGGATATTAAAGTGCTTTTATAAACGTGCGTGTCCAGCCGTTTCCCCTCTACCTCGCTGCTAGTGATAATTACAGATGATGGGCCGGTGATCAGCTGCAGGTATGGGAGCCACCTCAGGCCTCGCCCAGCCTTGCACCTGCAGCACCCCCCCCCCTACTCTGTCAGCCCGCTTTGGCAGCGGCTCCTCTCCCTAAGTCTCCAGCTGTCCAGTGGGGTGCGCCAAGTCACAGCAGGAGTGCCCCCGTCTCACCATCCACAGCCCATCTTTCCCTACCAATGTGTGCGCGCGTGTGTGTGTGAGTTGGGTCGGTGGGGGTTGTCTGTAGTTGCATTACTCACAAGCAGACGGAGCACGTTGCCAGCGCCCAGCATGTCCGCACACACGCCCCTGCCCTGCCAGTTAGACCTCACGGCTGGAGGAGATGATGGAGAGAATCTGGCATCCTTGAAGAGGAGGAGGAGGAGGAAGGAAGGGTGGGGGGATCCAGAGGAATCTGCAAAACAAGATCCTGAAGTTTACAGGCGTCCTACAGGCCGAAATTTGGTAAGCTCATCCTTGTTGTTTTTATTAAGGGTAAAAAATAAATAAAAAGTGGAAACAGTCTCTCTTTATGTCTATAATTATAGAAACTAATCCAATGCTATATAAACCATAACAAATTTGGACAAAAAACTAAACAGCCTGTATTCTCATCTATTAGCGAAATATTGCACATGAAATGAAAATTAGCAGAGCATCATTTCGAAACGGCTAAGAAACAATAGGAAGAGCAGTCAGATAATGACAAGCATTTGGCCAAATCATCCAACCAGGGCTCGTTAAGCAGCAGCCGGCAGTACCGCCGTCTGCCCACAGGGGGCTCTAGTGTACCACAGATTTTTTTGCCACCGAGTCTGGCGGTTGCTGCTCTACGGAGTGAGGCACTGGTCGTGTTAAAGGGAGACCTTTTGAACTGCACTGCTGTGCCATTGATACGCACATTAAGCAGGCTTATACGCAAATCACAACATAAGCATGCTGTAGGAAAGCACGTGAAATGCAAAACAGGGTGAAAGTAGTTCAAACGGATGCGAAACATAGACAAGGTATGATGTAGGACTGAACTGAAAAAGAAACTCAATGGCACTGTTACATATAGAGTACGCCCGCCGCCCTACTACATAGTGAATTCCCATTTTATGGTGGGGGGGATAGGTTGCAAATCCACCCACAATAGGTGAAAATCTGTGCTAAAGAAACCACATGAAGATTTTTTTTGTATATAGTCTTTTACCTCCTACATGCTGTAAAGTATTAAAACACACTTAATCTAATTAAAAGACACTTTTAAAAGTATTCCGGAGCACCCACAGTGTTTGCTTCAAGCTGTTTGTTTCCCCCTCCCAATCATTGTTTACTGCAAAAACTGATACTTCACACTAAGGAGAATTAAATACTGTACATTTAAACACCAAAATGTTCAACCAAACCTAATCATTTTGTCTAATGAAAGTCTGCTAGCTTAATGCTAACATAGTTACCAGTCGCTAAATATATATAAAATATATAAAACATATAAACTTTCAAAAAACTGCGATGCTAACACAGATGGACACTCAAGGGAAAAATGAATTTCCTCCTCTTCTTGTTCTTAGTAACGCTGCATCTCTTCCAGTGGCGCACAGCGCCACCTGGCATGTTGTGGCATAAAGTAGTACTACAGTGACGTCCCACCCCATTTGAAAATTCAGATTTGCTTCTACAGTTTATTTCATTCTGTGACTTGTTTGTAGAGTAAATCAAAACATTCAAATTTCAAATAATATTTCCCAATTGAAATGAATGGAAATGCCATTTATTCGTTCTAGTCCTCCCAAAAAAATGCTATACATTTATAGCAACAACATAGTTGAATAGAAAGTAAAAAAACAGTTTATGCATAATTATTTGAAACATTCACACTCTATCTGTGGCTCAAACGTGTTCTCACTACCATAACATCGATGCTAATTTTGTTAGCTTGTCTATGGGGTTTTGCACTGTTACCATTAAGCGTGCAGGCTTTGGTAAATTCAACTGGGAATATCAAAAAAACAGCATGAATCAAGCACTTGGCCTCTTTTTTGAAGAATTGCTCACTGTCTGCTGCTTGACGTCAAGTTTGTCCACAACTCAAGACAAAAAAATAAATAAGCTGAGCTTAGCTAGTATCGCAAACAATTCATAAGTGAGGTCTCACAAGTTGAGGTACCACTCACTGTATACTTTAAGTCACCATAAACATGATCGCTTAAAAGCGGACAGTTCACGCTTACACACCTTTATCAGTTTTATTTTTTTCTGACTCTGCTGGTGTGTGTGCGTGAAATTCCAAGGTGGTGAACAGTACTTGATGAGCTAGCTCTGGAGACCTCTGAATTTTAATGATGTTGGAGATGATATTGTGTGTCCTTCAGCTTGTTATACTGACACAAGCGCTCCATAAATCATCATACCTAGCTATCGTAAAATCAATAGCAAAGTGCTACCTCAGCGCTAAGCCGTAATAAGTTTTTCAGCCATCTAACGGCTTCAACTTTGCTGGAACGCCGCTCGACCTATATGTTAAGATCACAGCACGCTTAATTTGTTTTGTAATAAGAGACTTTCTAATCCTTAATGAACCTCCTATTAGGGTGGCTTTTGTTGCCATGTCAGTGATCAGTTGGCGGAACAGCCGCTGCAATTATGTTTGAATCTTTGTCCAGGAGCAAAAAAGGAAAGCTTGAACAAAGCGTCAATAAATGTTAATCCAGTCAGGGGTCGTCTGTGCCTTTGAACAGGACTCATAGTGGGTTTTTTGTTTCTTCTCCCCCACCCACCAACCCACATGCACTTGTTTCATCCTTTCCATCCCTTAAGGATCGTGCTGGTGATCCCGACAGCAGACTTCCCCTCGTTAACAAGAGCCCAGGTGTTAAGTAATATTGTCCACATCAAACACATCAGTACAGGGCTTTGTGTAAAATCATCAGCCGAGGTAGCTCTTTAGGAAAATATATAGAAATCTTCATGGTGAAATTTTATTGAAAGGACCCCCGCATACGTCACTTTAAATGTGATTTCACAAAAAAAAAAATGCTAGTCATGACAAGTGTGAAGTACTTACGTGACCATATTTTTGTTGTTAAAGCAAATTCTATAGTGGCCGTATTTGCACATAATAAGCAAAACATTTGTAAACTTTAATTAGCACTGTTATAGGTTTCTTTTTAATGATGTAGTTACTACATTTTAATGTCATTAATCTGTCTTGCACATAAAGCACAGCGTTTGTGTATCACTAATATAATAGCATTTTTGTTTGTTTGATTTTATTTTAGGCCTGTATTTGATTTAACAATTGATTTCCATAATTGCTATAAATCTTTCTAACCAAACCAAACAATAGGCAAAAGGTCTTCATCCATTTGTAATCTTTCTTCATCTGTTTTTTATTTGATCAAACTATTTCCTAGTACATGGCCTATGAATCTGGAGACTAAAATGATCCATTGATGCAAATGGTTGAAAATGAATTCCTGCATCTGCAGCCTTATCCAGAGCCTCCCCCCCCAAATTGGTTGCCTTCTCCTTCGTCCAAGCATCATCGCTCCGCAAAGTTTGTTTCAAATGGTTCTGTATTAGAGCTGTCAAAATGTATCGATTAATCGGCACGGTTATCAAATTAATCAACTACTATTTTAATCGTCCAGTAATCGTTTGGAGCCATTTTTCTTCATTTAAAATTGTTCAAATCCTCTGATTTCATCATATCAACAGTAACTGATTTCGGTAGTCCTTCATGAAAGGAGACTGATTTTCTTCTGTGTTTAATCAAAATAAAACATTTGCAAACATTTTTTTTTTTTTTATCAATATACGAATACAAAGTACAAAATAACCACCAATCACTGGTTAATAAACAGTAATCAGGGGAAAATGCTTTGTAATAAACTTTAATGCAAAATCAAAATGAATCAGATTAGTCGATTAATCGATTGAATTATTGATACCTTAATTGATTCTAAAAATATTTAATTGTGACAGCACTATGGGCTCTATGCACTGCTCGACTACTTCCTGAATTTAATACCACTCCTTTGTTTCCTGTATTTCACGTGTGGACAAATTGATTAATCCAGGTGTGTCTGGCCATTGTCGTCGTGGTTACTGAGGTCAGGCACACCTGAATTAATCAGCTTGTCCACTCAGGAAAGACAGGAAATAAAGGAGTGCTATTGAGTCCAGGAAGTAGTGGATTTGTGCAAAGAGCCCATTCTGTATTGTATTATATTTTTATTTTACATAATCGTGCGAAGTGAATTTCTCCAACATCGGAACGTTTTAACTTTTAAACGACATGTCAAGAGTTGTTGTCAATTTTGTTCACAGTTCGTATTTTTTTGCTAAAAAGCATCCCCGTTATGCTGTACTGAAAGACCAAAGAAGATACAAATAGAACAAAACTTTAAATGACAAGCCCCATGTTCCACTTTTTTTTTAAAGAATGATAGCTATAACTGGGGCAGCAATTCTGAAACGCACAACATATGTAAAAGCCTTTGCACAAGAGAGAAGCCACTGCCACAATTTCTGAAGCGTAAACACCTTATGAAAGTCAAATGGATGGTGTGGCATAATCTGACACGGAGATTCGCCGCTTCAAAAACATCCCTAACAAACCCACCGTGCCACACAACAGAGACGACGATAGTTACATGATTTTTTTCTTCATTCTTTTTTTAAGTGATCGAGCTATCAAGCGCTCACAAGTCAGCAAATGAAAGAAACGGAATATTTGTTTTTGACGAGTATCTCAAAAGACTTATGAGCGAAACTGAATTTTATGAACGACCTTCAGTGTTACACGGCAGAGGTCAGACGCTGGCATTTTAGCTTTCAAAGCACTGGAGCGTCACCGTCAGATGTAACTTTTTTTTTTTGGGGGGGGGGGGGGGGACACCCACATCGTACTGATGTCGGCTGTGATTTACATGCATGAAGAGGTGGTGACCAATTGTCGGAGGTCGTGCTGGCTGACCCGGAAACATCTGTGTTTAGGCTCTGTGGTTTATTACACACAGAGGACCAGACTGACGGTATAATTCTGGAGCAGATTCAGTATGGACAAGTCGTGTTGCTATTATCTAATATCTAGCGCAGCGGTTGTCAAACTTTTTACACCAATATCATCTAAAAATATATTGTTAGCTTTCCAAGTTCCACATGACCAATACTATACTGCAGTACTGGCCTAACTGTTTATCATAAAGGTTAATTTTTCATACCTGAAAAGTAGATTTATTCGTATTGTTAGCAACTGTAACATTATGCATAGTTTTAACATTAAGACTGTGCTCAAATAGAAGATAAAGTTTAAAAAAAAAACACTGAAATAAATTAATCAAAACTGATGCCATGTAAAAAGTAGAATACAAAATAAATATGTGAAAACAAACTTTTCTAAATAATTAAATGAATTGCACTTAAAAGTTGAAACCACTGAGCTGTACTGTACACTTAACAAATGTACTGTACTGAATAAAAAAAAAAAGATGTAGATGCTGTAACATTACAGTATAGTTTAATTCAGTAATTCCTTTGATTACCACTAGAGGGAGCCTGACACAATTTGAGAATTACTGAATTGTCATACATTTATGTGTAGTTCTTGGGAAAAATATTTGTAAGTAGATGTATTTCATTTCTTAATTTTAACTGTGCATTTTTTTTGTTGAATTTTTGAGTTTGATATAAATAATTGTATTGAATTGAATAACAATGGACCCCCGCATACACGCTGTTCCGCACTCGTAAATTTGCAAATTGCGGATTTTTTGTTTTTGTCCCCCACATTTTTTCCATGGGAAATGCATATTGAATTGTTATTAGCATATTTTTTTGAATGATTTTTTGTGGGTTAATTTTTTTCACCAATACATTTCAATTCTATGCAGGCTTGATTTCTTATTCATTATTATTATTTTCCATGTACTAATCAGGGAAACATCTATGAAGTAAGTGCTTATTTTTTTTAGGCATTCCCAACCCTAATTGCTTTGCATTTTAAAAGTAGACTTTACACGATCAGGATTTTTGGGGCTTTCACTATCCCGATCACAAAATGGAGCAATATGTCATTGTCAATCGTGTGCTTGATTGGATCGGCGGAATAAAACATTATGGCTGGTCACAAAATTAACAAAATATGCAAACTATCGTCCGAACTGATCAGATCAGATTAGTGTAAAGTCTAATAAAAACAACCACAAAAAAATAAGGACATTTTGTTCCGCGTGTTGTTTATGTTGGTGTTCAGCAAAACAGGAACTAGACAAGTAGCGATAAATCCTAAACCCCGGGATGATGCATGTGTTTTGGTCCAGTTTACATTTTGCAGCATCAAGAGCGTGCGCCTGCCCTCCCTGCTGATGGAACCAGTCATGAACCTATAAAAAGATGTTGACATGGTGACTTTGCAGAGAAGTGCGTGTTTGAATACAAGTGTAAAAGTTGAGCTGCTATCTGGCGTGCCTGTCACAGGCCTCCCATGTGGCTCTGATCGGGCTGTTAGGGACTGAAGGGGCCAAACGGGCAGCGAGCGGGGGAGGGTGGGACGACGCGCGCGCGCGGGACTGACCAGAGCTGGAAAACGTCAGTAGTTGCGAGGGGGGGGGGGGGGGGTTGGCGTGACCTGCCACCTCTGACAGAGATCTGAAAAGCGCGATCTGACCCACAGCCTGAGCAGTCGTCCCTCACTGTCACCATCACGCTGTCTACGTCGTATATACGGAGGACCAAAATTGCCAAAATAAAAAATAAAATAAATGACTAAATAAATAAGTGAATAAAAACGGATATAAAAAACGAATTCAAAAATTACTTTTTTCGCTGCCATCAATGGCTACAGACGTCAAATATTCATTTTAACTATTTTTATTAGTTTAACATTTTTTTCCCATTTTTGTTAACCAGCGTATGAAAACCTAGAAAAAAATTATTGTACATTTAAAACAGATAGAAAATTTGCGATTAATTGTAAGTTAACTAGTGAAGTCATGCGATTAATTATGATTAAAAAATGTAATCGCCTGACGCCCCTAATTTTTTACAATCTTTTCTTTTTTTAAAAAAAGAAAGAAGAAAAAGATTTTTTAAAAATGTTTATAAAAATCATTAAAATTACTTTTAAAAAGCCAGAAGAAAAGATTGTTAAAAATTAGGGGCGTCAGGCGATTAAATTTTTTCGAAATTAATCGCATGACTTCACTAGTTAACTCACAATTAATCACAAATTTTATATCTGTTCTAAATGTAAAATAATTTTTCCCCCTAGGTTTTCATACTCTTGTTAACAAAAGTGGGAAAAATGTTAAACTAATATAAATAGTTAATATGAATTTTTGACGTCTATAGCCGTCGATGGCAGTGAATGAGTTAAAGTGAAAGTCAACCTTAAACATTTCTTGACATTAAGAATAATTTAATAATTTTTTTCTAGGTTTTCATACGCTGGTTAACAAAAATGGGAAAAAAATGTCAAACTAATAGAAATAGTTCAAATTATTTTTTGACGTCTATAGCCGTCAATGGCAGTGAATGAGTTAAATATTATAATGGCAGTTTTGGTCCTCCATAGTGTACTTTGTCGACCTATTTTGGTTTAGAGAAAGGCCTACCTTAAACCAATGTCAGCATCGCAAACACCAATTAAACAAGTGTGGCAGCTTTCATACGGCACAGATGCAGTTTTTCACAATTGTATGATCTGCCAAAAAGTCCAGTCTCGCCCTTTGTTGAGCATCTAGAAACACAGCTAATAAAGGTCTCTTTATGATGAGGCTTCTGCACACAAAGCCACACACAGGGAGGGGAAAAAAATAAAAAAAAAACTTAAGAAGAAAGATCTATCAAGAGGTGGGAATTACATTGGCCTGTGCTGGGGTGGGAAAAATGAAGCAGGCATTTCTGAGCTGGCTGGCAACATAACCTTCAGAAACATCCTATTTTTCATTAGAGTTGTGTCAGACAGCTACGCCTTTAATAACATTCATCCCCGCACCAAGGAGAGGATAACTCAAGCTTTAGGCACATAATGAATGGGAGAAAAAGCCCCGGCACTGCACTGCTGCACACCGAGCGGAGGCTTCGTGGCACGCCATCCTCTCGCATTAACACCATGCAAATGAAGAATCAAGACGCATTCCTAATGCGGACGGACCTGTTAATTACGGCCATTAGAAGACTAACAAGCCACCGTGCTCATGATCTCTGCATTTGAACATCATCTCTGGTGATAAAAAAAAATATGTCACAGCCCCTCCCCAATCCCTGTATGGAGATTGCAAATTGGCAAATATGCTGACAGTGTGAAAAAAAAAAAAAAAAAAGGATGATTCTGCTGACTCTGAGGGGCGGGGCCAATGATGGATGCATTCTTGACACAGTCTTGGTGTTTGAGACTTAAGAAATAATGAGTATCAATGTCCCAGGCATGCAGGATGAAAGAGCACTATGTGTTTAATTAAGGGAAGCAGAAGCAGGAGCTGCTCTCAGACAGTGACCCGACATGATCAGGTTCTTATTGCTGTCATTTTTTTGGGCTGGGCTGAAATATGGACGATAAGGTTGGGGCAGTGCTTTGATAAGAAACAACATCACGTCATAGCAAGCCAGCCCTGAGACTGAATGCACCGTTAATGTACTCAAGAGAAGTTCTTGTGCATGATGACATAGAATATTTTAAAAGGGTTTTTAAATAAAATGGAATAAAATGAGTTGCCCAACGACGCAATTTTCAGCTAATAGGTATTGAGTGCAACGTTTCCCCCAGTGTTTTATAAGCCTGGTGGCCCGTTAGGCTTTTCTTATCCCACTGCCAGGCTCAGCGTTCAGAATTGAATAATTTGAAAGCAATTTATTTTTAAGATAATGTCAATTCAGTTTGAAACGATAATGACACGTCCACGTCAAAATTGAGCAGTAATCAATTTGATAATAATGCATATATTTGTGGAAACTGGGGTCAAGTTGAATTTTACCATTTTAAAAATGTGCAGAATTTCGCAAGTTACTTCACGTTAAAGATTTGATTTCTTAATATGAAAAGAAAAATGCACTGAGGTGTCACCATCATCTTACAAATATAATTATGCCATCTAGTGGCAGAAAAATGACCAAAACACAAATCAATATCACGCTAGTTTTTTTTTTTTTTTTTTACAGTACATCTTTTTAATTTTAACGCAATTTAATGAATTATTATGACATTACTGTATCATTGACTAAAAGATACAGGCGTATTTCTATTAGTTTACCATTTTTTCCTCTTTTATGTTAACAAGAGTATGAAAAAAAATTTGGGGGTAAATTTTATCGTACATTTAGAACAGATTTGCCAATTAACTATTGAAGTCATGCGATTAATTACGATTAAAAATTGTAATCGCCCGACACCCCTAGTTTAAACCAGTGATTCTAAAAATGCGGCATAAGTACTGCTACTTGTGGAACATGAGCTCCCTCTAGTGGTATACAAATAAAATTCAACACTTAAAATTTGTGTTTATTTAAAATTCAACACTTAAAATTTGTGTTTCCTCGCTACTTCGCAGTTCGGTTACTACGGATTCACTTTATCATGGATTTTCATTTGCAACAGTAACAATTTGTAACATTTATAACAAGATAGTCGTTCCGGTGACTTTAAAAGTGAACGAGAAGCTTATCAGTTCGTATCTAAACCTAACTATAGCGTGCCTTGAAGTGGCTTTAAATGTGTCATTATAACAAGTGGGCAATTATTGTTTCCAGAATCCGTTTTGAGTATTTTGTACAAATGCTCTCCAGACGTTCACACCCTCCTAAAAGCTTACACTTCAGAGAGAAAACAAACATACACCCAATTATATCTGTGATGCATCAAATCCCTGGTGGGGCTTTGAATTCAGACCCCCCAAAAAAACAAACAAAAAAAACTGGTTAATACTTCATTCCTGTTCTTTTTTTTCTTAGTGTCCTTCAAAATATGACATTCTTAAGCACAAATCAAAGGCTCCATGTGACTCATGTTAACACTGCATAGAAGGATAGTAAAGCAGCTGCTGGGAATAACGAGGGACGGCGGGGATGTGACACGGACAGGCTGAAATGGATAATTAGGACAGGACATTTCTGCGAGGGCCGATGGCACTCCACATGTGTTAGCAATAGGATCATTAAGTTCTTCAATCAAATCTACTTTTGTGCAGGCACTTGCTCATCCTATTCATCCTTTACATTACATTTGATTTTTATTGCAACTTTATTTAACACAAGGTACAGCCTGAGAATAAGTAAAGCTTAGTCAGAAAGGTATTATTTAATTATGTTGAGCATTCTTATATTTTAATCATCTTCTGGATTTTGTTATGCAAGCCAGTACTTGGGAACGTTGTTGAATTTAGAGTTTAGGTTTATGACGGTGCAATTATAATACTACATTGTTACTGCGGTTAGCATTGACAATGATAGCAAAACACAAAGAAATATTCAAGCGTAAAAAAGGTTAACATAGCAGGAAAAAAATTACTTAAAATAATCGATTTACAAACACTTGGGAAGAAAATGCAAAATTAATCAAAAATTAATCCTATTAACTCATTCACTGCCATTGACGGCTATAGACGTCAAAAAATTCATTTTAGCTATTTTTATTAGTTTTTTTCCCACTTTTGTTAACACGAGCATTAAAACCTAGAAATGTTTTATTGTACATTTAGAACAAATATAAAATGTGTGATTCATTGTGAGTTAACTAGTGAAGTCATGCGATTAATTGTGATTACAAATTTTAATCCCCTGACGCCCCAAATCTGTAATAATGTTTTCTTTTTCTTTTTAATTCATTCATTGCCGTTGATGGCTATAAACGTCCAAAAATTCATTTAAACTATTTCTATTAGTTTAACATTTTTTCCACTTTTGTTGACATGAGTATGAAAACCTAGAATTTTTTTATTGTACATTTAGAGGAGATTAGTTACAATTAAACATTTTAATCGCCTGTCACCCCTAATTTTTTAATAATCTTCTTTTTTTTTTTTTTTTTTTAAAAATTTATGGCAGTGAATGAATTAAGCAGCGTTCCAATTTTGACCTGCTGAGGAAGTACTCCACTCCATAGGTGTCCAATAGAGGCGTGTCAAAGTCGTGTCGTTGGCCTTTGAGGACGCGGCTCACATTAAGGAGCGTTTCACACAGTTTTAGTCCGCTGAATAATGAGCTGCGTTTGAGGGAGATATCACTCCATGTTGCTCTATTATGATTAGATTTCTCCTTGACAATATGAAAAGATCAAATCAATATCTACTGAGATTTTAATGATCCGCGATCCATCCGGTGTGCCCCTCCCCTGGTGCAACTAAAAGAGCATGATCTGACACCAGCAAGCACCGCAACGCGAGGCCTTTTTCAGCTAGTCTATTGAAATACAAAACCGCTTCAAATGGCGAGCTCTCCAGCTAAATATTTTTGGATTTTTTTTTTCCCTCCTAAATGTTACTGGTTGCTGGATCTGTTGTGTTGGACTGTAAAGCAATTGAATTAGGAGTCATTAGTCCTCTTGAGTGATTACCCGTGGCCTATCGATAGCTAGGAAGGACACACTAATTAAAGGGCATTTAGATGCTTCTCTGCGAAGAGTAAAGTGGAGAAATGGCGCATTTAAAGCGCAGTTTGTAGGGAAAATATCCTTGCACAGCAAATGACCGACATAACGTGTTCACTTTGCTCTCTGCAAATTCCCTTTATAGACGCGTATATGGGAATGGACCCCGGAGGAATACTAAAATGCGTTCTCACGAGAAGCGCCAAGCTGCTAGCAGTTTGCTGAAAATTCAGGTAAATAAACCTGTTAAAATGGAAAGGCCATTATTTGAATCATTAATTGATGGTGTATGTATAAACGAGTCAGTGTCATTTAACTTGCTATCATGAGGAAATTTCCATAACCATTCTTAAGATTGCTGTTTTTTTTTTGAACGCAGTAACATAAAATATCAAACATTTAATTCTCTTTATCAATAACATGTTTACAGAAATATGAACGCATTTTGGAAATACCGATGACATCCTTCAAAAGTCAGAAATGTTCTATTTCTATGTGCGTTCACCACTAATACTGCTTCTCCACAGAAGAGCTGCACCCCAGCACTCAAAGTGTGCTTTGTGTTAACATGGAGGAGGAAAATATTGATTTAAGAATGATAAGACGAAGCTCCAGTCCCAGGGCAGAGCCGCCGTGATTAAATCTGTTGCACCAATGTTAAGATCTACAGTATTTCTCAGCAAGGAAAGAAGCCCTCTGTAAGTATGGCAACATATATTTATTATTATTATTATTATAAGCCTGACAGTGTTTGAAATGAATGCAAGCGATGTGTTTTGTAAATATCTCTAACATACCTTCAAAAGATGGCGACAAGTTGATTAATGAGAAAAGGTTTTGAATTGTTACAAATTGATGTTTTTAATTTGTAGAAATCAACTTTATGCCATGACTATACATTTGTCTATAAAATTATTGTAAGTACTGTATACTCTGACAATGCAGAGCCGTGTATAAAAGGAGTTTGGCCAACTCTGTTTCAGCAGGGTAACAAGATGGCGTCCATTTGTCAGGTGATCAACAGTGGACCAATCACAACGTGACTGCTGGTCACATGACATATAGACACCATCTTGTTACCCTGCTGAAACAGAGTTGGCCAGACTCTCTCTATATGCCCCCTAATGGAGTGGATGCGCAATTACACCTTTTTTTTTTTTTTTAAACGTAATTTTGTTTTAATTAATCAGCTATCGGAATTTTATTCTGTCAAAGTCTTTTAAGCATTCACTATGACTATGCAAACACATCTGTGGCTTTATCACGTCAGCATTTCATGTTTCATGAAATAGTGATGTGGAAATGTGGGCTGCACTTATAGGCACTGTACTTACACTGACGCTAAAATAAAGTGTAACAACCGACTGAATTAAAGCTGTATTTTGTTTTTGTTTAGACTGCAGCCTTTTCCATTCAGTACTTCCTGGAAGGAAAAAAATGTTGATTGGTCAATTAGTAATTCGATTGTACAAGCAAACAATTTTTTTTGCTATAAAATGTTTCAGAATTGGAAAAAGAAAATGCATTATGAAGCATTCATGAACGTCAACTCTCCGATGCATGAGAAAGCACTATAGTGACAGACATGAAAAAGCCGTTTTGACAGAATGGCAGAAAAACACTATTCTGGTATATTGCTCTGAGCCTCCCCACCACGCTGTTTCCTCCCCCCCCACATACCACAGTAAAGTGCTTGTCCTTCGACATAAATGCCATGTTACCGACATAAAAACCTGCTGGGATCATAACAGACTTATGCCTTTAACATGCCAATAAGTCAGTCTAAGAAAATAGGAAGACGTCGTCACATCTCGATTCCGAGGACGTTTTAGTCAAAAGCTCATTTGTCGCCAGACATTAAATTCCAGATGATCCAAAATTGCGCATGCCCACCGCATTGCTCAATTTGAGCTCGGCGGCCAAAACAACAGTGAGAAATGTCCCCTTGGTGTGACTTTTATTCCTCACCTCATTCCCAATGTCATTCATTTGCCACTGAAGGTAACAAGGCTTTTCCACTCGCTGCTCTGTAACGGCAGACCTTTAATAGCCATTTCCCGGTGTGGCGAGGGGAGACAAGCGGGGACCGTGTTTATTTGTGCGTCTGCACATGCCTCTCCGGCGATTCTCTCTGCTCCACTCACCCTGGCTGCTGGCTGCAGGAGTGATTCATGGGCCTGACAGATGCCGGGTGCAGCTGGATCTGTCCTTGATCATCCCAAAAGCCTGGACAGCACTGTCATTCACCATTGCCCAAATTATCTCTGTATTGACTGCAGAACCCTCTGTGACAGCACCGTAATGGCTAATTACCCAGGATGCTTTGGGTACTTTTAAACCCCAGAGTGTTCTCTTGCTGCCTTGGCCATAAGGCTTTTGCTGCTCGCTTTCTCTACTCGCACCTGAGTACCACGCTTTAAGGGTCTCGCGGCGCTAGACACATCATTCCTTGTGCAGACATTTTGGTAATAATTACAAAATAATTTAAGAGTTCTCATTTGCTGCGTAGTTGTGGATCTTGAGCAGATTGGGTTACTTTGACCCAAGGTTGGGTTCATTCACATTGGGTTGAAGATTGGATTTTGGGCGGGACGAAGAGCTGAAGATGGCCGCCATTTTTTTTTATTGTATCCTGAAGTAGCCATTTTCAGCAATAAAAAGTTAATATTTTGTAGAGAATAAATTTGATAACTTCCTTATTTTCCATATCCAACTAAGACCTTTAAAAACAAATTTGGCCACTTTCGGTCTACTGACAAATGACATCACTTGTACTCAGAGCTCAAGTAATGACTAAACACGGCTCAGCTGTTTTCTGGGTTGGGTCATGTGACGTTAGCAAACTGAACCGTGATTGGTTGTTACCTTTTTTCTGTGCACACGTGATGTCATCGGCAAAATGTGTCTTTAAAGGTATTAATTGGACATGAATAATAATTAAGTTAGCAAATTAATTATAAATAAAATATGATCTTATTGCTGAAAATGGCTAAATTAATCAAATATCCCATTAAGAGCGACTTTTGAAAATGTTTGCGATAAAACCAGCACTATTTTTAACTGTAGCTATACTCATACCCGTAATCTGGTAACCCATTTCTTGATAGCTGTAGCCCAACGTGGCCACCTGGAGGCGGTATAAGATACATAGGAATATATTGTTCATTGTGAGTCTTAACGCCTCCTAGTTCATCAGTACGGCACTAATATTAGCCATTCTTTGCAGAAGATAAAGAATTTATGACTGACTGAATGTATGGCCAGTTCAACTGGTGTGCTAAACTGCTGCTTTTTGTGAAGTGAGTTTATTTGAGTTCAGTTCACAAAGTTTTGCTCACAAGTTAAAGAAAAAATAAATAAAAATCGTCCAACAGCGGCTTATATCTCAAAAAAGTTGTAAAATGCACTATGGACACATCTCTGTCCTAATATCCTACTAGTTCTAGCAAAAAAAAAATATATATATATATATATATTTATATATATATAAAAAAAAAAAATATATATATATATATATGCAACAAATTGACATGTAAAAAAAACAACATTATTGCCAGAACTAATATTAAAAACGACTCCATTTCCAAGATGTGGTCAATTATGAGATGCCTTTAGGAGCGGTGTCAAAGAGAGGTGAAAGGATATGAGAGCCAAGACAGAGAGGAGCAAGGAGAAGGTGTAAGGAATAGAGGGTACAAAATCCCATCCTGACCGTTAGAGAAGATGATGAGCTCCCTTGAGAACGAACAGAGAAAGCGAGAGAAAGGCAGAAGCATTTCCTCACAAAGACTCCAGTAATTTGCCTCATCCTGTCTACGCACGCCGCATGGAAGCCACTCCATCCTTAATTACCAGGCTAACAAACACATCCCCTACCCTGCTCTTTCGGTCTCGGGTCTGACTTCCCTCGCAGCCAATGCAGCTGCCGCCAGGGCTTCCCGCGCTTCTCCTCCCCATCAATGTCGGCGGGGGGAAATGGATGGCCTCTACCGCCGTCTGCAGACAGTGGAACGATGGACACCAAATAAAGTGATAAAAGCCCAGAGAATGGCCCTGCCTCGGTTAACGGCTCTCATCTTGATGGACAGGGGCGCTTTAATGACACGGAGGCCTCACCTGACAGCCACATACACTAGAGACTGGCCCCCTACCACCGATGGGGCAGCTAATGATGCTATTACTGCGGAAATCTGCTGATTAGTCCTTCCAATTGCAACACACCTTCAATGAGAAATTGTACTATACAGGGTAGAAATAATAACAAATATATTAAAGTGGGATTTAACCCCCCCCCCCCCGCCAAAAAAATAAAAAATAAAAATAAAATAAAATGAAATCTTGACAATAATATTGTCGATGTAGCCCCACTACAGCAGTCTAAATGCGGCATTTTGGTTAATATTGCATTAAGATGCAAAATCCTGCAGCTTTTATCAATATCAGAAGGCGGCCATTTTGCCACTTGCTGTCGAGTAAAAATGACATCACAGTTGCTCAGGTCTCAGGTAACAACCAATCACAGCTCAGCTTCAGAAAACAGGTGAGCTGTGATTGGTCGTTGTCTGAGCAAGTGGCAAAATGGCCGCCCCCCCCCCTGAAATGGCTGGATTTTGCTGCGTAACTCATATAATATTAATATATATTAATCAGAATGTCATGTTTAAACTGGTGAGGTCACATATAACATATTATAGTCAAGAAATGTTTAAGGTTGACGTCCCTTTTAAGTATTAGAGCTGAACTATTAATCAAATTGAAATCGATATGGTTTTATTTATCATTTATGGCATTTATGATTAAAATTTGAAGATACACACAAGCATATATTCTTTATTATCATCTACAAAAAAAGACTAATATTGCATAATCTTACTGAGTAGAAAAAGTACAATATTATAAAACACTATTTTTACTTAGTGGGGAGACTGGAACCGATTAATGACTTTTCCATTCATTTCACAGGGGAAAGATTATTTGAGATACAAGCGGTGTCAGTCACATAACAAATCAAATCAAATCAATTACAATTTCAATTATTACACTGCACAAAACTGGCATAATCGTAAACAAACATAAAACATTATTAATACTAATTTTGAGTTGTTTAAATGTATATATTCGCACTTTTTTTTTTTTTTAGTAACTAATTTAACTCTTTGACTGCCAGACGTTTTCAGAAAAGGGATGCCGTGGGTGCCAGCCGATTTTAAGCATTTTGACTGATCTTTCAAGGTCCATAGAAAATTATGTGTTTGGACTATGGAAACACACATACTACCACAAAAAGATTGGACTCTCATCTTTCATCAGAAAAAAAAAAGCTTGTTTCTACCTTATTCCGTTTTTCAGTAATCCACAATAGAAAATGGTTAGTTTCACCTCTGTTTTGAAACAAACGTCTTTTAACGTCTTTGGCACTCCTCCATAGGATTTTACGAAACGTTATTTAACGTTTTTGGCAGTCAAAGAGCTAATAAATCTCGTTTGGTCCAAAAGAAACTTGCATAAATAGAGTGTTTCAAATAAATTGATTTGTCTAAATATTTTTTTTTGTTAAAACATTTTCTTGTTTTGCACCCAAAAACAAATGATCGTCCTAATCGTGATTTCAATTATTACCAAAATAGTAGCAGCCCTATCTCAAGGCACCGCTGTTTGTGCATTTGTGTGGAGTGACTCTGAAAACATACATGGCGAGACATTACGAAGCGTATGGCGAGTAACGATGTTTCTGTCAGCAGGCGAGCCGAGTGAAGGGGCCACGGCCTTTTCGTCTGGCCGTCGTCTGTCATGCCCAAGATGGCGCCGTATCTGTGTGGCCTTTATTTGCATACGCGAGCAATATGACGCCACCAAATCCAAACAATAGAGGAGAACCGGGAGTGAGGCTACAGTTATTTCCAACATGCTAGCTCAGAGGGGCTGCATTAGAGCAGCGTTTGTGTGGCTTTTTTACTCCAAGCAGGCAGTGGGAGGGCCGGATATTCCCCGGGGTGAAGGGGTTATAGGGGTGTGTGTGTATGTGTTAGCAGTCACCTGCTGCTAAATCCTATTAGCAAGGCCTGGGGGTTAAACCAACCATCACCATTAAAGGCCTGTCAAGGGAAAGGCTGCAAATAATAGCGCTGATTGCTACAACTCACAAATAATAAGGTGCTTTGATAGAGGATAATCAATTAGTTCAAATAAGAACCTTGACGTTGTGAGGGGGTGGCTGACAAAAGCTTAGAAAAGAACATGAATAGGAGGGTGTTAAATCCACTTCATAGGGAACATCGCCAAAAATGTGTTTAGGGAATGTAATAGAGGTCAATTAATACAGTAGTATATTATAAACAACTGCTATTGAAACATAAATGTGGCTATTGTGACAGTCACAGAAATAAGCATTGCTATTTTGTTATGTAGCGTAGCATATGAATATTCTTAAATATTGTTGATATATTGACAATGAAATAGAGAAGAGGTGGGAGGAACCAATCAAATTCAATTATTCCTACTCTTTTTGGAATTTATTTTTCGTCTTTAACGACTGATTCTTTTGTTTTCCAAGTATTTACACTCTTTGCTGTTGTTGTATGATAATTTAGAATTTAACATAATGACAGAAACTGATTTTAAACGAGAAACTTTTGTTGCCATGAGCTATGTCTGAAATTGTAGGGGTTAGGATTTGATTTTTTTTGGGGGGGGGGGGTCACATCTTGCTATCCCTTTTGAACATAATTCATATTGAGGTCATTGTTTTGTTGTTTCTTTTAATCACTACAGAATTCAAAGGTCATTTCTTTTAATTTTTTTTTTTAAATCAACATGTTCAATAAACTTACTACAGCTGTTTATTTTTTTTAAATTTTCATACATGTTCAAAATAAACGTGAAAAAAAATCTATATTTTAGGGATACAAAGTTAAGGAAACATTTTGAATTAACATGAATAGCAATTTGTTGTTGTTGTTTTTTGCTAAAAATCTTGTCTTTGCACTGTACGTTCTATTAGTAATTTTAGTAAGCTAATTATAATTTCTTTACTTTGCTTTTAAATGTCCTAAACTATTTTGTTTGTAAATGCTTTTAAATGTTGTATAGTTTAATTATGTTAAGCACAATGAGTTACCTCTCTGAAATGCACTATACAAATAAAGATGCCCGTAAATGCGAGACTATAAGAAGTTATTGCAAACAAAATCCATCATTTTCTCGGAGAAAAAAATAAAAATAAATAAAAAACATCCATTCATTTTGCTTTTTTTTTCTCCGTTCTTCATCAGAAATATTTTTGCACTAATGGGTGGAAGTTAGGTATTTTTAAATACGTATCTTTTTAAACTTTTTTCTTTAACTTTCTTGTGTCATTTCCTGCTAAAAGAAAAACAATCACCAAAAGAAAAATAAATAAATAAATAAATAAAAAATAAACTAAATAAATAAGTCTGCCTATTTTTTCCTCTTTTTCTGGTGCTTCCCCCTCTCAGTGTGAAGTGCAGCAGTTCGCAAAGCATGTACATGCTGTTAATGGTGGATTAGCCTGCGGGCCTAAACATTTCCATATGCTTCCCAAAGCCGGCACAACGATGTGAGAACAATTTGGCGACGCAAGTGTTAAATGAGATGAGAAGTGACAGTTTACATCTCCAGCCACAATTAACACATTGATGGTGTTTTTCGCCGGCCCCCTCGCAGTGATAATGCCTGTTGTCAAATCTGTTTAGCGCGCCAAATCTCCTGGAGCCTTCAACTAGGCACCAAGCTTTTGACAGATTGAAGGTTCAGAGATAGGCTATCATGGCAGATGGAAGCTGGCATCGATGTTCAGCTCTCGCCAATCGCAGGGGACCTGCCCCCCTTATTCTGCGGGGCGCAGCTCCGCAACCTCCCCCCCCCCCCTGATGGGAGCAGGGGATGGCATTGTTAAGCAGTGCATCTGTGAGACTCACTCTCCTCTGATGGAAGCATAAGGCAAAGAGCTCTCAAGCAAAAGACGGCCACTGCTGTAAGCACATTTCAGATATGATGGGAGGCCAGCACAGGGGAATAGAAGAGGAGAGGAAAAGTTTCAAACATTCTGAAAAGCCCGAGAAGACCCAGGAGAGGAACGAGACAGCCTCAGATATTCACGGGTGGCATCGATACATTTTATCAGCAGCTGAATGCTAATAAATACAGCCGCAGCACTGTGGGGTAGTTGCTTAACTGATCAATATTTGGTGACAATGTTCTCTTCGCCAGCAGCATCTCACCTGTTCACGCCGATACGGAGAGATATAATCGATTTAAAACTCATATGAAAAGATAATTAGCCCCCAAAATAGGGTCGAATGATTCATTGAATTTAAATCGACATCGCAATGTAGTAGAATGCAATGAAAAAAATATGTCTTTATTTGTATAGCGTCTAGGTAAGTACAGTCCACATATTTACTTTTGTTCAAACCGATACCAGTACAAGTACTCAACTCTTGAGTAGTCACTTATACCGATACCAAGTACAACCAGTACTTTTGATACATAAAATTTCCCCCTGAATAACAATGAAAGACATTATCGCAATATAGCATTTTTCCTTAAAATTGCATGAAATTAATGACAAATTTATCTTCTTCTTCTAATTTCTCATTTCTATAGTTCTTGATCATAAAACAGCCACAAGAGGGCAGCCCATGCTGGTATCGGCCGCCGTTACGAGTATCGATACCATGAAATAAGGCCTGGTATCGGCCCAATGCCAATACATGGTATGAGTACTCACCCACCCCTAATATCAATGTGCTTCATATATTTACAAAACAACATTTAAAGACAAATACAACATTTGAATAATTTCAATAATATATATTATGTTATTATAATAATTAAATAAAAATTTATTTTAAATAAAATAATTTAAGACGTTTAAAAATCAAAAGATTTTAAGGCATTTAAAAGCAAACTATAGAATAAAAAAGTAGTTCAAGATGCCAAAAAAAAGGTACAAGAACATGATTTTGAAAATAGCTTACTCCATTACAGCTAAATGCTGATGCACCATATTTCCTTTGAACTCTGTGCTCAATTAATTGACCCACGTTTGCTAACCTCAGATCCCTACCCAACATTTCTTTCTATTCAGGACCCAAGCCATTCAGTGAATTACAGACCAAAAGACTACAAGTCAAGGTTAAGTTTAGTAAGTTAACAACTCGTAAGTGGAACGGATAAACTGTCATTCATATTAATTTATGGTTCATTTGTCTTTATATTAGCATTAGCCTAACCTATAAGGCCAAAACATTTATCTTTAATTTATTGCTTTTAAACGAATACGCAGGAAGAAGAACTTGAAATACTGAGAGAGAGAGAGAGAGAGAGAGAGAGAGAGAGAAAGAGAGAGAGAGAGAAAATCACAATTACTTTTCAAAATTGTTCAGCCCTACCTCATAAAACCATCTGAAATGGTGGCAGAGAAAAACCTCATTAAAACACAGCTTGTTCTCATCAGACAGCTTAAAATGATTTGGGGGAATTATTCGAGAGCGAGAGAGAGAAAAAAATACACGAGACCCGTCTAAAACAGAGGAGAGAACGCGATAATTGCGTGCCATGCACTGATGATATCACGAGCGTTAATGATCGCTATAATGACAGTTCACACCGCACAGCTGATTTACAACACGCCTACTGCGAGCAACCACAGCGAGAAACCTGGCAGCAAACAAACCCAAGTGAGAACAGGAAGTCAAAAAGCTTCAACTGAACTTGTTTTTAAATACTTTCGTCCACCCCCAAAAAAAGACACCAACATTGAGATGCAGCATTGTTGGTTTACTTGCAGACGAGCCCGTTGTTGTTTGCTCTCTCCCTCCCTGTTTAGGCGAACACATTGTTGATTCAGACCCATCATGTTGAGGTTTGAGGTCACCCTGTCTCAGGCTTGGCTAGTTAGCAGCAGCCCACCTGATGGCCCAGAGGAAATCACAGCAGCCGCACTCACAGGAGAGGGCCTGACAGCCAGGCCCTGTACCAGAGAGAGGGGTCCAGTCAGGGGGGTGGAAAGTGGAGGGTCAGCATGGGGGGGAGGAGGAGGAGGTAAGGGGAGGGAGGAGTGCAGGGGGTGGTGTGGTGGGGTTAATGTCTAAAGAGGACATCGGGGATGTTTGCGGTGAGTTGTGTTATTGTCAAAGCTGTGTTAAGTGAAAGTGAGGCTTAATGAACAAAGTCAAAAAGTGAGTGATGATAACTTGACTAAAGTTCACCAATCTGTTCAATCGACAAACTGTCCCGGTCATAACATCATATGCATTTTGTAATTAAATTTCTAATGATGCAAAAATAAGTTCATTGTAGCAGGAAAACTTTCATAACAAGGTACACAGCATCAAGGATCTAAAGCAATACTTGTGTCAAAGATCAAGTACTTCAAGTAATTCATTGGCCGATTACAGGTTTGATGTTTTACCGTGGGTTTAGAAAGTCAAGGTTTACAGCTGCATTTCTAATATGATTGGCTGCTTGCAAAGTTCAGTAAACGAATACTGATGCATTTTGCTCTGATGAATGTCCTAAAAAGAAAAAAAGAACGAAAGACAAAAAAAAAAAAAAAATGTACATGTTAGCCCCAAGGACAACATGAGTAGCCCATGGGTGTGTTCTAAAAATAGCTTAACAGCGATGGGACACTGAAGAAGAATGTTGAAATATATTTATTTATTTATATATTGAAAACGTAACATGGTACATATTTCTTCCTTACCAAATATTCAAAAATAAAATAAAATAGATTGTATTAAATTGTGTGTACCAGACTGTGGCACAAAAAAAAGCTTGGGAAATGTTTCTCTAATCAGCTTTGGCTTTAAAGGATCTTTGTGCAGTTTGTCACTTTTTCACCCGTGACTGCCACCTCATATTTGGCATATTTGGTAGTGACATCACACATATTGGCAACGTATTTGAACCCAGCATAACAGCTAAAAGCTGCTTCACCATGTTTGCTTTGAAAATTTGGTTCTACAGACTAGTAGCAGAATTTAATAATTGATTCTACATCTAATTTAATTTAATTACATTTAATCTAATCTAATTTAATTTTATCTAATCTAAGCAGGCACTCAGCAGCAGTTTACAGCTACAACAGTATCATGATAACAATTAGCATAAATGATGGTACATGTCCCTTACTAGTAAACAGATCTTTTGACTTTTGATAGGTCTCTTTTGAGTGGCCGGTCCACTTTCCGCAACACTTCACAGCAGCTTCTTCTCAAGCCGAAGCAAAAACTGCAGTGCGGAAATGAAGAGGGGCATCAGCGCAAGTTATCCTGGGGCACTGATGCTACTCTCGCACAGAAAAGCTCGCCTGGAAAGCGGTGTGATGAACAGCAGACGTTTCCAGTTCACAAGTCTCCCAGTCTCTCTTGAGAGTCTGTTTCATCCCTATTATAGCCAATAATAGCCCATTGTAGTCAAATGCTCTTCCTCTTCACCGTGACTGAATGAGGACACATTACTTACCGAGACGAGACAATGCTAATACGCCACTGCAGAAAAGTGCTGACAGGAAGAGGGCAAAAATCATAGGTTTTTGCCTCCTGGAGGACGTGACGCTTGCCTGTATTTATAGTTACAGTGAATAACGTCACGCACTTTGCCAACACAACACTTTCTCATTTCACTTTCTGCAATAAGTGCGTATTGATACTGATGCTTTCTCTGTCAAAATGCAGGCAGCGTACTTAAGTATGAAATGAGATCACATTATTTGTGACGTTGAATGTTTTCAATGATACACATGAAAAAAGCTGGCTTGTTTTGATAACCTGGCTAGCTGGGGATTTTGAGCAGAGTGGGTTGAAATCTGTATTTGGGCAGGCTGAAGAGCTGAAGCTGGTCGCCATTTTGGAAAGTCAATTCATATTTTACTTATATTTAATTTTTATTCGTATTTGACCCAACTTTCTGGGTTGTTTTGTACAAAACAATATTTTGTATTAAAAAGAAAACCAAAAAAACTTGGGTTGTTTTGAAACATATTTAAATAGCAAGTAGCAGATTGGTCAAATTTTTGACCAATATTGAGTTATTTTTTTACCCAGCAGTTTTGAGGGTGTTTTATTCATATTAAAAAAAAAAATGAACCACAGAAACCATCAACTAGTAACACATTTTGTGGTAGCTTTAATTCATCATGCTAGGTAGTTTTTACCTCTTGCTGGATTAAAATCTTGACCCGACTGTTATGGAAAATTATTATTTAGCACATATTAAAATAACATGTTTATAGTTTATTGTGGATATTTGCATTTTTAACAATGAGCCTTTGAACTCATGTACAAGAAGACAAATCCACAACCCAATGCGCTGGGTATAATTATATATTTATTTATTTTTTAACGACATTGGTCCATCTCGAGTTGTCCCAACCAGATCATAAGATCGCAAATCTGAGCCGATCACGTGATTTTTCATCTGATCGTACCGGCTGAAATTTCTTAATTTCTCAAGTCAAGAATCAAATATTTTCATTATTTTTTACTTGATTTAAACTCCTGCTGACCAGCAGCCATATAAAAAGTTATCATGTTGAATACATTTTTTTTTTCAAGATAAGACAATTTGGATGTGCTCTTTTTTTCTTCATAATAAATTGCTAAGATATCAGATCGAGACTCAGTATCGGCAGATCCTTAAAAAAAAAATGACTACAAAAGACATCTCTTGGGGCGACCCTTTCTGGCTAATTTACCCAATTTGGGTTACTTTTAACCCAGCAGTTTTAAGAGTGTAATTATCGTAACTGATTATTACAAGATGAGCAAGTAAGAATGTGTAAAAGTGGCTAATCATATGTAAATGAGGCCTTTAATACGCATTTATCTTCTTAACGAGTACTCTTCTTGAGGCAATTCAAAAGGACAATAATCCGAAAATGTGCATCGAGTAAGAAAAAAACAACCGGGCTTCCATGTTGCCTTTAAACACGGATGCTTTAAAGCTCCATTTTGTGCTCATGTGCGAAGGCATCCCGAGACAAATGCCTTACAACAAAGTCATACACCATTAATGCAGTCAGTGTTCCTGCAGCCTCAGAATCCTATTATCTAAGATGGTTCAGCCTCATTAGCTCCTCTATGCATATTAATAAATGGGAGTGTATCACTAGACCCCATTTAAGAGCGAAACACGCTCAAAGTACTCGCTGCGTGGACGTTATAGGACATAACTCACTCTGCAAATTGCTATCATCGGGCTGCTGGCAGAAGCCTGCTGTTTTCTTTACCCAAAAGCCCCCTGGTTCCCTCGCAGACTTTCATTAACCTGCACTCCATTCAGACACCATTATGGCTCTAATTATGGCACATGCTCTTGTGAGGAAATGCGCAGCTTCCCAAAGACTTTTATGTCCAGCTGTCCTGTCGCCAAGTCCAGGGTCACCCGCATTGCTGAACAAGTTCCAGATAAAAGGAGATGCGCTAATCTCCCAAGCATTGAAGCTGGCTTTGGAGACTTATGCGGGCGTATTAATCATGGTAACAACTGCGTTGGGATGTAAGACCTTAAGTTTGTTGGCGCAAGAGTTGAAAGGAGAGCAAATTAAACACTTCTCATCGACCTCCTCAGCTGTGTCCAGGTTGCATCAGTATCAAAGAAGAAGAAAAAATGCTTTGTACTCAAGGCTGTTACTCCAACCGAAAGAAAGTCCATTTTAGTCTGCTGGTTCTTTTGTGAAACTTCAAAAAAATACAATCATGGCTGATGATGTTGAGAAACTGCTATTGTTTGGGAATAAATAATTTCTAGTGCTGTCTAGTGGTAATTAATCGCAATAAATTTCATAATTAATTGTGATTATTACCTTGATTTAATCGCATGTTTCTACTATTTACTTGGGTGAATGATTGGAATTGACATAAAAACATTTGCTGTTAGATGCCAAAGACAGCTGGGATTGGCTCCAGCATGGCCGTGACCCTCGTGAGGATAAGATCATGGATGAATGATCCGTCTAAGACATACTACTAATCTGCTATTTGATTTTTGGGTTTGCAAAGTGTGCAAATTATTTTATATTTCTCTTCAAGCATCTAGCAAGTAAAACTAAGTAAAACTACCCAGAGTCCGTGTTTATCCAGTATTTATTCCTGCCAGTGACTCATTCTGATTTTCAGTCCTGACAACTTGAACATATTTTTGTCAGAATTGCTCATTTAAATACATTTTATCTTCATTTCATTACAGACATTGTTTATTTATGGAGAGCAAATGTACTCTTATTTTAATCTTACCTATACAAATTAATTGAAAGGTAATTAACTCGTTTGCTCCCAAAAACATATAAATATGTTCTATTTTTAATATTACCAGTGTCCCAAAGACGTATTTATACGTTTTTACGGCGTAAACAATGGTAGTTATTACAAAAACGTCCAGCAGGTGTCAGCAGAGTATACGAGATCAACCAGGGCCATGTTGCAACAAGCTGTTTTCCGCACGGTTTTAAACAGATTTGTGAATAATGATGAAACTTAGCTATATTGTAATGCTAATTGCTGCAAAACAGAAAAAGATACAAATATACCCTTTTTCCTGATGAAATAAGAGACTCTAATATTCCTTTTAGCAGGTTTCATGTTTTTATAGCAATAGAACAGAATATTCTGTGGACCTTGCAAAATCAGTCAAAATCCAGTAAAACAGCCGGGAGCGAAGAGGCTTGCTTCAGTGAGAATGGCTGGGAGTGAATGAGTTCATCCTTTCCAGCTCCACCCAAAATGAAAATGAACAAAACACTTTACAAACTTGGAAATCGGGTCATTCAAGACACCACTGCATATTCATTCTAGTTTTCAAGAATGCAGCAAAAGTAATGAGATTGTGATTGACACCCCAAACTCACTTTATCGGCCCATACACCAATGAAGACCTTAGCTTGGGAATCAAATCAAAACTCTGTCCAGTGTCTCATTATCCATCAAACTATCTTCTGTGCTTCCTCCGGTTGATATAAGAGAATGAAAGTACAGGAACGATGTGGAAAAATTCCACCTTGAGGGAGAGTGAAATGGTTCCCTTAGCATTGCTCACTCGTAGCTGATAGCCAAGGTAAGAACATCGTTTGGCAGGTGCTGTGTGCTGTCAGAGCCAGAGATGAGTTCTGCCGCAGTATAACATCTCACCAAATCCTCCAGACTTGTCAGTTAGCAGCCTGACAGGAAAAAGGTGGACACCTACTAAGCTCTCTGAGAATGAACAAATACTTGCGGAAAGTTTTTGCTTTTCGTATAAAGTTTGCAAAGAGATCCGGATGAGGGGACCATAATATAATATTTTCTATGCCATGTTTAGAAAAAAAAAGTGGCCTTAATCAGCAGTCAAAACTGATGATTAATGGCTCAGGGCAAGCAGCTTAGCCACTAAAGAGGTAGACAGGTCAACACTGGAATTTTAAACAGAATTAGGAACGATACATCATTATAATCAGATGGGATGGAAATTTAAAGAGTAACAAACTATATTTTTTAGGAATCATGATTGGTGAATATCTTCATATCAAAATGATATAAAAGGTAAAAAAAGAGAAAGCCATAATAGTATATAAAGTACAATTTAGGCAAAAACATTTACAGTAACAATGTAAAAAATATTTGTATAATTATACAATGATATAATGTAATATAAAATGTATATACAATGTATTCATTCTACAGAAAAAAGATTGGAAAATCATTAACAGTTGCCAAATAGAGATCACTCAAAGCCATTATTTATCAAATAAAAATAAAGGTATTGAAATTCCATTATTTAGTTGATTTTACAATATTACAATATATAACGCGAATAAAATTATCTTACTAATCAATATTTTTTTGAAGTTATCAAAAAACGTGAAAGCAACAATAGTTTGAAAATAAAGTTGACACACTGAGCAACACGCATTCCAATAAAACTAAATCCTATCTAAATAATTCGACTTCAATTATAAGAGCCATAAAAATGAGCCACAGTGAGATAAATAAATAACTTGACTGTCCTCCCTGGAATTGTGCTGATGCGGAGGCCTGCCTAGGCATTATAAAGCTAATTAGCAGAAGATTACTATGCAGTGTGCAAGGCTGTGGTCCAGAAAGACATCATTAGGTCTTCTGATGGGGATATGCCTTCAGCACATTGATTCTTTTTTTTTCTTTCTTTTTTTTTACTCCAAGAACAATGCAAGACTTTATAATTGGACTTGCAGGTCACTTGTGACCTCACTACTGTTGTAGGTGTGGCGGGCAATTTCATCCTAACCAAAGACAATAACCAAAAAAAAATAACAAACAAAGACAACAATGCATTCCTGCTGAGCTCACAGAATGAAGTCTCAAATAACTACAGATCTTTAAACACTCACCGTGGCTCAATTAATGAACCCGTTGCACGGCTTTTGCTCCGCCTACATGCAAATGAATTTCCCAATCTTCTCTGCGGTTGAATAAACAAATGTCCCCAGTCACTATTTCATAAAATATGGCAGTTATTTTGAATACATGAAAAAAAAAAAATCTTTTTGAAACAATTTCTGTGTTATTCACGGGATTTTACAGTAGATTAAAAACTAGATACTGTGATTTGAAAATAATTACATAATTTATTTTTTTTACCAAAAATGGTTTTAATCCTACAATCCACTACTAGCTTCACAACTACAGCCCCAAAGGGCTCTTGCTGAAGGTATTTTCAACTCGGGCTTCAATTGTTTTTACACACAGATAAAAGGTGCAACTTTAAATAGATCTTGGGTTGCAAAATTTTTCAATCAAGGCAACTTATCAGAATCTCCCTGCGACCACAATTCTTCAGAAGAGGCAATGACCAGAAGATTTGGTTATCAAAACAGATGATGAAATCCCAAATCTGGATCAGTTTGATCTTGATTAAAAAAATTTAAAATACTGGGACTTGAGTCAAACATCATTGGTTTTAGCCCGGTATGTATTTTCTGGAAATTAAAGCATCTATCTCTGTGGTCTACAAACTACGGGCCGGGGGCCATTTGCAATACATATTTTGGCGTCCCGTGGCTTACATTAAAAATATTTTTTTACATGGCAACAATGCCATTTTAAAAAAAAATAGGGCGGATTCAATTTTTCTAGCTATGCAAAGACACACAAATTTACAGCTAAAATAGTAACTGAATTTCTGTTTGTAACACTGTGGAGATCAAGATCATTCAATTTCACAAACAAAAATTGTTTCATCCACTTGCTGCTTAGTGTCAAGGTCGGAATTGTGAAAACATCACATTAATGGTTCTTTGAGATAACCTACATTACACTGATGCCTAGTGCACGGAACGCTCAAGTTTACAATTGTGGCTCGTACGCTCAACTATATATATTTTTTTAATAGTGACAGCCTCTATCTGTCCTAATTATATTTTGTTCGCCCGGCCTCGCTTGCCTTGTGTTTGCTAACATTCCATTCCTCCATGTGCTTTCAAAAGAGAGCTTGTTTAATCAACTTTGCTGCAGCCTGCCTATCTGGATTCATCAGTCCTGTCTCCCGAACATCGTGCTTTCTGGCGGGGCGTCTGCGGGAACGGCGCTACAGCCCCATTTGAGGTATGATAATCAGCTGATTAGCCGGCGAGGTCCTTTTCCCAGAGGCTCCTTTGTGTGCAAAATCCTCGCACTCAATTGACATGTGGACATCATCAAGCTGATGAAATGCAATTGTAATGAACAAGTGAGGCAGAGCATCTGCAGTGGGACTCGCCGCGAAAAAGGACCCTTCCCTCCTGACATGCTAATGTTGAAAGCTGCACTCTGCCTGCGCTCCCCATGGGTCTTTCATGGAAATGTGAAAAGATGCATATTCAAACTTGAGCCTTCTGAGGGAGCTGCAAGCTGCATGTACGGTAAAGAGATGGAAAGGGAAGGGTGGGGGTGGGGGGGTACTGTGAGGACTTGGCCAAATGCTAATTCTGAGACAGATTATATTGCATCACGCACCGTAATGATCTGACAGTTCATTTGTGAGGAGGGTTCAGGATCTGAGGTTTAATGCTTGGGTGGACGCAGGTGCTGAGCCCGAGCTGTCAGAGAGAGGCAGAGGGCTGCTGTCAAATTATCCCAGTTAAAAAGGCGGAGGCGCCCGCAAATATGAAAGACATTTAAGAAATTAATGCATTCGTATTCAACACCTATTTGCAACAGCGTTTCATTAAAAGGCGCGCTAGTCATCTGAAAACTGACATCTGACCTTTCACATTTCTCCAAGGCGCTCGGGAAGATTCTGATTGCATACATGCAAAAAGTCAAAGAGAAGGTAATTGTGATAACTAGCAATAATTCAACAAACTGACATTTTAGCACCAACATTTACTTCTCTTATGGCATCACAGGCCAGAATGAACTCAAATTCCATTTTATGAAGAACAGAATAGGGAAAAAAAAAAAAGGTCACATCGGTCCTCACTCACGTGTAGAAATCTGCTTACTCCATTTTTTTCTCACTACCTCGTGTATGTTAGTGAATTCAAATTGGCCCTTGCAACTTTCCATTTTTTCTATAAGCAGCCCTCAATCCAAAAAGTTTGGACACCTATGTGGTGTGATCATTTTACTGTTTTCCCGGTGTTCAATAAACTGCTGAAAAGTGCATCGGCTCTCCTTTCCCACGTGCAAGGTCATTACGGTAAGTAAGTAAACTGTAAAAACAATTTGGGGGAGAAAAAAAAATACAACACTCACATATAACAGTTGGTGAGGTCAAATCCGCCGTTCACATTCTTCTACAGGGATATATGTAGGTCATCACACCTATGGCTTACAACTGAGCTGCATTTTGATGACAAGACCTCTGTGCTCGGACCTCAGAGACAGGGCAAACGGGCAGTCGACGCGACTTTACGAGCCTTTTGTGTCAGGAGCTTATACACACCTCAACAAAATCCCTAACCCGGCGTATGCGCGACTAGACCCAAGGCTCTGAGGTGGGCTCCCTCTCCCCAGGTGTTCGAACTGCCACGCATGTCTTTAGAGTATAGAGTGCCGAGGGCCCGCCCATGACTACGCCTGGAGCTGGGGGTCAAACATGGAGGCACGTTGGACCAGCTGTCGCTTTGCCGTTCGGCCCGAGGAGTGAGCCAGGCCTGTTTGAACGGGCCAGATGCGCATACTTAGTCATTCCTAATAGCTCCCTGCACTACTTACAGGAGGTGCCAATATCTGACCTGAGTGCTTTGGCACAATCTTGCAAAGATGATTGCCGCAATGTCAGCGGAAATGTCGTTTATGGGGAAACCTCAGAGGTTGAACGCAGTCGTGGATACTAGTTGACTTCTAGTTTGTTTAGATTTGACTAAATTAAGGTTTTTCAGAGAAATTGGAAATTGCATTCATTTGTTGCAGGGTCAAACTGTTACTATCACAGAGAGCTTATAAATTATAAGTTCAATTTCAACAACGTTAAAGAGGAAGTCAACCTTAAACATTTCTTGACAATAATATGTTATATGTGACCTCACTAGTCTAAACATGACATCCTGATTAACTCATGCACTCCCAGCCATTTTCACTGAAGCAACCCCCTTCGCTCCCAGCTGTTTTACTGGATTTTGACTGATTTTGCAAGGTCCACAGAATATTCTGTTCTATTGCTATAAAAACATGGAACCTGCTAAAAGGAATATTAGGAATATTTTCTTTCATCAGCAAAAGGGTATTTTTGTATCTGTTTCTGTTTTGCAGCAATTAGCATTAGAATATAGCTAAGTTTCAGTATTATTCACAAACCAGTTGAAAACACTGGGAAAAAGAGCTTGTTGCAACATGGCCCTGGCTGAGCTCTTATATTCTGCTGCCACCTGCTGGCAGTTTTTTGTAACTACCATTGCTTTAAGCAACCTCTTCATTTCAGAAGATGTATCAAAACTATGTTTATAAGTATGCTCTAGCATAAAATAAAATAAACATAAAAATGTATAAATACGGATTGTAGAACAAAGTATTAAAAACATATTTATACGTTTTTGGGTTTGAATTAGTTAATTTTACATTTGTGGAATATGAGTTATGCAGCGAAATCCAGCCGTTTTTATCCATCTCATGGGGACGGCCATTTTACCACTTGCTGTCGACTGAAGATTGCAGTTGCTCAGGCAACAAACCAATCACCGCTCACCTGTTTTCTGAAGCTAAGCTGTTATTGGTTGTTACCTGAGACCTGAGCAACTGTGATGTCATTTTCACTCGACAGCAAGTGGCAAAATGGCCGCCAACTGATATTGATAAATACTGCTGGATTTTGCTGCTTAAACTCATAATCCGCTAACCTAATATCAACCGAAACATCGTATTTAGACTAGTGGGGCTGCATAGAACATATTATTGTCAAGAATTCTTTAGGGGATTGACTTTCCCTTTAAGTGCTTTAGCTAAAAAAAATTGGGTCAAATCCAAATGTGTGCGAATTCTTTGACCTGAGAGGTTCCACCATAATTCCAATTTGGATAGCGAGTGCCTTTCAATCCGTTTGGCATCAAGGCTTTCCATTAATATAGCAAGGCTAGCAAGCATGCTCACATGTATGCACACAGATCACAGGCTTCCAACGAGTAACGCTTTTAAAGCGGTACTCCATCTTGTGTCTAACTGCGGCAAAAAAAAGCTTGAAAGCAGCAGCGAGATTTCATTTGGCTAAACTGACTGAAAGCACACAGGGAGCAAAGCTTACGAGAGAGATTTCAACACTGTGTCTGATGCCTCCCCCTTTTCCTCTTGATAATAGAACAAAACTTTGTTGTCTCTTCCAATTACACATGTCAAAACGCTTATTTTAAGGGTTGTGATCTTTTTTTTCCCCATTTAATCTGCCAAGATAAAAGGTCTAAGCTTCATTAGCATGTGTTTTCTCCCCTCGACTCAAGATTCCCTGCAAGCATCCAGCTCAGCCTTACAGCCTATTACCCACTCCTGGGGCCATTAAGGTCTAACATTAATGATGTGTAATTAGCATATGATGACAAATAATAACAATGCACTTCCACTCAATGTAATGGGGGACGGATAATAACACGGTGTCCCACTGTTTCCAGCCTACATAAAGCTGACGATATCTATGTTTTATTGCCTGCCCTGTTGTTCAAAGGTATAATAGAGTGCAGCGCTGGATGTGTGCATAAATTATTCAAATTAATTTGTTTATCAAGAAATTTCATCGCTACAATACATCAATGCGTCAAAGTGCTTAATGTGCACAAAGTGTAGTTTAATTATATTCAAGGGCAGCAGATATCTTAATATATCGTATGTGTATTCTACTCACATGCATTTGAGTTAGTCTATTCCAAAAACACTGCGGGAATCTTTTGGGCGGTTTAGATGATTCAGGCTTCATTTTTTTAGGCTGGAGGTTTAAAAGCCCAATTCTGGCTATATTTGATTTTTGGGATTGTCTATGTAATTGTGCATTTCAACTCATAATATCCAACATGGCGTCTAAAATGCAACTAGGCTTGACACGATCAGGGTTTTTTTTTTTTTGGGCTGATTACAGATCAGCAATTGACAAGTTTTAAAAAAATAAATAAAGAAAAGATAACCAATCACCGATTTGATCAGAAGATGGGAGCAATATAAAAATTTTATAAAACGTTTATATTCACTCTACAGTCGACCATTTGCTGTGGAATAGGGATTGGCCCAGCCCACGAATAGCAAAAACACACATATAATTGACGGCAATAAAAATGAATGGGGGACAAAAATTCAAATAACACTGATAAACATTAAATATAACATGCAATGTCTTATTTCGCGGAGTCGATCAATGACATCATTAATCGATTGGGCAAATAAAGACATTACAGCCGATCACTGATTTTTGCATAGAATGCAAAATATCGTCCAATCCTGATCCGGCCCATCAGATCTGTGTAAAGTCTAAATGCAATACACAACTGCACAAGTATCAGCATCAGATAGTGACACACTGAAACAAGCAATGATAAAAATATTAAATAATACAAAGCGTTTAAATTAGGTTAAAAGGAGAGTTTGCAGTGTTAAAACTGTTAGCAATATTTCAATGTATCCTTTACTTATCTGTCCAAAGCAATGCCTCTAACAAGCACATCCAGCTTCAACAAATTAGCAACAACACTAAGCTAGCATGCTAATGCTAATTTCCGGCTCCTACATTGGCAGCATGACTTATTTGTAATGGAATGTTACTATAACAATATGGGCTCTATTTTCATTAACAGCATGAATCTAAAAACTTTTTCACTAAAAACGGATTATAACTATATTGGTAATTTCGTAATGCGACTGGTGGATCTGGCAGTAAGCAGAGTGCGCCACTGTGGGAGTGTTTACAGACAACAATCAAAGCGACTCCTGTCTTTCCCTTTAAATGTGGCACTCACAGTCATAAGAAGACAATGTGTATTGTACAGCGATTTGTGTGGGAGTTAAGATTGTCCTTTTTCTTTTTTTTTAGAGTGGGTTATGTTGTTATGTTGTGATGTGTTAATGTGGTTGCTAATATCAGCCGTTAAAATCCGTCGGCTGTTTAATCAGTTGCAGAGGCGGCAAATCCAAGTTCAGAGAGTAAAACCCATGCCACAGTTTGGCTTTAGCCCCAGGTGCTAGCTAGCTAGCTCCCATGGTGCTCGTTTACCTGCTAGGGAGCTAGCTAGCACGGGGGGCTAAAGCCAAACTGCGGCAGGGTTTATACTTTCTGGACCTGGATTTGCCACCTCTGATCAGTTGTGTCCGAGTGTACACTTTACATTTATTTGTTTAGTATCCAGCCAACATGGAGTCTCTAGTATTGTTAGTTCGTTTTAGCTCTATCCCCCCCAAAAAAATAAAAAATAAATAAATGTATCGAGCCATCGATGCCAAGCCCTAGTTTAGTTTGTTAGTTTGGTTACCTCCTGCAAAGAGGCGTGCGGGGCATCTGGGAATTCAACTAATCAAAAAAAGCTGAAAAGTAAAAATTGGACTGATATTGACCTGCACGAGAGGGAGGTGCAGTTGAAAGGAACAAATGTGAGATGTGTTTTTGTTTCAGGTGAATGAATAGTGACGCAAACAAAGAAAAAACAGCTGGGAAACCATTACCAAGATCACAAGTATTTGTGTATGGATCAAATATCTCAGAAACTATTACAGCAGTGCAAAAGTCAGAAGTGCAAATAGAAAACCATAAATTTACCACGTTTGAAATTCAATTTTTCTCTGGATGCACGCACGCACATTCTCCATTTTTTTTTTTCAACAAGCAAAGCAACACTACTTGAAGCCCTGTTTACAGCAGCCCGATCCCAAATTGACTTGCTAATGTTCACTTTTATTCTGTTGCCACGGGTTACCATGTCGCATGATTTGACACCCGGCTACAGACGCTGCTGATTAGTAGCATCCAGTTCTGTCCATCTCTGTGCATCACTGAACCATCTGGTCATTTATTCACTAATAAGCCCCTAATGGCCCAAATATTCAGGGGCCTGTCATTGTGACATGGCAGAAAATGCCTACATCTTTCAACTCGCCTTGACATGTTGCTTGTTTCACATCAAAAGTCGTCATTTACAGCAGGGAAACTCTGAGGGGTAAAAACTTGACCTAATCTCCAGTGTTAACATTGCGTCAAGGAGCTTTGTTATGTGCGAGACTGACGGCGAGGATGTTAATGCATTCATCCTTCAAGATCTTCTTTTCAGCCACGGGGCAGAAAGTGGGATGAGGGCTGTCAATAGCAATTTGATTATGCGCGCATTGATTCAAAAGGGAGCGATTATGCACGGCGCCGCCGACTGCGCGCAACACGCGTCTCGCCGTGCTGCGATGTGTGTTCGCGCCTGTCATTTGTCGCCAAAACATTGACTTTTCGCCAGAAATGTTTCTAGATGAACAAAGCCAGCTGAGATGGTAATTGCTGACACGCGACTGTAAATGTAACCTTTCCCAGGGACACTGATGGCAACCAATTAACTATCCATTGAGTACAAAAAAATCGGCAATTATCTGTCTCATTATGGCTTTGCTGGCCTGCATGCGCAAAGTGCAGAGAGCAAGGAGGACAAGCTGTATCAGCCAGATCCCACTGATTTTTCCTCCTCATGTTAAATTACACTCATTGGCTACAACATCAGGTACACTGGCACAATATAATGAGATCAAATATGAGATGTTGTGTAATGTTTAAAAAAAAACTGCATTTACATTGTTTGACTCTCAGGGAAGTGTTCATTCAGCGATATGTTTATTGTTGTGGGTGTTGTTTACAATGCTGTTAAATAAGAATTATATTCCTACAGGGCGGAATTTTCCATTTTTGAATTGTGATTTATCGAAATGGAGTGCACTACTTGGCCAGCAGAGGCGCTGTTGACTAAATCTCAAGAACAACATGACGTCAGCTAGGGCCTACCTTTAACGCAGACCTCCACCATGGCACATTTCAGGCCACTTTATTCTGGACATGGAAAATAAGAGTTAAAAACATTCTGAGGGATAATCTATGCATTGCAAACCTTCACATTGAACAGAAAGCCAATATGGCGAGTATCTATGCGTTACTTCAAATGTGCTTACATTCGCTGGAGTGACCATCGCTAGGCTGTGTTCATGTTGATGTGCTCATAGTTACCACACATAGCAAAATAAAAAATAAAAAATAAAGGTAGGCTACTTGAATTCATTTTATGCGTTATATACATTATATTTATTGTGTAAAGACTTATTTTGGTTGTACTTTCCTTCTGCTATTTTTCAATTAGGGCTGCAAATAATTATTTCAGTCCTCGATTCAGCTGTCATTATTTTTTCACGTTCACATTTTCATCCTTTATTCTAAACATTATTTCAAATCAACGATGCGCAAACAAATGAATCATGATTTATTTACGGGCTTGGTCTTTAATGTGAGCAGAAGAGGCAAAACTTTTAAGTAGAAGAAATTGTCTTATTTTGTTCCAAAACAAAGATAATTAGTCCGCTTTTATATTTACTGTTGAGGAACTGAGATTCCGAGCATTTGGACAATTCTAAATTAAAAACAGATATCTCAACGATTCATCATTATCAAAAATAATTATTGATCAATTAATTTTCTCAAGTATGAATTAATTAACTATTATTAATTAAAAATAAATAACAATTACAAAAAGAACAGAGATCTTCCTTTCAGTTGTAATAAAAATGTACAATTGTGTTTTTTAAAAAAAGCGTCATTTTTTAAAATTACATTTGATTGTCTAATGAAGCGTCTGCTGACTATATTTCCATTTTTACATTTATACACACATTGCAGCCCAAGAAAATACATGAATCATGCATTGCCAATGACCTTTGATGTTATGTGTGATGCGTCCGCATGTGCTGGTAACAAATAAAGACCTTAATACAAGTGCTGTCTAAATCCAAATCTCGTAGCTGGCTCATTCTAAATCATGGGAGTGAATGAGCTTTGTGTTGACCGGCCCGCCGCAGAGGCTCTCTGTCAACTTAACTAGCAGCCCAGGATGGCGTGAATGTATACTTAACTCCCTGTCACTTAAGCAAGGCATGCACCCTGAGTCTCCATCAAGACGAGCTAAGTAAGATGGAAGACGAGCAAGCTTTGGCCGGAGAGGAGACGGGAAATGTCACCCTTGGTGAGCCCGCCCGGGACCCAAATGTCTCTGACTGGTTTAAATGTTGGGGATCCAGGAAGGGAGTGTGGCTTTCACACAGATGGTATTTTTTTATTGTACATGTTTTGTAAAATAAAACTGCAGGCAGAGAAATGAAAATCATCTATTGTACGTAAATCTGTGGAAAAATAGAGTTGAAACCCAAGAAAGGGACAAAAGCGAATATAACACAGAGCGCAGTTTTGGGTCCACTTTTTAGCTCTTCTAATTAGCCTACGTAGCCAGACACGAGCAGTCGAGCCTGTCCGATGCCAAGGCTGCTGTGCGGGTGAATTTATGTAAACTTGTTTCATTATATAGGCTGCTAAGAGCATCATTAAGGTTTGTTTAAATCCTGAAAGTCTTTCCAAGCAAAACCAGCATAAAGCACAGCCAGCTCGTCTCATTTGCTCCTTGTGTTGGATGTGTACTCTAATGAACGGCTTACAACAATGCGACCTGCCAGTGCAAATAATTAACCCCAAATGAAACCAATTACATGCTTTCCTGCCAAAAACAACCGTAGGCAGCCTTGTCCTGATAAAGAAACTGCAGTAAGTGGAGGATCCCGGGCAATTCCGTTGGCAACAAATGGACACTGAGGAGCCTCTTTATGCTCCGAGTGATATCTAAGGAGGACAAAGATAAACAACAATTATTCGGCGCTCCCTGTCAGCGCGCCGTGCCTCGGGTCAGTCCATCACTGTGTGCTGCTCGCTGGCGTTGGAATATGAAGTGCGGCCGTTTATGGCTTTTGACTGGCAGTTGGAACCGAGAGGCTGTGTGTTGTGAGCTGCCTGTGAATGCAGTTGAGAGAAGCGGGGAGTCGGAGGGGGGCGGGTTATCCAGACATAAACCTCTGCTGTCAGCATGGGCAATCATGGCACTTCATTGTCCAGCAGCATCATTACAATATGGTTATCATCTGAGCTTGAGTCTGACACCTTCGCCAGGACCTCTCCAATCACCCCCATAGTTGGCTTCAATACCAGGCAGTCAGGGCAAATCTGGGCTTTGTGCTTGTCTGCCTTAATAGAATGGATGTCACTTCTGCCTGTGGAATGTGCCCGGTCTTCAGCTGTCAGTCAGAGGCACGGGTGTCAGGCCGGAGCGTGGCTGGAGCCGTCTGGATTAGAGGGTAGTTACCATAGCTGTCAGATTACTGACAGCCTGACGCCCCCTCTCCCAACTTCCTCTTATTGTTTCTTTGTTTCTCTCAAACATCCTCCAGATGGGAGAATTACCAGAGAGAGAGAGAGAGAGGGAGCGATGGAAGGAGTGCGGGAGGTGGGAGAAGCCGGGGGGGTGCGTTTTAAAAGTTTGATGTCACGTTAGCTTTGCGATGAAGGAAAAGAAGAAGCTTCCCATTGTGAGGGAAGAACGGGAAGATGAGAGAAAGAACATTACACCTATTCCCACCTCTCCTTGTTATCTTCGGTATTCGTGTCAAGATAGGTGATTGTGTTGGTCATTAGTGTTCCTGTCCCCAACAGGCTGTCTTAGTTAGTACCTGCGTGGACGGCTTCGTCTTCATTGAATATTCACCTTTACGGCTGCACCTGTCTCATTCATCTGGAGAAATGTTGGGAGATGTTCCGTAAATTCCCTTTCTTTTTAAGACAAATGAATTGGCTTAATGCGGAGATGTAGACAGGCATGATAAAAAATCAGTTAGATCTTATAACCTATTATGAAGAATGGAATCAGCCGTGGATATCTGGAGGTATTTAATGATTGAGGAAGCTGAGGGAACGCTACGGGTCAGCACCCGTCTTTGCATTTCTCCCGTTCCTCTCATTTCGGTGACCATGTATGGGGCGGCACTGTCATTCTGCGCTTCCTAAATGAGCACCAGACCATCAGCGAGCTCTCGCATTAGAGGGACAGATGAACACGGGTGTGAGAGGTGACGCGCCGTGTTTTCACAGCTTCTCAAAATGACGAGATAAAATTGCTTGGAGATATGATTAAAAATCTTAACTGGATGGCTACTTGTGTGCGGCTCAACACACTTTTCTATTATATATCTAACGTAGGGCCTATTTTTTTCCAGTGTTGCAATTATGAATCTTTATAAATGCGCATCTCTGGTCAAAACACAAGGTAACAATGTAATCAATTTCCCTACAAGAGTGCACTACATCATACTGAGAGGTGTGTAAATATTTGGATTACTGTATTAGCCCGTATGAGCGCAGGTGCAATTAACTCTTTGACTGCCAAAAACGTTAAATAACGTTTAGTAAAATCCTATGGAGGAGTGCCAAAGATGTTAAAAGACGTTTTTTTTCAAAACAGAGGTGAAACTAACCATTTTCTATTGTTGATTACTGAAAAACGGAATAAGGTAGAAACAAACTTTTTTTTCTGATGAAAGATGAGAGTCCAATCTTTCATTTGGTAGTATGTGTGTTTCCATAGTCCAAACACATAATTTTCTGTGGACCTTGAAAGATCAGTCAAAAATGCTTAAATCGGCTGGCACCCACGGCATCCCTTTTCTGAAAACGTCTGGCAGTCAAAGAGTTAAGGGAGTTCTACACCACTGCAAATAATGCAACATTGGGTTGTCATCTCATAAATAAATGGCACTTTCTCAAGAGTAATGATAAAAATGCAAGGTAGAACTTTGGCGTTTCTTTAACACTTTTGTTAAAGAAACGTGCTAAATAGATGAATGAACTCTATATCTCGATGCTTAAATCTTAGATCTCCGCATGCCACGTGGCTGTAAAACCGTTCTGAAGAATGTAGTTGCGCATGTAAACGGAAGATCGGAATAGATCACGTCACATGTAAATAAACAGGTGACCAGTACGGAAGAGGATTAGGGCCAGTGAAGAGAGAAAAAAAAAAAGGGGGTTGGCAGGATTCTTACTTTATTCTCAGAAGTCTTTAAAGTGAGAATTCTGGTGTGATGACTGGTGTGTTAACCTCAGGGAACTATTTATTTAAATTTTCAATTAACTTTATTAAGAGATAATGGAGAAATGTATTAACTGTAAAAAAAAAAAACATAGGGAGAAATGGTCTAGTTTAGTTGTTTACGTTTTCATTTAACTTTTTAAGATGTACTGTCAGTACTGATGACCTTGGGAGCTTCTTGAACTTTTTGTTAGACATCTTTGCTTTAAAAGTCTATTGCCTAAGATTAATATTTTGCAAATCTGAAAAGTTGTTCAATAAACATGCTTCTCGACATTTCAACAAGGTTAAAAGTTTTTTTTGGGGGGGGGGTGGAATTTCACTGAAAATTAATATCGGCTCTAAATATTAGGTACCGGCCTCCGTGTCTGCTAATATTTGGTATCTACCTGGAAAAAAAGCATAACAGTCTATCTCTAATTGGTATTGGCTCCATTTAGTGAAAATATAGTACAGCATTATTATCCAAAATTGTAAAATCATCGTAAAGTCCACTTAGGAAGTAACCAACAAATCTACATTATGTTGCAGGAAATCCAATTAAAACAGTGTCTGTACCATGGCGGCATCTGTACTATTAGGTCTTCTTCGGCCTTCTAAGGACTAGAGGCTAACGTTTCATGAATATCCTTCAGCTGATGATAAATACACGAGGGTTGAACTTCAGAGAAATGAGGTGTTATGTTTGTAAAATATGGAAAGACACCTATTCGCCGTTTAACTGTACCAAAGAAAGAACTGAAGGCCGATTACAATTTGCCCTGACCTCCAATCTCCTCTAACAAGCCCGGCTACTAAAAATCAGCGGCACCGTCATGTTCGGGTAAAGATAATGAGAGCGTCTGCCTGAGGTGTGAGTGGATGCTAAACAATTATAGTTAGTTACAGGAGCACAGGTTAATATTCTCTCATGTACCTCTTCTCAGCCATTTCCCTTTTGTCCGACATCAATCTCGGAAGTTATGAGACCCGTCCGCAATGATAAGCAGCAACTCAGGCGTGCTCCGTGTCAAGGCTCCCGCATTATGGCTCCCTTCAAGCCTATGTTTTGCATAGCCTAAAGCATCTATTAAAATCCCCTTGTAAAATTCATAAAACAAAAAATGTAGCGGGTCAGGTCTAGAGGGAGCTAAAGTAAGCTGCTTATTAGCAAGGAGTCGAAAACACAGATCCAATTACAGATCCTGAACAAGGAGCACTAAGAATCAGCATTGGGGAATAAGTATTTCCTTCTTTTCTCTCCCCTTCAATTGGCCAAGGTGCAGAGGAGAGAATGGGAGGTATCAGAGAGCAGGATCCTGGAATGGTAATTACAGAGCGAGTGTTTAGTGCATGAAGCCAGAGTTGGAGCCATTCAAGTACAAACTCATGTAAATCTTCACTTTGCCTGGTATAGTAAATTGGTCGGGTTTAAGAGGAATCCCAGTAGGAGAGGGGCTCTGCCGAGAGGAGCCATGAGCTCCAGAGATATGTTAAGGAATCTCTGTCTGGAATCTAAAGGTCTACAAATTAGGCCTGATATTAGCCTTTTTTTTCTTTTACAGAGCCAGCAGAATGTGAATGAAACTGAATAAATAACTATAAGGCGGCTTTCTGCCCTTGCTTCTTATAAGATGACATTAATCCTTTCATGTGCAATGACAGCTTACAAGGTTTGACCCGATCCCCAGACAACCATATAAAAGCAGAAGATTTCTCAAGATCCGCTCCGTTCTTTTAATGAAAAGACTTCAAAAAGGTCTCTTTAATATCGCCCGTAAATGACACCACTTAACAATCTGATCAAATCGATAGTTAGTATTGGGCAACTGAAATCAATTTGTTCCCAATTGGAGCAGGTCCCTTGTCTGTGACAAACAAAGAGCACTCTTACGTTCTTTTTATCCTGGCTAGTGAAGGGTGAAGTGCCTCTCGAGCGTACAATGGTGGGAGCGTTTGAGCCCTTTGAAAGAAAAAGATCAAACGCGCGAGTCCTGCCGCCACCGCCGGGTTTAAGCTGTAACCGACACTCCACATCTGGGATGGCGCATAGTGGTGGGTGGCGAGCTGACTGATTGCCAGGAGTGTACTGTCAGCATCACTCTCTCTACCCGGGACCACGATGGGGGGGGGGGGGACAGCGTTAAGGCAATCTATGCGGGCCCCCTCGCACCGATACCATGGTCTCGACGGAAAACCGGTGCCAAGTCTCTCTCGTAATGACCTCAGTGGCTAATGGCTTACACTAATACTGAGACAGGGTAATTCATTTGCACAAATGGATAATCCATCATATTTTTTCCAGACAATAAATTGTGCACTGAGTTAAATGGATGCCGCGTTGTTTCCAATACACGGTTTGAGTCAACGGCATTGCGGTGTAATTTCTGTAAGTGATATTTAACAAGGACAAGGTATTTCTTGCATTAATTACTGTATTTGAGCTTTGGAAGCTTATTGGGGGAGTAAAAGCAAATAATTGTGGTATGTACATAAATAAATTAATATTCAATGTGAAATCCGTCTGTTCATCTTCTACACACAGAAAAGTCCGAGCGGAGTCAAAACTACACAAACCCAATCCTCAACACTTATTTTCTTGGACGCTAAAGAACGGAGAGCTGAGTCGACTTGGTCTATTATGAAAATTAGCCACATAATTATTCAATCGGTTAAAACACATCAGTACATTACGGTTAAGTCAACAATAACACTCCAATTTTACAAGAAGAAAAAAAGAACACAGACAATCGAGATGCTTTTTATCTTTGTTATTGATTTGCAGTATCCTTCCCTCTCTCGATCCCTCCTACACATTTCATTGTTGTTACATCTTAAGCAGTTAATTTATTTTCACAATGTAGGACACCTATAGTAAGAATCATTGCCATTACCTATGCAGTGGTGCCTTCGTTTAATTTGTTTCTGGACCACGCTCTATTCCAGACACCAACAAAATCTTAACTAAATGCTTTACAATATCATAGAGTAAAGATAAATTTAAAAAAATTTTTTTTAGCGTAATCGCATGAGTTCAATAGTTATCTCACGATTAATCACAAATTTTATGTCTGTTCTAAATGTACAATAAAATATTTTTTTCTAAATTTCATACTCTTAACATAAAAGTGGAAAAAAAATTAACTGATAGATATATGGCTGCATTTTTAGTCATTGATACAGTAATTTCATAATAAATCATAAAATGTATTTAAAATTAAAAAGTGCAATGTACTGTAAAAAACGAGTGTGATATTGATTTGTGCTGAGGTCATTTTTCTGCCACTAAATGGCATAATTGCATTTGTAAGACGTTGGTGACAGCGCAGTGCATTTTTCTTTTCATATTAAGAGCTATCTAATCTTGAAGTGATGAATTTATGAAATTCTGCACACTTTTAAAATTGTAAAATACAACTTGCCCTCAGTCCCACAAATATTCAGCATTATTATTAAATGTATTGCTGCAAAATTTTGATGTGGACATGTCTGCTGCGTTGCGACTGGAACTCCCCCAGTACGGGCTTTCCAAGTAAGGGGCGGTCCTTAATCGCACGTTTAAAAAAAAAATCTGTGAACTTTAAATTAACTCAAAATGAATGCACTAAATGTGACACCCTTGGTAATAATATAATCAAACAGAATGTAAATAATTAAAACATTTGTGGAACATGATTAAGAAAATGTGCAGCTCACTGATGCTATTAGTTACCCTGTCAATGGCAGTTTGCATTGTGTGTTAGCATTAAGCTAGGGGACCTTCCTAAGTAAGTAAGTAAATAATTCTCTCTATGTAAGAGTGAGTGGCAATAAACAGTTTGAAGCAAGCATCGGCGTCTTTAAAAAAAAATGTTGCTCCCACCATCTCATGCTCTCATCTTAAATTTTTGCTTGTAAGTCAAAGCAAAATATCCATTGAGTTACTGTATAGTTTAACGAGGGTGAGAGTTTGTGTCATGAATCCATTATTTGTATTGGCATCAAAATATAAACAAATTGGACGACAAACAGAATCCTGGAATGGCTTGTGGCCAGCCTTGGCGCTTCCCTGGTAGTTTGAATATGTGGAGGATGTAAAATACTGTTACATGGTAGAAAACATAAGAGGACAAGAAAACATAATTTTCATGGGTTAGTGGCTATAAAGGGACACTTGTGGTTTCTGTCCTGGCTTGTGGCCTATGCTATGTGTAAGCCCTTTTTTTTTAACGCTCCCTCTTTATCTGCATGAGCATTTATTTTCATATACTTTTGTAAAATGACACCCAAAGGGGGGCCCCACACGTGTTATGTCACACGGGGCTAAAATAAGCCAAAGGTCTTCGGACTCTTGCATAAATCTTAACACACTTGTAAGAGTTGAAAGACACTGCGGTACAATTACCAGTCAGTGGTGCACCGCTGACATTATCAGGAGAGAACCTACATTACAAAGGTTTCTCCGCTTGAAACAGCCTGTCCCTGTCACGGCCCCTTATTTCCCCCTTCTTTCCAATCAAATCCCGCTTCTACCAATGGAGTGATCCAAACAAGACGTGTATTTGTGCATTCTTCGCCGCCCACAACAGCATCTGCAAGCCGCTTTATGCAGATTAATTGGAAGTCTTTGTGCCGCCATTTCAGTTGAGTGCAGTTTGACTAACATCTTAACCTACTTAGTGCAATTAGTGCTTCATTAGAGGGGCTAACTAACTATTGCTTCTCTCCATAATGATGTGCAAGAGTGTAGACATAAAAGTACATAATCAATGGTTTCCAATTACTCCATGAGTGCAACCACTATTTCAAATAAACTGGATAATAATATAATAATATAGAGCCATTACAGCGTCCAAGGTAGCAGAACCATTTAATTGCAGTGCAGTTCTTCTCAGCTCCGAGATTTTTTCACACTAATGAAGTGTCATACAAAGAGGCTGTATTGATTTTTTTTCACCACACAGCCTCCACCACAAATATGTAATTATCCTTTTTATATCTGGCAGGGGATTAAAGTAATCTATAGCATCTAGCCTTTGCGCCTTCCTGACAGTGCGGAGCTTTTACCCTTTTCAAAAAAATATGCAGCTTCTGATGAATGAACTTTCAACAAAACACTGCTCTGTTCTTTATTGTTTTGTGTAAAAACCTGCATTCTGAAGACATCATGCTGCATGTACAGCTGCCCGAGCCTTCAGTACACAATCATGGCATTTCAAGCCCTGTCATCCTGTTAGCGCTGAACCGTCAGCTCGCTCGAGCACCGCACACACTCCAAGGCTGGACAATCAAACAAATAACACACGCGATTTCTTTGCCGAGCTCAATAGACTTCATCACAGCTGGTTAATAAGGTTAATTTAATCCAATAACGCGGCCATGAAAATCGCTACTTCCTCCTGAGCGCCGCAACAAAAGCGCCCCGCTGTTCCCTGTCAAACATCCTCGGGCTTCACATAATAACAAGGCAGTCCATTTAAACTTGAAGCCGGCTACGCCTCTCATCTCTCACTCGCTTGCCCTCCCTCTCTTGTCTCTGCCTGCCTCGCCGTCTCCAGACCTGAGATGGACGAGCAACCTTAAGACTACCCCACGCTGGGCTGCCCTTCACGATAATAAAAAGCCATTACCTTGACCACTGACACAAGGCCAAGTGTGAGGGTCAGAGTGATATTTATTGATGAAACTCTGAGCTTCCAATCTGCTGCACTCAGTGCGCATCATACAGCTGTCAGCACAGACAGGGATCAGGCAGCATGATGGCCCTCGACATGGCCCATCTATAATTTATGAACTACACAGAAAACAACCAGGAGACAACAGAGAAGCCCTGGCTGCCCAGGGATTACCCCGCAGCCCGGCTAAAGAGATCTGAGCGAGGAGCATCCGAGGGCCACTGCGGGCCGCGGTGAGATGGGGCGGGCAGGTAAGCACGGTGGCAGGCGTTCCATATTCACAAGGGTCTCGCTGGGATCCGTCTCTCTGGAGGACACTGGTGTGAATAATATAATAGACAGTGTTTACAGGAGGGATGTAAAGCGAGTGCGCTGGTGCATCACACAGCCCAGCGCACTTCAGCTGAGCCCAGTAAATGAGCAAACAGAGGGAGCAGGGCCAGCAGAAGTTGCACACTTATTTCACCCCCAAAAATGTTGGCGAAGGTTTGACAATTTTTTGGGTAGGATTTGCTTTTTCGTAACTGTCTGTTATTTGACAGGATTAACCAAAAACTACTTATTGTAAAATCTTGCAAAAAAAAAAACATTAAAAACAAAGATCCCAAATTAAGCGGGGCGTAATAAGAAACAATTTTTTTTCACATTGTTCAGACGTTCACCAATACCTAGAGCAATACCTAACGGTAATAAAAAAATAAAAAATAGAATAACTGATTTATAGCACATTTCATGCACAACACTCAATATGCTTCTTATACTGTACTGTAATTAACAGCACAGCATATAAAAGCTATTGCAGAGTTAAAGAGATTTAAAAGCAAAGTAAAAAAAAAAAAAAAAAAGCATATTATTATTATTATTTTTATTTTTTTAAACCTACAGTGCAAAAAACATGATTTCAATTTTTTTTTTTGAAAGACCTTTTAATCATAGGTATGAGAAAAGAGCATAGTTGTTAACCTGGATTTAAAAGCCTTTACTTTATTGCTATTTTTTTTAAAATCTTTATTCATTCATATTCCTCACTGATAAATAAAAGATACCAGCAAATCAAGGGACTGTATTGTACAAAAGGTGATTTTGGGTGGATTATACACCGATGTGTGTTATTCAGAGTATTTTATGGAAATATCTTTCAACAGTAATACGATTTAATTTGTAAATTTTTTTGATAAAATTGTGAAACTACATTTTTCAGCATAATAATGCATAAATCAAATGACAAAATGAATGTGTACATAGAAGGTGGTCAACTATGAAGGTGCACAATTTGATGATGAAAATTAGCATTGGCAGTTTTTAACAGTATTTAACAGAAGGTTAGTTTGAGTGAAAAGCGAAAACCAAGACACAAGACTTTTTTTTATGAAGAAAATAAACTTGTATATTTGGAATAAGGAGTAACATGAAAGTTTTAAAAAATGTAAATACATAACATTTCTAAAATATTAAATTTCATGGTAAAGTCAAAATTTTATAAATGCTATTTTTCCAGTGTTCAAAAGTGTGTTAGTAAATCATCTCAATTGTAACTTCTTAAATATGCACTCAAATTAATGTGCAATTAATACTTTCAAAATGTATTTTACAGTTAACTTTATTGTGCATTCATTTTATTTCCTTGGGAACCAAATGGCATTGATTCAGTGGAACGACCTAAATATACTTTCTGGGACAAAAAAAAAAATCTGTGTTTTTGATTCACATTAAGGCCTATTGGGTTACTGCACCTGTATTTGGTGGTACTTGGAGATCGAAGCATTTTGTGAGGTGGTGCTAGGTGTAAAAAGTTTAACAATCACTTCTATAGCTCACTCATTATTTGAGTCAAGAGAGGTTGACTGGACACTCGCGCGCATTAGCATGCATCAACCATCACATTTCTGTCGGACATTACATCCATCCATCAATACAAAACATTTGTTTCCAGTTCAACTTTAATAACTTCTCTAAAAAAAAGGAAGAAAAAAAAAAAAGAACGGTTTCCAGTGGTTTGACTTTGCATTGTTATGTGTTTTGTCTTTTTATTCTGAACCCCACTTGACAGTTGCTTGTGGAAACCTTTAATTGCAAATTCACCTCTGGTCCATTTTTTAACACAGGGGTATTCTGTCTCCATTCTTGAATTCCCACTCAGATCAAATGCAATCCTTCATCAGCCAATTTCCCTGACACTTTATTTTTACCCACCGAATTCATCTTTACACGCTGCAGGCAGACACACATTGTTCCTGATCAATAAATAACCATATAATTGAATACTGCTGCATCCCAAATGAAGCCCTCATTTACCAAGCTTCAGTAAACAGGCTCCATTCTTCGCCTATCTAACGCTGACATTTCAGAATTCAAACACATTCAGGGCAGTCGGTGCACTGCGCCTCTGTAGCCCACTTAGGCTCTCGTTTCAATATGGAACCATACTGCCACCCGATAAATTATTCTGGGCATCTCTAAAGTCATCACACATTTATTTTGATCTCGCATCATCATTCAAAGCGCGGCGCACGATGCATTTTCTCAAAATGCATGGTAATTCTTTGGTGCAGAGCAAAGTTAGGATTCATTTATACTGGAGTGACAGCATAATGCAGAGACGTCAAAATCCATTTAACTGTTCAATGTCTTGGGATTTAGTTTTAGATCCAATTGAGATTTAACTGATGGTGAAAAATATACAGTCAGGTGTGTTTACCTCACCTTTAAGGAATGTGTTATGGTTCCAATTAATCTGTTATTCCTGTCACTAAAGGCGTTGTTTATGTCAAAACTGTCACGGCGCTCTGGGCACTGTTTTCCCGAGAATGGCATTTAATTTCGCGGCGTACTTTCATAACTGTAGTCATTTAAAATGGTTGCGTTTTATTTAGAAACACTTAAGACAAATATGCGCCAAATGTCTGTCTGTTGCCTTGACCGCAGACCGAGCTAAGCGATCATCCACACTTTGAAAGACATTCAATTATATTATGTGTTCCTCTGGAGAGGTGTGCGCAGAAAAAAGAAGATGCAGCCTGAGTGGATGCGAAATTGCATTACTGTGGACATAATGCTATCATTTAGCATGGTTAGCTTTGTAAATGTATTCCAATGTAAAACAGTAGCGGCCTTATTGGTACTGTTGTGTTTTAGTGGCGTGATGCCCAATAGATACACTTAGTCAATCAACTCTCATCCAAATGTTACATAAGGATAAGGCATGTTTGCTCTATATTCAAGTGATTTAAAATGACACATTATCGGACAGTACCACCATGCGCATTAACTGTTTGCGCCACATTACCGTGGTTTATATGTAGGCAAACCCAAAGTGAGGCTCGCTGCTCACAGTCGGAAGGGCAGGCAGGGGATTTTTTTTTTTTCTTTTTCTTGTACAATGATTTTTTTTTTTTTTTTGGTGTGTGCAGTTATGGTCCATCATTATTAAACGTCTCTCGCTGGATGGGAGAAGCGCTTTATCAAAAACAGCCATTCATCAGGCGCCGAGCAAGACAGCTCACATCTGACCTCTGCGGCAATAATGCCGCATCAAGTAGGCCAACTACCTAGTTTAGTGGCAGAGCAGGGAGCAGGGGCCGGCTCCAAGATTAAGTGTGCTGTTTCAGGTTTTCATTCCCAGGGGCTCCGCTGGCTGATGTTGTATTGATTGCAAAAGTTTACCAGTAAGTATCACAAACAACAATAGCCAGGTCAACGATCGGTGATGCCTGAACCACTATTCCCCCCGGTGAGGGTGGGGGGTGTGGGGGCTACATGTTCAGGGCTAAAGCGCCGCCATCATCATAGCTGTGTGTATGGTGCACAGAGGGCTCTCGTGAGCCGGGGGTAGAGAAGTGCGCTACTGACATTTAGGAAAAGCGATATGTCAGTGTGAAATGAGCGGGCGTGAGATAATTACAAGCCTTTGCATTATAAAAGGCTGCATCGACAACCTGTCCGCAGAGCTGGATACTCCTTCATGTGCTACTCTCATCACATTTAATGGTTTGCTAATTCTTTCAACATAAAAGCCTTCGGTTTCACCAAGCAATCGAGCAAATCTACATGTGCCGCAAAGGAAAAACTGCAACCCTGCATCGGCTTTAGAGGCCCAACATATACTCAACAAAAATTTTAATGCAACACTTTTGTTTTTGCCGCCATTTTTATGAGATCTAAAACTTCTTCCACATACACAATATCACCATTTCTCTTAAATATTGTTCACAAAACAAGTCTAAATCTGTGATAGTGAGCACTTCTCCTTTGCCGAGATAACCCATCCCACATCAAGATGTTGATTGGACACGATGATTAGTGCACAGGTGTGCCTTAAACTGCCCACAATAAAAGGCCACGCTGAAAGGTGCAGTTTTGTTTTATTGGGGTCAGTACTGACAAAAACACGTGTTGCGTTTCTATTTTTGTTAAGTAATACAATGCACAGCAGTGTATCACTTTATATTAAACCATGGTGCGATTATCAAGGAAGCAGTAGATAGCTACAAAGAAGCAGAAACGGCCGAGAATACGGAGAACACAACTACTCACTTTGCTGCCTACCCATGTATGAATATGAAATTATAAATACAGTTGACTATCATTGTTTGTTAGCAGCCTGTTATAACAACATTTTAAAAATGCCGTTGTGGGTGTGGACACGGTGACAGTCCTTTACATCACAGAAGAAGAAACTGATTTGCTCGTGTCCCATAGCAGGTCGAGGATCACAAAGTATGTTTATAAGGATATGAACTGCGAGGAGTTACAAACGCAAGGATCTTCATCCCGACAAGAAACTAGCCGACATCCCCTCGGCGAGGATTGCATCTCGGAGGTGATATGGAAAGGGTGCTGGTGCAGTAAAGAAAGTAAAGCAACGAGAGAGAGAGGACTAAATGGGACAGGAGATTTGGGATTCCTTCTGTATGTGTTACTTTCCAGCTGACAAACTAACGGCTGTTAAAAAATTACAGTTGTTTGTTTACATTCAAACTTCGGCTTGTAGCCAACACGAGTGACGTCATGTGCAGTGTTACGACAATTATGATTACAATTTCAGCATAACGGTGCCATCGCTTTATTCACTGCTGCAGTATTTGTTAAAGTGCTCTACAAATAAAGTTGGGTTAAGTTGAGTGTTTATCTTTTCCTGTTGTGAAAACCCTTGTGCGATGGTGCAACGCCATTCAGTTAGTCTGCGACAGAGGTGGCAAATTTAGGTTCAGAAAGTAAATAAAAACCCTTCCGCAGTTTGGCTTTAGACCCAGGTGCTAAGCTAGGGAGCTAGCTAGCTAGGGAGCTAGCTAGCTAGCTCCCATGGTGCTTGTTTACCTTCTATGAGCCAGCCAGCTAGCTAGCTAGCTAGCATCAGGGGCTAAAGCCAAACTGTGGCAAGATTTTTACTTTCTGGACCTGGATTTGCCACCTCTGTGCGATGATAGGCCACTCATGAAAACTAATGGCAGAAGCCCACACACAAAGCAACATGTTTCCATTCAAGATCACAAACAGAACTGAGTATTTTCAAGGGGCCACAACACCACCGCCTGTATACATACATGAAAGGTCTGAGTGGAACATGATTCACCCTGAGGCCACCTGCGGCAAGCTGAATGATGGCGCATCCTTGGCCCCGCACGGAGGACAGCACACAACCCTCCATCACAGTGCTACCGGACCATTACCCGGGGCTGGCAACAGCTAACTGCGCCAAAACCCGCCTCCTCCGCTACCCCTGAAGCTAATCATGTGATTTGATGCAATGACAAGAGTAATGACACAGATTGGTGGTGTGTTCGACTTCTCCCTGCTGGAGGCGGTAAACACGGGAGACCGCGAGGCCCAGAGATCCAACATTAGCAAAGAGGTTAAGGTGGATACCCAAGTAGTCTCACAAGTGAAATCAGGATGAATGGTACTGCCGAGGGGTTCTTTTATGTCCTTGAGTAACTATATCTCACTTAATGAGGGACATTAGCCGCCATAAAACTACTCAGAAGTACAAGCCGTTAATTAATGCATCCGCATTACCACCGACTGAGAAAAACTGAGTTGTTGGACCCATTGGACCAAATATTAAAGGTGCAATCTGTGAGCCTATAATATTCTATGTCTACCAACAGCATACCGTGCTACTAAAATTCCTAAGACGGTATGGTCAACTTTGAACCTTAGTGTCATTGCTGAATAAAAGACACTATTTCTTCAGGGTGGTGCTAAAACACAGTGTTGCTACTAAACTACTGCAGGCTATTACTTAATTAGAGCTGCAGCAATCTAATATTTTGTTATTCACATACAGATCCTACTGAAAATTATATCACATATTCAAGTAAAAATTCAAAAATGCCTGGTTAAAGAACAGTTCTGAATAAAAAAGAAAAAACACATTCAGTTAATAACGAATGACGAGTTTTCATTTTTAGATCATCAACATTTTTTACTTAAATTTAAACAGCAGCTGTATTTTCTCTGGGAAAAGGTGAGTGAGTAGACAAAGTGATGTGAGAACCAGAGTAGCGATTTTGCCAGCTAAAACCGCACATTTGAGTAAGCCTGTTTTTTTTTGTTTTTTTTAACAAATTAATCAATACAAACTGCAGCTGTGGCAGGCTTCCAGCAAAAGTGTGCAGTAGTTTTCATCTGTTAAACTACCTTTCAAAAGTAGTCTGCCAGCTCTTGCCAGCCTATATGGGGCACTAGCTTAGCGACTAGCTGCTAGCCACAAGACCCCGGCATCAATCTCCGTATGTCACTGTCGGTGTGATTAAAGCTTTTTTTGGCATCCTTAATTAGCTATTGAATATGATTTTCAGGATGATGTGTTGATATTGCTGGCAACACTTTGTGACGGCAACATAAACTGGCCCCCAACCACAGCCGCAAAGACAAGTCAAGACAGCCACCACGCGTTGTCGGGAACAACGTCAAAATATAACCGTACCAAGGCATTCACGTTCATATATTATTTGGTGAGCTAAGTTTTCTTTTGAATTTGGCCTTTTCATCGCGTATTATTGCTATGGATAGCATGAATAAGTGCTACTGCAGCTAGCTTGACTGTCTTTTCCGTTGGTAAACACTCACATACGTTTGGTTAATTCAACTGAATAAGGTTAATTGAAGACTCTGAATTGTCCATAGTTGTGAGTGCGAGTGTGGCTGGTATGTTTACATGATGGTTGAATGCATGGATAGCAAATGGATGGGTGGATTGATATTCAAACACCAAAAGATAATTTCCAACATCCATCCATATATTTTTTTCTAACAAAAGTCCGCTAGCTTAATGCTAACATACAGTGCGAAACGCCATAGACAGGCATACAAATTTAGCATAGCTGTTTCTCTCACCACAAACCATCAGCAAGAAATACAAACATGAGTATATTCTCTCTGTTCTGTGGGAACGAAGACTCTTACTGGCGCTTACAATAGTTGGGGGCCTTCTTTGCCCTTCTTCTTCTCCCTCCTAATTACACTGCATCTACATCCAGTAGAACTGTGTTGCCCGCACAACGTGGTTCTACTCTGAAGGTGAACAACTGAAAATTTGGACTTGCTTGTACAACATAGTTTAAAAACCCATTTAAAAAAAGTTTGCTAACAAATATTCACGTAGTTATTGTGATGACATAATTCATACTTCACATATGGATGGCAGTAGATGCAACTAAACTACTAGTGGGTGATGGATGGCCTTTGATAGCGAGTAAGAGGTAAATAAAATAATAGCCAACTAAATATTATTATCCTTATTTTCTGGGAAAAAAATTATTTTGAGATCTCACCGCCACTGGAATGCCTCACACTAACCAGCCGTTAAGAGTGCCGTTATCTGGACTATAATCCTGGCTGTAATGTGTCCTCGTTAGCAAAGCACTGCTGGCCCACACCAGTCGCAACACCAGGAAGGCCTTAGGCACCATTGGAATTAATTACAGACAAAAGCGATGGTGTTTGCAATTGTCATGCCACATTTATCACCAGCCACTTAAAGTGCCTCATCTGAACTGATGCACACTCGCTGAATTGCCCCAGGGCATCTTATTCTTCCTCCTCCAAGGGTGGTGTGGAGACTTGGGAATGTGTGTGTGTGTGTGCGTACAGAGGGGTCTACATCTGCTGGGGGCCTGGCCAAATCCTGGGCTGGAGGCGGTGTGTGCTAACAATGCCCCCAGCAAATACAGAGCGGTGAAGTCTATGACAAATGCTAACACCCGTCTCCACCCCCCTCGTTCTCAACTCGGTTAGCGAGGTCTCCGGGGAGAAGCGGAAAGCCGATCTTGACAACTTTAATTCTGCCATTTTTGTGATGATAATCCCTGATATGTTCGGATGTAGTGTCAATGGTTATTTGCCTCACACCGAAGTACAGCTAGATCTACATATGCTACATAGCTACATATGCTAGATCAATGACAAAATCTTACTTAAATTTGTCAATATACCTTTGGGGGGGGCACAAGATGGAGAGCGCTACTAATAATTACAAATCGGAGACTTTACACAGGTCTGATCAGATGGATTATATCGGCAGCTGTTTAGTATTTTATACAAAATCGGTGTTGTCCAATATTTTTTATGTCATTTTGTTTAATTTTTTTCGCCCTATTTCCCATGTATTGAATGTTAATCAGCATTTTTGGGAGAATATTTAGTGTTTGCTTGTTATTATTGTTTCCCAATGCATGGTGAGTTAACTTCATCTTTTTTTTTTGTTTCCAAAATCTTTGTTGTGTAAAGCCAAATACAAACAAATAAAATGGCGGTATTTAATTATTTTTCTTAAGTATTAATTAAAATATTTTTTGACAAATTTCTCAGTGGACAATAACTGGATCACAATGATCAAAATGTAGATTTATGATTATTTTTTATTCAATTTTTTTTATTAATAATAATAATAATATAATGTTTTTATTATGTTTATTTTATTCTATTTGTTTAGTTATAAATCATCATTTATCATAAATGTGAAGTTTTTTTACTACATTTTACGTAAAAGAGAGTTTTGAGGAAATTTTACCAGTATATTATTATTATTATAAATAAAAATTTAAAAAGCTAATCAAGGCCTGAGGAACAAACCCACATCCTTCAGATTGGGAGACAGCCACTCTACCGCCTGAGCCATGCCATTGCTCCTTATACCTCTAAAATTCCAATTTTTGGTCTCATTGTGGACACACCGTTAATGCAGTATAGCGGCTAATAGCAAGAGTGGCATGACTCAGGTGGTAGAGTGGCTGTTTCCCAAGCTGAAGGTCATGAGTTTGTTCCTCAACGCTTGAGTAACTTCTTTTTTTTTTTTATAAACTGTTAAAATTTACTCAAAACTCTCGTTATAAAATTTACTTCGAATTTTTTTGTGAAAAGACTTTCAAGAAAAAATTACTGCTTTTTTATTTTTATTTTTTTTACAGTGTACAAAAGCCTCACAGAAAAGGTGACATACATTCAGACGCGTTCTTTTTAATCCAGCCATTCATCCAGGTGTTGATTTCCAAGAGTGTCCCACGTGTGCACTTCAGCATAAGCCACTATTATCTTTCTGCTTGTGTAGCTAGAAACCAAATAGCTTAGCTCAATAATAATGCAAGAGGGCAGCTCGATGGCAGCCCGGTGGCACAACAGAATAATAGCGCCAGAGGACTCCTGTCTCTCTTAAACAAATTTGCAGGTGCTTCGCTTCAACTTACAGTTCATATGCAGCAACAACCTTGTATCCACAAGTGCATAATGTCTCATCAGCACTGATCGGTTATCAATTAAAGCAAAAGCATCTCATTATATTAATGAATGGCTTCAGCTTATAATAGCCCCGTCTTATTGATGTCTGAACACGGTAAGCAAAAAAACCCTTACGCAGCACCGGCAGCTGAGAGAGAGAGAGAGCGAGAGCAGCTTTGCAGAGGGGAAGAAAACTAAACAGGCAAAGGGAAGCTGAAGGACACACCAGGCTACTCTCAGAGGGACTGCATTCATTCCAGCAATTGTCATGCAAGCCTTGTTGTAAGTAATAATGTGGCCTTTAATGACGGAATGATGGACCTGCCAAACACTGCTTCTGCTTTCTGCTGGCTGCATGTCCCCGCCGCCCGCTTCTCACGTACCCATCTGGGACAAATTAGCATATCCTCATCAATTCACAGGCCGCTTTAACATAATCCATATTTGTTGGATAAATTCTGCGGCAAGCCTCCCCCGTGCAGCGGTCATATGACACGATGACACACTTCAAGAGCCTGACTCGCATAAAGCATGCTTGGGCAGCTGAGCAATTCATAAATGTAAAATAGTGAGGCATAGCGCCCCCCCCCCCCCCCTCCTCGTACCTGAAGGGACAAATCCCTTTTGGCCAGACATCTCCACACTGTTACCTGGCTATTCCTCCACAACAGCACTTTGCTTTTTAGTCTTAGCGTTTGGGAAAAAGGAGAAAAAAACACAAAAAGGAGCCCAGTCTGCTGTCATAGCTGGCAGTGTAGAATAGTGGTGGAGAATACATTGAGGTGCTGGGGCACGTCCAAGTATGGATGCTTCACTTATCAGAAAAGAATGCCATATTTTGATATGTATTTGTTTATTTTTGATAAGTTTAGTCAAACTAGTCTTTGGCATTAGTGTTAGGTTAGGTATCAATAATATCTAATGCTGTTTATTTGTGTCAATATTTTCAATAGCTTACATCGCCGCTTCCAATTCAAAATTGCTTGTTTAAATGGCGAGCAGTAAATAGAGCAAGAGCCTGGCCTAATGAGACGCTCCTCAAGAGCTGCACAATCTTTATTTAAATTAGCTTTCCCCAGGACAAATATCTTGACATTTATTTGTCCGGTCATGTGTCTAAAACAGTTTATGATGGAATAAACCAAAACTTTAATCAATCAGTGAATCCAATGAGGCCAAAGCAAATATTAATCCTTGTTAAACATTTTATTGATAGAGTAGTTTTAAGTCTTGTGTGTCCTTATAGATCCCTCACCCGCTGAAAGCCTTTGTCTGTCATGAACCATCATCACAAACACCTTCTGAGATATAATCTCGGAGAATTTTTCAAGCCCTCCTGTCAAAGAGAAAGTAAAGCTCTCGGGATCATGACACGCAGCAGTCACACAGCTCTGGGCCTGATGCTTCTCAAGAGCTGCGCTGTCTGGCGGCCAACGGGGCCAGAGGCTGAATTCTACGAGACGCGGTAAAATACAAATCCGAGGATACATTGCAGGAATTCATCAGGGCGCAATGACTGGGGGAGTGTCTGTTATGTTGATCCAAAATCTGGTATCTTACATGATTTGTTACCAAAAAAAAAAAAAGTCAAAGCAGCAAAAGAGATGAAATGACGCGATGACGGTGAGCTAGGAGGAATATCCTTTATTTTTCTTCTTTTGGGGGGGCTCAGTATTGTTCATTTGGTAATTTTACCGATTCGCCTTTTTTTTTTCTTTTTTTTGTTTGTGCGTAAGTATGTGCATGTGTGGGTTTGTGTGTGCATGTGTGCGTGCGTGTGAGTGTGTACTCATTAATTCACCTAAAACCTATTAAAAATCCCGTACCGTTCACCTAAACCGAATACTTCAGAATCCAGCTACAGTCGTGAGGTTGTCAGGAGACCCGAGGAAGGATCAAAGAAAAGAAAGGAAAGTGAAATCCAGCACCGACCAGACATCAACTCAGCCAGGAGGAATATCCTAAGACTGGAATCATTTCACACTTAAAAAAGGATCATCACACCAGAACTAACTATTGCATCAACTCAAGGTACCGATGGTAACTAATTTAATAGCCTACCGCCGTTTGTTAGAATGTATTGTAATGCCCTCAAAAGTAGTCACTTGTGCACTTTTAATGGCTTTATTGAGCAAATAGAAACAAAATAAACACATTCATAAATAAATTTGTATGTCTACAACTACTGTAACATCCAGTCACTCAACACACAGACTGGCTAACGGTTAGCCACTTAGCAGCCTGCTAATAATCTGAGCTCACAACAGCCAACTCTACACACTAAAACAATGACAGTCAACGAAATGTATCGGATGGCCCAATTATTAACATTTTTTTTGAATAATTCTATACTGCTTTCGCACAGCATTTACGCACATAATCATCACATTATTAAACCTAACCAAAAGTAAGTATGACCATCTACAGACTGCAACACCGGTTCTTTTAATTTAGGTTAAACGAATTAGAGAAAAACACTTTGATATACAATATAGTAGATGTAACACCAGAAGATAGTTTTTTTGTTTCTTAGTGCTAAAAAAATCAACAACCTCAACATTAGTATTTCTTAATACATAAATAGCTACTATGATAAAAGAAAAAAATGTTTGTACAGGGTCAGAAGAATAATCAGTTAGTATAAAAAAAAATATGCTTGACTTCTTAGTGTAATTTGTTCTATGACCAAAGTCAATTTAGTTATATCAAATTAATATTCAGGAACATGGCAGATTAGTCTGCATGTGAGCGTATGGACGTGTGATGTGCTTTTTTGTTTGTTTTTAGCCGCTTGCTAATGTCCACATGTTGTTTTTGAGTGTTTGACTGTAATTTTATATATATATATATATATACTGTATATATATATATATATATATATATATATATATATATATATATATATATATATATATATATATATATATATATATATATATATACAGTATAATATATATATATATATATATATATATATATATATATATATATTTCATTTTATGAGGTTTCTGAAGCTCGCTTATATTGGCTGCAAATTCTGGCTCACAACACAGAACAAAAACATGTTTTAAAAATTGTTTAAAATCGACCAAGCGTCAGCTCTCGATTTGAAAAACTAAAACAAAAAAAAGTTTTTCAGTTCACTATAGCATGTCGGCAACGATTTTGGACTGTCACATGGCAGATATTTCTGTAAATTTTTTTCTTTCTTTTTTTTTTTTTTTTTTACAATTTTCTAGGAAGTCCTCACAAGGTTGCATGTCATCATCTTATTTCAACTGCATCAACTACAGCCAAGCAGCAGGTTCACATGAAGCTCAGCACGGACTCCAACATGGAACACGTGTCCGCCTACACCATGAGGGGTGGAGTAATGACTCCCGAACATCCCGATGATGGAGGGGCAGGTGTCACGCAAACACAGCGGATGTAACAGGACGTTAAGCTGTGCGCTAAAACCTCACAAAGGGCCATAAAGCTCTGCTTGATTGCCCAAGCAAAATCAATATGACGTTACTGTGTCAATCTATCTATATTTGGGCAAATGTTTGTCTTCAGCTCTCATTTAAGGAAGAATTAAATCAGCGAGCCTTTCAAGTAAAAAAAAAAAAAAAAACGTGTTTTGGGAGCAAGCCCTCGTAAACACAAAGCCCTCATGTGACTGGGAGCGGCCTCAAATGGGCAGACAGCAGAGGGACTTAACAAAGCTAATTAGAAGAGGCTGACATGTTCAAGTGAGCTGCTGCTCGCCAGTCAGCTCTATCACATATGTTTCCTTTGTGGCGGCTGAAGTGGCTCCTTTGTTTGTGAATTGATAGCGTTTCGCTCCGCCATCCCTTTGGGTAAGAGGCACTGACCTGCGGAGGCCCCGACAGTGAGAGGAGGCTCTCCGTGCCTCCCCAATGCCAGCTGCTCCAGCTGTCCCGCTCCACTCCCAAACCCTGCCAGAGCCACGGACGGGCGGCAAGATGGGCAACACCTGTAAAAAGAGTGAAGACCGCTCGGAGCAGCCTGCCCACCTGCTACCGAGCTCTCTGGGCCCTGCAGCTTAAACGCTCATTTTGTGCCTCTCAGCACGGGACTTATTGATATAAATAGCTGTGCACAAAGTGCACACTCTGTTTTCTCTTGGTCTGATGCAGAAGGTGTGTGTGTGCGTGTGTGTGTGTGTGTGTATGTGTGTGATTATACTCTATGGAGGCCTCTTTCAGGTGGGGATGAAATATGAGGAGTTTGGACACTGGTTAAATGTCAATCTCTGCTAGACTTACTGAAAATGATTATTGTACATTTCACACAGATTGAAACGGACAACAGCACTCCCGCCTCGGTCTTAAACAAGGATTCGATATCTAATATGTAGCCACAATATGCTGTGTATTAAGCATTACAGATGCTACAATAGATTTAATGATGACCTTACCATTTGTCTTGATTTAGCATGTCCTTCCTCTTGCGCTGAAGGGAAGGTTGTCCTTGAATAAGATCTCCAATAGTACCTATAAAAAAAAAAGGTAAGGAATACAAAGAGAAAGGAATGTATGCTAATTGCGGTTTGACAAATAACACTTCACTCAGATGAATTATTTGTGTTTACCCGAGATAAACACCAAAGTGGCACATTTAAGCATTAAATAGCTCTATGAGGCCAGAAAGAAAGTTTTGGAAAATAAAGTCTATCTCTTTCATTCACCTCGGCCTGCTTGGCAACAGATTAATTGTCACCCATTAAGATGACAAGACAATTTGTGGTGTAGCTGAGTGTAAATAAATACGCTGAGGAGGAGATAATACATCAGGCTGCTGACCGGGCTTTTCCATTACAGCAGCACATTTGTTTCCATACACGCTGCAAGCGACTGGGCGAATGGCGCCTTTCCTTCATGGGGTGCAAGCGTAACTATCTTGAGGAAAATAAGGACTCCGTGACATTAACTTTCATTACAAAAGTCATCTCGCCTGCCAGACGAAAAGCGCTGGGCTCATTTTGCAGGGGAAGACGTAATACAGAACCCTACGCAGGTAACAATTGTCTTGTCTCCATTATGGTGCGATAAAACTACAGCAATAATAAGAGCCTCACGATTCCAGACACTAGCACAGTAAAACTCGAGCCTACATTGATTTTCAAGCAAAACAGAACCATTAAAAATATAATATAGAATGAGTTTTATATGCAACTTTAGATTTAGTAGACCATTGATCCTCAAAGTGTGGTTTGTGTACTTGGGCCCGACTGATATGAATTTTATTAAGCCAATGCCGATACTTGGCAGAAAATACTGATTGCAGATTAATGCCACAATTTAAAAACAATATATAATGCATTTTTTCCCCAATGCATTTCAATGGGTGTGAATTATACACAGATTTTAACTATTTCCTCACGATTAGTGGTTATCAACCATAAATAAATTGTTTTAAAAAAAAACTTTCCTTTTAGGTCTCCAGGTTTTTCCAAGTGAAACGGGTTCTCTTGTATATAATTTACCATTCAAGGATGGCACATAACTGTAGAACAAGAAACCAAGAATGAGTCTTTTTTTGGAGAATGTTTTTGTAAAAAAAAAAAAAAAAAAAAAAGCTGGGATTTTATTTTATTTTTTGACCGATGTTATTTAGGTAAATTTTTTGTTCAACTTACATTTGTAAGACATTTAATTTAATCATTATTTAAGTAATTTTTTTCCTATATTATAGTGCAGTATTACATTTCAAACTGTACAGTGGTGTCAGTGAACTCAACTCAGCTCGTTTGAGAAAAAGCAGCAGTTTGGCACATATTGAACAATTCTTCAAAAAAGAGGCTTAAATCTGTTATTATCATTATTCAAATTTACTGTCAAACTAAACTTCATTAAGGATAAATATACTTTATGTATTTAAAACAAGCATAGTTTTGCTTAGGAAACTCAATTAAGTTTAATGCTAACAACAACAGCATCAATGTGAAAACAATTTTAGCAACATATACAGTATTGTATTTAAACACAAAAAGTGGAACAACAAATGTAGACATATAGTGTAACAATACTCACAGGCTTATGTTCTTTATCCTCTGTGAAGAACTGCTAATATGACTGCAGCTTACTGATGAGTGTCTGTCTCCATGTTTGTATCCACGTATGTCTGTATTATACTGCCCCCAGGTGGCCAAGGTGAACACAACACAAGGAGCAGCACAATGTCCATTGAACTGAAGCAAAAAATGCACACACAAAATTATTTTTAATTCTTTACACCCTATTTAATTATGTATAATGGCACAGTGGCTTAAAATATTATTAAGTCGACTTTTTTTTAGGAATAAAACATATTTTGATGAAAATTTGGGCCTAATATGCTACTATATTACATTGTTGGTTATTATGGTGGAACTTGGAGAACCAGGCATTTTTTTCTAAGAGGTCATTGGTCTAAAAAGTTTTGAGAACCACAGCACTGAATGATTTCCAGGAGGTGATGAAGGGAAGAAAGGAAAGTACACCCAGTGTGGCTGCATTGATTGTGCCGTAATTGATCTGATGGGTCCTTGTGATAATTGACAATTATCCCTGATTACCAGACAGGGGCTTAAAATCCGTTCAAGAAAATGACCAACATTACGGGATGTTGTACAACGGCTGAACAAAGATAAATCAATACACCTCAGAAAGAGCAGGAGACAAGACAAACACTGAACCACATGGTGCTCTGCCAATAAAGGGCACAGTTCATAGTAAACATAATACAACACACAACAAGGGGCTGTAATGAGCACGGTAATCATTTAAGATTAGAACACAAGCTAATGGAGTTAGTTGTAAATGGAAGGATGTTTTGACGCGGGGGGCATTTATCCGCTGCAAAAGTGCCACGTCTGCATGAGCGCGTTAGTGTGTCCCCGTGTGTCTATATTTCTCCATTACTACGCGTGTGACCCCGGCTGATTGCTCCTCTTGATTCCAGCAGACAGATGCAACTCATTGCGGCTTAATAAATATACGGGCCCTGGGGATCGCAGCTAAACAGTTCTATTAAGTTGGAAAACATGTCCACCAATATAAAAGCAGCCTGACCCCCGAGAAAGGTCAACTGTGACACGCATGTTTACCCCGGGAAAACAAAAGCGGGGCTGGAAGGTCTTGTTTTGTCGGATGTCTTCATACGTGAGAGAGTGGGCGGGTGGCAAATTGTTCGTTTTCAGCAAATGTGTCCTTGAAACCACAAGATAGATTTATAGAGAGGTAGGAAGGAAGCGAGACGGATAGATAGATGGATAAAGCCGCTAATCTGCCTCTACAATGTTTAATAAGCACATCAAAACATTGACGCGGAGAAATTTCCATGCTTGGTGAGCATATTAGTGAGTCACAGCATTAAATAGCATTGATGAACTGTTTGCTTATGCTGTAATAATTAACTTACATTACATTACTTTGTGTGATTACTTTCTTAATTGGCTGAATTATGCATCAATTTAATATCTAATAAGCAGTCTCAGACATTAGACAGTGTTCAGACACAAATTGCATGTAGTTTCCGAGCTTTAATTAAACACTCCAGAATAAATGAAACGATGTGGGATGGATGTCTCGCAGTGATTTCCTGGGTGCTTAAATATGCTATTTATTATGAAGGCGTATAAAAATTCACTTTCTCCTCAGGAAAGCAAACCACAAGATGCCAATTATGGCATGCAAGTTGCTTTGCCGGGGCTTTTTTTCCCAGAATGGGGACTAATAAATTTGCTGCGTGGGACTCGTTATTTTATAATACAAATACATTACTATGCCATTTTTCAAGTTTCAAATTTTGTGTGCAGAGCAAAACAAGGCCCCTAAAGATTTGTTTAATCACATAGCACAGTGTGATTTTTTTTTTTTTTTTTGTTATTGCGTTGAGGAATGAGTGAGCTGGCACAATAAGTGAGGATTCTTTGCGGGTATTCAAATTACTCAATTAAACGCAGCGATTAAATATGGCCAACTTGTGGAAGTGCTGAAAGAGAGACCTTGTCATGAATATCAAATTTAGAGGTGATGTGCACGAGTGCATCGCGCACGCTCTCATTTTTAACCACATATTTTTATATTTTTGCTAGGGGTGCTTATACTATACTATACTATACTGTCCTCCCTAAGTATGTGGTGTTCAAATAAAGACTACACATCATATATTGGCCCACGTTCACATTCATCTTAAAAACGTCTGTCAGCTTAAAGATGTATTCAAGGATCATTTTTGAAAAGTAGAAGCCAAACGTCCATTTGTCACTTTTTTTGAAAATGTGCATGCGGAAGACCATCCTACCAGCTCTCCTGTTCGTCTGGAGGAAATGCCTACCCAAATGTTGGGAACAAGCGACCTCATCTTCATCATCATCTTCATCAGTCTCTGCAGCCGGCCTTACTTATAGATGAATGTTCTCAGCGGCTACAGGCTAAAAAAAAAAAACACTCGAAATGCGCATGCGCAGCTAGGAAGGAGCACGCACGACGTCGTTATGGCGGATTGATGATCTACCCGGAAGATGCAGCGACAAAAGATCCTTAAATACACCTTTAAAAGGTAACACAAAATAGAATTGATATCACAGTACAGTATAACCCTTTCAGCGACACATACATAAAGATGATATCTATGACAAAACGATATTTGGCTGCATGTAAAGTAGAGATAGACTGCTGTCTTTTTTCAGGGCCGATACCAATTATTTGTCAAAGAGGCAGATAACTGATATTTGGAGCCAATATTTATTTCAGGGATGTGATTTGACCAAAGTGAAATTATCTGAAAACTTAGCCGGGGGTCTGGGGGACGCTGGCACCCAGCTAGGTCCAGGGCAGTGCCCTGGTGGGGGGGCAAGGGGGGAGCTCATGGGTTTTCCGTGTTTTTAAGTACTTTCAATGCACTCACATGACAAAGAAATAGACAAAACAACAGCATAAATTTTCAATGTATATTGAACTATCCCATATAAAATGGCAGTTTTAGTCAACTCAAAATCAGTCACATTCAAAAACATTGGACTGCCTTTGCTTTTAAAAACTATCACTGAGAATATCATCATATCTAACTAATGTGATTACTAAGTTAACACATAAATAATGTTGAAGAGTTCAAATTTCATGAACAAATAATTGTATCATGACCAAATGAAAAGTAACTCATATTAGAGCATACCACAAATGTCTTTGTTATAGCAGAAGATGCTATCTGTCGGAGTCATGTGCATACACAATGAACTACTAAAAAAAAAAAAAAAAAAAAAAAAAAAAAATCAGAATTTTTTTTTTTTGGGGGGGGGGGAGATAAAAAAAAAAGCGGAATTCCGCGAATTAGCGGAAAAATCACATCCCTGTTATTTTCAGTAAAAGGGAAAAAAAATATCGGCATCAAAATTTTAAATAAAAACTCCAACTAATAACATTTATTATTGATGAAATAAATGGATGGATGGAAATGTCTTTAAGCATATGTTTACTGAACAACTTTTCAGATATGCAAAATGTTATGAATTTTTTTAAATTATTATCTTAGACAATACACATCTTTGTTTTAAAATTCTAATAAAAAAGCAGGTCTTAAGTAAATAAAGGGAGTCCTCAAGTTACGTTTCCTAGCTTGTACAGTAATTTTTTTTTAAACATCTTTGCACGGAAAATGTCAGAACCAATATTTCGTGTTTCATTCATTGCTGACGGACGGCAAAGTGGAGCTAATGGAAACCGAAACACGGAAATGTGACGCGCGTAATGGGAGCGCCGACTTGCTCAATGGACGCCCGTTGCTGGAGATAACAACAACACAACTTTAAATAACTTTAAAATGATTTGATTACGGTGGGAAATGATGAAATAATGAAAAACAAGGTGCCATGACCGAGGCACGGGTAAAGTCGAAACGACGTAACTCGACGGCTCCCTGTACCTCCTTCTTGCTTTATACAGTAAATAAAGTTTTCCAAAATGTCAAAAAAAACAGAAATGTAACATTTTTACTTAATGTTGGTTTTAATTTCAAACAAAAGCTGCCGATGCAAATATTCATCAAAATGATGAATATCGGCGCCGATAACCGGCCTCGGTCTATTGTATGCATAAACAAAGGTCCTTTCTTCTACTACGTTGAGGAAAGGATTTGTGCGTGAAGCAATTGCTATTATTCTTCCAGGCTTGGCTAAATAGATTTTTACAGAGAAAAATTGTGTAAAAACGCCACTGAGTGGACCTATTTTTTCCACCACTTTTTAAAAATGACACGTCACAAGCATATTAAAACAAGTAATATCAAAAAGACGCAGGTTATTCAGTGAATAATGAGACTTAAATAGATAACCAGTTATTGACATTATCAGTGCATGTGACTAAAAAAAAGGTAAATACCATATTAATTGTTAAAAAATGATGTTGAATTTAAATGAGGGTGTTTGGAACATGGTTTCGCAGATAAACAGAATGTAAATCCAGCAGGTGAGTGGTGTTGGATCGTTAGCCTGCTTAAGAAATCATCTCCAAGGTTGGACAGAAAACGACGGCAGCACGCGAATGCTTCACAGACCTCATGATAGTTTCCGTCTGTCACTTACATTTTAGTCTTTTACGTCTGACTAGACGCGTCATGTCAGCAACCTATTGGAACGAACACCCCCCCCCCCCCCCCCCCGCTGCGTTCTCGTATTGCCTTTGGCATGTGGTTTGGTAAACCATTAATTCTTTGCTTCGCTACCTTTAGGTGAAGCTTGCCCTCCCATCAGTGAGACTCAAAGAGAGATCAGCTCACCTACCTGATATTATACATGCCCATGTACTTCCCGAGGAGCTTCATAGCGCAGTCAATTCTGCATCTCATTTGACTAACTGCAATAAAAACAAGCACTTGAGGATTTAAAAATCAACGGAATAATTGCATGATGAATATTTGAAATATTTTCTTGTTACCTTGAAGTATTCGACATCTGTCAGCATTAGTTAACGCGGCTCACTAAATAATGTTATGGCCTTTCAGGACTAATCAATGGACGAAACGCTGAGAGCAAAGCCAGAAGGCGCCTCTCGTGAGTTTTCGTAACATACAAATTCATTTTACAACAGTTAGTCTCAAAGCGGGAAGATGGCCATTTATCATAGCGCAAGCCATGAATCAAGTCACACCGTAAGAATCGAACATTGATTCACCTTATTCCCTTGTTTTTCTATCTGAGCCGCATAATGATCATTAAACTGACCGCAGCATGTCCAAAAAATGGATTTGTAATACACTGTGCTCAGCTTGAAAGAACGGTATCCCGACACAGATGTGGCTTTAACAAAAACAACATTCATTTTAGTGCAGGGGTCTGCAGCTTACGGCTGTCTGTGCGTCTCTAAAAAAAAATTGAAGTATATATTTTTTTTTACATAGATTTTTTTGGGGACAAAATATTCTTCAAATAAATGAATGATTTAGCTAAAAATAATAATAATTAAATACTCCATAAATGTCAGAGTCCAAATGTTTTAATTGTCAGAAAAAGAGAGAAGAAAAATGGATGAAAAGATTGTTTTAATTATCTAAAAATGTTTTAAAAGTGATCAGAAAATGTATAAAAAGGAAAAGGACTAACAGAAATGTACCATAAAATGTCCATAAAATTGCCAAATATGTCAGAGAATCTAAAAAAAAAAAAAAGGCAGCAAAGAAGGTGTTCAAATAGTAACTATGAAATGAAAAAATCCCGAAAATTACCATTAAATGTACAAAAAAATTGCCACAAAAAAATGTCTGAAAATTTATTTAAAAGGCAGGAAAGAAAATGTTGAAAAAGTAACCATAAAATTTCCCAAAACAAAAGAAATCTTGAAAATGATCATAAAATGTCCGCAAAATTGTAACAACAACAAAAAGTCAGAAACTTTATCTAAGAAAAGGCAGGAAAGAAAATAACCGTAACCATAAAATGTCCAAAAACAAAAAGAAAAAAATCCCGAAAATTGCCATAAAAACGTCCACAAAAGAACAAAAAAATTCAGAAAAGTGCAAAAAAAGGTAGAAAAATGTAAAATATATATATTTATTTATGTATTCATTTATTTTTAAAGGAAGAAGACAGCAGAACATTACCACAATATAACCATAAAATTGCCAAAAATGTCAGAAATTTGACAGAATGGCAATTAACTCCAATTAACTCTTGGGCCCTCAGTACATCAGACCAACACTAACACTCTGTTTTGTTTATCACAATGTTCAACTGTTTGCAGCTCCAGACAGATTTTAAAAAAAAATTTTATTGGGCCTAAAATGGCTCTTTTGACAGTAAAGGCTGCTGACCCCTGATTTAGTGTACGTTAGTACCACGGAAAAGCGAGAAAGGACTCAGGAGCTCTTGGCGCCAGTCCATCTCGATGCCATGTGCACGTGATCCTAGCCTAGATGAGCATGCTTTAATGGGACTGCTTAGCCCTATCATGACCCAATGAGTGCCGGCTGTGGAGTGGACGTGCTCGGTGTATGTGTTCCCAGCAGGGAGACCGTGTCTTATGAAGGTCACAACTGCAGCAGTCGGGGCTCTCTAAGTGAACTCTGGAGAGGATAACAAGCCACATCCAACACTCGCTTCTTTGTGCTACCGCCGCCGCCGCCGCCGCCACCGACCCGCCTAACAGGACAAGCTCAAACACAGAATCCTGAAACACACGTTCCTCATAAAAAAAAATACAAATACGCTGCTCCACTTCCAATTACAAGGGAGGGTCAACGTCATCAGTATGCATTCAAATTGTGAAACGTGCTATTTTGAAAGGCAATTCTGAGCGTCGAGCAAAATGGGAAATTAGCCACAATGGAATTTCAGTCCAAACAGAGTGTGTGACAGCATTGCCCAGTGTTATGGTCGCCTAATGGACAATGTAGCATTAATTCAGCTTCAGATGAACAGGCAGGGCAGCCGAATCACAAATGAGGAGGGGGCCCAAGGTGTATGAATTATGCATATTACATTACCATAACCCTACTATACACTGTGCAGCTAAACAATGCCGTATAAATTGGACTTCGACTGAGATATTGAACAATTTTCTACATGGGTCTTGCCTACCTTGGTAGTGAAATTGTATTTCGCTTCCCCAGCAGCGGCTGAGCCCATATGAGATTTGTATGTCCGGCTGTAACGCTATGTAAACAAGTCAGCGATAATTGAAAAGAAAGTCTCTTGACTGCTTTCCTTTAGACCTATCATTCAAATAGATGGGAATTTGCTTAAATGGAAGGCGAGGAATTACTTTTTCTATTGATTTTCCTTCAAACATTAAAGGCGCATAAATGAAATGGAGCAATTTACTTTGTCGGCCGGTGAAATTGTGCTCAAGCAAAACATGTCAGAAACTATTATATGCAATCATGCTGCTCTTATTCATCCTGAGGAAATCCGAAATTTCACTGGTGACATAAAATGCAGTTTGTATTGTGCCAGTGACACAGTCGCAAGGACAAAAACTGACAAACAAATTTCAAATAAAGTTTATACCAAAACCTAGGGCTGTGCAATTAATCGAAATTCTATTCCAATTCCAATTATTAAACTCCACAATTACAAAATCTGCATAATTGTAAAAAAAAAAAAAAGATTATTAATACAATTTTTTGTGTTGTTTAAATTGATACATTTGCAACTTTTTTTTTAAATAATTTATTTAATACATTTTGTTCCATCCAAAAGGAATTTGAATAATAATAGTGTTTCAAAGAATTGTATTTGTCTTAATATTTTTATTTGTTTTTTCCGCACTAAAAAATCATCTAACTGCACAGTGCACAAGTTGCACTCCAAGTTTTTGCCAACATAAATAAATATATGTTATTATAAATATATTATTATTATAAATTCTGTTTGGTCCAAAAGGAACTTACTTACTTAATTATAGTGTTTCTATTTATTTTTAATTGGTCTTAATATTTTTAAATGCTTAAACATTTTCTTGGTTTGTACCAAAAAATAATCATTTGAATAAACGGGATTTCAATTATCGCCAAAATAATTGTGATTATTTTTTCCCCATAATCGAGCAGCCCTAAGGAATACTCTTTTTCTTTTAAACAAAGTTATTAACATTTTGCTTTTCTGCATCCACAAGTACTTTGGAAGAGCGAGAACATTTCTTTGACACCATTTAAAAGGAAATACAGCCCTCTAAAATAAGACCATAAAACAATTCCTTTTGTTTTTCCCTGGCAATAATTTAGTGCTGAGAGTGCATCTCTTATTTGTAGATGATGTCTGTAGCTTGGCTTGCGTTGGGCCCACACTCGCGGCTCGCTTTGTAAAAACAGTACGTGGCATCGCTAACTGCCTCTGTTGGAGCCTTGTAATCATTACCTGGCATCCTTATTGCCTCTGTGGCTTTTAAAGCCCTTGTTTCACTCCCAGAAAACAGCAGATCTTTTATTAAAACTTTAGGAGAGCGTCACCCAGCCCTTCCTCCCCAGCACAGGGGGGTGGAGGAGGAGGAGTGGGACAAATTAGTGTTGACAGTAGACACTTAAAGCAGGAAAATCACAGGCCCGCTGGGAGGCGGGAGCCACATGGGGCTCGGCGCTTGTGTAAAGAACACTCCAGATTTCACTTGAGATGCAGTCACCTTTTAACAGAGCGGGGGGAATGTCAAAAGACCCTCTTGAATGAGCCAATAAAGCCACTAAAAGGGGAGGATTAACCAGCTGATATCAAGGACAGCGGTTTGTTTGGGGAAGCGGACGCCCCTTTTCTGCTGCAGCACACTGGGCGGAACATTTGCTTTTCTAAGCACGCCGCTACCCGGCCAAAATTGTATTGACGTCTTCATTCCTATTGTGGTCGCGGCAGTGTTATCCAAATGCTGCTCATGTTAACATGTAACCGACGGGATGAATTGCTTTTGTCCTGACCTTAGCTTGACGTAACAGGAGCCCCCCTTTGGCCTCCTTTGTATAGTCGTGTATGCTATCATTGCCTTTATGGCCCATTCATCAGAAAGCGCCGCTGGTACAAGTGAAGCCACACAATATGAAACACTTAATTACAAAGACATCAGGGGTTTTCAATCTCCTCTTAATTTCCCAGCAGCTGTGATGAAAAAGCCTTTATCCAATTAATGTGTCAAAACACGACCCAACAATGTCACGGCCTCCTCGCAACCTCTTAAACAGCAGATAAAAGGCAAGGCTTAAACAGTGTCGATGTATTTGCGATACAAGGACGCCACTGCATTTCCAGCCGCGCGCCTCAGCAAGGCAGTTTTGTGGTTTTTGTGTACAGTACTTAGTTTGGCAATATTGTTACTAAAAAAATCAAGTTTCCCTCATTTGCTAATGAATAAACGTTTTATATTGAACTCATACTCCCTGTGTGTTTTTTCTTTTCCTTCCTTGGGGTGTAGAAAAGATTGTTAAAATTGAGGGAAAATGCTTGGGAATACTTTTGTTCATACACACAATGCAGTAAATAAATAATCAAAATCGATATTGACACTATCTTGTCATCTTTCTTTTTTTTTTAACTCACTGATCTGCGAACAATGATCGGACCCAGAAATTCTGATATAGTCAGTTAAGTGCAGCATTACTCATAATAAAGTTGTCTTTACGTATTTATCAATTTTTTTTATTTTGAAAATTTGCAAAACAACATGCTATGGCCTATTCTAAAGGCAGACAACAAAGAAAAAAGCACTTCATCTGCCCTTGTGTAGGAAATACTGTATTTTAAATACTAGGTAGTTCTTCTTTTTTTTTTGTCTTTCCTGAAATATATATATATATATATATATATATATATATATATATATATATATATATATATATATATATATATATATTATATAAATAAATATATAAATATATATATATAAATATATATATATATATAAATATATATATATATAAATATATATATATATATAAATATATAAATATGTATATATATAAATATATATATATATATATATATATATATATATATAAATATATAAATATGTATATATATAAATATATATATATATATATATATATATATATAAATATGTATATATATATATATATATATATATATATATATATATATATATATATATATATATATATATATATATATATATAAATATATATATATATATATATATATATATATATATATATATAAAACAGAATTTTGTTCTGTCTTTTAGCCTTTTCCACCTCGGATATAAATTCCATCTCTTAACATCTTTTCACATCAATGACAATATGCCGTGTTAATTTAAAAAAAACAAGCACAAAGCATCAACTGTATCATTCAAGTCATTTGGCAAAGTCTACTGTTGATACAGTTGATAAAAATGCTAAAAGAAGTGATTAGCCTCAACGCGATGTGCTAATTAGTAATTTACCTGTTTTATATTCCTGCAGCTTGTCAGCATTGAGGGTTCTTGGATTATTTGTAGACATTAAACCTACTCAGTCGGTGTCTACATATACGTTTTGTTGTCATTTAATTTGACATGTTCATCTCGATTTAAATTGGAGTGACATTACGTTATCTTGTGAGTCAAAGACAATAGTTGAAACAATGCTATAAGTTTTTCTTTTGTAATGTAATTCATCACCTTGCCGAGGTGCCCCATTGGATCTACCATATTATTTGGTCCTAATGCATTCTCAATGTGTCCTAGTGTAGTTACAAGGCATTCAAGGTGAAACTTTGCTCCCTCAAATCGCTTACACTTGAGATTTATTTAGCGCTGTCACGACACCAGCTACTAAGAATTGTTAGTTTATCAGCAACGGGTGTCACTTGACGTCCGACGGCGCTTTCCACGTTAAGTTATCGTATCTTCAAGACAGCAGCAGGTAGTTTTGCCGGTGTTTTATTTTGTAGTCTGATATAGCGCTGCTCAGTTACGACAACGCTAAACCCCTGGTGATAAATCAAACAAGCAGCGGCTGCCTCTGATAACTCAATAAGCACCTGGACTCCTCCTAACATGTCACACCTGCACTTCTCCGTAGAGCGTCTTCCTTCTCGGGTTTCGCTTGGGGGGGCTTGATACACCTGCCTGGTGGATTTCAGAAGCCTAGCAGCTGGGAGAGTAGCATCATGCATGCTTAATTAGGATGAACAGGAACTATTATGCATGGGAAGGAAGTGCTAGTGTTGAATGCAGAGTATTTAATTGTTTTGTTTTTTTAAACGTGTGTTTGCGTAGCTCTTGTACATAAAAGGTGTTTTAATATGTAAAGGGTATTTAGCAGGTTATTGTTAAAATAACAGGTAAACAAGACACTTAGCTATTTTTGCATTACACTTTCTTCATACTGCAGTGTATCATCAACTTGATTTAATGAGCATATTTAACAAGAGGTTGGTGAGAGAGAGGACACATTTTTGGTCAATATTGTACACTTTCTATCCAATCGATGGCATATATTCCTATGAGCCACTGTCAAGTGTTTTAGTTTAAAAAATAATCATATACTGATTCTAAAAACCCAAAGGCATTTATTAAATGATAGAAAGAAAACGACTACCAATAGCTCAAAGTCAGCATATTTTCAAAGCGGTTTATTTCCAGCTTTTTCTTAACAGATCATTTCAGGGCAGGTTGTTTAAATCGATACTATAGTGCTTTTGCGACTCTTCACCACTGTAGTGGTTGGATAATTGAAAAAAAGGCAGCTAATAAAGTCCAAAGTTGCAAATACCATTTTACAAAATAAACAGCAGATTTCCATGAAACTTTGCGAATGGGTGACAAACAATAATCCATTAAAGAGGAAGTCAACCCCCAAAAAATATTTGACAATAATATGCTCTTTGCAACCTCACTGGTATAAATACAGTATTCTGGTTAATATTGCGCTAGAGGAATATAAGTTAAGCAGCAAAATCCAGTCGTCAGAAGGCGGCCATTTTGCAACTTGCTGTCGAGTAAAAATTACATCACAGTAGTGAGTCAGGTAACAACCAATCAAGCTCAGCTTCAAAAAACAGGTGAGCTGTAATAGGTCGTAGCCAAAGCCCTGAGCAACTGTGATATCATCTCCAGCTGACAGCAAGTGGCAAAATGGCCGCCCCGAGATGGATAAAAACGGCTGGATTTTGCTGCATAACTCATGTTCCACAAATGTAATATTAATCAAAATATCATGTTTAGACTAGCGCGGTCGCATATAACATATTATTGTCAAGAAATGTTTAAGTTTGATTTCCCCTTTAAATTCTGGTCTTGATCCAAACGTGGTTATGTCATTGAGTCATTCTTTATCAAACTGAAAGTAGCCTGCTTGCTAACACATTGTCCCAACAGACAAAATGACCCAATTGTGACTTAATCCAAAAATGGTCCTGTAATCTTACATCATGCTCCATATACGAGAAATGATCATTTGTGACAATTTGATATTGCGCCAGGAGTTAACTGATTGTTAGGAGGACAATGTATTTGTGGAGGCCTTCAAAATAAAGTCCTTTCAATGAAGGCCACCTTTATTGCTTCATTTTTGTCAAACCAGAGAGTGATTGCTCGCCCAAATGTGGTCGCCTGGTCGGACAACACAAACCACAAATACACTCCTCGCTTTTGTTAACAGTTCAACCTTGGTGAAGGAACGCACGCTTTACATCCAATTCGGAGTCGAGGTCTTAACATTGCCACGGAGGCTCGAAACCCCATAACGGTGTAAGAAAGTAAGAAGCGGGCATGATCACTCAGGAGTGTCCTTCTATAATTATGGTATTCATGAAAAGATGAAATTGAGTGCTGACTAAATCTGTAGCTCCGGGCAAAATCAACAGCTTCTGACCCCTGACTATCTGGAGGATACAGCGAACATAGCAAAACTTTGTTGCTTCTTTTTCTCTTTTTTTTTTTTTTTTACCCCACCAGTCTGAGGACTGAGGGAATGAAGTGCATCGATTGCTTGTGATTATTAACTAGACTGAGATAAGCCCTCTCCTTATTATGCAGATTACTGAGGCTCCCCGCTCCAGCATGTTGTACAGATGCACGGGAGCAGATGCTCTTACAGATGGTGGGTACACGGATCTATCATTATGCCTCCATTGTCTCCACTTCAATTGTTTGAGGGACAACAGAACTGCATCAAAGAGGAATCCGACTGCAATGAATTAAGAAAGGGAAAGACAAACAAATCAGGCAAATTTATACACCGGAGGCCCCCGAATGGAAAAGGAGCGTGAAGCCGAAAGCCACTTCATACATACGAGCATGGTTCGGCCCAGTCATGTATACTGCACCCAAATCTGTTGGATGCAGCACTGTGCACCAGACATATGTTGCTTTTTCATTACCACTGCAAATTAATTCAGTAGAACCATATTAATTCGAATGTGCGAGCTTCTTAAAAGGTGCATAGTGAAATGAACAATGTTTTCATTTTCATTTTATAATGTGTCTCTTTTTCACCTCAAAAGAAGTTTAGACTTTCCATCAAGATGGCACGCAAAATGGCAATGCTTTAAAATATGTGAGTTTGCTGACAGGGTGGACATTTTTGGCAACCATTGTCAAAATCAAGTGAATAGGACTCGGATTTGGGTATAAAAAAAAATTTGATCGGGGCATCCCTATTTTTGGCCATCGATAATTCGGTTTGCATGCTAACAACGTAATGTTCAAGAAATATATTTAACATTTTTAAAGGATTTTTATTTCAATTGATGTTTATGAGTTGACATGTTGAGCGTGACAACATCCAACTATTGTACATTCATAAAAAAATATATATTTATTACAATAACAAAGCGTAAATATTTATTCAGCAAATATCCACATAATTAATGACACTGAAACATCAGTTAGTTCGTTTTTTTTTGTTTTTTTTTAAGGGACAGTTACCTAATAATGACAGAATAGACAGTAATTACGGAGCCACATGCAAAATGTTCAATATGACAAAGAAAATAGAATACCAAAATGACAAGAAAAACCATGTAAAAGAAATTATTTTGTATCATTTAACCACTTATTAAACACACTGAAATGTGTGCAAATGTTTAGACACTAATCGTAAAACCCGAGTGTTGCATAATTCTGCTACATTTTCATGCTGACCGAGTGATATTGACGACACCAATGTCACTTTTTTTTTTTTTTTTTATGATTTTGACTCTCTAACCTCCACTTCGTACTAGCACTAACTGATGATGTGACAAAATGTACTGAACATTGTATGCAGATCTACAGTATATTATTGCTGTCCTATGAAAGCAATTTACTCTCAAAATACTTTTTTTTTTTTCATTGAAAAGAACTGAAATTAAATTTTAAGTTACTGCTAATTATTTTCACTTATCAGTGATCATATCAGAAAAACATTTGTGAGAGTAGAAATTTGCCATAATGAGACACATTTGGATTTACTTAAAAATTATTGCATAAAAAAAATATATATATTTCTATTATTATAAATATGGCATAAGCCAAAACCCTAAATGGCTTGTTGGCAAATGTATTCTGTTTTTTTTTTGTTTTTTTGTGGAAAAACAATGCTCCAGAGAGTTTCACGAGACCTTTGTTTTTGGAGTAGACGTTTATCCGTGAGTGCCAAGTTTTTGTACAATTTCTTAACAAATCTCTGGACAACCACAGTGAATAAAACGCATGCAGCTCGTGACAATCTTGCCCTTAAGGGTAACCCTCTTCTGCCCATCTGAGTTGCTTTCACTTATGCGATCAGGACACGAGTAGTTCCTCTGATCAAACATGACGTTACACTCCAGAGAATTACACGCTTACATTACAAAAAAAGAGAAGGTCACGCGCAGACTTGTAAATCACGATGAACCGTTTCAGACTCGCTGCGAGAGCTTCCATGACTTAAAAAGTGAACAATGCGCAAGCCTTGTTGGACAAGATAAGAAGCTCAAGAGGCAATATCTCTACAAAATAATAAATCATTTTTTGTATGCGGTGGTTTTTACTTTTCACGTCCCGAGCCTCTCAATCCTAATTTAAAACACATGCATAATGCAATTATAATATCCAGCATTGCCTCTCCTTAAAACAGGCTTGCATTAAATGCTAAATGTACGGTATGTAGGATTTATGTCCACAAGACAAAGGGGTTTTATTTGTTTCCAGGCAGGACGAACAATCAGTAACGCCGGGTCGCTTGGCTTTGGCTGCATTTATTTAGTCTGAAGTCAAACATTGATTACAAAAGAAGTCAACTCCCTTAGCAGCGAGATGCCGGCGCGTCCGAACAATAAATATTTTTTCTTGCTGTATTGAAATCAAAAAATTCTATTCCGCGGTCATGTGTCATGGGTGGATACATTGAGCTCTTGTCAAAGCACAAAGCTCCCCTTGGAAGTCCACATTGGCCTGTCTGTTGTTAGGGCATGCGGGTCCACATGGGGCCGCGTTTGATTGGAAAGCCCAAAGGGAGGCGTTCCACCAGTCACAAGGGCATTGTTAGTGCCTGCAAAATGGCCAGAGAAGAATGACTGATTATGCAACCACAGCCAGGGTTACTAATAGGAATTCTATTTGAATTTCTAACATAACAGATGTTTGCTGGGCACCTCGACGGAGCGCGCATACACAGTTATGTTAATTCGCCAGTGTTTCCCCTCAAGTTAGCTCGCAGTCATTAGAGCACACAACTAGCTGGGATCCCTCTGTCAAACTAATAATTGGCCATTATTGATATTAATTAACATTTTTGCTCTCTATGTCCTTTTTGACCCACTATCTGTTAGTAAATCCGGTTACTGAGGCCTATTAGGGCAATAAAAACCACAGGACGCTGTGGTAGTGGCAAGCCATTTATCAGAAAGAGAACATAAAGCCAATTAGGAAAGGGTGCAGACAGTTGTCTTCATTCTGCACTGACTACTTCTTGATCTCCATTATAAATTGCTAATAGGACAGATACCGGTTTGCAAGGGAGGACGAGTAAAGGGTTGTTACAATTGCTCACTCCCCCCGCCATGACAGGCCAAAGAGACCGGTAATAGTATCCCTTGTTTGATGAGGCTAAACCATCATCTGCTGCTGTTTTTTTCCCCTTTTGGTCTTTTGTGTTCAGGAGGATCTCGGCGCGTAAAGTCTCAAAGATCATGCAATTGGCGAAAATGACCAAAATCGATGCCTCAGAAATGGCAAGATTTACGGTTGTATTAAAGTCGCAGATCAAAAATAACGTTAGGCCAAGCCCCCTCGTTCCCTATCTTTAAAACTCGTCTTAGCATCGGACTCAGTATTGCTAATAAAACTGTGGCTAAAAAGTTAAGCGTGAAGACACTCTGTCGCGTCGGTAAATGTGCGGTTCGTGACTGTTCAATATCGTCATCTTCCGTCGCATTTTTCAGTGTGCGGGGGGGCTTTTAAGTGGATTTGCATTTAAAGCAGCAAATCTCCACTTAGTCCCAAATTACTGTCCAGCATTACAGAGTATCTCAGTACCATTGCAACAATGAATGAGGAGTTGAGCGCCAATAGTTAATGAAGACACATCATATCTAGAGAAATGAGCACGATGAACAAGTTAGAATTTCAGGCCATTGAAGCAAATGAGCCAAAATGGATTCAATGAATGGCTATAGGAAGTTGAGCTACATCCTCACAGATCCCCTCACTATGGCACAACTCTCCCATAAGGACAAACGCGATAGAAAATAGATTCAAACAATCTGAAAGTGGTTTTAGTTACTGGTTGGCACTACCCACTAGTTAGCTAACAAATCGCTACGTAAACGATATTTGTGGCGTGGGATAGAGACCAAGTGTCAATCATTTGCAGATTTTTGCAAATAATCCCTGCCCCCAGAAGGGTTTGCAAGATTCCACAAAATGGTCGCATGTATCTATAATATGTACACAACTTTGAACCCGTGTAAACCCCATAAACGACTGTATTGAGTAAATTCACCACAAACCACCTTCACATGAGACTTATGAACAGTATTAGCTAGCATACTTGCCTGAATAAAACTTGAGCATAAACGGATGTGACATCACAAATGGGTAAACAAATATGGAAACTAGCACTTTACACAAATGGCATGTCATTACACTTACCTTTTGACCTTTATATATAATAATGAATTATGAAATATCGACGGCCAAGTACACTGCACAAGCCATAAGTAGCTGCATAAGGAGGGAAACGTGCTTTTAGTTAGTTAGTCAAAGACTAGCAACAAAATTTGAATATCTCAAACAGGCCACAAAACACAATTACTTACACCTAATGAGAACACAAAGGATCCAGCAAAAGCCACTAAAGTAATACTTTAATTTGGCCAGAGCATAAAAACAGCAAATAGCCTAGATTTTTAGCGAATAATAGAGTATATATAGGTTCCGAAGAAAATTCCACTAGTATGCAAATTCACAAATGATGAACTGTAAAAATACAATGTTCACTGAACTAACTGTTATACACTTTAATGCTTTTATTTATTTATTTTTTTTTAAAGAGCGTTTGATAGTAAGTTTTGCTGGTTAAACTAATTTCTATTAGGGGATGTGCCAAAAAAATTGATTCTCATAAGAATCGCGATTCTCATTTAGTAGGATTCAGAATCGATTGTCCCAAAATCGATTTTATTAAAATTATTTTTATACTGTCTTCCCTTTGTTTATGTGTGCCTTTATTGGGAGCGCTGCTCATGTTCTACCCGATTTGGCCACTTAAGGGCAGTGTGGTTCCACGCGATCTGATACACTGTTAAGTTGTAACCACATCAGAGAGTAGAAGGAAAAAGTCACGATCAAGTTATTCCAATAAAAGTTTTTTTTTTTTTTTTTGCAGCGTGGAGTCGTTCTTTTGAGTGATAAAAGTGCGGCGAGAAGCGCGCTAATTAGCATTAGCGAGTCAGACTGGAGTAGATTATGATTCCTTCAACATCTATAAATTGAAGCAAAAATCATTGTCAATCAAATCATTTTGAATCAAAAATGATTCTTAATCAAAAATCGATTCTAAATCGAATCTCGCACCCCAAAAATCGGAATTGAATCGAATCGTGAGACATTCAAAGATTCCCACCCCTAATTTCTATGCTTCTTCATTCAGGGCATTAAATCAGTCAGTGGGTAAATTACAGTATTTTACATGTGAATAGCTGATGAGAAAATAAAAATTGGTGATAGTTATAATCTGGAACTAATTAACCCAACATTATTTCTCATGAGAATAATGACTCACAACCGTGGTCAACCACCTTACAGCAACGGACTATATTCGACCTTTAAGGTTCTACTGCGTTTCCAGCGTAATGCAGGTCAATTGCATCGATTGTCTTAAAACAACGCAATTTCAGCAAGCCGCTCAAATGTTGGTGGTTCATCTTCTAAAAGTAATAGCTGCTGCTCTCGTTGCTATTATGATGCAATGAGCATCGGAAACCCTGAACAGCGCAGCTTTATGGGCTCAGATCAAGAAATCCTAATAGGTGTATATTGACTGGTTTATTTTCCACAAAACTCCAAGGGGACTGGTGCTTGCTGGAAAATATATCAAAGAGGCTATCAACAACACACGGATCTTGGGTGTAAAATCAATAGTGAGCCATAGATGGCTTGAGTTTTCAACACCTCTCTCGTCATTTAAAAAAAAAAAAAAAAAAAGGACTATTATAGGCGCTATGATGCCTATGAGAGACCCGTGAGACTGTTGTACGATTTTGTGCTCTTAATTCATACTAACTTAATGGGAGTTGACATTGGTGAATACGCAGTAGGCTTTCAGCTTCATAACAGGTTATGTGTTGTTTGTAGTTTTGTGGAACAAAAGAGTGGGAGGACAAATAAAGAGTCATGACTTGAAGCCGGTTGCCAAATGTAACCTCAGCAAATTACAACTTTGGTTAGTGCTCCCTAAATCCAGATGCTCCCGCGATGGAGCGGGTTTATGGCGAGGAGGTATAGCAGCAGTCCCGTAAATGAGCAACTACTTAACAGCCTAGATTCAAGTGTAAAGGCTTTTCCCCAGTGAATTGCACCAAGAACCTAATTACCACTTTCAGCATCAATCATGAGCATTATTTATTCAGTGAAATGAATTTCTAATTAATAACTGATGAGCATTATGGCCTTGAAGACTGTAAAGCAATTAATTATGGTTGGCAACGGGGAATATTCCAGTAAAGAACTATCTGGCGCACGGTTGCAGTACCAACAGGCTAATAATGTCCGCAAAGATAAGGCTTTAGACTCTTTCTGTACCTTTACTGAGATAATTACTCTCATGAATGCTGTCTCTGGGATGTCATAATGTTGGCAACATTTTGTATTAGTTTCCTAAATGTCATGTTTGAGGTTTCCGTACTGCCACCCTCGTTTTTCACTGATGTGTCGGCTCTCGATTTTTGACTTTGCAGACTGCAGGAGTGCCCAGAGAGCAGTTATGGCCTAAATATAGCTATAAATCCTCGATACTATACACCCGGTTGGACTTTTGTGTGACGAGCATCACGCGTTAAAACATCAAGGACACTAGCAAGATTGCCATTTGTATGGTTTCTGAAGAAATTTCTCCTTGCAATCTTAAAAAGTGCACTGAGTAAATTGTCTGCTACATGCCCATCATAAAGCTAAACATTTATGATCATATTTTCATCATTCAATTAATATGTAAGGTATGAATCTATGGCCAGGATGTACAGAGAGATGCATGAAAAATAAAACTGCAGATAGCTTCAAGATTTAAAAAGAAATAACACATAATCTAACCAGAGCCTAATTATGCACAACAAAACAATAACACGACATATTAAAACACAAATCTGGCCCGAGTGAAGGGTCCTCTCACACCAGCCATTAATTATTGAGAAAAGTGTATTATTAAATAAACTAAGTACTCTGTGAACTTAGCATCTAGTGATACATTGCTAGCATACACCTGTGCTCTACTTACGTGGCCTGTCGTCCCCCAAAAGTGGTCCCCCATAATTCCTTAAATGACAAAAGTTCGACGTAAGCTGATGAACTTCTAACTACCTTAAAGAGGAAGACAAACGTCGTTGTTGTTGTGTCGTCCCCTTGTGTTCCTTTCAGGTCGTGTCATCATGCTAACGAAAGCAAACAAACATTAGCTGCGCACCCCCCCCCCCCCCCCGCTTTTTTTTTTTGTGTTTTTTTTTAATTAATAACACGGGAGAACTAAATTTAAGAGAGAGAGAGGAACGATGGTGATCTACTAAATAAATGTCACTTATTTAACCATTATTCATTAATAGATTCTTTATTTGTTGATTTATTTGTATTATTTAATGCATTTTATAGATTTAATTATTATTATTATTATTATTTATATTATTATTATTATTAATCCATGCTAGAGCTTGCAAAAATTTTGTATTGATCAATGTATTTCTATCATTTCGTTGTATCTGTCACAGCTGTCATGTATGTGATATATTCATATTCAGACATATGTACTGTATTGGGAATTGTTTAAATAAAGTTTTTAAAGGAACGTTAGCTGCTAGCTGCTAGCTGCTAACATTTTGTTTGAAGAACAGTAAACTTTTTAGAATTCTGTGGCTATTTTAAATCTATTCAAGGTCTCACAAATGAGTTTGTATTTATTAGTGTATTTTTCTATCCTTTTACATTACTGTATCTGTTTCCGTGTTCATGTATTTGATATTTTCTGATATATCAATGAAAATTATTTAAGCAGTTTTAAGAAGTTTTGTCGCGCTTAGCATGCTTAAAAGTAAAAGCATATTTACTTTGAAAAAGTGACCTTTGGGTAAGAGTAAATGTAATGATACTCTAACGTGAAAGGCCACAACATTAAGTACTCTAACACACTACCAATCCTATTTAAGAATTGGTTTATATTAAATAATTCTTTCACAAAGAGATTGCTAAAAATATATATATATATAATTTAAAAAAAAACATTCAATTTAATGTGTTGGATTATAATTATTACTGTTTTAGTTGTTGATGTAAAAATGATCATTCTAAATATGCAGTGAAAATATTTGTATTGTTTTTCTTAATACATAATTAATAGCATCAGTTAGCCCGTTTCTTGCAATAGTGACTCTACCATGTCTCATCAAATAACTGCATTTTATCTTCTTTTTTTTTTAAAGTGCTTGGACAAGCTTGGTTGAGTGGAATTTAATACAGGAAGAAAGAAGTCCTCCAAAGTCAGCAGGTGAGCTTAATATGCATTATTTCTCTCTTTTTGATGCTGGCATCTCACCACCAAAGCATACCGTGTGTCATCATTCAGCAAAGATGTGGCCCATCCTATCAGCGTCCTTGTGTGCACATCTCCAACGTTATCCATACACACACGCGCGCACACACACACACACACACACACACACACACACACACACACACACACACACTGAAAGCTCTCATCTCTCCATGTGCTAAAGTGTTGTGATTGATTTGTGTTGCAGGCCCCCCCTCTCTTTTCCCTCCCTTTTCCATTTAAGTGAAATAATGTATGGAAGCAATCTGCCAAGAGACATTTTGGAAAATCTATTTGAAATCATTTCAGCTGAAGCCCGGGCACTTTGTCTTCTTATGGCGAGAGGAGCAAAGTATAATTGTCTGCAGTCTAGTAAAAACACAGTATAACTGCCATCACACTTGACTGAGCTTATGGCCCGCTCGTCCCATGGCCTCTAGAAGATAGAGCAGTTAATGTTGCCTTTTATTTTAGAGGATATGTCACTTGTATGCCAGATTTATACCATGATACAGCAATTTTGTCCAAACAGATGGATAATGGTGTCACCGGCGGGGGGAAAAGACAGTATATATATATATATATATATATATATATATATATATATATATATATATATATATATAAATAAATAAATTATTATTATTATTATTATATATAAACATATATATATATATATATTTATATATATATATATATATATATATATATATATATATATATATATATATATATATATATAAAAATATATATATATATATATATATATATGTTTATATATATATATATATATATATATATATATATATATATATATATATATATACAGAGAGAGAGAGTTTAGGACATCTTGTCTAGAGATAAGGGACTGTTTGGAGCCGCTCCGCCTCCGCTTTTCTCTCTTTATCTCTCTAATCTTGCCTGTATTAGATTTGATCATTTTTGTTTGAGGGAGCAAAATGCGCTTGTAATGGCTTCCTAATAGCAAATGCCGGTGATACAAATCCGGGGGAGGCTGTTGTGCAGCGCTTCCATGAGCACCGCTGATTTATCGAGGTCTTTATGACAGAAAGGAAAATGATGTGCTGCAGGTATAAATCAGGTGAGGAGTAGGAAATTGAACTTAGATATCATCTTGTCAGATGCTTAATGCTCTTCCTCCTGTCACATTCGATAGGACCAATTTGGAGAATCCTGCCGAGGTAAAAAGAAGACAATTAACAATGACAGAGTGGTAATAGATGGAGCCATAAAATGAACCTGCTGCCTACAGGATGTTTTGTATGATTTCCACATGAGCTACTTATGCAGCACCGGCTCACCTCTCCTCTTCCTTATCCTGCTTGTGTTTCTCTAACCCGTCATAGGAACATGGAACCATAATGGGTAACTTCAACTTCAGTTGAGATGGCCGCCACCTGCCTGACTATGATGTGATTTCTCCCAAGTGAATCAAGGAGACAGGTAAGATAATAATGACAAAAATTAAGTCAAATGACAGAAACATAGTTGACTTAGTAGCCACCAAGACTCGAAACAAGTGGTTTTGGTTTTGCGAGACAAAAAAAATGCATTTTGTGCTTCATCAAAACGCATCGAATAGCAAAAACGGAGAATCCACCACTGAGACGGTCCCCAAAAACTTTACTGATCTGGATGCACGCACATCGTAGTCGGAGGCAAGTTTGATGCTACTACCAGCTAGCTAGCAATGAGCTTCGGCTGGCTACTTAGTGTGGCTAAAATTGTGGAGTCACTCCTAAGTCAGTAACAATCGCCTCCGTGGCGAATCAGATCACACTTCTGACAGTTATCATTCTCATGAAGAGGTTAGGGTTAGGGTTTAAAAAAAAAAAAATCATTCTCATGAAGACATGACATGGAAAGTTGGAGTAGCCGTGCTAATTGCTAAACTAATCGAAGATTGAGAGGTGGAAATTGGAAATTCAGTGTTTATTCATTTTTAAAACCCACTATTAATTTCAACAATATGCAAAAAAATATGTTTTATCACATCAACGTACATTTAAAAAAAATATATATATATATATATATATATAAAATTGTAGATCTAATAATCTCTAATTATTTAGAATTCATACTGTGCCTTACAGTAGGATGACTGTTGTATGTTTTGCCGCCATCTTTCTGCTATGGATACCTAAAGGAGGAAAACTTCACTAACGTAATAATTGGTGGCAGGCTTGCAAAGTGTGGCCTCTCAGAGGCAACGTAGAGCATGTGCTTCAAAATGCGCTAAATTGTACACACTGTCCCTTTAAAAGTGAATAACGCCAAATGGGCCCTTGCATCCTTCTATTTTTCGGAGGGAAATTTTTGGACAACCCTTTTTGTAAAACGAAATGAATCCCAAAACAACGCCACGTTCGAAAGTCTGTAAAATGCAAACATGCTTGAACAGATGATTTCACGCTGCAATGCAGCGGGATTAGTTTGTAATACAAGAGCATCCTCACAGTTCAGTACATAATGACAATGCAGTGACATATTGTTTACGGTAATAATTGTCAAACAGAGACGTCATCGCTCTTTCGCCGTTATGACCTCGAGATAGGGTAGACGATGACAATGCTCTCTGATCCCTGAATGTCATTCTGCTATATAAACAGTGTTTTATCACGCATTTGTCATTTGACAGATCAAATGTTTACCCCCCCCCCCCGCCCCACCCCCACCAAATCCAATCTGCATAAAGAGCATTTAAATGGCTTGACTTTCTGGAGCTAATTTGTCGGAAGAGGCTGATGACCTTTTTTGCGCCGAGCTTTTTGTCAAGAGCGAGAGAGTGCGAGTCAGCACAATAATGGGCCCGGCTGCTCGGAACCATCACCCCCTTCAGTGCTCATCAAGGCCAGCTTTGGTGTACTCTAATGCGATTTTAATGCCGCTCTCAAGGAGATGCTGCTCTTATTACGGTGTAATGATGCTGTTGTCGAGAGCCCGTCGTTACGTGTAATCTCGCAAGCATGTTAACGGCCTCTGTGACGCTCATCTCGGCATTTAGCACACCGCCTCCATCATGACTTTTGTTGTTTGCTACTTAATGATTGGAAGAATCAAGGCAAATCTTTAAAAGCCTCCTTTGCCTGATATGGTCTTTTTTCGTATTCAGTACAGTAGATAGAGCATAACGATAAAGGTCTCTGTTGAGATGAGGGGGGAATTTTTGAAGTGCTCTCACTCGGGGGCAGCAAATGGAAAAGTGACAGGCCTGGCGCACTTGTCTATTTTACTTATTCGGGGCCTCTGTTTCATATTCCGCTTCGCACGGCGGGCTTATTTTCCTCCGGGGGTTCACGAGGGCGCGCTCTTTCATTTCTTCAGAAAATTGTTTCGCAGGATTTCAATCTTTGGCCGCAAGATATGACAGAACACAATATCAAGAACGCTTATGTTTCTTATCTGCCATTTTTTCTGGGTATAAATAAAAGATCAGTATAAATTTGAGTCAAGTGGCCTCCAATGCGTGCGTGAGAGATGGGAGTGAAATAGAACTGTGAACCTTGGGACAGCTCCACTGTGCCTTTTCATTGCTTGTACAAAATTACCTCGGCATTGGGGCTTTGTATTTCATCAGTCATTTGTTTCAAGTGAGAAACTGTTCGTGCTGTATGACAGAAACCCTGATTTAAAAAAGTTGCAAGTGAAGGTTTTTCTATTATCTTCCATTATTTGCAGATTCTTTCAACAAGTCGATGTCTAAAGTCCTCATGCCGACAGCATTATGACCATCTAAGATCTGTATCAAATATTCTGCCTTTACACAGATTCAGATTCGGCATACATGGTACCATGAGATACAAGTTTAATTTGTTCCTTGGCCATGCTCAAAACAGTGGGGCAAAAAATATTTGGCCAGTTTCCCATAGACTTCCTATTGGATTTTGGCCAAATACTTTTTTACCCCACTGTAAATCAAAGCACTTATATCTAAAATCATCCTTCCCCATTTAAATGAATGGAAATGCCATTAATCCGTTCAGAAAAAAATTGCAATTGCTTTTTAATGGGGAAAGATTCTTCCCGCACATATTGCCCATGCCAGAAACTGCGACTGAATGCAATTAAGGACAGGAATATAATAAATAAAATAACATATTTTGATATGGTCAGATAATACTCATTTTAAATAGTATTTTAACAGATGGGAAAATGCCCGTACATTTACATGAGAAGAAGGTAAGCTCTGAAATTTTGGAATTATTCACAATTGGAATTTGAGGTGTGTGGTCTTGTTTAGCAACGTCAGTCAACCAATTGGAATGAACATTATTAGATTTTTGTAATTTTTTTTTTTTGCAGCTCTTATTTGAAAATCATCTTTTGACAAAAAACAACAACACTGAGCCCGAAACAATTTATAATTTCATCACTGTCACAAAGCACTAAAGATGACACACATGCACATGTGCGGCCCGTGTTAGGCAAAACGAACTCCCAGCGGTGCGAAAAACATCCAAACATTGTCCTATTGATGCCCCCCCCGTTCGACTCTTGTCAGAGGTCAGCCCCAAACAGCATGCGGTGGAATCAGGCGTTACTGTGGATGTCACATTGATGCATTACAAGGCCCCGGAGGTCACGTCTCTGTAAACATACATTATCAAAACCCATAGAAGATGCAACGCGTTGACCTCCCCCGTAGTTTACAGTGCATGTTGAGGGGAAGCGGGTCAGGCGGTGGCGGCGGTGCAACTTTGTAGCTTGCAATGACTTTCTGCTTGCAAATGAAGAGGGTCAAGCAATCAAGACTGGTCGGGCTCCGTGTCAACCCCATTATGTTACGCTGTCTGAAATGATCAATGAGCGAAAATAAAATGATCACAAGGTAAAATTGGCCAGCTAATGAAAATGGACTGTTTAAACATTGGCGGTGAGGAGCCGAAACAGGGCAGCGATTTGTAAAGCCTGACACACATACGGAATACGCAAGAGTTGATGTAATCACGGCTATTTATATGCTCTACCTTTTTCGATTCCCCATTTAATGCTTTTTTTTAGAACATGGAGTCAATTACCGTCTCGCTAGCGAGTAGCGTCACTCACACTGTGGCTGTTCGGAATGATTCATCAACAAACTGGTGGACTTTCCACAATGAATAATAACAAATGAATTATATGAAAAGTGTTTTAAGAAACAAAGCACTGCATTTCCATACTGTGATGAGATGCTCTACAAGTGATGTGTGTCGCAATATTCAGAATTATTTTCAAGAAAAATTTTCATACATATTCTCAAAACTTTATTTTAATATTATTTACACTTAGACACATTCACGGCAAACACATTCATTCACTTGAGTGAATACAGTTAAAGGGATTGTCAAAATGTAAATAGGCTGCATCAAAAATGCTCAAGAGGAAGCCATTTAAAATGTATAAGGCACATCCAGCAGGTGCACGGTACCAACGTGACTCTCCCTTCCCCGTTTGTAGAAATAAATACATATTGCAAGTGTTTTCTATTGTATGTACCGTCACATGTAAACATGTTGCATGCACCACTTTGCTACATAGTACCCTCAAGTCAACAATTGGTTAAGGCAGCAGTAAATGGACCTTATAAATAAAAACGTGTTTCATTAACAGTTTCCTATTAAGACATGAAGTCAACTACAGATGTAAACAAGTACAATGCAGCTTTGACCAAACTCGAGAGTATCAGACAGGGCTCTGTTTTTACCAAAGCAGGTTGGTGAGGAGCTTCTTACCTACCCCGCATTCTCGTGCCAAACAATTCATCACTACTATAAAAATGCTTGCCAAAGCAAAGGGCTGAGTACACTGAAAAGCACAGTACGACATGGTGGTTACTTGCGCTGCTCCAAAAGTACGGCCAATCTCATTTCATTAAAGTTCCAGATGATGTGAAATGTGCTTGCTTTACTCCACCTCCATGGCAGACAAATCTTGCTCGCCGTCAGATTTCTCAGAGGGCTCGTCTTGTGACTCGGGAGTGCTTTGGTGGTCAGGCTCAGGACTGGACCCTGGGGGAGTTGGTGGGGTTGCATGTTGCGTGTCCTCTAGTAGCAAAACATTAGGGTGCACGGGGGGGGGGGGAATTTATGTTTTAATATTTATACAGATCTATTGTATGAATTTTTCAGCACATCTATAACTTAGATTTTGGCTAGTTATTTTTGTTAGATTTGTTTGGCTTAATGGACTTGTTCTCCCACACCACAACTCTTCAGCTGTCGTGTTGATTAAGGCCATACAAAAACAACAAAAAAAAGAAACTTAAAAAAAAAAAACTATTGAATCTGATTAATCGATTCTAAAAAATATTCGACTAACTACATTGTGATGTCAATTTGAATTCGATTAATTGTTCAGCCCAACCAAACACTTTGGTCTACGTATTCTATATGTATTCTGTCCTCACCTTTAACAGGTGGTGGGGAGTCTCGGTCGGCGCTGGCCGATGATGAGGGTGCCTCAGAAGCCATCTTGAGCTCACCGGTGACCTCGGGGAGTCTGGGTGCTTGAGGTCTAGTCTTTCTGGCAGGGTTGAGGAAATAACAATATGCGCATCGGAAGGCTGAAACACAAATAAAACCAACGCGTGAATGTCATCTCACAACAAACAGACATACATGAATATGAGCCAATTTAGTTTTTTTTTTTTTTTGTTTTTTTTTTTAAAGGCCTGAGATGCATAAACACACAAGATTGATGCGCAGCATTCGTTTGCATATTCAATCTTGGTGTGAATTTGCTCACAGGGGTCGGCGGTGGTGGAGGCGTTTAAAAGCCACATGATATACTGTGCTGCCAAAATGCTAGAGGGCAAATGGAGGCGCAGCGTTTGAGGGAGACTGACGAAGAGCTGAGTGCTTCTCCAAGTCTTACCGACGTATTCAAATTCTTCTTTTAACGCCATGCCATTGTGGGACATACACTGCTGGCATATGAGAGCAAATCTGAGGGAGAGATGGAAAAAAAAAAAAAAAAAACTGTGAATGGCATGGCATATACATTAATCACTTGCTACTAGGAACATGATGCATTAACATCCATTTGTAAAGAGCAAACAACCATGAGGCAAAATTACACTACTCCACAGAATGCATGTGTCCCAACTGTTAAACGTTTACTTTTTGCACAACTTGCTCTTCTTTAAGAATGGAATGATTCATTTCCTCCTTTTAGAACTTCTCTCATCATGCTCGTCACATTTTAATATCATGGGATCATAATCTAACAACTGATCAACAGTCATTTGCCAAAGAGGTTGGGCTGGTCTTAGAATATCATAGTGTGAAGAGAGACACAGAAAGCTATAAAAGCAGACATCCTTGGAAATATAAAAAATAAAAAATACAAATAACTAGCGTGAATTTTACTGTATTTGAACAGTTGCAAATGTGCAGTTAAAAGTTTGGAGATAGTCAAATGATGTTTACCTTTTGTGAGCGGTGTATATAAAACATACTGCAGCAGAAAATCGGAAAATTCTCATTAAAAAAAAAAAAAATAGTAAGAAAAAAGTTACAATCTTCTGATAGTAGCTTCAAGCCAGATAAAGCATGGTTAGCAAACATAAGGCCCGTGGCCAGGAACTGGCCCACCAGGGGGTCCAATCTGGCCCGTGAGGACAAAACGCAAATTGCAGTTTTCACTAAAATTAACTGTTATTGCTAATTTTGTCCACTGGAGGGCAGGATTCGATGCAAAAATGTTGCGCTCATTTTTGTTGAGAAATTTTACATTACTTTGCAATAAGATGATAATAAATGGGAATAGTTTCAGAATGTACTTGTAGTTATGTGCACCAAAAAGAGGCAATAGTTTTAGCCCTTATTTATAGATTAACATACAGACATACTGGCCCTCTTGGGATCAAATTTGGGTGAAAGTAGCCCCTGAATTCAAATGAGTTTGACACCGCTGAGAAAAAAAACACTGCGTTGCTAAGCTCAAAACCTTGGATTTGTTTTTGTTCAAACTGCATGTAAATAAATGGCCTCCCTGATTAGATTTCCACTGAAGGAATTTGTTGGAATATAAGATTGACAACATGGACGTGCAGGTCATAAATTAGCTGGAACTGTGTGTTAGGTTAGTTGGAGAGGTTAGCTAGTTTTAGAATATACGGGTAGTGATTTTTTTTTTTTTTTTTTTTTTTTTAAATCACAACAATTTTACAATTTACACAAATAAAATAAATAAAAACGAATCAGCCACCTGGGAAAGGCTTACCTATTTATGTGGCTAGAAAGAGTGTCCAGTATATTATATTATGTTTATGGTATTTACCTGTTTTGCGGGCCATCTCCAACAAGGTACTCGATAACTCTGTCCATAGTCCCCCTGTTCCTCGGAAGTACTGGTCTGGCCAGGGGCGGGCCTGGGGGGTGCATCCCTTTCCAAACAAAACATTTATGCTGTTGTGAATATCAAACATCATGAGCAGGCCACTTAGGAAACAATAAGAAACTGAGCTACATTTAAAAAATAATAATAATAATAATCCTTGCCATTAATGACTCTTATCTCACTTGCAAAGCACGTCCAGATCCCCCGCGGTGTCGGAGAGTAGTAATTAATATAATCTAACATCAAGAGCAATCATAGGAAGATGACTGGTCATTTCAGTGAGACTTGGCACCGTCTCAGTACCCTGCTGGTTATTAATTCGTCGACATATGGAAACTCTGCGGCGACTCTGTGTATCAAATTGCTTTTCACTTTCAATTTTCTGCAGGAGCAGGTGATATCAAGTCGTGTAAACCATTTGTGAGGTGCTGCCAATGCCAAAGGCAATTTTGCCAAGAAGACATTTACTGAGATTCCACCGCCATTGCCCAGAGAACAAACGGCGCTCCGGCTAATTAATCATAGTTAATGTAATCCTGCTTCGTGCATTGCTCACAGTTGGCATTCCACATGGCAATTACGGCTCGCGGCTTCCTCTAGGAGCACATTTCCTTTACTGTTTGCACCCATTTGCTTCTTCTATTGAGTGTTCATAGTCCAGAAATAATTTATATTGAATAGTTTAGTGCCTCTATATGGATACACAGATGTCTCCCACACAGGACAACTGTTCTATGGAAAGTTTTTCTATTTAATCTTTAAAAGAGCCAGCACTTTCTACACACTTAAACACTTTTTTTTTAAATCTCAATTCATGCTCTTGTGTGAGAAAGCATTAACTCTTTGACTGCCAAAAACGTTAAATAACGTTTAGTAAAATCCTATGGAGGAGTGCCAAAGACGTTAAAAGACGTTTGTTTCAAAACAGAGGTGAAACTAACCATTTTCTATTGTGGATTACTGAAAAACGGAATAAGGTAGAAAGAAACTTTTTTTTTCTGATGAAAGATGAGAGTCCAATCTTTTTTTGGTAGTATGTGTGTTTCCATAGTCCAAACACATAATTTTCTATGGCCCTTGAAAGATCAGTCAAAATGCTTCAAATCGGCTGGCACCCACGGCATCCCTTTTCTGAAAACGTCTGGCAGTCAAAGAGTTAACCTTTCAGTAAATAATTTTAAAGTGGAAGTCAACCCCCCCCCCCCCCCCCCCAATTTTTTGGGGGACAACAATATGTTCTATGTAGCCCCACTGGTCTAAATGTAGTGGAACCTCAGAGTTAGAACGTCTCAGAACTCGTACAATTCGGACTTCAAGGACTACAACATGCCCAATGTAAAATACACAAACTCAGCATTAACATAGCATTTATCATTATCATCCACTGATGCCATCACACCACAACAGGTAAGGTATTTTTCATTGTTTAAATACTGTACAGGGTGTAAATGTAAAAAACAAATAGAAATTAAAATAGGAATTTTCTGTTTTTGGAACGGATTAATTGCATTTACATTATTTCCTATGGGAAAAAATGTTTTGGAGGTTGAACAAATTCGGACAAACTCCGAGGTACCACTGTAAAGTATTCTGGTTAATATTTTTGCGTTAGTGGAATATGAGTTAAGCACCAAAATCCAACCGTTTTTATCCATCTCAGAAGGCGGCCATTTTGCCACTTGCTGTCGACTGAAGATGACATCGATGTTGCTCAGGGCTCAGGTAACAACCAATCACAGCTCAGCTTCAGAAAACAGGTGATCCGTGATTGGTCGTGACAGCAAGTGGCAAAATGGCCACCCAGAGATGGATAAAAATGGTTGGATTTTGCTTCATAACTCTTATTCTGCAAATGTAATACTAATATATTAATATTAATAATTTGTGTAATATGTTTTGACTAGTGAGGTCACAAATAACATAGTATTGTAAATAAATGTTTACGGTTGACTTCCACTGACGTCTTTAAGTAACTAATACAGTTTCATCTACTTTGTACATTGTTTGGATTAACGAAACCATACTGTAGAGAGCCTGAGCAACTGGGGAGAGAGAACCAAGAAGAGTAAATCACGCCTTAATCGGCCACATTATGATGTGGTCCCCCTGTGTGCAAGTAACTCACCAAATCCTGGAGCAGGTGTTCCAGGGGTCACAGGCTTCCTCATCAAGCTCTCCTGAGCAGCCACAGCCGACAGGCCCCTCTCTGGGGGTCCTCCCGGAGCGGAGTGGGAAGCTCGTCCGGGGTAGGTGGGCCCGCCGGAGAGAGGAGGGCGGCCCACTACGTCACTCGCATGATTCGCCGCCGCCACTGGGGTTTTCGGGATGACATTGCGCTGGCGAAGCTCTAACGAAAAGGAGAAGCTCCAGGTGAGGTGTGGTAAAATTGGAAAGTACAGCACGGAGAAGTGAGCTGGACTACCTTGGCCTGGTTTTGGCGTCACCTGGGGTCCGAGTGGAGTTGATTCAAGTTCCTTTGTAACAGATTAAAGAAAAAAATGTTAGCAGGGCGCACTTTCTACTTTCCTAAAAACAAAAATATTGCTCACCATTCCCCGCTTGGAATCAGGATCAAATCTTTCCAGAATCATTTTTGCATTTTTATATGTCTCTGTTTCCATAACTTCTTCAAGCTGTAATGAGAGTTGCATAGTGAAAAATACTGTGTACCAATGTAATGATCTTCTAATATCTAATTATTTAGCTGTAGTAAACTACACCTACCGTGACATTAGAAGTGACAGAAAGTACATATCTTAATTTACAGTAAATAGCAAACATTTCTACATGTTTACATGTAATATGAAGAATAATTACATTCACTACTTCGATAATGGAGATGGTGAAAATCCATCAGCCCTAATTATTGAAAGTTATTAGACCCGACAGAGGATGACAAGTCATTTCTCAGATTTATTTCGTTGCGGCGCTACATGCTATTAATTAATGTGACATTAGCGGAGTAGTTTACTGGGTTAAGTCTTCACACCCATCCGATGCCATCTGCACAGAACCTTGATTAACAAATACAAAGTACTGATAGGATCGATAAGAGAAATAATGATGGGTTCCGACATGCAAAGTTGTTCACGTCATTCAAGAGCACTGAATTTTAAAACTTCATGTATTTGACAAGGCAAAAAGAACATTTTGCTGATTGTATAAATATGTTTGCAGTACTTCCACCACCTTTGTTTTTTATTTTAAGAAAGTTAGCACAATAATCAACCATGTACAATTTATAACTTACAATTTTCTTCTTGTCTACTTTAAGAGTCTCCAGCTTTTCATCTAAAAAAAAAAAGGGGGGGGGGGCATCAATGTCAGTCAAATTTCAATTAATATTGCATTTATCTATCAATGAAAGTCTCATACTATTCTTTTCAGTTCTTCGTGAAAATATTACTATCAGGAGTTTTCGAAGCAACCACACTCTAAAAAGAGAAAGAACGAATAGGAATGTGTTAATTGGTTAGGTCATGGAGATGCCTCATGTAGAACTTACTGTACTTACAATAAAGGAAATATGACAAAGGGTAGAGCGAGAATAAAGCGCCCCATGAGCCGTTCTGGCAGGTACCAGCAATACACCACTGCGCAGGTGATCAGGTAGAGAAGAACCGAGTACAAAAGTAGTCGGCCCACCCAAATCTTCAGCTGCCTTTGATATTTTTCACCATGTTCCTCATAAAGCTGAATGTCCTGAAAGAATACAATGCTGACAATAAATCAAAATTCACAGCAAGAGTTCTTTCATGACAGCGTGAATATTGTTTACCAAGGTGGAATTCTCATTTATCTTTATTTAGTGAACGGCAGAAATGAACGCGTCAATCGCATTAGTTTCACTGCCAAAGCCAAGCTAGCTTTTTGACATTGTGTTATTAGATAACTACTGGAGCCACTGCAGTCTTTTATAGACGTGCGCAGTATTGCTTGGTACACCTCTTCAAAGTATTGGTTACCCAATCCACAAATAGCTAATGAGGTCAATGTGGCCCACTCTCCACTCTAACATGCGCGTCTGCCACTCCACAACCAGTGCATTCCATCCTCACAATCCGGTGTAGTAACAGGATGACGTTGTGTAACAATGGACAAAAAAAACAAAAACTAAATAATCTTTAGCAGTAGGAGATGGGATGTTTTTTCTAAGGGGCTGTTTTGCTGCTACTTGACCTGAGCAGTGTCAAGTGCTCCAAGGAGAGCGGGCTGAAAATAGCCTGCAAGCTTAACTGTAGTGGCGCACTAAAGCCCTGCCAGGCCTCAAATGAGGAAGTGTTTTAGGTACACAAGGATTCACTTTGACTACGTCTATTACAAATTTGAGCTTTGTTTTGACAACACCTTAAGCTTTGCAATTGTCATGAAAACTGTCACACCTGATGGACTGCCTCATCGTGCATGGGTCCCACAGAGCCAATTAGACAATACACTAAATCTTAAAGTATTTTATCTATCAGCGTGTAGAAAATAAATAATGCAGACCATACAATTAAGAAGCAAAGCGTTCCTTTTTTAAGCATACCTTATCAATTCCCTCTAAAATCTCCACAGTGGAAGGTTTGGCCTGCAAGAAAGAAGGAAAAAAAAAAGAATAAACAGCGAGTAACATTAAACTTCCTGTTGCTACATGTGATTTACACATGCCTGTGTCAAAGCCAGAAAACTACCCTTGCACACTCATTAAAGTCATTTGAGAGCTTATATAAGTTTTAATTTGTTCAGTGCTATAATAGTGCAATGTATGCATCACAGGATGGCATGTTTCTAATATCTGGCCTAACTCATGTAACTACAGAATGAACTTTTATTTTTTTGTTAGGTCAAGTTGAGCTTTACTGCTTTTGCAAAAGCACAACTGTTGCTACTGCGCAGGTGCATCAAATGGTGTGACCAGTGACTGTATGTATATGTATAACTTAAAACAATCCGTTTAAAATACACACCCTCCACCGAGAGATGACAGCCCCCATAGCGGTGAAAGGAGATTGTAGCCTCCTCGTCAATGTTTTCACTTGACGTCTTCCACCTGTAGACAAAAAGCGTCAATGTTTTTCACTCAAGTTGTCAAACCGCAAGATATGGGTACACTTAAGGCAAGCCTGTCACTCCAACTGACTAGTTTCTAACTTCTTGACGCCTGTAAAATAGTCTAGTGCTATAGATACACCGTGTATTAGCGGAAAAAAAAGTACAGGGACTTTTAAACTTTTCAACGAGAGCCACCGGCTAGCCGATTGCTAGCTACGACACGACTAGCATAGCTTAGAAGTGGACACCGTGAGGCGTTTTGCTTCATTTAGACACGACATAAACTCACAATGTTACTACCATGGTTGTAAACCGCAAATGAGGCGTCAGCAATTCTTTAAAATAACTTTCATCCACTTTTTTCAACAAGTGTTAGCCGTACGAGCTAACTTTGGCTAGCAAGCGAGCCAACGCTAACATAACGTGTTGCATTCACGTTACGCCTTGAAAACTATTTAACCGGACGCATTGGAATGGAAGTTGAATATGTAGCGGCCAGATTGAGTAATAATGATACATACCTTGGGTGGATCCGACTGGTTTGAACTGCCTGCGGCTTGTACTTGTCTGCTGCTCTCCTGGTTTAGATGGTGTCAAAGCTGAGGGGGCGTGTCCCATTGCGACACCCAAGAAGAACATGGCCATGGCGATTATTTCAAAGTCACGAGCCAGCGAGGTCTTCTTTGATGGACTAAACGCAAGCACTGACTTAATACAGTCTCATTTGTATTCCATGAACTTGAGTTACTTTATTCCAAACAGTCTAATCTCTTCATTTTGTAGCATTTCTCTTGGTTGTTACTTGTTACATACATATGGATGTTGGATTTTTATTTTTTTGTCCACTTTGGTTTCTTTGTGAGTTGCCATGTCAATGTAATCCGTCAAGGACCTTCAGAATCAGCTGTGCTGGCCGATATAAATTAAAATGTATTAGCAAAGGGATTGTTTCTTTAACCAAGCCAATTTCAAATACGTCTTTAATGAGGCCAGAGCAAAACTGTAGAAAACAAGAAGTCTTTGGATTCTCATTTTTGCTTAGGAACATTCCTTTCCTATCTGAGCGAGATTACCCAGAAGTAATTGGAGGGAACGGTCGTTAAAATTGTAAAAATGTTTATGAAAGCTGCCTTGATACAACCTTTAGACTCTTATGGCTATGACAAAGGTTAGCCCTGGCCAACTCAATTTTATTTCAGCATTTTTCCGTCCTCTGATTGGCTGGTCAGAGCAAGCCAAGTTTACCGGTACCTGTCAAAACACATCTGCAGTGATCTGTTCTGCACACTTTAATACATTTCGAAATCTGCATCAAGATTTTTTTTATTGGATTGTTTTATATGTATGGCCTATATGTTTACATTAATATGTAAATTATTATATTGGGCCCGATTATTACTATAGGCACAGCACTTAAATTCAACTTTAAAAAATATATATTTTTAACAAATTCCATGCAATAGTTTAGTTTGTGCAAAGTAGTGTGTGACACTGTGATAAATACGGTGTTTGAAGTCTCGATTATTCTTTATTTGAGTGTGCCATGTATTTGATCTGTCAGTGTGCATTGAGAATATACCACATCTGTTACATGTGATGAGACACTCCGTAACTTTTTTTTTTCCCCAAAGAAGATGTTGTGGTAGTGCCACAAGAAATTGCCTGCTCGAAGAAGTTTTTGCAAATCCCCAAGCATACACCTACATAATATATATAAAGAAAAAAAATCCTGTAAACCTAAAGCAGAGACCTCATTTTAGGAATATTAATTTGTTGCACCTCCATTACCATATGCAGAGCAAAGAACCTCTGGAAGAATTAATCGTTAACCTAATAAAAGCAATTTCCAAAGATAATTGAGAACACGTTTCAATACATATGCATGGGGGGAAAAAAATCCTGTATACAACACGCTCGCAGCCTCCAGTAATTGATTGAGGGGATGACCCGTTATATTAAATGTTATTTAAGAACCATCAAAACGCAGAAAATTGCAATTTGCCCAGCTTGTATCAGAATTAAAAGCCCATTCATCATGATTATGACTTGATAAGCTAATTTAACCATTTCGCTCTGTCTTAATGAGCTATAGTTGAATTAATGCCATGTAATATATGAAGGTAACGTTTGAACAGAGGCAATGATTTGAGACAAACAGAGCAGAAACTACTTTGGGAGCGTAATGGCGGCATAAATCTCATTAAGCTCTCGTCTTCCTAAAACGTTTGGGGAACATTTTAAAGCATTAAATGGGATCTTATAGGTGTTGGAAGCTACCTGATGGTCTGAGGCTCAGTGTAACAGCTGCGGTGTGAGATGCAAATGCTCCAAATGGGAGAAAAATACGATAGGCTTTCATTGGCTTTGGCTGTAATAAGAAGAAACAATACAACAAAATCGGTCCTCATTCACTATCTGTATTTATTAACTCATTTGTTTTTAAGTCCCATTTACACCATTTTGAAAGAATAATCCAAACCAATGTATGTTTTCTTAACAGCAAAAGACCTGCTTATTGCCTTTTGTGCAACTTTCACACTTACTGACTTTATGGTCTGTCTTCGATAGTCTTGTGTCCTTCACGGGAGAATAGGACATTTTACCTTGCTGGATAAAACCAGTCGGAGGAAGCTTAAAATTTACAAGGAAGTGGATCTACTAATACAGGTACAAACAATTCTGCACTTTCATTTTTTTTGCAGGTTAAAATACCTGCTGAATCTTAAGACAAAATAGAGTGAATAAAAATACTACCTCCTGACGATTGCTATTCCTTAGCCCGTCTTTGATGTTTTGCATTTTGTGTTAGCATTAAGCTTATGGCTTAAGTTAATAGTTTTGTAAACTTCAATTGAGGCGGCATTAAACAGCTTGAAGTCTCTTTTTTGATAATTGACGACTATCTGCCAAACTGTTGCTTGTTTTGAAATGGTTTTAGCTGAATCTATTGCCACTGTTTATTTAGCATTCTTATATAAATAATTTTGCTCACAAGTCAAGGCAAAAAAAAAAAAGTCAGACGAACCACAGCTCATATCTTGAAATATTTATAATAGGTTATTATAGTTAACAGAAACTAACCAAATAATTACAACTAAAAATGAAAAAAAAATTGTTAATGTAATGAGACAAAAATGACAATTATTTGAAAGAAAGAAAGACATGATCTGAAGCGGCACTGCCCGTTCTGCCTTTAATACAGCTGCTCCACTTTGTGGCTGGACTTCCACAGGTGTAAAATGTTTTGGTGATCCGGGTCATGGCACCAGTTGAAAAAGTTCTGGTAAACTTCTACTGGTCCTTATATCTTTAACGCTCGCAATATTATACTAACAATAACTACTGGAAGACTATGTTCACGGTTGAACTATTTAAAGGATGCCAGAAAGATCGACACATGGCCGTGGAGCCCTTTTCTGACAGATGCGGAAGAAGGTCTAATCTGTCCAATTACTGTCTTGATCACCCCCGCACTATAGTCCATGTGACAATGAATGACCCGATGGTTTTAACTGGCTTCAAGATATGTGTGCAAGGATGCAGAATGGATGACCTTGCTCAAGTTACCTATGGACTTAGCAGGACTAACAGATGTCAACTTCCATTCCGGGAAAAAGGAACAAAAAACATATTTGTGAGTTCAGCCACAATAACAGCGAGCTGCCACTTGCTCATGTACTGTAATAGCTTCTGCTCGCCACCGTTTTTGGTTCCACCTTCAACGCGTTTTGGCCTTGCGTGCTCCCTGTAGTTTACCCTCCGCTCCATACACCCCCCCAACCCCCCTTTTTCTCTTTTTTGTCCTCCCGCAGCAGCTGTCACCCCGCATTACTCGCAGTCAGCTAAATGAAACATTATTCTAAACATATGCATCGTAATCAGTCCGGTCACACTTACAAGAACACGCGTTAATAAGGCAATCAATCACAGTGGAACAAGCGAGTTGTGCAGTAACAGCTCATAAACAGTGTGTAATGAAGAATTGGAGGTGAGCGTGACACGGCGCTGATCAGATAATCAATGTCAAAGACACGATGAATGTCAGTAAACGCACTTTTCATGCGCTTTCTATAAAACCCTTCAATTTACAACAAGCCGTTCAATTACCCTGCAAATACAGGCAATTAAGTGGCGCTCTGATTGGACAGTAGGGGCCGCGTCATCGATCCTTGCGTTTCTATCTCGGCTGCGGTGTGGACATTTAATTTGTTTTTTCTATTAGCGCCCAAATAAAGCAGAATATAGCAGAATATTAAACAAGCCAGAGATTTATCCCCGTGTCAAAAAAACATTCAGTGAAGGTGACAGGCACTCGACGACAACGACTCTTCTCGCTGGATGCAAAACTAATGGCGTTATTGTGGCCAGCGTTGCCCCCCACCCGCCTATACCCCCCACCCCCCAATTTTCCTTTCACGCCCACCATCTATCTCAATACGAGGCTTGCTTTTAAAGCGCCAGGAAACACGGCGATACATCACGCCCATGTTCGCGGCCCCCTAATCCCGCTTCTTTAATGGGCACGTTCAAAAAAGCAACTTATCTTCAAGTCCCCGGGGGCCATTCTGGCGCACGTGGCGCGTATATTTGAACCCAGCGCAATTAACGACAGGATCAGCCAGTATCATTTAGAGGTAATGTACAAATAATGGTAAATGATAGGGCTGGAGTGACCCTTCATCGAAGGAACCCCCCCGCCCCCCGTCCCAACATTTGCATGCATTTTTAATTAACAGCGCGATGGAACTGTGTCGCCATGCAAACAAATCGAGAGTAAATAAAAAAGATGGAATGTGTGAAGATTTTCTATTTATTTTTTTCCCCCCCAAGAACAAACACGATCAATAAATAACAAGATTTACATTTCATATTGCACATTTCCCCCCAAAGTTAAAATATTTAAATCCATCGATATTTTAAATACAGCGATAGTTATAGAGACCATAGAAGGTCAAAAGGTCAATATTATTTTCATTCATGTCAGTGCTCGTTTAAAAAAAAAAAAAATCCTTGAGTGGACAGGAAAAAAAAAAATCTGCAGATTTTAGGGGGCGATTGGTGCGGTTGGCTCATCATATCCAGTTTTCAACAACAACATTCAGAAAGTCACACAAAATTAAACAAACAAAAACGACATCCACATTTATGAAGCATTTCCCCCCCCCACCCCCAATAAAATAGTTCACAATTTACAATTCACATGTTGTAAAATTAACATATCGATGATGTCCCATATAGGAACGAATAAAATAGCACAGCAGACAATTTTGTCAGAATGTGTCTTTATATGTGATCTGAGGATTTCTCGGCCTCGACTATCAGTTGTTTTTATCGAGATAGCCAAAAAATAAAAAAAAAATAAAAATCGTGGGCTTCCTCTTCGTTGTATTTTTGGCCATGATATTTGCAAGCCTTCACCAGTGACTCATTAAGCATATATACAGACTTTCCTTTGTCTTCGCCTTGCCTCTTTTGTATGTCTAATGACTTCCCTGCGCGGGTTGTTAGGACTTGACAGCGGGTCTCAAAACGAGCAAGTTGCCTCGCAGCCGCCCATTCAAAGGCAGCTTCATCTCGGGTGCATGATTGGCAATTTTTGTCATCATGCTCGCATTATTAAGAGAGGAATTGACAAGGAAGAGGCGATGCAAAATGATGCGCGCCTGCAGGCTGATTAGGGGGGGGGGGGGGGTCCCCGCAGAGCAGAGGTGCTGCTGCAAACATGCTGCAGGCTGCCAAACTGCTCCGGTGCTGGCTTTTGTGCATGGCGAGAAAGAATGGGCTGCAGAAGCAGGCAACAAGCGCTGCATGTGGTTTAAAAAAATAATAATAATTGAACGGGAGCGAGTAACGGTTTTTGACAGTTGAGGAAATGCTGAATTATATTAAAGAAGAGCAAAACAGAAATTCGTCAGCGATTATTAGGCTCCAATTGGTGAGATGAAAAATTGAAATTGGCGACAATGATTGAATCTTAGAAATAAAAAAGGTCAACAATGATGATTTTTTTTGTGTGTGTTGCTTTAAAACCCGTGAGCAGTATTTTATTTTGAAATGGCTTGGTCAGAACCAACAAAAAGCCAAAAAATGGTCACAATAACGCCTTGGGGTTAACCCTAAATATATTTAATTTACAACTAAAGTTGACCTTAAGATGTGCTGGTAATTCACAGTTGGTACCATTTAAAGAATTATAGAAAAAAGGATGACAAAAAAATGATTGTGGCTTAAAGACACAATTTGCATGTTTTTTTTAAGCATTTTAATTTATAATATATTGGCCTTAAAATGCAAGGTGTCTTACAGTTGGTGACATTTTGAGAATTATTTTCAGACAAAAGAATGTCAACAGTGATAATAGCTTAAATACAATTGTGTCTTCTTCTTTTTTTTATCTGAAAAGGTACAAAACTGGACCTTACATTTTGGTGGGTATATATAATCAAATTTTACAAATTGGCAGGTTGAGGCTTAAAGATTGAATTTGTTTTTGTGCTTTTTTGTCGTTTAACATTTAAAACACCTCTCTATTATGCAAAGTGACAAGATTTTGATAATTGCAGGGACGTAAATAAATAAATCAAAAAAAATAATAATTATTGAGACTTAATAACAGTAAAATAAAACATTGTGTAGTGACTCTCACAACTGTTGACATTTTGTCACCTGCAAAAAAATAAATAAAAATAAAAAAGCACAGAAGGTCAACAATGGCTGAAACAATCTGATTTTTTAAGGTTTAACTAAAAAAATATGATATATATTTGTTGACCGAATTATTGAGATACAGACACAATCAGTGTGTGTGTATGTTAGTGTGTGCGTGTTCGTGGGAGGGAGAGAGAGAAGGGAGAGAGAGAAAGAGGGAAGGGAGAGAGGGAAAGGAGAGAGGGAGAGAGAGAGAGAATGTGTGTGTGTGTTTTTTTAGGTTTGAACCTAGTTTCTTTAAATGGTAGTTGGCTGCTATTGGTTCAACAGAAAGTGCCTTTTAACGACTTGCAGCTTCAATCAATCACTTTCAAAACGATGAAATGATTTATTTATTTTTAAAAAGAGCCTGCATTTTGTTTATGTGGAGAAGAAAGCTGGCAAAAAAATGCAAAAGTCATCATCACTGTCCATCTGTGTGAGGGTTAATTTTAAAATATCGGATATTTTGACAATTGTTCAGAATATGTGTTTTTTTTTTAAGGTTTGCATATTAAAATGAATGGTAATTGACATTGGTCATTAGATAAATGCTTTTTAACGACTTCCGGGATAAATCTATAAGATGCCTATTGGAGTGTGTTTTTGTTTGTTTTTTTAAAGAATTGTTGAGATGCTCTATTTATATATTAACAGTGTGACATGCTGTGTTTTTTGCTTCAAATGTTAAAATTATAGGCCTACAACATGGCACTTCATTTGCCTTTGCATGATGGAGAGGTTTTGGAAATGTGTATTTTACAAAAGTGACTACTGGAATTGGCTGACATTTGTCTTTTAGTGTTTTAACGAGCTCCACTTTCAATAAATAGCTTCAAATAAACATTTTTTAAATAACAAAAACAAATAAATTATTATTCTTTTTAAAAAGGGGAGCGAAAAAATGCGCACAATTGCCGGCTGTTTGTTTACAGTTATCTGTTGAGTGTCGCCTCCTCTCGTTGGTCCGGCGAGGGCACGGAGGTCTTGCTCAGCACAGCCGCGGAGTAGGGCAAAAATCCACTTTCGGACCTCTGTCCCGAGGCCGTGCAGGTGAAGTCGGCGCCGGCGGCCCTGGCGCCCAGCGCGCCGGCCGCCTGGCTGCTGTGGCAGCTGAGACACGAGCAGGGCGCGCCGGCCGTCGGAGCGCCGACCGCGGCCGCCGCAGCCGCCGCAGCCGCAGCAGCGGACGCCGCCGCGGAGCTGTTGAGCCCCGCCGGCGACTGGTATAGTCCCGGGTGGCGGAAGCTGCACAGGAGCTCCGGCCGGGAGTAGGGGTGAGAGAGGGCGCGGAAGGTGTCGAGAGGTCGGATGGAGGTGGCGAAGGGCGAGGAGGCGGCGCTCGAGGCGGCTGCGGCGGCCGCGGCCGCCGTCACGCCGACGTGCGGGTAGTAGTGCAGGGGCATGTGGGAGTGGAACGGGTACGGGAGGCTCCCCGTGGCCGCCGCGTGGGTCATCATGTAGGTGTAGAAGCTGGGGTCCGCCGGGTGGGGCCACGACATGGCCAAGCGCTGACGCTTGTCCTTCATGCGCCTGTTTTGGAACCACACCTGCGAACAAGGAACATCAAATTAGGTAATTAACTTGTCGTTTTTTTTTTTTTTTAAATAAAACTTATTCAAGTAAAATCATAGCTACATTATTCGTTGACAAAAATTTTTTTTTAATATGATTTGACTGTTTTTGCAAAAAAAAAAATAATAATAAAGAAATAACACACTTACAACCAAAACATTGTGGGTTTTTTTAAATTCGTGATGAATTGATTGTATGCAGAAATCCTGCAAAATATTTTAAAAAACAACAACAATTCGCCTATACCAGGAACCGCACGTGCAAGTAGAACCAACCAAAACATTTACCTTTCATTTTATTTTTACATTCCTAATGAAATTACTATTTATGAGGGGGATATCACAGGTACACAAAAAATATTTCTTTTTTTACTTTATATTTAAATTCATGATGAATTGACTCGTCGTGAAAAAACTGCAACCTTAAGGTAGAAGCAAAATTATTATTATTATTTTTACTATTTGTGAAATCATCTACAATTTACTATATGCACTAATACTCAAAATGGAAGAACAGAATAAGTCAGAATGGAGTTATTTAAGGATTTAAGAACATGCACAAAAATTCGTTAAATAAAGGACAAATTAATGTAAGAACATACTAATTGCAGCAATTTCTGCTCCACGTGATTTTCTTTTACCTTGATGGTAGTTTCAGGCAGATTGAGGGCAGCGGCCAGTTCGCATCTCCTCGGCCTGGAGACGTAATTTTCCCGGTAAAACTCTTTCTCCAGCCGGCCAATTTGCTCCCTGGTGAAGGCTGTGCGGTACCTCCTCACTTGATCGGCGTTGGAGTTGTTGTTGGACAAGCCCGTGGAGTTTCCGTTCATACCGGACAGGGAACTCGAACTTGTGTTGGACGAGCCAGAATCTGAATAACCTGGAAATATATATATTTCACATTAAAAAAAAAATTACATTGTTGATTTGGATTTTCGCAATAAGGCTGCACAATATCTAAAAAATATATATATTTTTCCATTAGATCATTAAAATGTCATCTTTAGGTGCACATTAATTCGCAATATTGATATCGAAATATTCAATATCGCATACCGCAAGTTTCCCCCCAAAATAATAATAATACCTTTGTTGTTCTCCTTGTGCTGACTTGGTGAGCGATGCGTGGGGCAGCCCACTTCCACGTCACTGTTGATGTCCGATTCCTGGGACACTTCGGAGTAAATGCTCATTTTCTTACGGCTCTCCGACGACGAAATGTCCGCCGGAGGGCTGTGCTCGCTGCCCTGGTGTGACCCGAAGAGGCTGTCGATCTCGAACTTGCCTTTACTCGGCATGTCGGCGAGGCTCCCGTGCAGGGAAGCGGACGTTATTCTCGGGCTGAGGCGACCCCCGTGCTGGGAGTTCTCCAGGGCCTCCAGCACGGAATTGCCGGCCGAATCCGCGAGCCTCTTGGCGGCCACCGGACTGTGCAGCCCTCTCTCCATCAGTATCATCTCCTTTCTTATCCTCTCCATCATCAAGGCGTGCGGGGATGAAGGGGAGGAGGAGGAGGAGGAGGAGGAGGAGGAAGAGGAGGAAGAAGAAAAGTGGTCCTGCTTGGGGCTGGATGCGGGAGCTGAATCCGCATGCAAGTGTCTCTGCGATGTCTCTAAAGCTTTTTATAAGCAACACGCAATAAATGGAAGAAATGGAGGAGAGCGCGCTCAAAATGTGCCTGGCATCCTCCCCTGCACGCCGGCAATATGTCATTCATCCAAAATGGGGAGGGGAAAAAAAAAAAAGCTCTCTGCTGGCTGACGCGGCTCCAATGATCATTTATTGTAACAGGTTTATAAGCAAATAAATAGACGAGGGCTGTCAGTTGATGATGGAGGCGGCCTTCGGTCAGACGAATAATATCCAAGAGGAGAGCAGGAGAGGAGTGAGTGAGGAGCGAGGAGCTCTTTGGTTTTTTGGCCTCCCGGCAGGCTCACATTGACAGTCTGATTAATAAAATGAGCGCTGCAACATTTCCCTCTTCATTTAGGAATATTATTATGCTTTGATTCTCTATTGTTTCCCTCCCCTCGCAGCTCGGTCGGCCCTCCCCTCCTCTTGCGAGCCTTTATTGCCCCCCACCCCCCCCCCCCCCCCGTCCTCTTAGTTTATTTAGCTTCATTTTGGGGCCGTGCCAGATTTTGCAGCTGAATTTCAATGCTAATTTCGTTTCTGTTCGCTGTTTTCCCCTTTCTTTCTTTTTTCTTCTTTTTTTTGAAGTTCTTATGTCGACAACGTGAGGTGGTTATTGCACATTTTTACAAAAAAAAAAATGCAAAAATATTCCAATCCTCAATGCACTTTACATCTTTAGATAAATTGTTATTAAATATTTAAAATGTCCCTATATTATCCTGCGTTCGCATTTCCCATTGCCTTATAAGAGAGTATCAAATGCATGCATTCTAACTGCCTTGTAAAGAACTCTTGTTTCTCCGAAAGACTGTAAAGGCATCATTACAGGATCCCGTCCGCGTCCTCTGGCGCCCCCTGCAGGTTACTACACACCTTGCAGGCATTTGATATTAGTATATAATTGAGGGCCCTGGCATAAGAGCTTAATTTTTCCGCGGAAGTCAAAATATTCTATAATCATCTTTCCATATTGAAATGAATGGAAATGCCATGGTTCGTTCCAGCCACCCAAAAAAAACTAAAACAAAAAAAAACAAAGTTGTAATGTGTTGTTCAATAAGAACAGTAGCACTCTGTAGTAATTTACTTATTGAAACATTGAATAATAACATCATTATTTTTTGTGTCATATTTTCATCCTTTAAATCAGAAATGGGCTTCTTAAACATCGAAGAGGTCAACTGTTTTTCATCCGCACTTTCCAACCAGATTTATGACAAAATGCCATTTTGAAGGACAAAATATGTGCAAATGTCTTTTATTGAACAAATGTGCAGAAGATTATCTTGATATATTTTAATGCTCAAATGCATATTGACTCTTCAATTGCAATGGCTTTGAAGAGAATAAAAAAAGTCCCCCCCATATGCAAATAGTTCTCTTCCATTCAAATTCCCATTCAAAAATGAAATAAAACTGCTGAACAGTATTCCAGTAACCGTACACATTTTTAACATGATTAATCATTGACTGTTACTATGTTTTTGGAGGGCAAAAATTTAGTAAGTGTTTATGCACGTCAAACGAACTGTCAACGGTTCAAGTGAGAAAACAAAACTGTTGCACTGAAAAAAACTCAGAAATTCTAAGTACATTTCACAAGGAATTTAACTAAAATGTCTGATGTGAACAAACTTTACCAGCTTTTTATCCCCATTTTTTTCAGTTTGTTTGCATACTTTTGAAATGAGTATTTTATGACTGATAGATTTGCGTTTAAATTCGGCAAATTCATAATTTGCTATTTATTTTAACTGAGACACTTTAAAAAAAATGTATTATTTTTTTTCCACCAGGATCCACGCTCCCATCTTGGGTCTTGGGGTTGGGGGTGCTTAGTAAGCAATGTCTGCCATCTAGTGGTGTTAACTGTTGCTATAACCAAGCACATCTGAGATAAACTGATACAAAGTGGAAAAGTGTGCTGTGGTCCGATGAGTCCACCATCTGGATCGTTATCAGTGCTAAATTCAGTTCAGTTCTTCCACCGTCTATGGATGCAATGGCTTGTCACTGGAGTGACAACATGAAAACAACAAGTATATTATTTTACTTGCTTGAGAACGTACAATATTAATGAAATTACATTTGTGTACAGTATATTTTACCATATGCATATTCGACTGTATATGTTTTTTTTTTTATATAGGTATGAAGAATAGAAAAATCGTTATTAATTTCATGCGATTTTCAGGACAAATGCTAGATTGGGATTTATAGGTCTTCCTTTAAAATGATCTTTCATTGTTTTTTGGGAAAATTTTATATAGCGAAAGTGGTATCGGTACTTGGTATTGGTATTGCTGACTGTGTAATATTTGAATTCCAAAACAGTTTCATGGTCCCAAATGCTGCTGGTGCCTTCCTAATTCCTGCCTAGATTTGAACCATCAACCTCAGAACTGTGAGGCAGACCTTCAAACTAATAGTCCACCGTGCAACACTTAATTATGTTTCAATGTAAATTAATTGCCTGCAAAAAAAACGTCACCATTATTCCATTGTGCATTTATATTGACTGCAGCGAGCAGAAGCGGCAGGCCAAGCAAACGAGAACATCTATGGACTCATCCCCATCTAGCGGCCATCACAAGAACTGCAAGCTCTCATAGTTTCATCATCCTCACTCACGTGGCCCTTGTTGGAATGTGGAGCAACTTAATCTGGTGTCTGCAATTCACATTGCCAAATGTTTTCACTTAAGACTTTCAGATGATTCAGTGTCATTTAAGTACTAAAAAACTGTGGTAGCCTATTGAATTGACATTTAAAAAGTTTTATTTCGTTTTTTACTTTTAATATTGTACTTAACAAGTACAATTCAAAGTGTGTACTTAAATTATTATTATTTTTTTATTACTTTTACTTAAGTAAGATTTTTACCAGTCTGAACAGCATGCGTAAGGCTGGCTATCCAGCTGAGGGAGGGGGGGGGGGGGGTTGTGTGGTTATCCATTGGATTCCAAGCCCATCTGAGATGAACTGACACAAAGTGGAAAGTGTGCTATGGTCTGACAAGCCACATTCCACATTCTTTTTGGAAATTATGGGTGCGTGTCCTTCGAGCCAAATATGGAAAAAAAACATCCCGATTGTAAGTTGCGCAAAGTTCAAAAGCTATGCAGGCATCTGTGATGGTAGGAGCTTGTGTTGCTGTGATGAAAAACAATTCTAAAATCACACTTAGTACGTTTTGTATTTTTAAGCCACCGAGGTGACGTTTTTAATATTACACTACGGTATTTATTACTGCTTTCTGCCAACCTGGCATGTGTTCCCGTTTGCTTGCGTTAGCTCGCCATCTAGCGTACATTTGTTGCAATTACAGCCACAATCCATATAACGTTCAACGAAGCAGCGTGGCTTCAACAAATGGTCCCAAACTACAATTAATAATCCCAAATTGAACACTGTTCTGATAGATAGATAGATAGATAGATAGATAGATAGATAGATAGATAGATAGATAGATAGATAGATAGATAGATAGATAGATAGATAGATAGATAGATAGATAGATAGATAGATAGATAGATAGATAGATAGATAGATAGATGTCACTATACGTCATAGCCATTATTCAACTTTCTTCTGGATCGATTATTAAAAGTGTGAATTAGTAGCACCGTTTATGGAATAGAGTACAGGGGATACTAAAGTGTTATTAATATGCACAGTACGTGTACTGTGCGGAATACAAATGAATGGCGGCGAGAGAATTGCCGGCTGCCTGTTGGTTGTTAATAAAGTGCTGACAGGTCAGTTTTTGGAGCCAGTTAGTGATTGTGTTAGCTGGAACACAAGGAAGTCTTCTTCTTCTTCGTTCTTTCCGTGCAGTTGCACAATACGTATAGTATCTATGCACTACTGCATTTCCTCGTCTCATATACATAAACTCTTGATACGCAACAGTGCAAAGGGAGCATGCGCAACAAAAACAAAACAAAAAACGGATGAACTGCTTTATGATAGCGTGCTGCTTTAAAAAAAAAAATTCTACAAAATGTATAAAATCTATTCATTTTAAAACTGTATTTTTCCCATCCGTTTTACTTCAATTTATCTGAATCCCTGATTTAAAAAAAAAAAAAACTAAAACTTCCTGTACTTGTTACTGCATATGCACGCATTAATTGGTCATACACCCTAAAACAAAATTACCGAGTTTTTAATTGGGTCACTTTGACCCAACTTTCTGGGTTGTTTTGTACTATAAGCTACCCATTTTTTTCTACAAAGAAACACGAAAAATTGAGTTGTCTTAAACACACCAAATACCCACATAAAAAAAAAACTTAAACTCACCAAAAACGAAAAAAAAAACAACAACAATGCATTTTTTTTTCGATTTCAAACCAAAATTGAGTTATTTTTGACCCAGCAGTTACAAGAGTGTATACATTCGATATAAGACACTGTCATAAGGTGTTGTGTTGTACTTCGAGATTTGATAGAAAAATGCTGTAAAAATGTGTTTCGTTTTTGGCGACGCATACGGGTACGACTTAGCACACGTTATTTAGCTTATAGTGGTTCAACCAAATGCCAACCAAATGGTTCAAGCATTAATCCTGATAAAGGCCTATAATGAACTCAGTGCTATATGGAACTTTTATAAGAACGATTAAAGAAAGAACACCAGTGGCGTTGAATTGTGCAATACAGAACCAATTTTCTTTATTTTCTCCCCCCCTATAGGCTACCTAGCTAACTGTGCTTTTTTTTTTTTTAAACAATTAATGAATTTTTTCGACCCGAAAAAATGGAAATAAAATAAATTACATTTTGATTTGTTTCTACTGTTTCTTTAACCGCATTTCTTATTAAGCGGAGCAGGCGGGGGGAAAAAAAGCAAATATTGCGCAATTGTATTTACTACTAGGTGCTTGTAAATATTATTTTAGGAAATGCATCTCAAAATTGCTACAATTAATCTCAGCCCTTCCTTCTGCAACAAAATAAATAAATATGCCCCATCAAATCATTAGCTTATAGCGTAATTGGCTAAATCATTTTTGACTGTCACAATATTATGCTCAGTAAAAAAAAAAAAAGCTTGCTTTTTTTTAAATACACAGTAGGTCAAGCATTGTTTGTTGAATTTGTTGCGGGTTCGGAAAACTTTAAAACAACAACCATGGCTAACGATATGTGAACGTTACTCTTCCGTTTACTGATTTCTGAGCTAATAAAGAGTGACAATGACGGGGAAAATAAACGTGTACGTATTTCAACATTTGCCTTTATAGCCTGTAACCAGCGTGAATCGCACCCTTTTTACCCTTGTAAGGCTAACCCTTTAAAAAAAAAAAAGTCTCAACTTGGCTTTTTATAAACCTTTGAAGCCCCCCCTCAACACACACACACACAAGTCTGTAAAAAGTCTCTGTAAACCCTTAAAAAGCAATCCTATTAAAACCTTACAACAAAACTTACTTTTGATGAAATTCATGTTTTTGTTACATCTTCAACCCTAGTATGAAATTTGAACTTATCGTGCCGAACAGGACATTTGAATTGAAAAGTCTCCCACTTTTTTTTTTTTGTTGTGTGCGTGTGTGTGTGTGTGTGTTCGTGCGTGTGTGTGTGTTGCAGACAGTCGTGCAGAGCAGCAGAGAACTTGAACGAGAGAAGCAGCATGCATGCAGCACAGGCAGCAAGTTTATTACCAAGGACAATAGTGCAGGGGAGAGTTTTCTTGGCAGGAAGCGACATTGCAAGTGAAGCTCCTCACACAAAGAGCCGTAAAACAACACAACATAACACTTCTTCACGCATTTTAAAGAACTCACGTTGATCAAAAAGGAACGTTTCTAGATTTCAAATCGTTTTCTGTGCGTTAGAACGGAAATGGTGAGAAAAGTGTGAAATACTCGATTAAAGTCCAAATAAATTCTAAAATTATTTTTATTTTGCGTTCCTCTTTTGTTAAAAAAAAAATGCAATTTTATTTTCAGGAAAAGTCGTTTTTCGTGTAAAGGTTGAGCCTGAGACGTTCCTTGATTCGCATTAAAAGGAAAACAACGCCTGCATCTGTTTTTCTTATTAACCTCTTTTTTTTTCCTCGTTTCTTGGCCCTAAAGACTTTTATTGCTTCAAGCAGGATGTTGAATGAAAAACGTTTTGCATACGTGCAATATATATATATATATATATTTTTTTTATTGAATGAACGAATTACGAATGAAAAATTGTGTTTTGTGTGTGTTTTATTCCCACCCCTCGTGTCGTGACCGTGGACGCAACATTTTATTTTTGGTTTCTTGCTGATTTGAAGACATGGGCGTGAAAATTACGCTCATTTTCTCCACTGAATTCGTTCCAGTGGCCAATAAACAACCAAGACCAGTGAGTCCGAATTTAATAAAAGCAGCAAATTGTGCGTTCCTCGGTTACTGTTGCAACACAACAACATTTTTTTATTTTCTAAATGATTCGTTCTTCATGGTCGTGCGTCATGATGGTTAACCTAAAAGCTGCGTGACAAACTCAAAGCCGGAAGCGTATTGCTGCAAAATAACTTCATTGTTGGCGACCCTCAAATAAAAACACGATATAAATTCTCAATAAAGGTTGTCCTAAGATGACACAAATATATATTTTTTAAACTAGGTAGACACTAGGATTAATAATAATAATAATAATAATAAGCATTCCTGGAAGTTCTGTAACGTTCCAATTGCTCTGGCGTTGGGTTGAAGCATTTTACGGTCTTACTTTCTGTTTTCCAAGATGTAAGTAGTGGACAAAATATGTACATATTAGTCTTTAATGCGGCTTTTGTATTTGGAAAAAAAGCAGTGTAGGCCTGTATGTGGTTTTAGGTGGCTGAAATGTAAATGACCTTGAATAATGAACGTGGTGTTATTTCCCTTTAGTTCCTTTAGCTTTAACATAGCAAGTTATAGTTTGCTTTTAACAGAGAGGTTGACGCGTGGTTTTATGGGGAAAAAAATGTATGGTGAGTTTGGAGTTATTTTTAACATTATTGAAGGCTAAAAAAAAAAATACTTTTAACTTGAAGTAGTACTTAAATCAATATACATACATATAGGCTGGGCTTCACGTATACGTATAGCCTACATGAATCAATTTTCCAAACCGCTTATTCTCACTATAATTTTCCATAAAACCTCACGTGAAGCACTTAGCGAATTTTCTTTGAGGTATTTCGGCCTACTTAAACTTCCAAAGTTCAAGTTAAAAAGACGAAATACTATTTTGTATGTTTTTTATTTATTTATTTTATTTTATAGCCTCCGATCATGTTAAAAAAAGAAGCTCGCAACTATAGTAACAAAGTGTTTCATACGTTTGGAATTATTTTTTAACATTATTTTGGGGTGTAGGATTATAGTATATCGCCTACTACAAAAAAAAACTACAAAAATGACAGCTATTTCCTTTAAAGTTTGAAAATAGAAGTACCTATAACGTTAGTATTCATACATTTTATATATCTTCACATTCGCGGTTTTAAAGGGAAAAAATGTGCAATAAAGCCATATAGTTGAACAAAAAAAGCAATCAAGTCGTATCCAAATCAAACAAATCCTGCTTAACCCCTGGGCGTTATTTTATTTTGAAATGGCTTGGTCAGAACCAACAAAAAGCCAAAAAATGGTCAAATAACGTTTAGGGGTTAAATACGAAATATGGTGACGTAAAATCGAGGTGCGAATTGTGTTTTGCCCGTATTAGCATCATTTTTTCGAGTATTATATATTGCAAGTCCTCGTGCATGTGCACCCCTCCCCAAAGTAAAAGCTCTTGCTCCTGTCACGGGAGCTTTACGGTTCTTTTATGTCCATAAATCAGACGAAAGGTGAAAATGGATGAAATCACACACACACACGCGCGCGCACACGCGCGCACACACACTCACAGAGCATGGCGGACTCATCTGTCTCGCTCTATTTGGAGCTCGCTTAGGGTGGGGCCGCCGTGCGCACTTTGCATATCACGTGAGCGCCCGTTGACAAATCACCAATTAGCTAGCCGTTAGTCTTGAGAAGTTGCTAGGGCGCTTCGGGAGCAGCGTGCGCGCGGCCAGCTCCATGGCAATGTGCGAACGGAACCCTCTGAGCCCGCCACCGGGCTACGTCGGACCTCTGCTCAATTTGGCCCCGACCCCCGAGACGCTCTACTTGTCCAACTTGCGAGCGGGCGCCAACGGCGGCGCGCACCACATGCCCCCGCTGCACCACCACCACCACCATCACCACCACCTCCCTTACAACAGGAGAGCGGAGCTGTGCACGCTCCCGTGGTCAAGTGCGTGCGCGTCCGGGCCGCCCGCGCAGAGCCGCGCCTTCGGAACGTACTGCCCGACGTTTCGCCCCAACTTGACCGCGCCCGGAACCAACAGCGCCGCCGCCGCCAACAATAACAACCACGGCGAACCGGGCAAGTCCCCCTTGCAGGACGAGTCGCGATGCCCGCCCGGCGCAGAGCACAAGACGGGGTCACCTCACGAGGTTTACGCCGACGAGCTGCGGGGATACTTGGACGGCCACGGTTCGGCTGCGGGGCACCTGGAGCAGGAGTGCGCGCGGCGGCTGCATGTAAACAACAAGCAGCAAGACCCAGCTCGGCCTCCGTCCGCTCTCACGTGTTTTGCTGAAGGTCAAGTAGCCCTTTTTTTTTTATTGTTAAAGAAACTATATGCAACTCGGTTGGAAATATCCTGTAATTATGTCGAGTTACAACTTTTTATGAGCGGTTTCCTCTCTGTCGACTATCGACGACTGTTTTGCTGAAAGAAATGTTGTGGGCCATGCAGTCATTCTCCGCAGGATCATTTTCAAGATCAAATTCAATCACTTTTCAGGCACTTTCAAGGTCATGGACACACATATATATATAACATAAATACATGATTGTCTCCTTTGTTTCTGCATACACAGCTCTAAGAAATTGCGCAATGTCAATAAGGTTGAAAAAAAATTGTCAAATTAAATAAGTGGAGTAATTATTTCCAACCGATTTAATTCAATTTATTTTATTTTAAGAAATATATACATAGGCCTACACGTTTTAGCTCATTTTACTCACTCATACTGTCTCTAAATTCTGTCATAAACTGGAAAGTAAAGTAAAGAATAGAAGTCCAACCTTGCATGTCTTTTTCATTACATAGATAGATAGAGAGATAAACAGTCCTTAATACTTGATAATAAAACATTTTATGCATGTAGCATATAAATAACATAAATCGTATAGTTTAGTTACTCAAACATAACTAGAAAAAAAAAATCTGAATTGTGCCAACAAATAACATGGAAATTATTTTCTTTAATATTTTAAGGTCTTTTTAGTCATCCATGTGCCACTGCACACTTAACTCCAATACTTTTAGCTAAACTATGCTAAATTAGAACAGACGTCACCATGTCAGTAAACAGACACCACATAGACTACCATATATACAATTTCTTAAATTCAGATTTTTTTGGAATACTTTCCCCCCAAAATTGCTTCTGAAAACATTTTCTTCAGTATATCATATTTTTTTTATAACTGCTATAATAGAATAAAAGTAGAATAGCAAAAGTTCCCATGTGTTGTCATTGCCATCCATACAACATAAATCCAAATCTGTATCAAGTTAAGTACTGTATGCTGTACACAAACATAAAATCATATTTATACAAACATTGCATTCAGTATAGTTCCAATGAATGGCATTTAATTACTATGTATTAAAATTATTTTTTTTGTGTAAAATATTAGCTCATTTCAACCATCCATGTCTATTTCCCTCTCAACTGTGTTATTGTAATTGTTATTGCTTTACGAAGACGTCACCGTGTTATGTTATCATATTTTAGCTCAAATTTTAGCACTCATGTGTCACTAGCAATAAGATTTGCATAGTTAGCTTTCATGCTACGTTAGCATTATCGTCTGCGACTACGGTGTTAACTGTGCGTGTGCGTGCGCGCGCAGGTGGCCCGTGGTGCTCGTCCCAGCAGGCGAGGAGCCGAAAGAAGAGGAAGCCTTACTCGAAGCCTCAGCTGGCCGAGCTGGAGGGCGAGTTCATGCTCAACGAATTCATCAACAGGCAGAAGCGCAAGGAGCTTTCTGACAGGCTGGAGCTGAGCGACCAGCAGGTGAAAATTTGGTTCCAGAACCGCAGGATGAAAAAGAAGAGACTCATGATGCGGGAGCAAGTCTTTGCTCCTTACTGATGGAATTAAAAAAAAAAAAAAAAGGAAAGAAAAAGGGAGAAGGAGCTGCTGTCTCGTGGACCACCACGGCTGTGCCACGTCACGTCACGTCAAGGCGACCGTCCTGGCAGGCGTGGGCTTTTATTTATAAACGTGTGTGAAATGCTTCCAATCCCCGTCACGGCAGACATTTCACACTTCGCGGTGGACGCTTTGGAGGCGGCCCAAACTCCACACTGACTATTTAAACTATGTTGTGCGCCCCCCCCCCCCCCCTCTTTCTGTCTTGTGTGTGGAGAAGCTCAAGTTCACGTTTACGCCCATTCGATTATTACATATTATTACACATATGCATGCTTGTTTACTATTTGATTTGATACATTGTGTTGTAAATGTATATTTTTCTCCCTCAAACACGCTTTGCGGATGTGACCAATTCTGATGGTCACTGCTTAAATGTGAATTATTTTGAAGTCTGAAGAACACATACCGTTAGCTACTCGAGTCATTTTTGAACATTTTCAGAAAACAAGGAAAACAACAACAACAAATTAAACAAAGAAGCAGAGTTCAGTTCCGTAATGACTTTAGAATATACATGGTTATTAAGAAAAAATGTTTTTTTTAGCAAGCTCGTACGTCATTGCTTTAGCAATATCGCTATAGTAACTTAATAGCATAGCCACTCACGTCATTTTTGAACGTTTTCAGAAAACAAGAAAAACAACAATAAATTAAACAAAGAAGCAGAGTTCAGTTCCTTAATGACTTTAGAATCTACATGGTTATTAAGAAAAAATGTTAGTTTTTTTTAGCAAGCACGTCATTGCTTTAGCAATATCGCTATAGTAGCTTAATAGCATAGCCGCTCACGTCATTTTTGAACGTTTTCAGAAAACAAGAAAAACAACAACAAATTAAACAAAGAAGCAGAGTTCAGTTCCTTAATGACTTTAGATTCTACATAGTTATTACGAAAAAACATTTTTTTTTTTTTTTTAGCAAGCACATCATTGCTTTAGCAATATCGCTATAGCTTAATACCATAGCCGCTCACGTCATTTTTTAACGTTTTCAGAAAACAAGAAAAACAATAACAAATTAAACAAAGAAGCAGAGTTCAGTTCCTTAATGACTTTAGAATCTACATGGTTATTAAGAAAAAATGTTAGATTTTTTTAGCAAGCACGTCATTGCTTTAGCAATATCGCTATAGTTTAATAGCATAGCGGCTAACGTCATGATTGAACGTTTTCAGAAAAAGACAAAAAAATAATAATTTTCAGCAAGCACACAGTTTTTTTTTATTGTGACACAAAGTTAAAAAATACTGTCAATTATGTAATCAAGTCTGTCATAAAAAACAAAAATAAAAACCCAACGAGCTAGCTGAATTTCCCTCCACCCCCGTTTTCCAAAAACATTCTATTTGGGCAAATGAGCAAACATTTAGTTAAAAATGAGTTTGGCAATTACATCAACAACAACAAAAATTACTTGCTAAAGCTTCTTCCCGTTTTCTGAAAATATTCAAATATGACTCGGGCTACTGTGCTATTAAGCTAATGATATTGTGGTAGCTATAGTTAAAGATGACGTATACAGGAAATTGTACTATTATGCTGATGATAAAGAGTTGGTCGCATTTTTAAGTGTGCATAATCAGTGATTTCTGACGGAAATGCATTCTTAGTACTTGTCCATGACATTTGTAGAATTAAAGTTGAATATTATATTTATGCAATACCAATTTTTAAGAAATGACTCATTTTTTTTGGCCAACCTGTTCACATAAGTGTTAAGATGATACGTGTTTAACAAATTGCAAATTGTATGGAGCAGGATGACGTCATGTTGTTTATAATAAATAATAGTAGCCATCAAGTTTTCACATTTGAGTGTCTTTAAATGTGTTTGGTCATTTGTTTTTTCCCTTCTTTCCTTCTTACTGGGGATAGGAAAATGAAAAGGCAGCGTGTTGTAAGTGTTACTAAACTATTTCTTTTACACAACCCTTACACTAAAACCTTGAGCAACTCGTGTCACTTTCAAGAAAAAAAAAAGGCTGCAAAATGAGAGCTTTTGTTGTGCTGTTGACACCCCCCCCCCCCAAACACACACGATCTAGTTGCAGCTGCACTGTTGCAAAGTCATTTGAAGGTGACTGCAGCTGCATTTAAATGAGTTTTATTTTTAAATGGAGCACTCACAAAATGCTCCACACAGTGCAAAAAAATATAAAACACATAAGCACACACATGACAAATCAACACAATCAATATTTTAAAAAAAACAAAAAAAAAACGAAGCAGACCTAGGTTTTTTTTAAAAAAAAAAAAATTTAAATGTACGTTGTATGTTTCACTGAATCTGATATGGAGCCCCAAATATAACATGAACAATCCTAATTTGTGGACACGAATTAGGGTTTATTTCCTTATCAAAATACAACTTCTCATTGCTTTATAGTTGATGTTGCAAATTGAACAGTTCCATTGGTCTCTTTAAAATTCAATAGCAGCATAATTGCATCCTCAAACAACAATTCAGTGTAGCTATAGAAACTCTCTTGAACATGCTCCTAAAAAAAAAAAAAAAAGTATTATGTCGTCTTCTCTGCAGTGTTGCTCTCGGGATGCTAAATAAGACCTTAGAGCAGGCTTTTTTTTTTTTTTTTTACTTTTTACTGCTGCGGCAAAGGTTCGCTTCCTCTGTGCGACGTTTCCGCCCCCCATTTTGTGACTTTATTGCTTTATTGCGGCAAAACGCGGCCAGACAGCGTCATTTAGCTCAGGACACTAAAGACAGTGGGGGTGCCAAAACAAAGTTAAGGTCAAGTTAGTGGACTGTGCATTGCCGCTTCCCACGCATTCGGATTTTTCTCTTGTCCTTACGTTCGGATTTATTTATTTATTTATTGTAAATGGTAACGGACTTCTTTTTATTTATTTATTTATTGATTTATCTATTTATTCATTTATTTGGGGGTGGGGTCAAATTGACAACGTTGTGGTGAAAAAAATTAAGATAATGATCATTTGTGAAGCACATCTTTGCTGTGGTTATTTTTGGACAATGCATCCTCTTTTTATTGTTCGTGCAAACCAGACACATAAATAATTGACTTATTTTCGTCACACTATGACTGACAACTATTGATCCATCGTGAAGATAGTGTTCAGGATGTATTTTTTTCTGACAGGGCTATTTCATAAATTGTTTCTTAAAAATATCCATGGCTGAAGTAGCTTTTTCAGAAACACTGCAGCATACACTATATATTCCTTACAACTTCATTGGCGAGTTTTATTACAAATAACAAATAACTAAAATTAGGAGTCGACAAATAAAGCAGATAATGACTAAACACAGTTAGCAGTAAATAAAATAAAATAAAAATAACACTGTTGGAAACAATTACTGGATTATAGACTGAGTTTATTTTAGACATTGTTTTACTAGAAAGCAATTTAGGATAAATAGGATAGTGTGAACACACACACACGAATATATGTAACACGCGCGCACACTCACACACGCGCGCGCTTTAAAAAAAAATCTCCTCCATTTCTAACAAAAACACGTGAACACGACACATTAAATTTTAGCGCAAATAGTGACAAGAGAATAGCAACAAAAAAAATCATCAAGGTATTAAATACTTCTAAATGGTGGAAATCTATTAAAAACGCACGTCTCTAAAAACAAGGCTTTTTTCCCCCCCATAAAAACTCTTTTAGTATTTGGATTATAGTTACTTTTACAGAACATTTCCAATATTGACAGGTTATCTTCTCTATTTGCCCATCAAACTGCTGGGAGCCAATCATATAAGGGGCTAAAATAAATAATTCTAATTGAATAAAAATATAACATTTACCGGCAGCTATTCTACTGCTCTATCCGGATTGAGATTTTTTTTCAAACTGTAATTTAACGCACTTAAAATTGCATCATGTATTTAATTAGGTGTAGGCCTGTGTGTGTGTGTGTGCGTGTGTGCGTGTGTGTGTGTGTGCAGTCGTCACACACAGTGCGGTGGCGCATTGAAGGGCAGAGCTGATGTCCCCTCAATAACAATAAAAGCCTTCAGACACAAGACTTCAACACAGATACTACTGCTCCCTATTTTATTATTATTATTATTATTATTATACATTCAAAATTAATTATTTCACCCCCTTTTACAATGCAATGCTGTGCAAAAATGATGCTCGCCTTGGCACACTCTCATTTTTACCTTCAATGTAATATGGTAATAGTCGCCATGGAAGCACGTGATAATACTGGCAAATGCAACCAAACTGTAGTAGACGTGTATATTTATTGCTCCTTTTATTTATTCACTTACTCATTTCTTGACATGGATACTGCAGAGAGTTGTGTGTGTGTGTGTGTGCGGCGTGTCACGGTTGAAATCAACCGATGCATTTATTTTAGCGTATAAAGACCAAAACATTTATGTACAATAAATCAGATGGTCATTTTAACACAGATTCATTTATTGTTTGTGTTGATTTAAAAAACACACGAGGACCTTGATAAAAAAAGCATTGCAAATTGACACGGATTTGTAATCATAACACTTTTTTTTTTTTTTTTTTACTCCAGCATATAAACTAAATGCGAATCTTCCACTGAGATTCGTACCTGAGCCTCTCCACTATCTCCATCCTTATTTGAACAATCATCAAGCGCCCTAATTGCATTTTAAGTGCATTTTCCTCTAGTTAATTTCTTGTATGATTGCTTATCTCCTCACTCCTGAGGGGCGGGAATGGCAAGTGGGAAGTGTGTGGGGGTGGGGGTGGGAGGGGGGGCAGTGCGTGTTGTATTTATGCAAGCGTCTGTTTTATTGCGCCGGGGACAATAAAGAATGTCGAATTAGAAGCCATCATGCGTTTGTTTAACTGCGCCAAGCATCATCTCGCGTCGGCGCAATGAGGCTTCAAGTGCATATAATCACATGTGCGTCTTTTGTGCTGCGCGCTCGTCTAACATGCACGTGCATGTGGCCTTGGCGTTTTTTCCTACGCCCTTCATTAATAAGGCTGGAGGTCAACGTCAATGCTGGTGGTGGTGGTGGTGGGGGTGGTGGTGGTGGGGGGGGGGGTTATGGGGGAGGATTGCGGCGGCGGACGGAGGCGACGCGATCAACTTGTTGTCAATGAGTGAGATTGAATGGAAAAATATCCTACTTTCTCTTCTTCTCCTTCTTTCTTGTTCATGATGATGGCGCAAGAGAGGAGTTCCCCCCCCCAGCATCCAGGGAGCCAATGGAGGCTCTCACACGGCCTCACATGAGTTTCTCCGGACGTCGTTTTTTTTTTTTTTTTTTTTTTTAATGACCGATATTGATGTATGGTAATTTCTTGGCCGAGGGATCACATGACACAATTACCTCAAGAATCGATCAAGATGTATAGCGAGCCCGCTGGCGGCTCTTTACGCGCGAGCCAGACGGGCCAAGTTTAACGGCGCCGGAGCCCGGCAGCAGAACCGCCCGAGAAGAAGAAGAAGAAGAAGCCGCCGCCTCCTCCTCCTCCTCCTCCTGCCGCCGCAGACATGACGGACTACGACGAACGAGCGTCCAACATGTATCTGCCGAGCTGCACTTACTACGTCTCCACGCCCGATTTCACGTCCGTCTCCCCCTTTTTGCCGCAAAGCGCCTCGTGCCAGGTGAATTTCCCCTACTCGGCCAACATCGGACAACCTGTGCGCGAGGTCTCCTTCAGGGATTACGGACTGGAGCACCCCAGCAAATGGCACTACCGGGGCAACTACGCGTCCTACTACTCCTCGGAGGAGATCATGCACCGGGATTTGATCCAATCGTCCTTCAAGAGCGAACCCCTGTACGGAGCCGGAGCCGGCGGCGGCCCCCACGCGGGCGCCGGCTCGCCCTGCAACCTCTTCCCCGGCGCGGGACGCAACGGGGTCCTGCCGCAGGGCTTCGACCAGTTCTTCGACGGCTCCAACCCGGAGAAGAGCGTCCCCGAACCACAACCGCCGCCGCCGAGGCACAAAAGCGGCGAGGACGGAACCGGGGACTCCAAAGCGGACGCGGCAGCCAGCGTGGACGAAGACTCGTCGTCCAACTGTGGCGACAAGAGCAGCCAGCAGAGTGGGTTGTATAGTCCCCCTTTATTAGGAGGAGAGTCCAGCGTGGACAATGGCGTGTCCTTCGCCGTGGCCGCGCTCGAGCTCGTGTGCGGCTTTATAAGCATGCAAAAGCGTTTTATATCCCAATAAGACGTTCTTTACGGCTGTAAAGGTATTTACAATGGGAAACTGTTAAAGCATACGCGCACGCTTGCCCTGCTGTACTCCAGTGGCAAGTATGCTGTACTTGTAATTACACATTGTAGCTTTATTTACATCTTTCGGCATGATTTCGGCATAGCAACAGTATCCTTAAAAGGGTATTTTTGCCCTCATAATTTTGTATTCATTATTCTGATTACAATCAACACAAGAGGAAATATTTTGTGTTGCACTATAAATGTGTCCAAAAGTAAATAATGTTTTGGAAGCGCAAACAATGCTGTGTAAATGTCACTCAAAAGGACATTTACATTAAAAGCGCGGTAAATAAATAATTTCATTATTGAGAGGGAAATGAATAGCTTGAAGAGAAAAAAAAAAGGTTTAAAAGGGACCAACAACATTTACATCAATTGTGCTCATTAAAGACATTTAAAAAACATTTTATTTCTCAAATACAACTTTATTTTATTGTATTTTACGATTGTGCCTTTGTAAAAAAAAATCCCCATTCTATAATAAACTAAACATGTTTTTCTTTTGACTACTAAACTTTTCGCGTCATTTCCTGTGGCGATCGAGCGAGATGGCAACATAAGGAGAAAAGCCAAATTTTAGTAACCCGTTCGCTCATATTAAGTGCACGTCCGCAAACAAGAATCGCCATATGCGTTTAACATGGCACAAGTAAGTGCATTGTAGTTGAATTTGAAGAGATAAACTCATTACTGGGATGGGGGGTGGAGTATAGTTTTATTAAGACATGCTCATGCTGCGCATGCTTGCAAACATGCGTCACGTGCATCAAAAATAAAGACTTTTTTTATCTTATAACTTTATTTAAATGTTATGTCTACAAAAATGCCGAGCGGGTTTAAAACTATGCTAAACATGTTTTTTTTATTTTTTATTTAAAGGTTCACCTTTTGGCTTATTTGTGTAGACAGGTGACAAAGAGTGGATTTTCAATATTCAAAATGTGAAGTGCAAAAAGGCGTGTTTTTCGTGGAATGTCCAGTACGATAAAAACGATATCGTGACCGTTAAGTATCACTGAAAACAGCGTCACGTGGCTATAGGCACAAAAATAAATAGATTATTGATAACCGACTGGTTGGAGAGGATAATCATATTGTTGAGATAGGGAACCAATGGGAAGCAGTCTCTCTAATTGCCTCTGGCGGCGGCTGTGCTTCGCTGCAAAAATAGAAGAAAAAAAAAATAAAAATCTTTGGAGAAGGAAAACTGAGAGCTTTAAGTGCATATTGATTGGTGAGTGCGTGTTTTTGTGCAAAACACGTCACGTGCGGAAAATAGGGCGCATAGCGGAAAAAAAAAATTCAGCCATGTTTGATGCGACAAGGAAAGTTAAATACAAAATTAATAAATTACTGGGCAATCTTTGTCGATCACAAAAAACATCTCTAAGCTTTAGGTGCGTAAATTAAATAAATAAATAAATAAAATCAAGAAGCGTCTTCCACTTTCCAAACTAACTTCCCCATCTTGTCGTTTGCGTCCAGCCTCGTCCAGCAAGTCCCGGAAGAAAAGATGCCCTTACACCAAGTACCAGATCCGAGAACTTGAACGAGAGTTCTTCTTCAACGTGTACATCAACAAGGAGAAACGCCTGCAGCTCTCCAGGATGCTCAACTTGTCCGACCGCCAGGTCAAGATCTGGTTCCAGAACAGACGCATGAAGGAGAAGAAGCTCAACCGCGACCGTCTACAATACTTCACTGGCAATCCCCTCTTCTGATACACACAATACAAACAATATGCATACACTAATATAACTACATATGTATATGTATATTAGTGTATATGTACACTATATATATATATATATATTAGTGTAGCCTATATATACACATGCCAAAGACTGCTTCCCTCTGCATATGTCAGCCGCCATGTATTCGAAACGGCAGTGTGACGTCACGTGTCTACTCACATTTATTTATTAAGTTCTCCACACCTGATGAACAAACTATTTTAGCCGACATTATTTATTGGTGTGTATGTGCATTGAAAGGATGCATGTCATGTGGTGTCAACGTGTCAAGCAAAAATGTAAGACTAAATAACAAGCAGCTGACAGGAAAAGTTTTTTTTTTTGGGGGAGAAATGTGTCTCCTCACGCCTTTAATTCCTCTACTTTCACACAATGGATTGTTTACTAAACCTTGAACCGTCTAGACACAATCATAAAAGCAGCTGTAAACAGCTAAATAAGGGGCTATTGGACATTGGACCCCCCCGCCCCCCTTTCACCCTTCTTCTCCCCATGCAGACCTTCTTTTCCTGCCTCAAAGTACAGTTGCAAATGTCCAAGGAGCTGGAGACATCTTCTTTTATTATTATTATTATTTTTGTTGTTTTTTTACTTATGTTGGACATTCAACGTGGATGTGGATTTGAGTTTTCTCAATGGACGTGAGTGTGACTGCCTCATTCAGATGTATTGATGCATTTTTAATTCGAATCGACATCCGTGTCCACGATCTCGAGGGTGGCGTGGGGGGGGGGGGGGGGGGGCATGGGTAGGGTTGGTATTAAATAAGAAGTTTGACGAAGCGTTTAATTGCGTCGCCATCAAAACCCAGCAGTGAAATGACATTAGTGACTGTGTACGTCGTTTCCGAAAACGCCCACAAGAGGGCAGCGTTGTAGTTTTGGAGAATGAGGTGAAGCGTTCAAAAGTAACAAACCCGCTTAATGATTTCAACATATGTTGGCCTTGGGGTTTATTTTCAGATCTGTACCGCGTATCTGTGAATATATGTATAAATAGAATTATAGTTTTATTTAATTTTCACTTATTCACGTTTTCCTTTGAACATCAGTGTACAGGGTTATTGTACAGGGACTAGCTTAAATAATACGTCACAACAACACGCAGAGAAGTCATTCGTAGTGTAATAATTATTCTAAATGTACGTACAATCTTTTGTGTTTTACTTGAACGCACAAATGTTCCTGATGCTGGGATTTAAAGAGGATTCCTTGATAACGATCCTCTCATTTAACGATGCAAAAAGGTAACATACACACTAAATGCTAAACTGTCGTCTTCCATCCCAAGTGTATTTTGCTTTAAAACATATTTAAAATGTGTGCAATTATACTCTCGCGTATTTTTTTGTCGTTGGGACATCTTGTGTACATAACGCGTGTGTGTGCGCGCGCGCGTGTGTGTGTGTAAGGTGACGCATGTAAAAATGAATTTAAAATTATACATTAGCCTACATTTCGCGTCATCGACGAAAAAGGTCTAAATAATAGATTTCAATGTTCAGAATGTGCAGAATTAAAGAGCTAAAATTATTATTATTATTATTATTATTATTTAGTTCATGTTGTTCAGAGCAGAGCAAAAAAAAAAATTATCTACTTTTAAAATGTAAAGATATTGGCAGGGACAACATTTAATTCGGTTGCATAAAATGTTTTTCCTTGACAACTTCAAATAAGCATTTTTTTTTCTTGTCCTGGAATTTGTTGTTGTTGGTTTTTTTTTGCCCCTTTTTTTTATTTTACAAAGTCACCACATGTGCAGACAAAAACAATTCCTGGAATAAAATAAACTCCATTGTACCAAATGGACAAGCAATTAACGTGACTTTTCTTTCTGTCATTTGCCCCATCAAGACAAAATCTTCCATTTTAAATTTATTAATTTAATGCCGGATTGGTAACATAGATAACACTGTTACATTTAAATTTAATTAAACCCACGTGGTTGACCACAAAACATGATGTAAACATTATTTGTGTGTGTGTGTGTGTGTGTGTGTGTTGACTATGGAGTTGTTGTTTTTTTAAGAAACTGAAGACTAAAATTTTCAAATCAGATATTGTGTATTGTAATACAGATTAATTGCTTGTGGTTGTTAAACAATACTGTCAAAAAAAGTTGGGTGAAATCAACATTTCATGGCAACAAACGTCGCCCAAAAATGTAAGTGTGCAATTATTCAACGAGACGGATTGAATTCAACACAATATTACCGATGTGAAAATTGTCTTTGTCGCATTTCAGATGAGAGTTTGCAGAAATGTTGTCCTTTGTAACCCCCCCCCCCCCCAACTTCAACATAGAAGTAAAAAAAACAATACAAAAGCATGTTTGGAGTCAAACAACTTGCTTGCTTATTTGTTGCCATAAATGTCAAAAATGTATATATTTTTTCGCTATTTTAGTTATTTCATGCTTTTTTTGTTTGGATTATTTTCTATTATCTACAAATTGCAAGTAGCTTGTTTGATTATTTTTCTAAATCGTTTAACCCAAATAGAGAATCTTCCGCTATTATTTGTACGTGCGTATGACTTTTTTTTTTTTTTTTTGCTCTTTGTTTTTTCCCTTTTTTTTTTCTCGTAACACCACAACATGCAATCTCCGTTGCTGGGCCCCAACCGCAACCCCCCACTCGTCACCACCCCCAACAGTGTTTCCTATGAACCAATTTCAAGTGCTGGTTCTAGGTGTCGCTGCAGACTGCGCCTTCGGGGCTTGTTGGCTGCAGTGCGTGTCAAGGCCACTTTCAAAGCTCATTGGTGGGCTCGTCATGTGGTCGGCGCGCACGCGGACTCAGCGCGCGGATATGTCAGCTTCCAGACGACTGCCAAAATGTCCTTCCCCACCAACTCGGCTGCGGCAAACCCCTTCCTAATGGACGCCTTCGCGTACGCGCCGCCCGCGTCTGACTACGCGATGCAAACGTGTGGACTGGTGCCATCTTTGGCCAAAAGAGGGGAACTCGGCCACCACGGCGCGGCCGCGAGCGTCCCCTCGTACTTCGCCCACCAGTGGGGCGAACCGGGCCGGGCGTGCAGACTCGCAGAGTCGCCCGTCAGTCCCAACTGTACGTACGCACAGAGCATCAAGGAGGAGGGCACGTGCTGCATGTTCACCGATAAACGATTGCGAACCGCCAGCCAGCAGGCGGACGGACACCTCCACGCGTATTCGCCCCTCGCGGCCGAACCGAACCGAGCCGACGCACCCGAGGTTCCAGTTCCGGGTTATTTCCGACTCAGCCAAACGTACGCCAGCGGGAGGCAACACTACCGTCAGCAGCCCAGCCCGACGTTGATGCAGCTGGACCGGTTCGGCCCGCAACCGCAGCCCGTCACAAAAGACGCCCCGCCGCGCAGCCCCGTGGCCGCGGGGAGCCCGGCCGAGCGCGGCACGTCCAGCGTGGAGGAGGAAGAAGAAGAAGCACAAGAAGAGGAAGATGAGGAGGAGGAGGAGAAGAAGACACAGTCCAGTCCCGAGCTGCCGGTGCCGCGGGATGGCAAAGGTGGGTTTGGCCTCCAGCGTCGTAAAAGCGAGAATAAAAAACACACAAACAAGCCTCCGCAGTCGTAATGTTTAATGAGAGGCTTTGGCGCGCGCGCGTTCTCATTACGCGTGCGCGCGGACGTCATACTTTGCAGTCATTTTACACCGACGATTGAACTTTTTATTTGCTAAATGTTAAACTTTTCTTCAAAACTAAAGAAAAAAAAAACATTGGGTCCGCACTTTTGTAAGCGAACATTAAATTTAACTGCTTTAGTTTGAACAACGAAGATGTCAGTTTTGTCGACATAAACACATTTTTTAAATCATAAAATGTATGTGGCTATATGTACAGTGTGAGATGAGAATTATTACCCCCTAAGGAACTATTCATCTTTTCCTTGAAAAGCGGCCAAATGTTTGCAACATTCACAAACAACAACGTTTGACGTCGTGCTGAAATCTTTGCAAACGCGCCAAAGTTATGGTGACGTCACTGGAGAAAATAAGAGTTGCATTTGATTTCATAAAGGGTGCTATGATTTGAATCGTAACAACTAGCATTTTTTCCAAAGTTTGGAAATAAATAAATAAAGCCGAAAAACACATTTAATTCCTTTTAGCTTTTCCTTACATTATTTGAAATTATATCAGAAGGGATATTTGACTGTGTGGATTATCATTAGACCCTCAAAGCAAATGGTTTTTTTTTTGTTGTTTTTTTGTTTTACACCGTTCACACTTGACTTTTACTGCTGTTTAGCCTTGGAAAGGGCGCAGCAACCCCCAAACTATAGCCCCAATTAGTTGAGATTGTAACTTGTAATGTTAACACCCTCCAAAGTACAACTTTTCCACCCTTGACGCTTGGCTTGTACCACTTGTTGACTTAAAATATACTAATAATCCCTAAATTATTTTATTTTAATAACTTGCTCAGTATTAACGGTATTAGCCAGCTATGTTTATTCATATTTTTTTTTACTTGGACATTGCTCATTTTTTTTGCCTTAGAAAAGTCATCAAATACTGCTTTTTTTTGAAACAGTTTAGATCATGACTTGCAGTGTAGCTTCAAAGGAACAAAACTTTTTTTTTTTTTTTACCCATAAAACTCCACTTTTACCAATTTATGACATTGAATCACAAAACTAGGCTATACTTTCTTTTTTTTTTTACCATTCGTTTAAATTTCTTTCAATGAACTGGAATAAAATGAAATTGGAATCATTGAAGTTTTTGAAAATGTAAAAAAAAAAAAAAGAAGAAAAATGACTACTATTACCAAACTACTCCTATTTTTAGTTGACATTTTAATTTGCAATGGCTCAGTACCCTTTAAGGTTATAACTTTTTTTCATCCATAAACTTTGACCACATTTTGGTCTGGGAAAAAATGCAAATAATCCAGCAAAAAAAGTCTTTTTTTTTTTTTTTTAGCATTTGTTTGGAATACTTGTAACGGCTTGGCACTCTCAAATGTTGAACTGTTTTTGGTTTTGTATTCCTTATAAGTGCTACAGAAAATGTTTTAGATGAGTTTAATTTTCACAACTTTTTGGCCTTGGCGTTTCAAACAATAGTTTACATTGTAACTTGAACTCATAAGTACTAGACTTTATTATTATTTTTAAACCCCTCAACATGTGATTTTGACCGCTTTTTGCCCTTGTTAGAAGATGTGGCCCAGTTTTAAGCACAGAAATGGACTTGTTTACTGTACATCTAATTTTGTAAGAGTATGTTCAGTGAGGGTATATTTAGAAGTGCATTGCTTGCCCCTGTGGCCTGTATAGCCTCAAAGGTATTGACTTTTATACTTTGGGAAATTTATATATATACTCAAATTGGGCTATTTTTGACCCATTTATTTTATATATATATATGGCATTAGGTGTGGCAGAAAAAAGAAATCACAAAAAAATTCAAATCCAATCAACAGACAACACATTTTCTGCTACGATGTAATTTGTCTTTAGTCTACTTTCACACTTTCCCTGCCTTTGTTCGAGGAATTTGTTGTTCTTCTTGGCTAGGAAGTGTCAGATGCTCAGGGTAACTCTTGCACTGAAGGAAGCTAATGTTTGACATACTAAATTGTTTGTGACAAAAGGTCCTGCAACATTTCCGACACGTCGTGTACACCCTTAAAACTAAAATTGGTCAAAAAATGGACTAACCCACTACTTGGGTGTTTTTTATATATATAAATTATATAAAATAATAATTTGGGTGTTTTATATATATAAAAAAAAAATTGGGGCAAAAAACAAAAGAAGAAAAAAAAGGGTTGTTTGGTACAAACCAAGCCAGATAAATGGGTCTGTCAAATGTTTTGACCAAAATTGGGTTATTTTTGACCCAGCAGATTGGGTTGAAGGCTGGATTTGGTTGGGATGAAGATCTAATGCTGGTTGCCATTTTGTACAGTTGCGTACACTCTAAAAACAGTTGGGTCAAAAGTAATCATGGATAAAAAACGGACCGACCCACTTTGTGGGTCAATTTAACCCAACTTTCTGGGTTGTTTTTATTTTTTTGTTTTACACCAAAAGACCAATTTCTTGACTCAAAAATGAGTCAAATAGACCCAAGTAGAGGATTGGTAAATTTTTGCCCCATATTGGGTTATTTTTTACCCAACTGTTAGTTGAAGTATTTTTTTTTTTTATATATTAAGGGTTTTTATGTAACAACTGTGCCAATCGTGAGTAAACAGGGAAAAGTTGAAAAAGTTGCTAATAAAATTTGTATTATTTTTAATCACAGCTATACTGATCACCTTGTAACCCATTTCTTAGTAGCTTGAACTTATCAGTTTTTATTCCTTGTTGGATCAAAACCTTGACCTAACTTGATGGGTCAAATCCTCAACCCAATGCACTACACTGCTGGGTCAAAAATAGCCCAATTTGAGTTATATAAGAAAAAAAACTGAAAAAAAAAACCCCGGATTGACCCGCTACTTCTTTCTGAGTTGTTTTGTACAAAACCCAACTAGTGGGCCAGTCCAATTTTGACCTCAAATTGGTTGTCTTTTGATCCTTTTGTAGGCCTAAACAACTAAGCATTTCTTGGATGGGTTAGTTAATCCACCCAATTTCTGTTCCTTTTAACCCAACAGTTTTAAGAGTGCATACTCGGGTATGTGTGACATCATGCCTAAATCCCACCATGTTGCTGTTTTCCCATGCAGAGCACAAGCCCAACCCCCAAAGCGTCAGCTGGTTGACGGCCAAGAGCGGCCGCAAGAAGCGCTGCCCCTACACCAAGCACCAGACCTTGGAGCTGGAGAAGGAGTTCCTGTTCAACATGTATCTGAGCCGAGAGCGCCGCCTGGAGATCAGCAGGGGCGTCAACCTGAGCGACAGACAGGTCAAGATCTGGTTCCAGAACCGCAGGATGAAGCTCAAGAAGATGAACCGGGAAAGTCGAGTGCGGGAACTGAACTGCAATCTCGCGTTCTCCTGAACTATCATGTGGATTCCCTGTAGTAGTATTGCTGAATAATGTTAGCATTATACAGTTGCCTTGAGATACGAGACGCGATGCATGAACTCAAATCGTCTTTTCCTATTGAAATAAATGGAAATGTCACTAATCTGTTCCAGGCACCCTAAAACACATTTTTTGTTTGTGTTTGTTTTTTATAAGGGAAAATAACATTCATTCAAAAAATACTTGGGTCTAAAAAAGAACGATTGGTCAAAAAATGGACCGGCCCCCTCCTTGGGTTAATATGACTCGAACTTTCTAATGTTGTAATGTCTAACGTTCTTTTTCATGAAACAACACAAAAAGTTGGTTATTTTGTATTGAACGAACAAAAAAAAAAGAGGGTGTTTTGTTAAATAAAATAAACAAAAATTGTTTCATATGCAAAACAACACAGAAAGTTGGGTGAAATAATTTTTTGATTTTGTTTTGGGTTATTTTTGACTGAAATATCCATTGCCTAAAGCGTTGTAAAATCGTGACTATTGATGCTAACTGTTATATTAGCATTAAGCTATAAGGCAACATTGTTTGTTTGTTTGTTTGTTTTAAATACAGAATATGTCATTCTCTTAGTTTGATGTTTAGTTTGACACTAGACGACAACTGGGTTGGGCAAAAAAAAATAGTTTTTGATGAAATGCTCACTATTTGTCAAACTGCTGCTTATTCTGGACTGAGCTGAGCTCACTGCCACAGCGCTTGTATTTGAAATGTGTGCTCTCAAGTCAAGGCAAAAAATAAAAACAAAAACCTCTTAAGTTGGGTCACTCGTATCTCAAGGCACCATGACTGTATTATCTTTTCTACATTTCTTGGTGTTATTGAATTATTGGACACTCAACGGTCACTTTATTAGGCACACTCACACAAATCTAATGCAGTTTCATGAGATTGAAAACAAAAATACCACACAAAATGGATGCGCACATTAATGACATACTTCGGGACCAACTAAGATTGTATAATTCTGGTTGGGAAGCACTAATTTAATGTCATCCGAATACAAGCTGCATCAATAATATCGACACTCCGCCGGTCTTAATGAAAAAATCTGATTAATAGGCTACCGTTATTATTGAAGTGGTGTCCACTTACGCTGCATCTTGAGTTGTTTATAATATTTTGCCTCTCTCAGCTAAATAAGGTCATGAAAATAAACCAAACAGGATGTTGCAATGAAGCTGTGTCCAATAACTACATGAAACCAACTTTATATATTCTGATTGTATAAAGTGGCCATTGTGATGTAGATTTCCTCAGAAATGAGCCCAAGTTCTGTTTTAGTTGTCGTGTACTTGTTGGTTTTGGTGTATTGTGTTTGCGTGTGAAGCATTAGCTCACCACAAATGTGTTCCCAGTGGCCTGTGAATGGGCTCAAAAACAAAAAGTTCACGCGTGCTTATGTGTTGCATGTGTGTGGCATGTACAGTCTCTTGCAATAAAATGGTCAACAGTGCTTGCTTATATAGTCTCTTTTCTATGAATAAAAAGGGTTGCTTTGGGCTTCACGTTCAGTTGACGTCAAAGAAACTCAAATGACTTTTTTATTTTACTGCTCACAACACAAAATTGGAAATTAGAAAGAATATTGTTATTTTTCTAGAATGACACAAGAATTGATCTTGAAATTCAGTTCAGTCAACAAAAAGTCCAAAGTGTATTTTTTTGCACTTATAATAGTTCCAAAACAAAAATCAATGCTACATAGGCTACATTGCAGCAATGTGCTTCCTTGTATAGTCACACCCACACGCCATAAAACATTTATTGATTCAAATAAATATAGGCTATATATTAAGCCGGTAGCGCCATTATTATTACTCTCTTTCCAATGAATATTTCACTTCGCTTTATTTCATCTCGGTGTCAAATTAACAAAAATGAAAATAAATTTCCAGGTCGACTAGAAAGAATGGCGTCTGTTATTATTTTTTTTTTTTTTTTTTTTTTTACAACGTGTTATTACATCTATTTTACGAGGATTCTCTAAGTCTATAAAGCTTTTTTACTGAGTGCATGAGTAACGGAACGCGCGTGCACGCGCGCGCGCCCCTCCCTGCCCGTGTGTCGCACTTAACTAATTGTTGACCCAACATAGAATCTTGTTTATTTTCCCGATTCAATTCACAGAGGGGGAGAAAAAAAAATCAAATAACGAAAAGCAAAGTTGGTGCAGAAGGGTAGGCTTGATTTACTGGCAATATTGGTAAATATGATCACGTGATCCGTGTAACCAATCCGTGCAGACGCAGGCCAGCAAAAATACTATGATTGTTCATAGAGGGGAGCTTCCCCTAACAGTGCGAGTCGTTTTATTTTCAGTGCGAGCATCAAAAGAAAAAAATGTCTTCCAGCGGCGGCCTCGCCGGCTGCTACGCGGACGCGGTTCTGGGTCCCGACGCGGAGGACGTATACGCTTCCCGCTTCATGCAGCCGATGGCCCCCACCAGGCCGCCAGGCGCCGGCGAGCACCACGCCGACTTCTCCTCTTGCAACTTCGCCGCCAAATCCGCCGCCGTCTTCCCCCCATCTTGGCCGCCGGTTCACCCGCAGGGGCTCTACCACCACCACCCTTACCAATCGGACCCTCGATGCGTCGCGGCTCGACCCTGGATGGACCCGGTTCCCGACCTGGTCCCCCGCTTCGCCGGATTCCCCCCCGGCCGACGCGCGCCGTGCGCCCCGAAGCTGGAGCTTTCCCCGCCGAAGATCCGCGACGCCAAACCGGGCCAGGAGCCTCGGAGTCGCGCTTTTGTCGAGGACCTCGCCGAGGGTCCGGAAAGGGCGCAGAGTGGGAGTGAGCTTTCCAGCCACAGCGAGCCCAAAGAGGAGAAACAAGTTGACCCAAGTAAGTATAAGCGCATGCATGCAAATAGCCCCCCAGTGCTGATTTATAACTGTGTGAGCTGCCTGCGTAAAACGGGATGTTTTACTGACCCATAAAAGTGTCCTAGAGCCCACTACTACACCGCGGCCCAGTACGGACAGAACCCGCCCTGTTTTTTTTGAGTTATTACACAGGATTCTGCCTTTTTTTTTTTGCGCGCGCATGCGGGGGTCAATCACAACATTCCCTAAATAGATAATCGTAAGGAAACATCTGGAGGATTCTCAATAGTATCCAAAAACAATATTTTTTGAGGGGGTTCTTAATTTCTGTGGTGTTGTGCGTGCAGGCAACCCGGCAGCGAACTGGATCCACGCGCGCTCCAGCAGGAAGAAACGCTGCCCTTACACCAAATATCAGACTCTGGAACTGGAGAAGGAGTTTCTGTACAACATGTACCTGAGCCGGGACCGGCGCTACGAGGTGGCCCGCATCCTCAGCCTGAGCGAGAGGCAAGTCAAGATCTGGTTCCAGAACCGCAGGATGAAAATGAAGAAGATGAACCGGGAGAGAGGCGGGAAGGAGCTGCTATAGGATTGCATTCAGGACCAGTTTGGATTTTTTTTTAAAATTTTTTTTTAAAGCACTATTTCTATTATTATTTTATTTCGAAGCACCCTGAGACACTGTGGATCAGTGAAGCCATCGTTTTTCTCACTCTCATTTTTTTGCAACTGGATTTAGTGATGACAAAAGGGACGTGATGTGCGTGTGTGCGTGTGTTTGTACGTTGTTTTTAGTTGTATATAAAGATTTTCCCACTATCAATTTTGTCTGATCTTTTTGTTGGAATATATATATTTATTTTAAGGTAGGCAGCGTGTATTGGACATGCAAAAAAAAAAAAAAAGTGTGTGTGTGTATGTGTGTGTTTTTAGATATAGTATATATTTTTCTGACTAATACATCTGACATTATATATATATAATGTCAGAAAAAAAAATATAATGTCAGAAAAAAAAAAAATAATGTCAGGGGAAAAAAAAAAATAATATATATATATATATATATATATATATATATATATATATATATATATAGAGAGAGAGATTTAATATTAATGTCACTTGTGCTGCAAACGAGTCAGATTAAAAGGAATATTCTAATGTAATCCCCCAAAAACTTTAATTGGAGACTTTTTTTAGTGGGCGTGTTTATGATCGGGCGATATCATTGTGGGCTTAATAATGACTTTAGAGCAGGAAGAATAAAGCCATAGAGATGGCTAGACGTCTGGCCTAAATGAGTTTATTGGCCCTGGTAGTCAGTAATTACACCGAGTCCCTTTGAAAGCTCCTTTTCCCTCTCCGGACCCTTCTCGTCTTTGTGCGTGTGTTGCTGACAATCAAAATGTGGACACAGGGGTGTCTGGCCGATGGATTGTTGCACAGGAAATCACCCCCACATCTTAATGGTCACGTTAATTCATCAACTCTGCACCCACTGATGGGAAACTAAAACTTTTTTTTTTTTTTTTTTGCCTTGTGCCGGATGTTGAATGAAGACAAAAAAATATTATTTTTATTTTTTATATTTGGGGTCGGGGTCACATTTGTGCTTAATGTAGTTTACACTAATCACCACGAAGCAGTTTTCGAAAGAGTCGCCATGTGGCGCTAGAGGGAGCTGTGGCGCTTTTGTTATCAACCAAACACAATGGCAACATATGGAGCATATATCAATAATGTTAATCGTAATATTATGTTATTTCAGTTATACATTTTCAAAACTGGAGTAAAAAGAAGAAGAAAAAAGAAGGTAGTGATTACAAGTAAAATGTGAAAAACATGCAAATAAAGAATCTAATAATAGTACATTAAAATACAATAAAATAAAAGGTATTTTGCAAAAAGGTGTATAGAAAATAGAAAATGTATGAAAGGATATGGAATCTTGTATAAATCTGAACTCGATACTTGAGTAAAAGTACAAATAACTCATGTGGAATATTACTAAGGTAAATGTAAAAACAATAATAATATAATAATATAAATATAAAATGTGATACTTGAGTTAAAATACAGGTGTTTTAAAAGCAAATATAATTTTAATTGAAGTTAATTAAACCCACCATGTAGAAAAATTTCAACTAAGGGGTATCTGGATTTGATACGTGAGAAAAAGTACAATAGTATTTCCTCGCAGAAAAAAAACGTTGGTAAAAGTTAAAGTTACCATTGAGTAAAAATCTTAAAACAGTCATTATTAGTTAAAAATGTACAAGCACCTGAACATAAAATAACTGGTAGTTTATTACTATTATTAAATCTTACTGACGTTTGTGCAGCTTATACTTACAAAGTTTTTTTTTTTTTATATATATAAATGTGCACGAAAAGCAAAAGTATTTTAAAAACTGAGTTGCTGGTTAAAGTGTGTTTTTTTTTTTTTTTGATTTTGATTTAATTGTTTGCTTCAGTGGCCTAGTTTTTGATTGTGCTGGCTTCTACTGCAGGTCTCGAACCGGACAGAAAGAAAGAAAGAACGAAAGAGGCATGTGTGACCATATAAAGACTTTCTGATTGCTTGCCTCCTATACCGTAATACCGGTATCACGATCACTGACTCGGTAAGCCTATTTTTTCTTTTATTTAGCACTGCAGATGTTCATTGCACAAATGCATGCAAGCATAAAAAAACAGCTGCATTTAATATATATGTGTGTGTGTGCGCGCGCGTGCGTGCTGAGGTCAACAGTCGTTTAGTCATAAAAGTGAGGACTGCCACGAGGATAAATGTTACAGGAAACATAAACTAATGGAATAGCATAAAGCTAATGAATGCTCATGTTATATTAAGGCTAAAGGAGAGATTAGTCGCCTTAATTACAATCAACTGGATCAATCACAAAGATGCATTCTTGCACTTTTCTTATAGCTTCCGCACCACTTTCGAGTTGTGCAAAATTACAAAATTGAAAATGTATAGCTCATCATCAATGCGATATTATGCTATATGATGACCAGAAGAGCCCTGGACCCGTGATAGCATTTGACGCAGTCAGCCATGCAACACTAAAAACAAAATAAAGCCCCAGAGGAACTGTTCAAAAAAGCACTACAACGTTATACCCACAAAAGCTCAAAATATGTAACAATAAATTGGATCCTATTTTTTTCTATCTTTATGATGGCCCTTGGAAGACTACAAATCAAGAAAAATATTCCCCACACTCAAATCATCACCCCCGCCCCCTCCAAAAAAATCCCTTAATAATTAATAATAAACACTTTGTGTTTATATTTGGCAAATACAAGCCTAATAATAATATGCGAGATTAAAAATGGTAACTATTACCTCATGTGCTTTTATTATTACTGTCATATATATTAGCTCGCTTAAAGTCTGTGTAAAATCTACACCAGAACGACTAATATGACGTTTAATTGGCGCGCCTGCGTGTGACGTCACACGTCAGCGCCTTTCATGTTTACAAAACAGGCGGACGCGCCAATCTTGCAATTGTTTCACTTCAATTTTTTGTTAAAACGTCAAATGCGTTTAAATAAGTGACACAGGGATAGCAAACACATTCAAAAGAAACAATTTCTATTTTGTCAACAGGAGCTTATTTACTAGCGCTTTTTCTTAAAACTGTCACGAGCTAATATTATTTGTTGACTCCTGGCATGGGTTTGATTTTGATATTAAGCCAAGCTGAATTGATTGAAGCTGGTTATAAAGCATCAATTAAGTTCAAATAGGACAATAAAAAGTACAGACTTTTTAAAAAGGGCTGTACTTTGAAATGTGATATTACAAATAAAGATGGTAAATACATGCCCCTTCAATACAAGGCCGTCGAACCATGTGATTTCTATTAGCCAATCAGCGCCTAAATCAATGTAATACTGAAGACGAATATAGGCCTATAAAAATTATAAACACTTTGAACAATTATGAAACGATAGGCTATACGTCATGTAATGTACTGTTCATTTATTTAACATTTTAAGGAGTGGGCTATAAGCTTAGCAAATATAGGCTATTAAAAAAAGAGAGGAGAAAAACTATAACACAGTAGTGAAAAGATAACCAAGTGAGACTATAAATTAAATGCAACTCGGCAGCCCACGTCTTTATTTTGCTTGTAAATAATCTTCTATTCCATCATCTCACCACCAGCATGTCTTACTTTTACCACACAATACACACACACACGCGCGCGCGCACGCAAGTTAGCCTATAATAGCATCACGAGTAAAACCAAACAAAAAATGAACAAGAGTCCAGCAGTGGCCTCGATTGAACATTTGCGGATTATCTGGATGACAAATAAATAAATAAATAAATATTGTGACAGTGGTTAAACCTGAGGCTAATGGATTACTGTAGGCCAATTTTTCTAGTATTTTAATCATTCTCATCGGCGTCTATCCAGTTATTGTTTTCGATCTGGTTTGAAATGGGGAAAAAACAGACACACGCGCACACACACACACACGCACACGTAACAGGCCCGCAGTGCGAATAAAAAGAGCAGCAGACAACAGAATCTCATATAAACATTTTTAAAAATATTTTACTATCATCTGTTTGGGATGAGGCTATATTCTCTGTTATAAAGCAAAAGGCGAAGGAAATATTTGAGGTCTTTCGCATTGGTGCGCAAATCATTCGTGTCATTCATAAAATAGGAGACACATTTGTTTATTTTTATTTTTTTGTAATGGGCCAACGGACCTTTAAAACGTTTAGAATGGACCAAGGCTACTCTGTCTCTTCAAGCAATTCTTGTTTAACCTCAAAATGCACGTCTTAAAATAATTTCTCGTGGTACGTCGTTTTGTAGTTTAGCATTTTGTCGTTTTCGCAGCTAGCAGAAGGCAACAAAAAAAAAAGGGAGCTTGCCGGGGCCCCTCGCCTTTATGCGCCAAAAAAATAGGAAGAGTTACTGCAGTGCAAATTCCTCTTTTTGTGAGAGGACAATTTACAACTTGACGCTCGACGCCTTTATGAGATTCTATGGCCTGTCATTGGACGCCACTGGTCATGTGTGCGAGGCAGCAAACGTCTTCATGGCTCTTTTGCTCATTTCCCATGCAGGCAGGCAGGCCGAACCCCCCCACCACCACCACCAACGCTTCACCCCGCCTCCCTCCCATCCCAGGTCCCCCCTCCTCCCTCCATCACCTCATTCTGCGTCTATTTGCTCTCCAAAGCGATATCGGTGGGTTCTTTCTGTCAAAATTGCCAGTCGTCTGCTCGCTTCATCGAAGTCAACTTCAGTCCAACGGCAACGAGGCGACGTCGACGATTAAACATGGATTATCCGACATCCATTTGTAAGTTTTTATGTACGTGTGTCTGTCTGAATGGGAAATCTGACAGCTTCCTGTTGCATGTAGTCATGCCAAGCAGAGTTTGGACGAACTGTCAAACGAGCTAATGATAATAATCACATTTTTTTTTTTTTGGGTGTATAATGAGAAAATGTTTTATTTTTGTGAAAGGAAGAAAAAAAAGTGCGTTTGATTGTGCAATACATTGTCTGCGTTTTGCAATCGATTGCTTCTGTCTGAGAGGTGCAAGTGCAAATGATTAGAAATGTTATGGAATTATTTTTTATACGTGTGTAGACTGTAAAAACGTGACAAAACGGGCCACTTTTGCGAACACGTTCTTGCCAATAATGCCCAACTGATATTAAAATCTTCCAAATAGCTTCGTATAATGCAAGTCTTTCCTTGGGGATGTTTTCTTCGCCGCTTTTCAGCTGCTGGAGATGGGCGCCGAGTGAACAAAGACAGTATTTCAGTGTGGCCTGACAGGCAGCTGCGAAAGTATTTACAGCCTGACTGCAATGCGGCAAAATGGAGGCTGCATGCTCAGCACAGACACAAGCAGCAGCAGAGTAGCCTGCAAACGCACATCGTTAGCATTTTTGCTTTGAGATTTGTTTTATTCAGTTCATATGTTATTTAAAAAAAAAAGGACTTTCAAACATCCTTACAGATTGCAATCTGCTCATATCAAATGCGGAAATTTGGATTTCGTTTGCCTGTCACATAATATTTGCAGTGTATTATTTTTTGATGTTATCTAAATCACACACCCATTAAGTTTAATGTTCAATTACACACATTTTGCCCACAAAGGCCTGTAAAGGCTTCAGTTCCGTCATGCACTGCAACAAATATACAACTCAAGTCAGCATCTGAAGCAGAGGCAAAGAAACATGTATTGTGAAATTTAACGAAATTAAATCCAAGTGAATGTAAATTTCGAACAGGTGCCTGCTTTAATATGCTTCTCGCATCACGACGGTGCACAAACATTTGGATGTTGGGAGGGAGAGAGTTGAAAAAGGGGGTGCAATACACCAGTATCCAGCAGGAGGCGGTGTTGCCCAACAGTCAGCCTCTGGTTGCCAATGGAGCTGAGCTCTGATTGGCTGGGAAGCACTGTCACATGACTATTTCTGCTTGTCCTTCTTAAAGGCGGTTTGGGGCCAGTTATTGACGTTTGTATACATGAATTCCTCTTTAAAACTGCTTATTAGTTTGAGATTTATTTAATCAATCATGTTGTGGTTGTACTGAAAGATGATATTTATGTTAAGTGAGGAGCAGAATACACACAACAGCTCCTGACATCATCATCATCCTCATGACCTTTCTCACATTGGAGGAAGATTGGTTGCATGCTGGAATTACGTCACTGTTTTGAGACAGCACTCACATAACTTAATTTAGTGAGTTCTAACCACGGTGCGAGAGACCATCAGATGTGCTGATCCACTTTCACTTGATTGAAAATGATTATAGCGTGACAAAAACAAGCTCCATGGTTTCATCAATCTATGCCAGCGACGTATAGTGACAGTCAGAACAGTTACATGTTCTTCCACTAGATGGCAGGGGATGCAATGAACGTGTTTCCACTTGTTACCATGCATGTGTTCAATTAAACAGGCCCGGATTTCAAACTAAATACTTTTGTGATTACATTGAAACAAGATCATTACTTGAGTGTGAAGTTGATTTGGATTACTAACAACCACCACCACCACTACTAATTGTTTTTTCTGCTACCACAACTACTTCTTAAACTATTACTCCTCCTATACTACGATTACTACTGCTAATGCTATACAACTACTACTAGCACTGCTTCTACTTCTAATACTGCTATTACCCCTCCTACTACTAGTATTACTATTACACTTCCTACCACTAGTACTGCTACTACTACTACAATTACGAATGCCCCTCCCATTACTATAGTACATCTACTACAATACAGTACTACTATGACTACTTGAATACTACTTCTACTAATAATATCATTCCTACTACTTGTACTGCCACTACAGTACTACAAATACTACTATTACCCCAATGACTACTAATAATAGAATTGATAATTGTTACACTGGCAGCTGCTACAACTACTACTAGACCAACAACAACAACAACAATAATAATAATAATAATAGGACATTATTACTATTATTTTTTAGCTGTGCTTAAAGAAATATCAATTAGCCTATTTGTATTCTATTACCACTCATCATCATCGTTACTAAATAAAAATATACGCTATTATTATTATTATTATAGTAAAATAAAAAAAATACGTTAAAAACTGAATATCCAACAAAATACAATAATTTAATTAAGAAATAGTAAAATAAAAAAAGTTTTTTTTTTATATATATTTTATTTTAAATTATATATTTTTAAATATATACCTTGATGCATATTTGAATCCTAATATTACGGACAGTAAAAATAATAATTATATTTTAAGCAATAGTAAATGTTTTTTTTTTTTTTTACCATTTTAAAAGTAACTTCTCCGGGTTCTTTAAGAAAAATGTCCATTTCTGTGCACACGTGTTCCCAGTGTCATGACAATTGTGACCTTCCTTCCTTTCTTTCTTTTTTTCCCTCCGTCCTTCCTTCCTCCTTCCTTCCTTCCTCACACGCATGCTCTGCAGCCATTCCTCATGAGGAAGTGCAACTTTGGCGGGTTATTTATGGGCCCGCGCGCTCTGGTGAGTGGCTGCGAGGAAACACGTGACGCCATTAAAGTTTGCTTTATGGCCGGTGGCTTGACAAGACAAAATATAATTCGCATTGTGTATTGGCGAGCGGCTCCAGATGGGCCGGAGAGGAGCGCGCGACGCCGGACGGCCGCGGAGCTCGACAAAAACGCCGCCGTTGGTGCCGGTGGTGTGTATAACGCGTGCGTGTGTGTGTTGCCGGCAGTGCGGTAAGACGGCGTTTTATCATTTGCTGCATGGGCGTATGATGTCACGCGCGCACCTAACGCTGTTTCCTGCGTGGAAAATGGGGGGCAGCTGTGGTGGGGGAGATATGGGGGGGGGTGGCGAGATCACGTTCTACATGACTTTCTTATGCTGCTTTTTTTGTGTGTGATTCAAATGTGATTTTAAATTCAACGCGTGGCTTTAAAAATACTGAAGCGTCTCTAGTGACCACTTAAATTGCGTTCCATCTTTGTTTACCGGCTTATCTTCAGTACATTGATGTACTGCTGCGTGAATGGTCTATTTTTCTAACAAGAATTGCCAATTATTATATAAAAATAAATACAATTAAAAAAAAAAGTGTCACGTGCGGCCTAAACCTCAAAGGGCCTGATGCATTTTTCAGTAGCATCAGTTCGACCAAAATAACTGCCGGAAATGACATCGAACAACTAAAACTTTGACTTATAGTTCAAACGACTTAATGTGGCACCACAATTCTGCTTTCCAATGCAGAAATCCCTGCTGAGTACGAAGAGGCCAAGACACTTTTTTTTTTTTTTTCCTTTCTGAGCGTTTGTTTGAAAAACGCTGACTGTATGATTCTTTTGTGCTGCATTTCGGCTTTGACCCGTCTCAAGTGCTGGCGGGCCCGGGCAAGGTGAAAGACAGGTCAGCCTGTCTCACGGACACACGTGTGCAATATTGCATCTTCTATGTTTATACTTCAACGAATTTGCAACGAATTTTGCCTTTGAAGTTAAAATGCTCTGTATAAAATGTCATCCTGTTCATACTAGTTTCAATTTGTCTTTTTTTTAATTTATTTTTTAGCAGCAATATTATTTTGTCAACATGTCCTACAGGGAATGACAGTTTATATTTTTGTGGATAAATTGAAACATCAGCTGGTCTTTTTTCGTCTTTAAATTAAAGTCACGACTTGCAATCTTATTCTCTTACATGCTCAGTTCAAACTGATATTTTGAGCAACATGACAAGAAAATCGAAGAAAAATGATCAAGGCTGTTTGATATGCACAATAATTAATCAGTAAGAGTGAAAGCTTGGCTGCAGAGCTGTGTAAGTAGCTGCCACTGAGTTTATAGTTAATGGCTAAAAAGAGAATTGGTCAACTTGTGCCCCCTTTGAGCTGTCAGAGGGCCTGAAAAATATATATTTTTTTGGGGTGGGGGTATAACTCTGAGCTGTGGAAATTTAGCTGGAAAATAACGGTGATTTTGAGGTTCTTCATAGCATCATTGGTGTTCCGCAGGGCTCATTTCTAGTTCCAAGGTGATTGTGGTATATCATTTTTTAGATACAATATTGCAAAATAGAACGATTGGTTAATAGTTGCTTCTAAACATCTAGAGTCATGATGATGAGGATTATTATTATTTTTTTTCATTATTTTTATTTTTTTTTTTAATGATGAAATTGGATTAAGACTGAAGGATTTCGGGCACCAAGCATGTGGAGGATCTCTGCACACACAAAAACCCCATGAAAGGTAACTTAAATTAGCTCAAGAAAATTAACTCTAATGCTAACTTTGAAGTTGAATGCATAGGTGGACTGATTTTTGCATTACAGATTAAATTTATCTACCAAATGGAAGATTCCTGCATAGAATCAAAACTGAACTTTGAAAAAGTGAGCAAACTTTTGCAATATTAATACAAAATGGGTGCAACTTTAGTTTTAGAAAATAATCTTAATTGCAGGGAGAACAGAGCAAGCTTCCTTATTTAATTTTTTTTTATTTTTTAATTTGACAGACCTAATTGAGTGGAATGCCAAGAAGAAGCCAGAATAACTGGGTCATTATCAACAGGCAAAATGGCGGAAATTGCAGGAAAACACACACACGGGAAGGAAGTATTTTGTGTGTGTGTGTGTGTGTGTGGGGGGGGGGGGGGTGCACGAATTTTCTCTTGTACACTCCACTTTTGATTGAGTTCATTTTGCTGATCTGAGGAAGGCCTCATGCCGTCGTCTATATATACCCTGTAGAACCGAATTTGTGTGATGCAAACCCAGTCACAGATTCGATTCTAGGGGAGTATATGGTCGATGAAAAGACTTCGATGTATTGACTTCCTCGTTGACGCCTTAACCTCTCTCATCTCGCACTTCGGTTTTGGATTGGATTGGATTCATGCTTGCTGCATGAACTCAACATCTCAACTTTGATCGAAGTTCAAGCGGTTAAACTTTGTTTTAAGTTTGGATTTTGTGATAGGCAATATGGCTGATTTGCATTTCATAACAAAGAATTGAACCCCTAACTTTAAAAAAAATATATAAAACTCAGCAAATTGTTTTGGAGCATTTCTGCCATAAATGTCAATAAATGATATTTACATGTTACCCCAACTTCAATTTAGTCCAAATTACACAAATTGTTGTTTTTTTGACAGTGATCATCGCACGGCCCCTCCCTCTCTTGTTTAATGAATGATTCCCAGAGGCTGACAATTGTTTGCGAGATGAAGGGATGAGATTGGTGTAACTTTTGGATGACCCCCCCCACACCCCTCCTTGACAAAGACAGTCGCCATCAATTGTCCTCACTCAGGGGGCTTCTTCTTTGTCGCTTTTCAACACAAGAGCTTGGTGGTTGGTGGTTGGTGGATGCCTTACTACTTTTTTTTTTTTGTTGTTGTATGTCTTCTTTTTTTTCGAAGTATAAAGTGGTTTTGTTCTCTCCCGGGTGGACTTCCAGACGTGCACGCAAGCAGATGTTTGAAGGTTTATTTTTCCTCCAGGAGTCTAATTAGGGGCATATTTGGAGAGGATGAAATTGCTCTTATGCTTTGTATGTTTACCCGTGCAAGCAGCTGCGTCACCTCCATTGGCCCGCGCAGTCACATGATCCGCTAACTTTATTCAGTTGACACCAAAGTAGGAGGGCTTTATGGAGGGAGGAAAAAAGACAACTGGAGAAAAATTAGTATTTTCTACCTTCACAAATTAATGGCCATGAGTTCGTTTATGGTCAACTCCAAGTATGTGGATCCTAAATTTCCTCCCTGCGAGGAATATTCGCAGAATAACTACATACCTGAGCAGGGTTCGGACTACTTCAACCCCTCGCAGGACGCTGACTTTCAGCACCCGGCCAGCTACCCACGCGCAAACTACACGGAGCAAGCGTTCGGCTGCAACGCAGTGCAGGAGTCCCCGCTCCAGCCGCGGGGTCACGTCCAAGACAGAATCCAAACGGAGCAAACGGAACCGGGCGAGACGGAACGCGTGGCTGGAGCCAGGATGTGTGGACAGCAGAACGCCAAGGGTCCGAACGGGGTCCAAGCGAAGCAGCCCGCGGTAGTTTACCCCTGGATGAAGAAAGTGCACGTCACCACGGGTGAGCTCGACTTGCTACTTCGGGAATCATGCGGTGTGATGTTTATGGGAGCGTTTGAAAGGCCTTGCCAATTACACGAGTCGTAAATTTGATAGCTGGGGGTGTGTGGGGGGGGGGGAAGCAGGCCGCGAAACAGGAGAACCTAAAAAGCTCCATTGCCTTTTTTTTGTGTGCGTAAAAAAAAAATGACCCCACTTTTCCCATTTCTTAAATAATAATCATTTGCAATTCCTTGCAGTGAATCCGGATTACACCGGTTCCGAGCCCAAACGCTCGAGGACGGCTTACACGCGCCAGCAAGTTCTGGAGCTGGAGAAGGAGTTCCACTTTAACCGCTACCTGACCAGAAGGCGCCGAATCGAGATCGCGCACACGCTTTGTCTGTCCGAGAGGCAGATTAAAATTTGGTTCCAGAATCGCAGGATGAAGTGGAAGAAGGACCACAAACTGCCCAACACCAAAGGCAGGTCGGTGCCGACCCCCAGCCACCTGCAAAGCCTCCACAAGGACAACCACGCTGACATTACGTCCTTATAAAACAACAATTTCACCTGCATGGACCGAAAGCCGTTTTTTTTCTTCACTTTTTTTTTTTTTTATTTAACGACAAAAATCAGTGTTGACCTGAGCCTGAGACGTGCAAAAAAACAACAACAAAGAAATCAATCAATCAGTGTTTTGCCTACCGGAGAGGTTCGACACACTTCCTGCTAAGAGGCGCCACAAATCCAAGCAAATTGTTATTTATTTTTTTGGGTGGGGGGGGGGGGGGGGGGTTCTTTGGATTTAAGATGTCGTCTCTCGTGGATTCACGCTGGCTTTAGGGGCTTTATTTAGCAGGCCATTCGTTCAGATTACACACATACAAAAAAAACCCGCACAATTTACTTGAAGAAAATCATCCATTTTCAATTTATATATTTCGCTCTTCTTCGTTGCTTGTTTGTTTTAACTTATTTTGTACAAAACACGTTTTTTTTTTTCCATTGCCTCCCAAACATTCCATGTATTGAATAGCCATTTGAATATTTTTTTTTGCTCTCTTCCATGTGAATTCCTTCCCCCAAAAAAATATTCATGCATGGCATCGAGTTGATTTGAAATATGGCGGATATTTAGGAGAATGTTGAATTTTATTTATTTGTTTAAAAAGGTGTACATTTACGATGAAATGAATGCTATCTTTTCTGTAATCTTTTACAAATTACACATTCGTGCATGGCTTTACGTCAAGATTCGTCTTAGTTTATTGTGAGAATGTTTTTACACAAAAAGGGTGGTGGGGGGGGGGGGGGGTTCATGTCAGGTAAAAAAAAGAAAGAAAAGAAAGCAAGAAAGAAAAAAGACGGATTTTTTCTCCCTTTTTTTTCTCTTCCTTTTTGGGGTTTTGTTTTTAAAGCCGTCATTGTGTGAAGACAAGAGAAGGCCCAGAAGCTGCCCAAGCTCGTGGAGGTTTTGCCGGGGAGGTATTTGAGGCGAAGGTCGGTGGCAGGTTCATCCAGGGGACACGCTCAAGCCGCGAGGGATGACCCCCGACACCCCCTGACCCGGCCGGACGAGCTGCATTTTCTCCCTTTTCGCCCTCACAAACAACTCCGTCAAGCATTTGGAAGCAAGTCGGTGCCTGATTTCTACAACGGAGTTCTTTCTATGTCCCTCCGCCAAAAAAGGCGCAGTATGATATTCCGATTGGCGTCCTTGTCAATACGCAATGTCTTTTATTGGTCTTATTTTTGTACATGCTTTCTACCTTGTATTTGTGCATCGGGATGTGAGAAGTATATTGGAAACAAATAAAGATTTTTACTGATTATGCATTTAAGTGATGGCAGAGGGAGTGTCTGATTTCAGTCGAGCAATTTAATCATTCAATTGAAGTATTTGTTTAAAAAAAATATGTGTCAGTGTTACTTGTGTTACTTAAAAAAACAAAAACAATATTTACCACGTAGTTTTTCTTATTTTTGTTTTATTTTGGCGCCTGAGGTGCTTTTGGAAAACATAGCACAAATGTGCGCCGTTTGGTTGCTCTCATTTCACGCATTTGCACGTAACGTGGACGAAAATGCATCGAATTGAACACAAATCCATTATGAATTGCTTATTTGGAGAATTTAGTAGGCTACAACCAGTTTCTGCAAAGAGAAATTTGACACAATATGGACTAATTTTCTCTCTTATAATCGAAGTCCTAACTTATTGTCATTTAAACCGAATTTCTCTTCTGTCCGTTTTTTGCTTGATTCCAAAATACAAACGCAGTCTTGTAAAGCATAGTGAGCACAAAATAATAATAATAATAATAATAATCTGAAAATGCTTTTTAAGTAAATCTGACTGGTTTGAGGGGAGAGAAATTTGCTTTCAGCTAAATTGAACCGGAAACCGCCATTTTCAATTAAATGTAGCCTATGAAAAAAAAAATTTAAAAAAAACTTAAGATGAACGAGAGTCATTTTTTTCAATGTAGGCCTATAGTATATATAGTATTTATTTATTTTTATTTATTTTTTTTTACATTTTTTTCCATGTACAATAGAGGCTACATAATGCCACATTCTTAAAAGTGCTGCAAGAAGAACACAATTTTGGTTAAAAAAAAAAAATGGACTGATCCACTTCTTAGGTGTCAATTTGACCTAACTTTTGTACATTTTTATGTACAAAACAATTCCAAAAATCGGGTTCTTTTGATACAAAAAGTGTGGCCAATTTGACCCAAATCGGTCATTTATTTATTTATTTATTTAATATACAACATTTGGTTACTTTTGACTCAAAGTTTTAAGGGTGCAGGTTAAATAAAAAAATATATAAAAAAATAAAAATACTAAAATGCCAATTCCCATCATCATAGGCGATTTTGTGTACACGTTGAATGTTTTTTTTTTTTTAATGATGACGTCATAAAATACGTTTAATTTCACGAGTGATGTGATTATTCGCTGTTCAGTGAAAAACATCCTGAACATGATTTCAAGTGGCGCCAATAACGAAAGACCTCACACCTTGTTGCAGCTCATATCAATATCACACAAAAGGCCTCGAACAAGACATGTGGATAACACCCCCCCCCCCACACACACACACACACACACGTCCACTCTCCATACTCCAAATCAAATCAAAGTGATGTCCTTGAACGCATCACACCGTCCACGATGGATGCAGGATAGATGCAAGGCGGCCCCCTACCCCCCCCCCCCCCCCCCCCCCACATTAGTATTCGCATATGATTGTATGGGAAAAGTATGTGATTGGACTACACATGTCGGGGTGAGCATCGGCGCTGACCTACATGTGCGAGCACCAATAAATGGCAGCCATAGGCAACGTGTGCCACTTGCAATGACAGCCGCATGCGCCGCCGCCGCCGCCGCTTCTCCCCATCCAGCCATATTTGACTCTCCTCTCTTTCCCTCCGCCTTCCTTCTTGACAACAACAGCGCTTCGTCTGTTTTTTAGTGGGGGGACATTCGCAGGAAAATCCACGCCGCGACAGCATCTCGCTGCAAGCTTGCTTACCCCCCCAGCCACCCTCCCACCCCCTTCCTTGTGTCAGATCACGTGACCGCTGCGATAATTAATGCAGCTCCCAGGCGCCCCCCTCGAAGCTCGGCGTCGTCATTAATCGCGAGGACTCTATCTAGACTTGAAAAACTGAAAAGATCTTCCTAAGGAAAAAGGGGGGCGAGGGGGGGGGGGCAATAATAGCTTCTAAGCAGCACAGCAGCGTCCGGAGCGACACATCCGAACCGATGGATGCTCGGGTAGGTCCGATTATTTTCCTGCATCTTGCGCGGGGGGATTATTTTGGATTTGTGGATGTGTATGCATGGCAAAAAAAATATTTCGTGTCAACGTGTAGAAAGAGTTTGACACTTGTGCATGGTGGTAAATCATTCCCAGTGATTCCTGAAAGGGTGTGAGGGTGGCAGAAAGGGGAGGAGGGAGTGGGGGGGCGAAAACTGTAAATCTTTCACTTTTATGACCCTGTGAACATATGCTGAATATTTTTCTTCACAGCAAGCACAAATGCTTTCCCATTGGCTGTGTTATGACAACAAGGTTACCTTTTCGAAATATGTGGCAAAAAATGTGAAATTCGAACCGTGCAAGATTTTTTTTTTGAATGGACTAAATATGACCGCATCTTTTTTTTTTTTTTGAGGTGGAGGAAGAACAAATCACGTGGACAAATATGCTCGCATCTCGCAGGGCACTGCCTTTATTTGTCATCATAAAGCTCCCCCCTCCTCCCCAAACCAAATATTCTACTGTTTAGCTCCCAAATCTACAACGGGGCCTTACACTTGAATTCCTGCTATTTCATTTGCTGATTGATTGCCAGCGAGTTTTTTTTTTTCCCCCTTTCCTTCTCTCCTCTCCTTGCTGTGCAGAAATAAGGATAACCCAATGTTGGCTTTTTATTGGTAGCTGAGTCCTCGCTGCACTCTTTCGGGAATACTGTCTTCACCGCTGTATGGAAATGTCTGCAAAAGAGCAAGATCAGGTTTAGGACAGCATTGTGTGCACACAAAAGGCGAGCTGAAGGATTTATTCGACCGCTTCGATCGTTTTCTTTTTTTTTTTTTTTTAACTGTAAATGATGAATTGACGCGCAAGGTAAGCAACTGCATGGCGCAAAGCAACCTTTAAGCAGGTTAATTTGATGCAAGCGTGATTTATTCCAAGCGGAGGCGGAGGAAGCCTCGTTAAATCCAACGCGGATGCAAGTGGATGCAGACCCTCAAAAAAGGAAGCTTCTTCATTTTTACAAAAAGGGGGAGAAAAAAAAAAAGCCAAATATGATGGAGACGGAAGCCGGTGCACTTTTCGGCTCATTTCCACGAGAGCCAGCCAGGGAAAAGTAGAAGGCACTTTTCTTCTTTTTGACTCCCGGATCGTAAATCACATTAATTTGTTGTCTTATCGTCACAATGGCGTTCGGCGTGATTTATGTGGTTTGAGCTGCGCGGCTTTGTTTAAAAAAAAAAAAAAAAAAAAAAGAAGAAAGAACCTCAAGGCTTGTGTTGAGATTCGCGGACAAAGGAAATGCGTTTATTTTCTACACTGTTTTCATTTTTTTTAAGCCTTTAATTTAAAAAGTCCTATTACAGTTTAATTCTTCTTATTTTCACATTGACGAATAAACAAAAACACGTTTTTTTTTTTTTAAATCACAATTCAGCTTTTTTTATGGCTTTTTAAATTAAAAGCGAATATTCGATTTTACCGTTACTAATTTCTATTTTTACCTTAACACTCGCTACTAATTTCAATTTTTTTTTTCCTGACGCCTCCCTACAAATAATTCTCGACTCCATCTTGGAGATAATAATCGCCTACATGGAGTCGGGCCTATTGTGTTGAGCAAACTTACCGTAGCAGCGCGTAGGCGAGGAACACTGCGCCTTGAATAGGCGAGCATGTCTGCTACTATAGTCGCCCAGTGGGCCGAAGCACTCGAGCGACCATACATCGACCCGCTTGGACAAATAATCCCACACCCGAGCCCTGTTTTCGGCATCACGTCGGAATTTCTGGACGCCGGCGATGTGCGCGTGTGAAGCAACATTGGGCGTTTGGGGGGGACATTTCGGGTTCTACTTAAAGCTTTCAAAAACGGCTCCTCGTTGTTCATTAAACGTCCACTTAAAAAGCTGCGTGACCCAAGAGGTCACAAAAAACAGCTTATGGCTGCTAAATATCTTCTTTGTGTTTAAAAGTGCACATGCGGGACTTTTTTTTTTTTTTTTCGAGGCTTGAAGCCATCACGTGACACGTTGGATTTATTAAGGGGGGATTTTTATTATTATTATTATTATTGCGCACATGTGTTTTTTTTAAATGAAACAATAAGCAGTGATAAATGCATTTGTGTTTTGCAGGTGGAGCTGGGAACGGTGATGAATTTTTAACAGACGTCACACACATTTACGCAGATTTTGGTGAGTAACACACACACACACACACACACACACACACAGCAAACAAACAAAGCCTTTTGTTGTTGTTTTTCCCTAACATAAAGTGAACCTTCAATGACCTAAACAGACACGAGGTATGGAAATGTCATTATTCACCTCCAAAACAAACCAAATACGATAATAATAATAATAATAAAAAATCACAAATGTAAAAATCCAACGATTCATTTCCGAGTAGTGCAATTTTTTGCTCAAATTCTCTCGATGGCGAGCAGGGTTCGCTTTATAAGAGCAGCTCGGCACCATATGAAATTCTTTCGCTTGCCTTCCACCTACGCGTGGTTGTTTTGCACTTGTAGTGTCGTGTGTGAGTGTGTGTGTGTGTGTGTGTGTGTGTGTGTGTACGACGCGCACATTTGCGCCCATAAATTTTGCCGCGGCGGTCCACAGTGACAGGTGCAATTGTTATGCAGCACGACGAGCACTACCACCAACATACACTATAAAGACTGCTTTGGATATTTACGATGTGACTTTAGGACGCCGATTACGACCTGGTCAGAAAAACGCAGCTTAATTATTTTCAATATTTGGACATTATAGTGTAGTTAATTAAATTGAATTGAATTTGTGTGTAAGAAAGAAAGGGACGTCAGTCAGTACAATGAATAAATAAATAAATAAATAAATAAATAAACAAACAAAATATATTATTGCCTCCTCTAAAAACAGTGGCCCGGTTAAAACCAAACCAAAATGGGCAAAAAAAAAAAAAGTATTGATACACTATTTAGGTCAATTTGACCATCCTAAAAATGTAATCGAATCATACGAAATAAACCGCCAAAAAGGGTCAAATTAACCCATTTTTGTACAAATAAAAAACAAAAGAAACAAATTTGGGTTAGATTGACCCAAGTAGTGGATTGGTCCAGTTTTGACCCGAATTGGGGTATTTGTGACCCTTTTTTTTTTTTTTAAGAGTGTCTTCTGAGTATGTAATAATTGGATTATTTGTTGCAAAATATGAGAAATAATATTTCACACTGCTGCAAATTCCAATCTAAAAACGAAATAACCGCGTCTGCACTCCGTCAACTGTTCTCTATTGAATTGTATTCGATTATGCAAGGTGTGACAAATGATCATACAAAATTGTGCCAGCCACGCCCACACAAAACGACACATAACTCCCCCCCCCCCCTCCTCACACACGCGTACACATTTCATTTATTGATATTAACAGTATTTTGGTCACCATGTGATCGGTTCTCATCTTGAACAATGCACGACGGCGCTTTGTTCAGTTTGTGATGAGTGAAAAGGCCATTGTGTGTTGCTGTGTCAAATGCTGATTCAGCTTCACACCAAAGCCCCACAGAGAGCCCTTTTGAGCCCAAGTTAAACTTTAACTGTTTTGTGTGCCCCCCCCCCCCCCCCAACAAAAAAAAAATGGACCTAACATGGCGCTGCAATGTGCACCACGAGTATTTTTGTTTTAATTTGAAAATACTGTATGTCGCTTCATATTTCTAGGTGACAGACTGGAGCCAAAGTGGGGGAGGCCAATCACGTGACAATTTGATGCCATTGGAGACACGCTCCCTGCTTGATTGTGTTTGAGTCATCCAACAAAAATGCAGAAAGCAACCTACTACGACAACTCTGGACTCTTCGGGGGCTACACGTACCCCAAGGCTGACTCGTACAACTACGCTCACCAGTCCTACCCCGCGGCCAACATCGACGCGGACTACCAGGGCTCCGTGTGCCCCATCCAGACCTCCGCCGTCAGGCCGCTGAGCCTGAAAGAGGCCGACTTAAATGGCGACTGCATGCGGCAAAGCAGCAGCAGCCAAAGTAACAATAACACGAATAGCAACAACAGTAGCAGCAGCAGCAGCAGCCAAGCGCCGAGCGTCGAGCAACAGCAGCAGGCCGGAGGAGCCCCGCTGCCACCCTCGCCCGGATCCACCGGCCCCGCGGCCCAGAAAAAGAAGCCGCCGCCGGGGAGCAGCAACGCGTCACCCGCCCTGACCAAGCAGATCTTCCCCTGGATGAAGGAGAGCCGGCAGAACGCCAAGGCGAAGACGAATAGCAACTGCCCCGCTACAGGTATGATGGATTGATGGAGCATGCGGTGCCAAACTCAAGGCCCGGGGGCTGGAGAAGTTCTGCTGCATCTTTTAAGTGGCCCTCAAAGAAAATCGTGTCACATTTATGTTTTTTTTTTGTTAAAAAAAATACTCATATTTCAATCACATGGAGATGCTTAAAACATTTTTTATGACCATTTTTTTTTTAAATGAACAATAGCTGATGTATTTTCCTTCGTTTGTGATTTTTCAATTCATCACACACACAAAAAAAAAAAGGTTCTAAATAGCATCCAAATTTGGTTCTTTAGCTTGTATACGCTTAGTTTCTATATACCATTAATAAAACTCCTGGAGCAAAAATAAAATAAAATAAAATAAAATTGGACCTAGTTCTTGGGCAAATTTGACCCAACTCTTGGTTGTTGGGGTGGGCTTGTACACACACTCAACACAAAATAAATAAATAAATAAATAAATAAAAAAGTTGAGTCAAATTGATCTTAGTGGATCGTTCCAATTATTATTTTTTAAAACTAATATTGGTAAATTTTTGACCCAGCAGTTTTATAACCATTGTCCATTGTGGAATAACACCAAATGGCAATTACAGTGATTTTAAACGGCATCATATTAAATTATATAAATCCGACAAATTCAGGGATATATGTAGGCTATACATATATATTAGGGCTGCACCAAACTATTGAAGTCATCAATTAATATTTCGATAGTTTTTGATGAATCAATACATTAATAGAATACCAGTAAGAACCAAGTGGTGCTATAGAGTACCTGTAGCGCAACGTTGAACCTCTAAAATATCTCAATTTTCATAAGAGTGGAAATGCAAGAACACGATGACGTCATTAGGCTATATGGTTTTACAATCAGCCCTCTGGCACAAACAGTATAACTCCAAAATGACATCCATGTTTTTTTTGTTTTGTTTCGTTTTTCTCGCAGGCGAGGTGAGCGACGAAAAGAGCCCGACCGGACCCGCATCCAAGCGGGTCCGAACCGCGTACACCAGCGCGCAGCTGGTGGAACTGGAAAAGGAGTTCCACTTCAACCGCTACCTCTGCCGCCCACGCAGAGTGGAGATGGCCAACCTGCTGAACCTGACCGAGCGCCAGATCAAGATCTGGTTCCAGAACAGGAGGATGAAGTACAAGAAGGACCAAAAGTCCAAAGGGATCGCGCACTCCCCCCTGGGGCACTCCCCAGACAGAAGCCCGCCGCTCAGCGGGGCCAATCACATGGGCTACTCGGGCCAGCTGGGCAACTCGCTGGCCTACGACGCGCCCTCGCCTCCGCCCTTCGCCAAGCCCCAGCAGAACATGTACGGCCTGGCCGCCTACACGGCCCCGCTGGGCGGCTGCATGCCCCAGCAGAAGCGCTACCAGAACGCCGAGTACGAGCACCACGCCATGCAGAGCGGCGGCGCCACCTTCGCCGGCGCCAACCTGCAGGGCAGCCCCGTGTACGTGGGCGGGAACTTTGTGGATTCCATGCCGGCGTCGGGGCCCGTGTTCAACCTGGGCCACCTTCCCCACCCGTCGTCCACCAGCGTGGACTACAGCTGCGCCGCCCAGATCCCGGGGAACCACCACCACGGACCCTGTGACCCCCACCCCACCTACACGGACCTCACCTCGCACCAAGCCACTCAGGGAAGGATTCAGGAAGCGCCCAAACTCACGCACTTGTAATAGAAGTGTGGATCAGTGTGAGTGTGTGTGTGTGCCAATATTACGTCGCGCTCTTTTTATTACCTCACTATTAATAACTCCGAGAGAGTCACCATCACAGTATTGATATGACTATTATTGTGTATTTTTTGAACACTTGGGGATGTCTGAGACTTCTTGTTTTTTCCTCCCCTTTTCTAAATATATAAATATATCAAGTGCAATGCGCATTTTGGACTCAATATTTGACTTGAAGTAAAAAGCTTGTAGATGATGAACGTAGAAACTCATCAGTAGTGAGAAGGACTTTTAGTCCCGTTTTTGTCTTTTTTTTTTTTTTGGTCAGGATCTCATCCTTCATCATCGTATTTATTTATTCTCATGATTATTGAATAATCGTTTCTATTTATTATTTAATGATTGCACATTATTTATCGTTTGTAAGCCAGTATTTATATGTGTGTGTTGTTTTTTTTGTAAGATTGGACAGATCAGTGCACTTGATGGCAAAACAGGGTTGTTGAAAAAAAAAAAAATCTAATTGTATATCGGGAACAAATGGGGCATTTTATAGTGTATAAGCACCACTATGTGTCCATGGTTAATCTTGTGTGGAACCTTAAGCAAATCGTAGACTATCCAAGTATCAAATATTGTACACACCAGCATGTCATTTTGGTTTTTCTACTCATTGTCTCCCGTCGTTACTCATCAAATTCCCACACCCCGATGATATTGAAATGTTCTATTTTATTGTGTTGGACATTTTGTAAATAAAGTGCTTAAACTTGACTGTTTTGTTTCCACGAGACAGCGCGTGTTTTCATTATGAATATCAATGTCCATTGCCTTGTTTAGCTTTGCTGGCTTACCGGGAGGCCAATTGAGCGCCACTGGACTTTGCAAACAAGGAGAAGCGGATCGATACATTAGACAGGAGCAAATCCAACGTAAAGTGCATTTCAGCGAAATATAAAAGACCCCGGAGATTATTGGCGTTTTATTATTTTTTACGACACCGAGCGTCTGATTATTACTAAAAAGAAAATGAGCTCTATCCTGATCGATCGGTGGATTTTAAAACATGCCCGATGTATCGACGAGCAAGAAAAGGGAAAGTGCATGCGTGTGCGTGTTTTAATGTGTATGCACGCGTGCACGCGGGAGAGAGAGAGAGAGAGAGAGAGAGAGAGAGAGAAAGAGAGAGCGAGCGCGCATGCAGTTCATTCTTTATTGCTCCTGGAGAGCCATTTCAAAGCTCATTAATCAAAAACTCGTCGCTTTCAGACTCCTCGCTGATTCCTCCTCCTCGCCAACAAAGCATCTGCATTCCAAATCCAAGGAACACACTTCAAACCGAGCGGGCTAATCTTGAATGGGGGGGAGGCCATAAACACGCTGCGTGCACGTTGTCCGCTCAAATGCTGCACCGAATTCATTTACAAATCTGTCCCCCCCCCCCCAAGACGCAACATTTGGCCACCGAAGGCAAAACTAGAGTCAATCTTGTGAAATGATTTAACAAGATATCGTGGAATCCATCAGTAAATCAGAATGCAATTTTCTAATCTAAATTTTCATATTTATGTTGCACAATTTAGACTTTTTCATAGTGAACAGTTAAAAAACTGCAAATCAAAATGTTTAGTACATATTTTAAATTGATAAACTGTCTTTCATATTAATTCATGATTTATTTGCCTTCATTTTTGCATAAGCCCTATAGCTATAAAACCAAAACATTTATATTTATATATATATCATTGCATATAGATGAAGAGGACCTTTAAAAATAATCACATATTAAATCACAATTGCAATTCGATGGGGGGGGGGGGGGGGAACATCACCATGGTCATTATTATTATTATTATTATTATCATCATCAAAATCGTACAGCCCAACCATTAGTGGAACCTTGGATCTACTCATATGTGCACCTCTGCTTTGTGCATATAGGTCAGCAAACAACAACAACAACAACAACAATTTGTTAGCATGAAGCTAAATCGACACTGTTGATTTCTATACATATAGCCTACATTTGCTAAGTTAAACTGGACGATTTTATATAAGTAAAATGTTTAAAATTAACCATTTAATATTAATCTATTTTGTGGAAAGGGAAGAGCAGCCCTCGCGCTCATGCTGTGACCCTGATTGGAGCTCCGGTCGCGCATGCGCAGTGGCTGGACGCCGACAAGGGGTCTTCAGTGCTGTGCCGGCGTCTACACGTCCACGAGCACCCACTACTAATGTTTGTGTTGCTCTTCCACGGACTCCGACGACGTCAAGGTGAAATTAAAAGCGACAAAGATGCCATTTGAAAGCGACAGGAGCTCTCAGTTGGTCCGCACGAAGATCTCGCGATACTTCCGGCTGCATCAATCTCCATCCCTTGAGGAGGAATGTTGTGTTTCTGTCGCTGAGTGGAATATGGATACGCCGTTGGAGCAGTAAACAATCAGATTTTTTTTTTTTTTAATCCTTAATTAATCTTTTTAGCCAGTCTTTACTTTCATTTTGCTGGAAACAACGGGAGTCCTGCGGGTGCGTGGATCTAGAACTAATTTAAGACTGAAAATGCAACACGCGGAAGGATATTTCCCGTCTCGCACTAATCAACAAAAACGAGATTGTTCGGTTTAAAGTGAAGTCCTCTGGAGGCATTTTTCTGCTGCGCACGAGATTTTCAAGATGGAAGATAAAGGGAGATGAACAAAATGCTCTTGTTTACTTGAAAATTGTTCATTTTCGTTGAGACATTACACCTCTACTTTTAAAAAATGACTTAAATCATGCTTGATATGGATAAACGGACCACAGTTGATTAATGTATTACTGAAGAGAAAAGGCTTGTCTTATTTACAATAAAAAGACTTGATATACTGTACTTGTGATTTTACTCGAGGACTAAAATGTGATATTATAGTACTTAGTTGTCTCTAAATACACCGATGTGATATTTTGATTTGAAAAGCACATGATGCTGTCAGACTAGGAAAAAAGGCATACAATAAAAAGAAAACAAGCTTTGTCAGTTCAATATTCTGTCTTGTGATAACAATAAAACATGTCATAAAACAAAAACTACTCTACTGGTTTAATAGCTCCCACGTGGGTAATACAGTATATGCAGGTTTAGAAAGACAAATAGGGTTGTAAGTAATGTATACATTGGTATTGTATTCCTCCAATAAAAAAACACTTAACAAAAACAGCTAAGTATGTGTTACTGTCATTTACAACATTCTGCTCATAAATATGTTGGCTTTTATTTCAGAAACTGTCACAATGAGAGATGTATGTCTTAAAAAGGTTGCTTTTGGGAACACCATGTGAGAAAGAACTACTGAGATCTTTATTTTGCAAAGGTGAAAATTGTCCTGATTAGAAATCCAAACATTGATACAGGAAAAAAACATTTAAAAAATGCACAAATAAATGACTTTCAAACATTTCAGTGAACTATTTTGAAAGATTTCTAAAAAAAAAAAAAAAAAAAAAAAAGAGATGATTAGATGGTTTTCCACAAAAAATGGAACTTGGTACGAAAATAAATAAATCACCCCTTAAAATAAATAAATAATCAAGATTACTATTGCATTTGCGGAATACAAATTAAGCAGGAAATTCCACCTGTTTTTAGCCATCTTTGGGGGCGGCCATTTTGCCCTGCACTGCTACTTGCTGTCAATGGAAAATGGCATCACAGTTCCAAATGGATCAGTTCATGAGTGACCAATCAAGTGATGTTGCTGAGTCCCGTAGGCACTGTGATGTCATTTTTAGTTGACAGCAAGTGGCAAAATGGCCGCCTCCTGAGATGGATGAAAACAGGAGGATTTTGCTGCTCAACTCATATTCCATAAATTCAATATTAATCACAGGTGGCAATGGCATCATCCAAAAGCATGGCGGACCTACATGGTGGCCAGGGGTGGCCATGCCCCCCCCCCCGCCCCCCCAAGCACAACTTACAAGCCCTTGATAGTCTGCCACAATTCAGTCATTCAAATGAACTCCATATTTAAACAGCAAATTTATAGTTGATTTGAATGCATTTTAAAAACTTTTTAAAAATGTTTTGGTCTTTGTGCATTTCAGATCTGATTTGAATCGAACGGTCCATTAATCAACTATGCAAAATGGTGTCGGCCGTCGATAACAATTGCTCACTCTGATTGGCTGTTAGCTAGCAAATGGAAATCAGTGCATGAGATAGAAGTCGGCGGCAAATAAATTGGCATTAGCTTGGACAGGGGTGTATAACCTATGGCCCGTGGGCCAGAACTGGCCCATCAGGTTGTCCAATCTGTGTTTTTTTTTTTTTTTTTTTGGTAAAATTAACTGTTACTTGCTAGTTTTGTCTATTAGGAGGCCGCACAGGTGACCACTTAAATGACATTCTGAAATTTTTGGACTCATTTTCAAATAATTATATTTTGGTAATACTTTTAGAATGTACTTGTAATTATTACATCATACTGGTCCGGCCCATTTTACCGCCTCACCCAAAAAAATTCTGGCTACACCCTTGTCCAAAAATTCAAAATCAAAACAAAACAACAATTGCGAGGATGACCCTTTTGTAGATGCGTTAAAGTAACCTCTTTTCAAACCTTGAAGATGAAAAGCTAACACACAGGACGCGCCCATTCACAAGACGCTTAAACCGTGAGCGGCTCAAGGAGAGTAACTAGCTGAGAAACCCGAAGTGAAATCCGCAAACCTGAAGTGTGGGGATTTACGGCAGCTCTTACGTGCGGCTGATAGATATAATTGTAAGTGAAATAAATGACTCGCTCCCGTGGCTATGATTTAGGACCGGGACGCTCCTCTCCTCCTCCCTGGTGAGAGATAACTCCATGATGGGAGGAAACCTGAGGTAAGCCACGCGTTAGCCACGCCTGCCCTGCAAAAGCCCCGCTAGACGCCACGGCTGAGGATTCCACTCTTTTGGTGATGCACACACAGATTTGCTTCCGTATGAAATTATGAGTGAATAAATTGCATCTTCATTTATCTTTGGGAAAAACCCCTCCTGTGCTCACTGCGATACTCGGCTCTCGGCGCTTTCCATAATGACATTAGTCTTCTGCTACACAGCAAAATTGATTGCCCGGGAAAATGAACTTGGCTTTGCTATAAATTACACCTATGGATCATAAGAAATGTGTTATTTTGTTTAAAATAGTACCTAATATAATTAGAGCTCTAATTCATGGCGAGCTACAAGTGTGCCTATTACAGTAACAGGCTTTGGAATTTAATCTGTCTTCTGGATAAAGAATGATCCCGGGCCGTTTTCATTTGTAATCCCAGACACATTATTTCAATAAAGTAGCCTGCAACTTTATGATACGAGGATGATTGCTGAGCGAATAACCATTTTCTTACGTTTCAATCAAAAAGTTGAACATTTTTTTTGATGGAAACTTCAGGATCAACACTGGATCTGGCTTTATGGCAGATAAAGAAGGGAAAAGACTAACATGAGGGATGAAGCAATAGATATTCTAGAAAAATATAGAAAATTTCAACTTGATTGCTCCCGTACAATCAGAATGACATCAAAATTCAGATCAGCAAATATGCAAAAATCAGTGATTAATTAAATTAGAGTATGAAAACCTAGAATTTTTTTGATTGTGCATTTAGAACAGATATAAAATGTGTGATTAATCGTGAGTTAACTATTGAAGTCATGCGATTAATAACGATTGAAATTTGAATTGCCTGACGGCCCAAACTTTTAATATATATATATTTTTTTAAATCGCATTCACTCTCATTAACAAAATTTAATTTGAACAATTTCTATTAGTTTAACATTTTTTCCACTTTTATTATTATTACTATTTTTAAGAGTATGAAAACTTAGGAAAAAAATATTGTACATTTAGAACAGACATAAAATTTGTGATTAATCGTGAGTTAACTAGTGAAGTTACGCGATTAATTACGATTAAAAAAAATTAATCGCCTGTTGCCCCTAATTGAATATAATTTAAAATATTTTTTAATTGCATTCACTCTCATTAACTGCTATAAACGTCAACATTTTATTTGAACAATTTCTATTAGGTTAAATTTTATAGTATGAAAACCTAGGAAAAAAATATTGTACATTTAGAACAGACATAAAATTTGTGATTAATCGTGAGTTAACTAGTGAAGTTACGCGATTAATTACAATTAAAAAAATAAATAATCACCTGTTGCCCCTAATTTTTTATAATCTTTTCTTTAAAAAAAAATTAATCATTCACTGCCATTGACGGCTATAAACGTCAAAAATGAATTGACTATTTCTATTAGTTTAACATCCCCCCCATGTTGTTAACAAGAGTATGAAAACCTAGAATTGTTTTTATTGTAAATTTAGAATAGATATAAATTTGTGATTAATCATGAGTTAACTCGTGAAGTCATGCGATTAATTACGATTAAAATTTTAATCGCCTGTCGCCCCTAATTTTTAATAATCTTTTTTTTTTCAAATGAATTTATGGCAGTGAATGAGTTATTGTGATGCAAACAACCACCTTTTGAATAAAATGCGACACTTTTTTTACCATCTGTATTTTTCCTCCACTAAACTTTTGCCTTTACGGTGTAAAGCGAGAGCACAGCAGCAGCTTGCAGGGTTAAGTAATTCTGCACCACTGAGGAAGACATTTGATTTCATTTGTCGAGTGTCGTGCAGCGGGCGGAGGTGAGTCCACCTTTGGCTGCGGGAGGAGTGAAGCGCCGCACATATCTAGTGTTTGGAGACACAAAATTGACAATGCATTCATCTTTGAATAATGTAAATGCCCCGAGAATATGGTGGCGGCGGTCCGAGAGCGTCCGCCGAGGGCGCGTGGCTGTCAGGCGCCGTAGCCGCTGCGGCCCACGCCGCCGCAGCATAATGTGGACTCCGGCTCCCCTGGAGCATCGGGGGCTGCCTCGGGCCCCGCATTCCTACCGCGGCAGGCTGCACTCGCTCTCCACTTCATTTACTTTCTGCGAGGAGAGGGTGTCATTGCGGGAAAGGCTGCCAAGTGGGGATCTTATCCACTCGCTCGCTTTGAAAATGGGGCCATTTAAAGTGCAATTTCGACTAGATACGTGGAGGGGCAGCATAACAGGAGAACAAAAACAAGAATGCTAAAACTTGTATTTGGCTATAAGGATGGCCAAGTATCGATAGCAGGTATCGTATCGTGTTGATATCGAGGTATACTCGTGATGGCAGCCAATATTCAGATCAAGAAATAGAAATGAGAAGAATGGTGTGCATCAGTTTTTGACGCATGTCGGCCACCATTTTCTTATCAAACACGTTCAAAACACTTTAACTTACAACAACACAATTTTTAAAATCACAAACAAATATTAACACAAAAAAACTCCCAAAACATAACTACACCCATAATATACAAAATTCGAGAATGTATTTCTTTTCCAACCCAGTAATTGTAACCCAATGTGGTAGATCAAGCTCAAGCCCAACAGCTTATACCAAGGGTGTCAAACATATGGGATGCGGGCCAGAACTGGCCCATCAAGTGGTCAAATCTGGCCCGTTAGGTCCACACAAACTGCATTTTTTAAATAAAAAAATAACTATTGTTGCTGGTTTTGGCCCTCCAAAGGAGTTTCATTTCACTCTGTATTAAGATAATAAATGGGATTTTTTTTCAGAAAATACTTGGGATTATTTGGAAAAAAAAACAACCTGTCATTTGTAATAGTTTATTATTATGCCACAGACATACTGGTCCGGCCCACTCGGATCAAATTTGGTAAAAAAAATTGGCCCCTGAATTAAAATGAGTTTGACACCCCTGGCCTATACCAATAGTTGGATAATGAATGCATTTCTTACCCAATAAATGGTTCAATAATTAAATCTAATTTCAATCAAATGTCAGGTAAAACTCACCTTAACGCTGACCAAGGGTGTCAAACATATGGCATGCGGGCCAGAACTGGCCCATCAAGTGGTCAAATCTGGCCCGTGAGGTCCACACAAACTGCAGTTTTTTTAAACAAAAAATTAACTATTATTGCTGGTTTTGTCCTTTTTTTTTCCTTTTAAATGCACCCCCCCCCAAGGAACCCTGTATTAAGATAATAAATGGGATTTTTTTTCAGAAAATATTTAGGATTATTTGGAAATAAAACAACCTGTCATTATTTATAGTTTATATATGGTCCGGCCCACTTGGATCAAATTTGGTAAAAAAATTAACCCCTGAATTAAAAAGAGTTTGACACCCCTGGCCTATACCAATAGTTGGATAATGAATGCATTTCTTACCCAATAAATGGTTCAATAATTAAATCTAATTTCAATCAAATGTCAGGTAAAACTCACCTTAACGCTGACCCAGTAGTGTAACCCAACAGTTGAATTACAAAATTGACCCAACAGTTTTGAAGTTATACATATGGGAACTACTGTACATATTGTAGCATTTGCGTGTCTTTAAGAGGCGGGGCCTGGCGGGTTGGTGCGTGACGTCGTCAGCGGGTCTGCGTGTGGGTGTGCTCAGCAACTAAAACGGCAAGTGTGGCTCTAAATAAATGAAGAAATAAATAAATGGATCTCCTTAAATAGCAGCATAGCGGGCAACACTATGCATTTGCTCATCTCAGTTGATGGATGTGTAAGACGCTACAAATGGACATGTGGTACCATTTATATTCTGGGATGGACTGTTGCGATCATTCGCCGTAGTCAAACTGCAAAAAAATGAAAATACATCCGCCAAACTACATCATTAGCTGCATCGGCACGGCAGCTGAATGAAGCTTTGGCATAATCTTGCTTGCTAGGTTGTCTGCAGTAATCAATACAGAACCTGACATTACAAATGACAATACACCGAATCTAAATTTCAGTGTGTGAAAAGTAATAATAATAAACACAATAAGTACATCATTTCCATGTATTTATTGAACGCGGTGAGTTATTGCAGCGCCTAGAGACGCAAAGATGTATGTTTTTAAAATGGATGCTTCCTGGCAGGCTGACGGTGCTGCTCAGTGAAGCAAAGTGCTAGTAAATTATTTGTCTTCTGCAGTTCTGCCCTAATTCCTCTGGGAAGCACTGCGATTGTGTTTGCCAAAGAGAATAATGATAAATGGGCTAACAATCAAACTTGAACATTTTTGGTATGCACTCAAGCCACCAGGCGCAATCTGAATACATTTTTGGTCCCCTGAAAGAACTGCACCGGTTGTTATCCTTACAATCCTCATGGGTCATTTACACATTTTTATGAAAAAAAAAAAATACTGAAAACTGTGTCACTTTGGCCCTTTCTCTAGATGAACGTTTTATAGCTTTAGCAAAAATGTACATTTATTAAATAGAGAAGTTGCATGACTGACAGTTTTGTAGTCTAATGTGACGAATGTCGAGCCAAAGTTGATTGTTGATAACGTCAATGATATTTTTTCAGTATAGTACAACACTTTTGGTCTCTTATGGTAGAGCAGGGGTCTGCAACCTGCAGCTCTGGAGCCAAATGTGGCTTTTTAAGTCACTCTCCTGTGGCTCCCCCCCAAAAAATGGAAATTAATATTTTTGTTTACATTTATTTTTATTTATTTTTTTATAAAAAATGTTCAAAAATTGACTTTAAAATATCCCAAAACAAAAGAGTAAATCCCCCAAATTACCAGAAAATGTCCACAACATTGCCCAAAAAATTAGAGCAAAAATCCTCAGAAAAAAAAAGTCAAAAAATAGCCACAAAATGTCCTCAAAGGAAGAAGATTTTTTCTACATATATATTACTGCTCAGATAAAATATTTAAAAATATTCAAAAATTGGCCATCAAATGTTCACAAACCACAGAAGACATCCCAAAAATCACCAAAAAATGTCCACAAAATTGCCCCAAAACAAAATTGATAACAAAAAAAACAGAAAAAAATGGAAGAAGAGAGGCAGAAAATGACCATAAATTGCAAAAAAAAAAAAGAAAAAAAAAAGAAAAGAAAACGGCAGAAATTGGTCTAAAAATTCTAAATATGCATAAAAAATTACAAAAAACATTTCTGTTGTGCAGCTCTTAGGCCTTTAGTACATTAGACTAACACTAACACACAGTTTCCTTCATCACAATCTTCAGACGATTTGCAGCTCCACACACATTTTTCCTTATTTATTTGGCTCTTTTAACAGCAAAGGTTGCTGACCCCTGCAGTAAAGGTCAACGCTGTCGGGCATATTGTGGCTCAACATGGTATATTCAATGAGCAAAGCTATGCAAGAGATTGACAACCACGTTGGCTTTAATAAATCTGTTATGTGAGTTTGACTTTTCAAGTCTTATATTCTAATACATAAATGTACAATCATCCTTTTCCCGACTGCCGCTGGCTCGTCCACAAGCACTCGTCCCCATCTGGTCCCTCTCGAGAGCGTGACACAATGCATTTCTCTGGCCAAATCTTCTCTTTGCTCGGAGCAGAGGTTTTCCTCTGCCATATTTAAAGGTTACGGGCGGAGTAAATGCCACCGCCGTTTGCTCACAGTTAATCAGGTCTGGTTTTGCAGATAAAGCAGAGGCAAAAACTTTGGTGTAATGCTCCAAACGCGCCGTCGTAGCTTCCAGGCATTTTGTTGCGGCGGCTGCATTTCCGCAGGATGCGAGGTAAAGAGCGCGGCTGTCAGCGGGGTGTGATTTGTGGCACGGCCGCCCTCGCCAACTGTGAGGCACCGAGGTGTGACCGCGGAGGTGGCGAACACCTCCAGCTGCCTCGGGGCCAGCCAGTCAATTATACAATACTATGCGCATGCCGAGCGATGACGTGCGCTCAGTAGAGCAAGGGCAAAGAGGGAATGCATTTCTGAGCGCTTTGTAGCCACAGCGGCTCGTTCATTACAGTCATTTTGTCCTCATACTATTGTGTCTGGCAAAATTAGTTAGCATCAGTGCTAATGCACTCGCACAGCTGGCAGATTATCTAAACCACCCAAACAATAACACCAGGAAGTGGCAGTTTAATCCTGGATAAAATATTTAAACAATATTTAAAAAGGAAGAAGATTTTTTTCTACATATATATTATTGCTTAGATAAAATATTTAAAAATATTCAAAAATTGGCCATAAAATGTTCATAAACCACAGAAGAAAAAAAAATCACCAGAAAATGTCCACGAAATTGCCCCAAAACAACATTGATAGCAAAAAAAAACAACAGAAAAAAATGTTTTTTTAAGTAAGAAAATATCAGTTTTGTCATTGTAAATGTTAGGGCTAAAACCCAGAAGAGTTGTAACTTACAGCTAGCTACTCGGAAAATGTGAGTTAAGCGACAACATATTCGACATTAAACAACTACTGGCTTAAAGAAACTGTTCAAAAAAACAAACAAACAAACAAACAAAAAAAAAATTATTATTTTTTTAATTTATTTGTTTTTTTTTAAAAAAAAAGGAGAGCAATGATGATGTCAAATCGAATGAACAATACTGAGCTCTCCTGAGAAAAAAAAAACAAAACAAAACAAAAAAAAAAAAACTGTTCAGAATAAAAGAAGTCAACCTCAAACCAGCTATATTTCGGTCACTTGAGGATCTCAACTGTTTATGAGGACCATGTGTGGAAATCTCCAAGAGGGTCCTTGTTCAAAGCAAGCCGCCACTCCTTTGTGAAACACGTTATCGTGTGCATGCAGATGTGCTTTTTGTTAGAGCCTTGCACCTCATCCATTACCCCGGGCCTGCCAGCGAGATAGCGCAGAATGAATCTATTCAAAAAGGACCATGACAGAGCAGGCCGCTCATCTGAACTTTCCATGAACTAGGCTCAGCAGCGGGATCCATGCATCACACACAAAAAAAAAAAAAGAAGAAGTAATTTCTTGTTGCTGCTCTGGCCCGCGTTCCATATAGATCGCTACTATCAACATGGTCTGGCATCCCCATGTATCAATCTGTCATTGTGATATTTGCTTTGAGCACTGACGATCCTTCCTGTGAGAAGCGGGAACTGGCGAGTTTGTGATCATCTTATCTCGCTGAATCAATGTGTCACTGTGTGGCCTGTGCTCAGTTATAAGTTATACATATAGACTCACGCGCCAAATAAATTGCATTTAAAACACCTCAGTACACCTAATGCACAGTTTAAATACATTATTCGTCAAAGTTACAGTATGTAAATCATAACTTTGCACTTTTGTTTTTGTGGTAAGGTAAGATTTCTAGCTAGCTAGCCATATAGCTAGATAGACAGCCAGCCAGATAGCTAGCTAGCTAGATAGATAGACAGCCAGCCAGATAGCTAGCTAGTGAAAGAGGAATAAAATTATTTGTCCTCTTTGCGTGTTCCAAAACTTGAAGACAGATTTAATGTAAGAAAAAACACCTTTGCAAAAATGATTTTAATCTATCAGAGATCTCTGGACATCGTAACAGACTCCAATTCATCACTTAACAGGTGGAATTCAGAGCGCCGAATGTGCCTCTTCCGCGTGTAAAATGGCTTCTTATAGTTAAAACCGACCGCCTCTCTTTCATTTGTAGACAAAACATACTCTCTGGGTACTTTTCCATGAGCGATGGCGAAAACAGAGTCAGGGGTGCGTGTTCGAAACAGATTGTGTTCTCAAGGACCAAATGTGTTTTCCCACAGAGAAGGAACTTCTAGACCAAATAATATGTCCCAGCTTAAGGTCAAATTATACTGAGTTCAACACTACTTGCTTTACACGTCTATAAAACCTTTCAACATGGTTAATATAAAGAATTAAGATGTTAATAATGTATAACAATGGTTAATATATGAAAATAAAGAATTGAAATGTTAATAATATCTAACACTAGATAGATAGATAGATAGATAGATAGATAGATAGATAGATAGACAGCCAGATAGCTAGCAAGCCAGCCAGCCAGATAGCTAGCAAGCCAGCCAGCCAAATAGCTACCCAGTTAGCCAGCCAGCCAGCCAAATAGCTACCCAGTTAGCCAGCCAGCCAGCCAGATAGCTAGCCAGTTAGCTAGCAAGCCAGCCAGCTAGCAAGCCAGCCAGCTATAGATAGATAGATACTGTAGATAGATAGATAGATAGATAGATAGATTCGTAATAAATAAGACACATAAGTCTTATATAGCCATACAAATACCAATCCATTCTGTTTACTACAGATGTCATGTAGCTTTTCTCAAACAATATGATGACACGTGCGATTAAATGACAAAATGCATTTATGGGTCAGCTGGTCCTGTTCAGATGACCTACACATGAACTGCGCATAAAACATAAGGAAAAGGGGGAAAAAAAGAAAAGGGGATTCTGAGGAAAGCAACGCTGACAATGCATGACAACCTCCGTTACTGCATGTGCGCCAGGCTACAACTGCGACTAAAGCAACACCACATCAAACGGGTTCTTCACTCATGAACACAACAAACATCTATTTGTTTACTCGGATGACAAAGGCTGCATTCAAGACAATTTTGGTGAAACGCTACAAAAGCCTGTTGAAGCTACAAATACAGATGTTACCAAAGTGAGATCCACGTCTTGGCAGGGCTTAAAATGATCAGCATTACAAGTGTGGCCAACACGGATCAAAGTGTGCATTTGGTAATGAAAGTAGTCCGCTATGAACACCGCCATATTCAAACCAGCACTCAAAACACTCCATACAAACATTTCAAAAAAGCAGTCACGGTTTTCTAGTAACTTTTCAACAATCTCAACGAAAAGCATGATAAAACTTAAATAAACACATTTTCCAACAACCAACCAGCAAACAAACAAACAAAAATGAGCAAACTCACCAAAGAAGACACTTTTATGGCGGGAGAGGAGATAGAAGTCCGAGGACACGTGTCTTGACCAAGGCCCAGAAGGTAAAATCCATACAACAACAACAACAACAAAAAAAAAAAAATATATATATATATATATATATATAAAAAAGAAGTCCAGAAAAGGTTGTTAAGAACACTCACATAATGCAAACAAAGTCACAGTACTGTATTCGAAAAAGGAAGCTGGCAGGTGATTTCGGCTTCCTTTACTTCCGGTTCACAGGTGTGACGTCATTGGTTGACCAATCAGAGCTCTGTGAGGTCAAAAGGTCATAGAGGCAGCTTGTGCGTGCAGCTTTTAAAGTTATTTAAATGACACATTCCGGACCTTGGCCCACGCAAGTGAGCGTTTCTCTTTGGATTTTGACAGACGTCTGAAATGTGTCTTCACGGGTGAGTTTGCTCTGTTTGTTGACTTGTTGTTTGGGGAAAAATGGCTGATTAAGCTCGTTATTGACGGACCATGTGTTAATATTGTAATAGTTAAAAAAATATATATATATTGTAATTGTGAAAGGTTCGGTATTTGAGTCGGAAATACAGTAACCCCCACCCACCCCCTGTTTATCATGAGGATGTTTCAGATCCAACTGCAGTACGGGAAAATCCAAAATATCAACAATAGATAATATACATAATAAAAAACACCCACATGCAACATTTTAATTTTATAGAACACACTTAAACTTATGAAAACACACATTTTAAACACATTGTGTTTCAACAAACACGCACACAAAAACGCATGCAAGCTCAAAATGTATAGAAAATACTACACTGAATATATTGTGCCTTTAAGAGGCGGGCCCTGGTGGCGTGGCATGTAACGTCAGTGAGTCTGTGTGTGAGTGTCTGGGCGTGAGCTGTGGCTGACAGCAGCGAATATCTTCACGTTTGACTGCCGTCCCCGTGTTCAAGCAGCAAAAAAAAGTGCATCGGCGACTCTGGCTCTCCTTTCCCACATGGGAGGGCATTACAGGAAATTTACTGTATTAAAAAAAAAAAAAAAGATGTGAGCGATATAGCAGGACAAACAATGAATTTTTCTTGCTTTGCTCCTGGCTAAACAGTATTGTTTGGAGTGGATTTAATTTTGGTTATTGCTGCCCAGGTCAAGACAGCCACTGTGTCTTTCTCTGCAAGACACATTTAAGAGGATCCGAGATGGCAAGGAAATATGATCACATAACGTAGAACTTTCTTCTTCTTGCTAGTTTTAAGACACCAGAGGGTCAACTTGTGCGCGCAGCTGAAGGGCAGAGATTTGCTGCAAGGAGTTGACATGATGAATTGGAAGGTGCTGTCGGTGGCGGTGTCCTTTTGAAGTGCATCACTTGTGTCCGAGTGCTTTGTTATGCACAATAGCCGCAGGCACAATCCCGATTCCTTCGTTTCATTTAGTCCCGGGGAAAAAAGGAGTGGAATGTTGAAACGCGGCTGTCCAGAAGCTCTACATGTTTTGAAAGCACGCATGCGTTCCCGTTTCTCTTTAATTTAGAGCACAGGAGGGGGGGGGGGGATTATAATTAATCTGTTAATGACAGTCGGGGCTGTCATAAGCTCGGGGAGTGTATAATAAATTGCCGTAATAAAAATTAAGATTGCATGCATCATTGAGGCCTTCGGAGGGTTTGTTTAATGTAGTTGGGAGAGAAAAAAAATGGTCGCAGCCGACGTGACGTCCAGCGCTTCGGCAGGAGAATGCTAATTTCTGAATGACACTTAACCTGCTGCAGCTCAAACACAGCTGAGGGAGGTTCAGGGGGGGTAACCTAATGAGTTTTTCAGCATCCCATTTTGAAACTCACTCAACTGGATGGACTGCTTTTGTAGCCGGAAGGTAAAAACGATAATAAGAAATAAAACTTAGCTTGTGGGATATTACTTGGGTCTTTAAAATAATCCAACCTGTTCACAGTATTTTCCATGAATTGGACTGGAGCTATTTTGCATCACACTGACATCATACTCACGTAAGAGCTGTTTTTAAAATCGTGCTCATTTTATGTACAATTCTACGAAAGCGTATTGCATTCACCTGAAAAAAAAAAAAAAGTCCTGTTTTTCTGACAAATTTTTTGGGGGGAGTGTTGTTTTTTTGAATATTTTTTTCCCCTGTTTTTAAAAAATTCCTCAGTTTTTCTGAATAATTTTTTTTCTGTTTTTTAAAATATTTTTTTTCCTCTGTTTTTCTGAATATTTTTTTTTCATTTTTTTAAAATATTTTTTTCCCTCTTTTTCTGAATATTTTTTTTATGTTTTTTTAAATATTTTTTTTCCCTCTGTTTTTTTAAATATTTTTTTTCCCTCTGTTTTTTTAAATATTTTTTCCCTCTGTTTTTCATAATAATTTTTTTCCTTGTTTTTTTAAATAATTTTTTTACAAATTTTTCCCCCGTTTTTCTGAATATTTTTTTCTCCTGTTTTTCTGAATATTTTTTTTTCCAATTTTTTTTTCAGTAAAACTGAAAAAAATATTCTGAAAAACAGAAAGAAAAAAATTACTCAAAAAAACAAAGCAACCCAAAAAAATTAGTCAGAAAAACAAGAAAAAAAATACTCAAAAAAACAAAGCAACCCAAAAAAATTAGTCAGAAAAACAAGAAAGAAAAAAAATTACTCAAAAAAACAAAGCAACCCAAAAAAATTAGTCAGAAAACAGGAGGTTTTTTCCCCCCCTCCCAAGTGAATGCAATACGCTTCCGTACAATTCAGAGCCATACTTAACATATTTTTATATATTTTTTTAAGACCGATCTTGAGACCAGATTTTGAAGGTCTTGGTCTGGGCTCAATTCCCAAAAGTCCTGTACCAGTTTTGGACTGGCTGGACTTGGGATTTTGAAGATTCTGTGGTTTTCAACTCACTAAAATGGCGTCGAACTTTAGCCGGCATCTGGAAGGAAAACATAATCACAGCTAAGCTAACATCAGGGCTGGACTGGCCATCTGCCAAACGGGGCAGATGCCCGGTGGGCCGGCTTCTTTTGGGGGCGATGCAGTGCTTTTTAATGATTATTTTCTCATTTTGCCCCAAGAGACTGGCCCAGAATTTAGAGGGACCGGTCCATTAATTAATTTTGAATATAGATAGCAAAATGAAACATCATTAATAAACATCAGTGGCAGAACTACATCTTAGTCAGGCTGGGCCGACGTGCCTAAGTCAAAATGCAAGGGCCGATTTTTTTTTTTGTATTCGTCCAGCCCTGGCTAACGTGAACTGTGAGTAACATCAACAAATGAATCTTACTTCCTAACTTATTGTCTTTATTGAACAGACGCAAATTGTAGGGTGTATCTTATGCTGAATCAGCTAAATTGAAAATTTTTTCAATCCCAAAAAATTTTTTTCAGTCAAAACTAGAACTCTACAGCTAACCAGGGCTGGGAATCTTTGACTGTCTGACGATTCGATTCCGATTTGATCCATGATCCACTCCAGTCTGACTCGCTAATGCTAATCAGCGCGCTACTCGCGGCACTTTTATCACTCAAAAGAACGGCTATCCATACAAAGCGCTTTAGGAATATATACAGCTAAACATGTTAACATGTTAACTTGCTTGTCCAACGCTGCAAAAAACAACAACTTTTATTGGAATAACTTGATCGTGACTTTTTCCTTCTGCTCTAATGTGGCTACAACTTAACAGCGTAACAGAGCACACACTGCCTCAAGTGGCCAAATCGTGTACAACATGAACAGCGCTCCCAATAAAGGCACACACAAACAAGGGCAAGACAGTATAAAATCGATTTTGGGACATTTAAAATCGATTCTGAGTCGTACTAAATGAGAATCGCGATTCTTATGAGTATCCATTTTTTGGCGCACCCCTACAGCTAACCCTTCACAATATTCTCTTGGAAAACCAGAATATTTATATTGCATCTCACTGGACAAAGCCCGCATACCTAATCTCGTGTCTGTCAAGTGTACATACTTTAACTCTGACCGACGTTCTGAGAAATAATCGAGGGGTCAAAGGCAGCATTGTTCGCTTGTTCTTCTTCCTCTTAACTGAAACATGAAAGCTGCTACGTGGTAAAGGTCTGAAGGGGGGGCATGGCGTCATGTCACTCGCCGAGCACTTCCTCTTCTTTGATGGGAAATAATGCTTCCACTGTGGTAGACTGGGCCTTCCTGGTGGAACAAAAGTCTTGTGGAACTATGTAAAGCCATATGAGCATTCGGTTGGGTGATTCATTAATTTAATTATTATTTATTTAATTTATTTATTAAATACAATTAAATAAAAAATAAAAAAATAAAAAATATATAAAAAAAAAAAAATAAAAAAAGATAATAATAAAAAAAAAAAAAAAATAAATAAAAAATAAATAAATAAAAATAAAAACAATAAAATAAAAATAAAAACAATAAAAATAAAAATAAAAATAAAAATAAAAATAAAAATAAAAATAAAAATAAAAATAAAAATAAAAATAAAAATAAAAATAAAAATAAAAATAAAAATAAAAATAATAAATAAATCCCCCCCAATTAAGGAGGAACTTCATAGCCTGCTAGCAATAGCGCTCTAACCTCAAGTGTAACATCACAGAGTTTTCAACTTTTCAGTATAGTAATCATAGCATAATGTTTATTAAAATTAGGTATGGGTAACTGGAAATTCTAAATGCAGGATTCTGTTCACATTCTCTTTTTGTATGTAAACAGCATCTTTATGTGTGCTATGTTCAGTGACGGTTTTGTTGTTGCATATTAAAAGCACGAAAGGAATTTTAAATTGTTTTAAAAATGTTTTGGGGAAAATGGACCACTTTCGCCAAGTTCTGATGTAGTCATGTGCCAAGATTACATTCTGGCGGTATGATAACCGCAAGAAAAAAATATCACGGTATTATGGTCTTAAAATTCCAGCTCTAAAATGACTTCTTCTAATAAAAGCAGCATTTTTTTCTATTTTGTTTTTAACAAAAAATCTAGAATATTCAGTACAGAATAAATGTTAACGCTCTTTTTCCGTTTTAGTTCTTAGTAAGTTACAGTGTCCCATCTCTGGTCTGCTATTTTTAGAACAGACCCGTGGGCTACTCATGTTGTCCTTGGGGTCAACTAGTACCTGCTGGCACTTTATTTATTTATTTTTTAAACAATAATGCACATTAAAGGATCTTTAGTTTGACACGCTCTAAAAACTATGGGTCAAAAATGGACCCATCCTCTACTTGGGTCGATTTGACCCAACTTTGAGTCAAGAAATTGGTCTTTCAGTGTAAAACAACTCTTTACTTGGGTCAACAAATTGGGTCATTTTATATAAACAACAGAAAGTTGGTTAAAAATGCCCCATAAAGCGGATTGGTCCATTTCTGACCCAGTAGTTTTTAGAGTGCACTTTTTTTTTACTCACGACTGCCACCTCTGGCCCAAAGCGTAACCGCAACATATGTGCCAGGCTCATTCATGGTGCGCGTGCGAGAACGTGCACGATCTTAAAGCGACAGCCACATTTGACAAAGGAAGACACGACTTGTCAAATGAGGTAAGAAAAACTCCGCCCACAGCGTGAGGGTCCGCACCTTTAAACAACACAGGTTGAAATGAAATGAAAACACTGCGTCGCCTCTGCTGGCCCTCGCAGGAACTTCATATTTGCTGATGTTGTTTGGAGTTGAGCCTGAAGGCAGGCTGCTAAATCGCACTTGTATCCTGACACCAGTTGACACAAAATAGTTGGCCGGGGTCACCCTACAAAAACATCTCTCTCTCTCTCTCTCTCTCTGGGTGAACAATGGCCGAGAGACAGACAGATATTTTGTTGACAGACATCCCACAGCGCTCTAAATGAGTCCAAGCTCAGCCAGGAAGATTTAGTCGTGAACTTTCAAGTGACAACATCCTTCCTGTCCCGCTGTTCAACTTGGTACGAATCTCTTCGTGTCAGACGGATTGCACTTAGAAATAAATCAAGAACACGCTTTGAACGAGGATTTGTTTTGAATTACACTCAACGTTTGGCTAACGTAAAAAAAAAAAAAAAAGATAAAATATGCGTATGGAAAACTACAGTGATCTTCTTTGCGTCTTCTATTGTGAATCGTCCAGCAATGAGAGACAGCAACGGGCCTCTTGATATTTCAAATGAAGTGAAACCTAATACGAATGTTGGACGTCCATCTTGGCAGTGATTAATGGGGGCGGGAAAACAAGGTGTCAGTGTTACTTACAGGTCAACCGCTTTTGTGTGATGGCCCAACAATGCTTTTCTACTTCTTCGCAATGTAAAACGGTGACAAGCTACAGTATCATAATTTTTTTGTAAAAAGTGCATATATATATATATATATATATAAAGTGCATATATATATATATATATATATATATATATATATATATATATATATATATATATATATATATATATATAACAAAGTTTGCAATTCTCCTATCCACTCCGACTGATATTCTCTAAGATCCGAGCCGCCGTTCTGTGTTTTATTTAATTTAAAGTTGTAAAAAATGTATTGATTAATCGACATGTAATTGATTATCAAATTAATTGACAACTATTTTTATAATCGAAATTTAAAATTGTCGATCTGGTTTCAGCATCTCAACAGTAATTAATCACTGTAGTCTTTCACGGAAGAAGACTGATTATCTTCTGTGTTCAATCAAAATAAGACGTAAGCAGTGACCGAACCGATAACATAATCAGTTTTGAAAAGGTTGACGAATACCTCAACCCCCCCACCCCCCTTTTTTTTTTTTCCAAATCACTATATGAATAAGAAATATGAAATAAACAACGGTCACTGGTTAATAAATAGCAATCAGGGGAAAAATGCTTTTATAAAACACTTAAATTGCAAAATGTATCAGATTATTCGATTAATCGACTGAACAATCGATTCTAAAAATAATTGATAGTAACAGCAATAATTTATTAATTTTTTTGCAAAAATTCAAGATATGAGTGCGATATGGTTGCAGTGAATTAATCTCAACAACAAACAACAGTTTGCCTCATAGTTGCCAATTTCCACTACTAAGTTAATGTCAAAGTAAACATAAAGAGAATTATTTTAATCAACTTTATCTAAAATAGCTTTGCTTTAGCGAAATCCATTTAGCTCAGCGCTAGCAAACAATGGAAAACGCCATAGATGTAGCCCATCTTTGAGAAACTGATATTTGAACTCAACGTAGCAACACAGTCAGATGACATAACAACAGTCACAGGCATATATTCTTAATCCTCTGCGTAAAACAACTCTTATTGCAGCTTGTCGGTTGAAACTTTTGTGTTTCTACGTCCATAAGTCTGATGCATAGAAAGTGATGACAACACCACTGTAGTCATAATAACAATTGCGCTGTGGGTTGGAGTTCAGTCGAGAAAGTTTCCACAAAAGACACATGAGCCAAATGAGCAATGCACATTCTACAGCTTTTTGCACCGCCCCAATGGACCGTTCCCTTTTTCATACATTTCGGGGAAAATATAATCATTCTTTTTAATTACTGCTCCTAGGCACTCTATTAAAATCGTAATCCACCTCATCCACCTCGATTGATCTGTTCACAGTGGGTGGCTGTGGCGAAACGCACTGTATAATATTCGCGCCGCTCCGCCCCGCTTGTGCTGCGTGTCACAAGGCATCTCGCGGCGAATCCCTCAGCCACCTTCGGAGCGCAGCCTGTGGAACTGATGAGGTGAAGAGCATCGCTCTTGCAGCTCCGCGCTAGTAATCACGGGACTGAAGAAACACATACATCATCTGCGGCGCGGGTCGGGCTGGCACGGCGAGAGAAAAGGGGCCTTCGCGTCACGTAAGATGTCGGACAAATGACGGCCACGCGCGTGTTTTGTCTCCTCGGCGACGGCCGTGCGTCTTTTCGTGGAGGAGGGGGGTTAAGAGAGAGAGGGGGAAAAAAAGCTGAGCCTGGCACTTCTCCCCCTCCCCCCCCCCCAGCCCACTCGCTCTTCTTCTCTCCATCCATCCGTCTTATTGTTGCACATCCCTGGCTTCGCCCTCCTTCTCCCCTGCAGGAGCTTCGATATTGGCAACACGGTTAGCGCCCCTCCGCGGAAATAACAGTGGAAAAGATGACATAAATTATTTGCCAATTGTTTGACACATGCAGGGCATTGTCCTTGCTAGCATCATCAACACTCTGTCACCTGAAGCTACGAGCGCTGCCACTGTAGCTTTGTGGCTTGATGTTGAGCTTACACACTAAAAAAGCAATAAATACGGGCTGGGCTGGCACCTCCACCAGAACATCTTGACGGATACATTTAAAGGTTTAATTGCCTCAACAATACGTATCTTGTACACAATCGCACCTGTGTTTATAGATTTTTAATACATCAGAAAGCATGAGAAATAATAGGTAAGCAAATGAGCTGTTTAAAATTAATCGATTAATCGGCAAGTAATCGATTATCAAATTAATCTACAACTATTTTAATAATCAAGTAATCGGTTGGTGCCATTAAACTTTTTTTTTTAAATGGTCCAAATATTCTGGTTTCAGCATACCAACAAAAAATGTTCACTGATTTCTGTAGTCCTTCATGAAATAATCTATGTTTAATCAAAACATCATAACATCAACCCCCCCCCCCTTTTTTTTAAATTACTATACGAATATGAAGTACAAAATAAACATCAATCACTGGTTAATAAACAGTAGGCCTATAATCAGGAAAAAATGCTTTTGTAATACACTTTATTGCAAAATTAAAATGAATCAGATTGGTCGATTAATCGACTGAATAATCGATTGATTCTAAAAATATTCGATAGTGACAGCACTAAAGTCAATACTTTCAAGTGCACTTTGGTTTGGTGAAAATAAATGGAATTTCGCAGCATATTTTGAATTTTTTGCCAAATTAAAATAGGCAATGTTTGAATGTCATTATATTTCTTATCTTGTAATGTATTAAAAAAAAATCTAAATAAAATCTGCTTTTTTTTCCCCCTTCTTTTTGTGTGTGCTGTTTTTAGTGTTTTGATTTTAAGAGGCTCTGCCTCTCCTGCCTACCCTGACCGCATATCCCTCGGGGGAGAACCCGCCACCTCCCTCAAAACGGCCCAAAATAATATTTAAAATTATTAGGGAACATTTGATTTTTTTTTTTGGACTGTATTGGATACAAAACCTCACATTAATAACAATGGCAGCACATAATGTCCCTGAAGTGACAGAGATTGTGTTTGCTGTAATGCTTTATTTTGTCATTGATTGATTGGCAAATTATGACATCACTACCAAATTGATTTAGCAAGAAATGCAAAAATCTCTGCCAATCAGACCCATCTTATCAACTCTGTGTGAAGTCTACTGAATCTATTGAGTCTATTGAATTCTATTGAATTCCATTACTTAGATTACTTCTTATTTCAGAATTCTTTGTCATTTTTTTGTTGGGCCGCTAGAACGGATTAATGACATTTCTATTCATTTCAATGAAGAAATGTGTTTTGAGTTACGACTGTGGTCAAAGAATGAATTAAACTCGGTCGTCAAGGCACCGCTGTATTATCTCTCTTAATATCAGAAAACATCTAACTAAAGCTGTCACACTTTGTCTACTTTTGTCAAGTAAAGAGCACAGCACAAGTTGAAAACATCAACTTCTTCTTTTTTTTATTTCCCCAGGTGACTAAATTATAGCCTGCACTCAGTGCTGGTCTACTCAGAGGGTTTGCCCTGCACGTGAGTTAGTAAGAGAGACGGAAGGGGAAAAAAAAAACAATGTTAGCTAAGCTTATGACTATTTGGCTTATTTCTCGAAGCGCTTCAAACCAATTTTTAGCCTCCTCGTTTGTTGTCCGTTATTAAAATTGCGGCCGCTGATGCGTTGCAGCTCATATGTTGCCGTCTTTAGGAAACAAAATGATCTGACACGTAGCACGCAGAGTACAATTATAGTGCATGGATATGAGACGTAGTGCTGGATCAATACTTGATTCGGTTGGATGAAGAACGATGCGCAGGCCGAGGAAGGAAGAAAATACAGCAACGGGGGGAAAAAAAAAAAAAAAAAAAAAGCACTCATGAAAGCTGTTCATTATCAGTGGGGGAGGTGTTTTGTCTCCGTGTAATGAGGTGTTGTCGTGCTGGGGTACAGTGTCGAGCAAGCAGAGGCGGCCCTATGCAGCCTGTACCATTCCATAATGTCCTTGCCCTTGATCACTTCCCCGCTGCCTTCAATTGCACTGAAACGCATTATGAATTAATCACCTCGCCTGGCAATTTGCATAAAACGCACACGCGGTGCGCAGCACACGCTCACCAGATTCACCTCTGCCTGGAAATGTTTGAGGAGAAGCTGCATTAAAAAGGCACAAGGAGAGGAAGCGGATTTGGGATATTTGCGATATGTGTTTCATCGCACGGCATCTTTTCATTGGGTAAATCTCTCACCAAGAGGCTTGTCGTATTTGGATGTTCGATACCACTTTTCTTGAGACCGATACCGATACGATACTTAAATCTTCAGTACTCACCGATACCATTAGTATTTATGATACATCAACCCCCCCCCAATAAATGACAGATAATAAAAAAAAAGACCTCTACTTCTCTATCCCAACTACAGCAAAATTTCCTTAAAATTAACCCCTAGGCGTTATTGTGACCATTTTTTGTCTTTTTGTTGGTTCTGACCAAGCCATTTTAAAATAAAATACTGCCCACGGGTTTTAAATGCAATTAACCCCTGGGCGTTATTTTATTTTGAAATGGCATTCACATTTTAATGGAAAAAATATCTGCCTCAAATAAAAACCAAATATCAAAATATAGAATTTTTTAACCAAATTCTGGTTACTTAATTCTGTCTGTTAGCGAGAGCCACTACATCGTGATAACTTACATTGATGTTTCTGCATTTGGCAATTTATTATTATATTATATTATTAGTATGGGATTTTTTTTTTAATGGGCTTTAGGTGAACTGATGAATACACACACGCTCGCACGCACGCACGCACACACACACGCACATACACATACTCACCCACATACAAAAAAAAAGTATATATATATATGTATATATATATATATATATATATATATATATATATATATATATATATATATATATATATATATATATATATATATATATATATATATATATGTATATATATATATGTATATATGTGTGTATATATATATATATATGTATATATATTAAAAATATTTTAAAAAAAAATTACATTTTTTTTGTTGATTTTATTTTATTTTTTTAAAAAGGAGAGCAATGATGATGTCAAATCGAATGAACAATACTGAGCTCTCCTTAGGAAAAAAAAAAATGGCTTGGTCGGAACCAAAAAATGGTCAAATAACACCCAGGGGTTAATGACAATAATATTTTTTTCAATTTACTCATTAAAAGTCATTTTGCATAGAGCACACAATAAAGTGAATTAAAAAAAAAAAAGATAAATAAGATGGGGAAAAAAAAGGCCCAATCAAAATATGTGGTTGTACAACTTCTTTTTTAGGAATACATTGAAGTGCAAAGAAATCAAATAATTTAGTCATATCTATCATGTTAAGAATCACTCAAGATGTTTAGTGTGTGATGTTTAATTATATCTTGTTTTGAAATCCATGGTTTTAATTTGGAAGGCTGCTCTGTATTTTCGTTTCCTGTTTCACGTTCATTACCAATATATTGTAGTATGTATAAGAGCTATAATAAGCATCTGAGGGGCCGTAAACGGCACCGTTCTATTTTTAGCACCACAGCTCGACAACGTTAACAAGCAATTAAGGGCACTGCAAACGTAAACGAGGCAATTAAACACCCAAAGTTACGTGACCTGCACACCTGAGCTGCCGGAAGTAATGAAATTAACAAGTGTTACCTCATAAGGAGACACACAGGAAACGAACAAGACGGAACAAAACTTTTGTTCCTGACTGCAAAATGGCCACAAAAGCGGGAGCCGATACGAGTATCGATATCCGTTTCGAGTATTGATACCTTGAAATGTGGCCTGGTATCCGCCCGATACCAATACCTGGTATCGGTACTCGCTCATCCCTCATATTTAGCTTCATATATGCTCAGGGAATTTTTGTAGCTGCAGGAGTTGAAGGTTGATTACGGAGTTTTATATTTAGACAAATGACAACTTTGACAGAAAGACAATTCATCTGATTTGGTGTAATTTCCCTTGAAATTGGCAAAGAAGCAAACAAAAAGAAGAAAAACATAAATCATCGAATTATGTTGTCAGAGAAACATCTGATGTTTCAACGACTACACACATTTATTTACCTGTGGGAAGTAATTTTTTTATTTACAATTTCGGGGGATTTTTTTTTTTAAATTGTGCATTGAACGAATGAACTTTTTGGCCATAAATAAATAAAAATGTTTGGAATTACAACATCAGAAATATATTTGGGGTAAAACTCTACCCCCATTTAAAGCAATTTGTAGCTATGTAGCAATTTGCCCAAAAATATAATAATTAAATTTTTTTTAATAAATAATAAAAAAAATAATAGCCTTTTTGTTTGACCATTTATGACTCTAACATCTTTTAATGAGCAAAGAACACCTTAGCTGTTTACAATGGGTTGCAAACGACTGGCCAATAGTTGTCGGACTGGTTTCGGGTTTGAATTTCCCGTGATTCGAAATGAAATTTTCTGCATTAGGCAGCTTTAACATGATTTTGAATGTGATTGGTGAATTTTGAACATAACCGCAACACAGTAATAAGAAGGTGTGCATACTTGTGCAACCACATTATCTCAGTTGTTTGTTTTTACTTGCCCGAGTGAAATGATCAATGGGGTTGTACAGGTTATAGGTCACATTAACTCATTTGCTCCCAAAAACGTATAAAAACGTTTTATTTTAGTAGATATTGCCATGGTCCCCAAAACATATTTATACGTTTTTTAATTTTTTCTATGCTAGAGCATACAGAAGGCTTTGGTGCAGCCTCTGACCCGAAGAGGTTCCTTAAAACAATGGTAATTGTTACAAAAAAAAATGGCCAGCATGTAGCAGCAGAGTATGATCAAGAGATCAACCAGGACCATGTAGCAAAAAAGCTCTTTTGCTCAGTGTTTTAAACAGATTTGTGAATAATGATTAAACTTAGCTCTGTTCTAATGCTAAGACTCTAATCTTTCTTTTTTGGTAGGTTCTATGTTTTTATTACAATAGAACACAATATTCTGTGGGCCTTGCAAAATCAGTCAAAATCCAGTAAAAGGCGCCGGATGGGGTTCGGGGGTTGATTCTGTGAAAATGCCTGCGAGTCAATGAGTTTATTTGTGAATTTAACGAACGATTTACCTTGGTCTTATCACAAAAACTTTTTTTTTTTAACAAGGGTGTGTAGACTTTTTATATCCACCGTATACCCACAAATATAGGAACACAGCAGTGGGTAAAGCGCCACAATGCAACAGTTATATTAAGAAATTGTGCCTCTTGAGAATGAAAATTTTGATGGATATCGGCATCAACCTTTTCAAAAAAATGCGACGGGGTTATTTTTGGCTCTGGTAGGGATCGTTATTATTATTTTTAAATTTCATTGCTCAGTGCTCCTGTTTTGCTTATATACCAAAATAAACATCTTGAATATTGAATACGACATCCCAAAGTTATTTGCTATGTTGAAAAAAAAGTGTTACAACAAAGCGTCACACTGATTTAGCAACGTGACCGGCATCATTCTGGCAAAGCTTCCAATTTGGTTTGGCACTGAGCGGACCGCATTAACAACACGACTGCAGTTCTTCTCCCACTGCTTTTCCTAAATGCCTCCGTTTGCATTTGTCACATTGCAATGCATCACTTGGAGGGGGGGGTGGGGGGTTGGGGGGGGGGGGGGGGGGGGCAAACCCTCCAAGAGTTGAATGGCAGCCAGTCGGCACGCGACCAGCGGTACAGTATTTAAACACGTGCCGACACCCGAGGGGGCGGAGACGTAGCACCTGACCCCCCCCCACCACCACCACCACCCTCGGAAAAGATACCCTCACAAGCAAGGGAGAGGGGAAATTGTTTAATGAAGATGGATCACAGTGATGGCTTTACATTTCATTTCTTAACAGCGGGCATACGGCTTTATTACAGCCAGTCTCACCTTTGTCCTCCCACACGAGCCGCTCAGGAGGCTCCACTGCACTCACTTTACGCAGCTTTTTGTGATTTTTTCCATGTGTGTGCACGTTTTGGATGTAAAAAAAAAAAAAAAAAAAAAAAAAAAAAAAATCTGCCCACATTGTAGAACTGGCTTTGCCGGATGGTCTTCAGGGAAATGTTGACAATTTAGCCGAGTTCCATCTGGCCACATTCTGCCTGCCGTATATGGCTGCTGCTGCTGCTGCAAGGTCTCCAGTGAAGCCGTGTCCTCTATCGCGAGTGAATGTCAAAAGCCCTTCGCCATTCGTGCACATTGGCTTCCCTGCAGGCCGCACCTGGAAGGGACTCAACCTCTCTCTCCTCTTCCATGCGCTGAAAGCAAAATAAGATTCCCGTAACGAAGCAGTTTGTGACGTGTGTCGGCTGCCATCTTGTTGCTCCCATGACGTTAGCTTCTTCGTTAGCATTTTAATGACTAAGAGATGGAATGTATCAAACGTTCGTCAGAGTATTGTCGTATGCGCTGTTTGTATCTGTCGCTGCTCCGTGTGTGCTAAGCTAGCAGTTATTCAAACGTTGATGCTAATTTACATTAGCCCGTCTTTTGGTTTTCATATTTTATGTTGGCATTAAAGGAGTACTTGACCCATTTAGCCATTTTCAGCAGTCAGAAGATGATATTTTGTCTATAATTAACGTCCGTCCGTCCGTCCGTCTTCTTCCGCTTATCCGGGGTCGGGTCGCGGGGGCAGCAGCTTTAGCAGGGAAGCCCAGACTTCCCTCTCCCCAGCCACTTCAGCCAGCTCATCCGACGGGACCCCAAGGCGTTCCCAGGACAGCCGAGAGACATAGTCTCTCTATAATTAACGTGATAAGGTCATTATTATTTTGAATGCATAATTAACTCATTCACTGCCATTGACGCCTATAAATGTCAAAAATTCATTTGAACTATTTCTATTAGTTTAACTTCCCCCCCCACACTTTTGTTAACAAGAGTATGAAAACCTAGACATTTTTTTGATCCTCCTTAAAAAATTAAAAAAAAAAAAAAGATTGTTAAAAATCATCGGCGTCAGGCGATTCAAATTTTTAATTGTAATTAATCACATGACTTCAATAGTTAACTCACGATTAATCACACATTTTATATCTGTTTTAAATGTTCATACTCTTGTTAACAAAAGTGGAAAAACATGTTAAACTAATAGAAATGAATTTTTGACGTCTATAGCCGTCAATGGCAGTGAATGAGTTAAAGTGGACGTCAACCTTAATGTTCCATGTTGTTTTTTAATTGTGTTTACAGAGCACGAGGAAGGCAAAACTATCAAAAGATGTCTTTTGTGATGGATTTTCACCTCTAATGGGTGTTCACTATAATCAGTTGTGCTGAACACTGTCAAGACGCTATTTATATAGCAATATGCTAATACAGTATAGGCGTAGTTTGTAGTGATGTCGAATTCCCGAGGGGTGTTTGCAACCGTAATCATATGATGCAATGCATTTCAGACTTGACAGATGAACCCAGTGAATTGTCCAATGAATGTACAGTGAGCTCATTCAAAGCCGCAAAGGAACTCTCATGGCAACACACAGGAATGTTGCATCGGTCGCCCAAGCTAACCTTACCCCTCCAGTAACGCACGCTGACAGCTCGTGTTCAAAAAATGAACAGGATGAGACAAAAAGAGCTCTGTTATGTCTCGCCGATCTTCATAATCGCCGTGACGGACATATTTTTTCACAGGTTCCATTTGTTTTCACTACATTCGCATCTGATAAGCTCAAGTGGGTCTCAAGCCATTTTCGATTCAGACTGCCGGTGAAGTTACCTGTGAGCGGCACATTTGCCCCATTTGCACGTCTGAACCTTAGACCAGAGGTCAGGGGTTCAAATGGACAATGACAGGCCCTCCGGCAGCGAATCTGAACCCTCCTCACCTAAGACCAGGGCACTAAAGAGCAACCCAGGGTCACCCTGAAACTGATTAGCATGCAAGCCATATTCATGTTTATTTGATTTTTAATTTTTAATTGATTTTTAATCATTTATGCAACATTAAACAATCCGAAGGACTGATCCCTTGATTGATTTATTGTCATTGCATAAATGTACAAAAAAAAAAAAATGAAAGGCTCAAGGTGAAGATGGTGCAGATAGCAATTAATAGAACAAAAGCGAAACACAATTAGCGATTCAATTTAGTGGCGCAAAGGATTCATTTGAATGCATCATTTCAAGACGTATGCAGATGAGCGCTCGAGGTGCGTTAGCGCCGCGTAGCCGCTGAACGTAAAATGAAAGATAATGAAAGTTGGAGTCATCATATAGCTCTCAACTTGTTCTGGCCATGAACTGGGAGGAGTCGGTGGGCATTTGTCTGCTATAACACAGATTTATGAGTCTTACAGTGCACAGCTCGCTAGTCCTAATTAGCTAGTTAGCATAAAATGGGATTTGTATCATCACATTGGTGAGCGTAGCCCGGAATGCTCGCCTCCCTTAACCTTATACATTTATGAATTTCCATATCATCAGGGGCACAGAATACTTAGAGGAATAATTAATGCGGGACTAAATTGAGTTTGAAAAGCTGGCGGTTTAGCCCGTCATTGGTTCACTGTCAGCCGTTTGCAGCGGCTGAGGGATGGCGAGGGTCAGCGTGGAACGTCTGTTGCATGAGCGGCGCTGCTTTACGACTTCCATTTGCCCGAGCGCCGCCTGGCCGCTCGCTTCTCCCTAATGACGCCTCCCTAACGCTGCGCGGACCAGCAGAGGAACGCGATATAAGTAGAGATAGGGGAGGCAATCGGGTCCAAATTAACACGACATAATTGATCATATTTCAGTGAGTCGCTTCATATGATGTTCAAGTGCTTTATTCGTGAATAATTAATGCATGGGGTGCTGATAGACCAAATTTGAAAAACGGCAAAATCAGTGCAAACATTAAAATAATCAAAACGTCACCATTTTTTTGCATTTAAAATGTTTTTGTTTTTTTTACTTGTTTTATGTATGACGTGTAATTACTTAGTGAATGATGTCAGGATTTGGAAATTTGGGAGTCAAGTTAGCGGGTTAGTCTTGGTGTGGTGAGCGTCTTTCGTTTTGTGTGGCTCGCCTTGCCCACATGTGATGGCCTGACAAAACCAATTATTCATATGCTTCGTTATAAGGGCTGGGTTAAAAAAAAATTAAGAATTGATATCTAATCGATTTTCCTTTTCGAGCCTGATATTGATTCATAAAATCATGAATCAATTATTGTAATATCACTTTTTCCCATAAATTTATTTAAAAAAAAAAAAAATCTTTTTTGGTATCTTACTGTTTTCCAATGAGACATTGTGCTGGCGATGAGGAAGTGAAGCTCCATCTTTGTTGCCAAATGTAATCTAAATAAAGTTGTTATTATCACAGCAATCTTGTGATAATGACAACTTTATCGACACTGTGTCGTAAACAGGGTTATTATAGTTGTGGAATTTTCATTTTAGTTAGTTTTTATTTCGTTTTGAGTTGTGTTTTTTTATTCAGTTAGTTTAAATTAGTTTTCAGGGTGTTTCTGTTAGTTTTTATTAGTTTAGTTATTTAAAAAATGCTTGGTTTTAGTTTCGTTTTAGTTAGTTTCAGTATTATTTTTCAGTTTAAAAAAAAATGTGTATTACTTGTGCGCAATATTTAATAAACACCGTGGTAAAATAAAAAAAAGTAAATAATTTCTTACCGAGCGTTGCATTTTGGCTGAGTTAAACGAACGAACAGGCGAGAAGTCAAGCACGCAAAATTGTCGCCGAGGTAGCGACGTCATCTGAAGATGCTTTTCTATTGGCTGCTGCCAGATGACGTCACTTCTCTTCAAACATCCTTTTTCCGGTTAAACAAATATACTTCAAATCATGCCCAAAGACTCATGCATTAAATTAATTAATTAATTAAAAAGAAGGAGATTTTCGCTACAATTATAGTTAGCTTTAGTTAGTATTGTAAACATAAAATGTAGCTTCAGTTAGTTTTCTTTTCTTTTTTAAAAAAAAAAGTATTTTCGTTTTTATTTCATTTTGTTTTAGTTTTTTCATTAGTTTCCATTAACTAAAATAACCTTAGTCATAACCCTTTACTGTTTACATAGTACAGAATATAACAGAGTACTAAGATACAAGCATGTGGAAATATTTGACCAAGAATGAAGTCAATTCTCAAAAGTACTAGTAATAGTAATAGTGAACCACCAACGAGCCATTTCTATACAATATCATCTCTTGACTGGCATCGTAAAGGCAACTTATGACTTTATGACTTTGACAGGAACTTTTTTCCACATATTGGAATGTTCCACAAAACTCCCTCATTTGACCGTGATTCTAATGAGAAACATGACCTTTGTCTGTGAAGGCGGCCCACATGTATCCCGTATGTTTCCCCAATTCCCGCCCAGTCTCCCTCATTTGTGTCCTCCAACATTTTTCATGTCGTCTGCCCTTTTTTCAGACCTTCAGTGCATGTTTTTGCAATGGTATGCTGTTTTTTTTTGTAGGTGCACCACAGGGAGGAGAACGGGTTAACGGACGTCCACGCGCGGATGAAACCGAACAAGTCATTAGAGCCGAGCCCACGTTGTCGCGGCGCTATAGGCTGTGGTCGGTGTTGTGCTTCGGAAGTCAAATAATTGCAGGAAGCGAAGGGCCGTGGCTAAATCGCGCCAGTCTGGGACGAGAGGGCAGCAGACAGAAGCCGGACTATTCAGGCCGGGGGATGCCTCTAAGTGCACTTCCCGTGCCGCGCCCCCCGTCGGTCCAGCTGGCCGCTTATATCAAAGATGCTCTGTTTATGTTTTGTAATCAATTGATATTGCGCATGATGGATGAGCTGTTGCGAGAGCTGCCCTCTCTATTGGAGCCGAGTCAGAGGTGGCCCAATGTAATGGATAGCTTGTCTGCTCCAAAACTAAATGTGCAACTATCCAGCAACATGAAATATAAAGCCGGCGGATGGTGTTGTTAGCCGGCGATGTCACGACGGCGAGCAAGAGTATGATGAGTGGTGCGACGTGGTCTCCTCTTCAATTCAACATACTCTCACGAGGGGATATTTTTCATTTCGCGTCTTGGCGAGTGTCTGAGTGGGGCCGCTACAGATGTTAGATTTAGATGTGAAGGGAGGCGTAAATCCATTTGAGAAGACTGTAGTTATTCTCCCGCAGGTTATAAATGCAGACACTATCAAGGCCGCATGCTACTGAAATCTTGTATTCAGTTCATTATTAGGCGATGGCTTGCTTTTTATTGGACTTGCTTGTACTTCTGCAGTCAGATAGTGTGGAAAATAGAAGACGGATAGGTTGCCTAGATTAGATAAAGATGTGTGCGTGCGTGCGCGTGTGCATCTTCCCAGTGCTGGGATGGCCGTCGTCTGAACGTGCACTTTCATCCTGGTGCTTTTTCTTGCCTCCGGCGATGGGAGTGGATGACCTTTTACTGTCAGCTCCCAACATGACAAATTACAGAGGCTGGATGACCGTGTTTTTTAGGAATGCAAGAGTTCACTGCCTGGTCAGGCCACTGGCAGGGCACGGGACCCCGACACCGGAGGCGAATCGATTAATTTATCAAAAAAAGCCGCATAAAGTGGAGATTTAAAATCTACACACCCTTTTTTTGCTTTTTACTAAGTTAAATCATTAAAAATATATATATTATTCATGTGAGTGATAATCTGTACCACTTAATTGAAAAAAAAAAAATTTTTTTCAAGTGGGCCGAACACACCTTTAAAGGGGAAGTCAACCCCCCAAATTAATTATTGACGATAATATGCTCTATGCAGCCCCACAAGTCTAAATATTGTATTTTGGTTAAGATTGCATTAGTGGAATATGAGTTAAGAAGAAAAATCCAGCAGTTTATTTAATCAATATCAGAAGGCGGCCATTTTGCCACTTGCTGTCGAGTGTAAATGACAACACAGTTGCTTAGGTCAAAGGTAACAACCAATCACAGCTCAGCTTTAGAAAACAGGTGAGCTGTGATTGGTCGTTGCCTGAGCCCTGCGTAACTCTGGCAAAATGGATATTAATCAGAATGTCATGTTTAGACTAGTGAGGTAACATATACAGTAATATATTATTGTCAAGAAATATTTGAGGTTGACTTCCCCTTTAAACCTTGGTCGCATTGGACCATAAAAATATGCCCCACATATATATGTGAAATGTCTTACGGTCTGCTGAAATCAAGGTTGGACTATTCGGCTATAAATCCGGAAAAAAAAGAATCATCAAAAAAACAAAATATTTATAGTGAAGCATGGTTGTGGTCCCGATCACATTTTATTTTTGCACCCGACTCTGAGTCCAAGTCTTTTTTTTGAGTATTTGCCAACACTGAGTCCCGATACAATACCTCTGCAATGCAATGGAATGAAGAAGAAAAAGTAGACCACATCCAGACCAAAAAAAAAAACCATCAGGAAAAGGGCAAAAGATTTGTCTTGGTCTACTTTATATCACAAAAACCTGTCATTTGAATAGGGGTGTGTAGACTTTTTCTATAGACTGTACAGGGAGTCCTCGAGCTAGGTTGCACGCGACCTACGTCGTTTCGACTTTACGGCGCCCGTGCCTCGTTCGTAGTTGAATTACGTCCGCTCTGCCGTCCGTCAGCAATGAATAAACTTCACTTTCCTTTCTTTTCTTTGGTCCTTCCTCGGGTCTCCTGACGGCCTCACGACTCTGGCTGGAAGTGTTCGGTTTAGGTGAACGGTATGGGATTTTTTAATAGGTTTTAAGTGAACTAATGAATACACGCACACACACACACGCACGCACGCACGCACGCACGCACGCACGCACGCACGCACACACGCACATACACATTAACACCCACATAAAAAATTTAAAAATTTAAAAATTTAAAAATTTAAAAATTTAAAAATTTAAAAATTTAAAAATTTAAAAATTTAAAAATTTTAAAATTTTAAAGTTTAAAAATTTAAAAATTTAAAAATTTAAAAATTTAAAAATTTAAAAATTTAAAAAATTAAAAAATTTAAAAATTAAAAATTTAAAAATTTAAAAATAAAAAAATAAAAAAATAAAAAATATATATATTAAAAAAATTTTTTAAAAAAAGAGAGCAATGATGATGACAAATCGGTAAAAGTACCAAATGAACAATACTGAGCTCTCCAGGAAAAAAAAAAGTAATGAATAAATATTGGTTCCGGCCTCTTCCAGGTTTTAGCAAATATTTTTTTAAAAATACTTTACAAAGTATAAATATCGACTTTAACGGGGAAATCCGACTTAAGTCAAAATTCGGGTTATATTGCCAGCGTAGGAACGGAGGTCCAAGGTCCAAGATCAGGGTCAGCCTTCATGTGTTTGATAAAAAAAAAAATGCAGTGCAATCATTCCTTCTCTAATGCTCATGAGATAGTTTCCCTGCTTTCTTGTTGTCTTTTTGTGTGTTGCATGAACCATCTCGGCTGCCCCCGCGCCATGTCAATGCCCTCCTTAATTAGAGATCAGCTGGGCCAAATGCAGCCAACGCATTGCTTTCTGACCTCACGGGCCCGATGCGCGCCATCCGCTCGGCCCTCTTGCATCCGCATCAGTCAGGCCTGTCAGTTTGCACGAGTGGCCGGTGAGTAATCATTGTGCTGATTATACGCCTTCCAGAGGCCTTGTTGCATAAGTTGCACACTTGAGAACGCTTACCTCGTTTCAGCCGCACTGACAACCCATAGATTTGCTTCTCGTCCCTCATGTCAGGGAGCGCACCCATGTGCAAATCATTACATATTTACTTGCAGGGCTCATTCTCACAAATAGCTTCATTTCATATTCTTAATTTTCTCAATGACAGAATTGTATTATGCAAATGCTTATTCTAATGGATTTAGTCCCACGCAGCAAATATTACCGGCGTAGTTATCCCATCCCGCCGTGTAGCCAACAGTTAGCGAGGTGGGGAAATTAAATGGAGAATCGCCCGTCGTCTTGTCCACTTTTATAGAGCGGGGCGTTCGGCATAGTGAGAAAAATGATGATTTCATCCCAGGGGTGGGTTCGCAACACTCGTAAACAGCTGTCCGTGTGCGCGGGAACTCATGTAGCCGACAGTATTAGTCTGTCTTCAGCACACTAATTCTATGACAATCAATTATACTCAGTACAATAAGTGTCTGCTGTGCCAGGCCGCACATTTTAATTGGCCATATCCTTCATCATAAGCTGCTTTGGAAGAAGAAGAAAAAATGCAGCCAAAGGTAGTGCATTTATACATTGTGAAACAGCAGTAACACTGATGTGCAGAGGAGGTCGGAATATAAACACTCATCGGCTTTCTGGAACAGAAAAAAAACCCCAAATGCTTTCAGCTGGGAAATGCTCTCATGCAGTTCTGTAGCTACAACATTGGATTCATGGCCGCTCCTCCGTAAAAATAAACAGTCAGTAAAATATCAGGCTCAGGCTCCCTTGACGGCACTTTAACATCATTACGCTTTCAACAGGCTTCCAATGAAAATGAATATATCGTTAGCCTAATAGCAAAGTACGTGCTTATGAATGGAGAAGATTTTATTGGTTACGATGTAATTATTGTTCTGGTTTTATGTCATGTTTGTTAGTGTGGGCTCTCGGGAATGGAAATTCCAGCCTTATGTTTCTTTTACACATATTCTGGATTGGCAATAAAACCATAACATACCATATACGTATCAAAGTCCTAAGTCTTTTGGGGGGGTTTGTATATTCTTGATATAATAGTTTCATTATTTCATATTAGCATCTTTTTACTATATTATTAAGCCTTAAGGTACTTCTGTGTACTAGTTAGCCACTCTCTTCTGCATTTTATCAAAAGGAGTGCGCTAATAATTCTGACAGCTAAGGGATACAAAGAAATGATCCTTTGGCCTGCAAGTTTACTTTCTACTAAGCCTAAAAATAAACTGTTGCAACCCTACTCGTTTTTTTCCCCCGTTAGCATCAGATCACTTTCTGTGAGGTTAATCCATTTGACCTTTGCTGTGACTACAGTATTTAACCTGGTGTGTATACAAGGGTTTTAAGGGGATTACAGAGGTCCTTAATAGGGGGATTAGCCAAATCCTAGTATTCTTTGTCCAAAATTGTATGGCACTAAAGAATTGGATGACCCACCGTGGCTGTGGCTAAAATGAATGGGGCAGCTGACTTTTGAATCCATGCAACTTGATTAGATTGGCATGGTAGCTTTACAGTATGGTGCGTGTGTGTGTGTTTGTGCTGTGAATGATGTCACATGTGTAAAATCTGAAAACGTTCCCCTCTCCTCGTTATTTTCCCCAAGTTGAAACTTGCTGTTTAACATCAGCAATTACAAGCTGCTGACAGCAGGTTTACATGAATGTGTGTTGCTGTGTACTGAAGGTAGCAGTGATGCCAGACTCCCCCTACAGGCTGTTACTGGTATGTCAAATACAATTTAATTGGCAAATAAATTCACATTTACAGTTTTATAAATTGATTATATTTAGTTTTATGTAATTAACGGATAACAACATAACCACCAAATTCCAAATACAAAAATTGCCCTTTTTTTTAAATAAACAAAATAAATAATGGTCAAAATAAAACAACAACAAAACAATTTTCCAGTTTTTTTTTTTTTTAATCTTCTAATTTTCTCCAGAGCTGTATGCATTTACTTGGGATTCTTTTTACCAAGAAAATGCTTTGTAGTTGAAAGTCCTTCTTATGCCATATTCTCCACATAGCCTGTGATAATTACCGTTCAGATATGCAGACATCACAACATGTTCTTGTATTGAAGGGGAAAAACAATTATGTGGATACACAAGATGCAGAACTTCAACAATTTCAAGCATATTTTATTTGTGATGCATATCATTAAAATAGTTGAAAACATATTTACCCATCTTTCTTTCTTTCCCAGCTACTTGGGAATTTATGGGGAAATGCTATGCTAATTTGTGCCACACCGGCTGTGAGCTGTGGCTAGTTAGCTAGCGGGGCTAACACAGTACAAAGCCTCTCCTTAGTTACTAATCCTCGGCTCCATGGTGGCAAATAAGATTTGACAAGTATTATCCCTAAAAAGGAGGATGAGGAGTAGCTAATCATGTTCACACAGAGCAAGAAAATAGGCGAAGATGGAAATGCCATGCTAACTGCTAAGCTAACGTGAAATGTAGCATACAACAAACAACAGAATAGGTGGTGGTTTATACTTTTAACAGAAGTCGGGCTGGAACCGTGTCACAGTGGAGCGTAAACTATCAAAATGATGTGAATATTTACTATTTTAAATATTTGTATAATCAGAAATGTTATTTGCATTCGTTTGCATTATTTTACACTCTAAAGTGCTACGTTTTAAATGACATATCTTTATTTTCATTGTTGTTTTTTAAAGTTTTTTTTTTGTGCCACAAATGGGTCAATTTGTTTGCGAGTCAGCGTTGCGGGTTTGTCAAGTGATATTCATGGCATTTGGTGAGTGAGGCTGAGCAGGAACGAGAGAAGGCCAGCAGTGCTAATGGCTATAAAGATAAGTGCAAGAATGTGACGCCCTAGAAAGCCACAGGCTGTGGAGGGAAGCAGGAGTGCAGCATTTGGACTCCTCCCTCGCCGTGCAGGAGGTGGGGGCTGAGGAGAAACACACTACTCGGATTTATCATTTATTGCACTGTAAATCATCGCCTTTAAATCCTGCTTGCGACATTACATAAACAAAGTTGACCTATAATTCCACAAAGCTGTTAGAAACCATTTCATCACGTTCTGTTATACTAATGCCTGCTGTTTGAATGGGCATTTGCAGCTACATCAATGCGATGGCTTACTTTTTTGGTGCCTCTCTCTCTCTCTCTCTCTCTCTCTCTCTCTCTTTCTATTATTAAACTGCATTTCTCAATCCACAGGATCTCTCAAAGGAAGTTGGGGCAGGGCCCTGGTACTGTGCTGGTGGCACCAACTGGGAATTCCAGTATTGCTCATATGTGCTCTCCCACTCCTGCTTTGACGTAAATATTTGCATGATATCATAAGTATAACATCACCACGGCCCTTTATAAGCACAGGAAGACATACAGTGGCTAAATTGAGAATAATGGACCACTCCTGGCCAGAGTGCAGCTACAGTTACACAGACATGGGATCATTCTGTCATCGCGCTGTTAAACGAAATGTCATCGTGGCTCTTAGATTGTCATTTTTAGCTGCTCTGTCACGAGCCCGCGAAGAAAAAAGAAATCTCCACCGACTGATTATTCTCGATGCCTGGCGGCGGTTGCCACGTACGTCAACCTTCGCAAGAAGTGTGCTTTGTATGCTCACGTGAGGAAGAGAATCTGTTATTTTGGGTGTATGATGTGTCTGCGAGCTGCAGTTCATTACGCTGTTGTCCGTCATCACCTACTGTAGTGAGAGGAAGCCCCTCTTTCGGGCCGGTCGGTGGGCATGCAAGCATTTCCTTCATTAAAAAAAAAACACCCCTTGTGACATTATTGCTTGTGGAGCAAGTTGTGGCTTTACACAAATCAAGTCTGCCAAGATACATTTTTCGGAGAAAAAAGTACTTTGTATTTATATTTGGGACACCAGGCTTTCCTTAACTACACCGTAAATTCTGTAGAGCAAATTTGACTCTATTTAGAGTGGGACCAAATAGACTCATTTTTAGAGTAGGCTAAGATTTACACTCGAAAGAGAGTTAAATGAAGAATTGAAAAAAATAAAAATAAAATAAAAGTCACTCAATGGTTGAGGAACAAACTCACAACCTTCAGCTTGGGAGACTGCCACACTACCACCTAAGCTATGCCCCTCCTACTGTTTGATCATCTCCAAGAGACAAAAAAACGATGTCTTTGTTCTCGGAATTAGAAAGTTTCCAGCTGACACGAGCGATATACTAACACAAAGCAGGAGCTGCGTGGCTCACGGAGTAGATCGGCTGTCTCCCAAGCTGAAGGTTGTGAGTTTGTTCCGCAACCCTTGAGTGACTTTTATATTATCGTTATTATTATTATTTTTCCAATTCTTTATTTTACTCTCTTCCAAGTGTAAATATTACTCTAAAACTGAGTCTATTTGGTTCCACTCTAAATATAGTCAAATTTACTCTACAGAATTTACTGTGCAGGTAAGGAAACAGAACATATTATCATTTACAATGTCAACTGCAGAGAGAATAAAATCAGGCTAAAATAAAATTACAAATTAACAATTAAAATGAATTATGAAACATACACAAAACATAAAATAATACATTACATACATTAAGTTTTATTTTCAGTATGTACTATATAAATTAATTTTATTTGTAAATATGACCTTTTTTGAAACTTTTACTTAAAATTACTAAATTTTATTAAATTACAACAAACTTCAGTTTTTAAGTTAAGTATAATGTATTTCAATTTAATCCAAAATTATTAATACAAATTACTCATAAAAGCCTACAAAGTTACACAAACTTCAAAAAGTTAAGTTGTAGTTTTTATAAAACTTTGAGTATTGCGTACTTAATCTACTTGATTATTTTGAATGTTTGTGTTTACAGTGTGATATATGATTTGGGCATGTCATTTGTTGTCCTCGGCTAGGAAGCGTCAGATGCTCAGTGTGTTGCGGGTCCAGGCACATACTCATGCCAGCACCGGGTAATGGTCCGGTAGCACCGTGATGGAGGGTTGTGTGTTGTCCTGCCACAACGCTTGCCTCTTATCACGCACTGAACAACGCAAACGTGTTGCTTGGTCTTCTGGTCCACATTGAATGGGAAATTAGCAGTTTGTGTTCGAAATATATTTTTGTGACCATCTTTTCCGTCACCAGGCTTCTTCTCTGCGATATTAAGATTGAGATTATTTGCGCGCGTTCATGCTGCGACTCAGTGGAGAATGATCACTGTCATCCCGAAACAATGGCGATGATTTATGAAATGTGACGAGGCTGAGACGTTCAGCATTATTGATTGGTATTGTTAGCAGCCTTAAAAGAGCCATATGTCTTCATCTACTGTAATGGCGTACGTGCTACAAATAAGTTTACCACACTGTGTGAGCTCGAGACCCAAAGCGAACATTTTAGTGTTCTGATGCACACCACATGGTTTGCTTTATTACATCTCGTGCCATTATGGGGAGATTCTTGCATGAATTAGCAAAATAAATGAATATAAAGCTCAGACTTGACAAGCACATCAATAAAAACCTATTAGGCAGGTGTGCACTTGTTTTACTGTTTATAATATCATAATACACTTTTATAGCGCCGCTTAGTGAGAGAAACAAAGTGTGTGGTTTTGAGCCACATGCATCTTAGTCAAGCATCATTCCTCTTGGAGATGTGTTTATGAAAATGATCTAGTCTCTATTTGTTTTGGGCTGTCAGCGGCAGGAGGGTGTTGCGTCAACATCCTCTCAAGGTTAGCGCCGCGTCGTAGATGAATGGCTGCTTGAGAGCGCTCTCGTGTGTCAACGTTTTTGCCCGTTCGTGACAGCTCCGAGGCAGTCGGCCACTTAATACCGCGCACGCCCGCCCGCCACCGACTGTCCCCAAAAGCGCGGGTCAAAAGTTCAGCCGCTTCCTCCAGGGTCTCATCACATTCTCACCACAGCTTGATTTTCAAAGCTTTGCAGAAAGACGGCGCCTGTCAGGAGAGATACCACAGGAAAGAAAAAAAAAAAAGGTATATGATGGAACGCAAGTTGAAAACCAGCAGTTCTGTCACCGACGTCGCCTCTTGGCTCTCGGCGCAATCCAACTCCGATTAAAAAAAAAAAAGTTGCATTGTGGTCCAGCTGGAGGGCGAACGGATCGTTGTGGATGCTAATGAAGCTAAAGCGCTATTAGATTGCGAGGTGAGAGGAGCCTGATTGATGGTAAAATAATCGCAGCTGTGTTTTAACCACAGAGTTCGCCAGCATGAAAAAGTGGATCAAAAAGTCTTGCTCCTTATTAGTTTCCAATATGACTTGTGATGTGGAAGGATTGTTTCCCATTGTGGCTGTGAGCGGTTACTTGGCATGCAGTATGAAAAGGATACATTAAAAAAATGTGCAGGTCAAGCAGGAGCCCCTTTGTATGTTTCCTCATATTTCCCGTATACCGTCAATAATCACGACGTCCAATCACCTGGGAGACTTCATCATATTTGTGGACTTCAAGATAAATATCCACTTTCATGCATCTGTCAGGGGAGCCAAATCAGTCAAATAAAATGTGAGAGGTGAACTGATCATCATAGACTTTATAGGAAGATTGAATGACTTTGAAAAAGAATGCATTTGAATTTGAATTTATTTGGATGTCGATGATATTTCTTAACCGTGGGCATGTGAAGCCCTTTGAGACTATTGTGTGATTAAGGGCTACATAAATAAACTAGAATTGACCTTTGACATGGATGGTACAACTTTTGAACCTGTGTCTATCAAACCTGGGCCATATGTATCTCATGAAGTATCTCATTCGTGTGTACGGCTTTGATACGTAGAATCAAAAGGGCCAAAAAGCCAAAACAGTGAATATTAGTTTTTCTTCTTCAACGCGCTTCCAAAACAATTCCCTCTCTTGCTCAAAGTGTATAATCCTACTGGTCATTTGTTAGCTGCTGCATCTCCCACGTGGAGGCGAGGCCGCTGGCGGAGCGTCGGGGAGCACAGGAGGTGAAAGCTTATAGTAGCGTATCAGAGCCGGGGGATTTGCGCTCATTTATCTCCATTTCACCGCACACGATGTCTAGTAATAAATGCTCAAGTGAAAATGGTGTTTATCACTGGAATGACAACATCTCCCAGATGCTGCGGGAGAAATCTAGAAAATAGATAAGGCATTATACTCTGCGGAGAATCCAATTAGGGGAGCCTTACATCATGATAATCAAGCAGAGGTGGACTGGTTCATTTATGCTGCTGGATAACAGCGCAGAGGGAGGTCTGGTCGGGTTACTTGCAGTTGGACCTGCTGCATACATCAGCAGCCATCTACTGTGCTGTGGGGAGCTTTACCCCCTAGTGGTTCAGGGGAGGACTACAACAAATACAATTTGTGTGATTATAGTGGGAAAAATATAAACAGTAAAAGTTTATGCCTCAGCTGTAATTTATCATTGTAAGTGTTAAGAGACCAAAACACAACTTATTTTATTTATCATATATATTTTTTAATTCATCGGCTGATTATTTGGATATCGAAATTTCGTTTTGCCAAACCTGACTCGGCATCAACCCCCCCCCCCCCCCCCAAAAAAAAAAAAATCCATATGAGGCCCTATTACAGATGTACAGTGGAGAAGGGCAGCCATTATGGTCGCTTGTGTTGTTGCATTGCGGTGACGCGGGAACACCCCTGGGCCTGCCTTCTCTGCTGAGCTGCTTTCCTGCTGCTCAGCATTTCCCGGGGCCTCTAGGGGGGGGGGCACAGAAGACAAGCTGTGTGAAGTATAAAGTCATACACATCCATTTGGAATTTGCCTTTATAGCCACAGCGTTTCTCATTAAAAGGTAGAGAAACCTGCTTGATGTTTTCCCTGATGTTGATCCCGTCAGTTCCCTCACCTTCAAAGCTGGCGAATGCGCAGCAGGTGCACATGTGGCCGCAAGGGCAAAATGGACATTTTTTGCACTCAGCAAAGCTCTCTGCTGACATCACATCTTCACAACACCCTCGAAAGGGCGAGCTATGTTTAGGGTACGCTTTAACATCAACATAAGCGCGAAGAGTACAGATGAAGCATATGATACTTGCCATTTCAATGAACAACGTGAAAACAAATGGCGAAATATCAGAAGTGTTGTTAATATCTTATATTGGAGACTACTGTACAGCATATTAGAAATGAGGAAACGGTAATGCTGTGTGAATATCAGTTTTCGCATTACACAATCTAATGACATTGAATATCCGGGACAGCGATAATAATGCTCAGAAAGGAAATGTTTTTCCAATGTGTTTGTAATTGCGAAGAACAACTCGCACATCTTTGCTGGCTTGGCCCATAAGCCCCGCAAATAGTGGGAAAAAAATGAGCTATGGTATCATATGAGCATCAAGCATTCTCATCTGTGTAGTACTGCATTGTTTGTGACGAGCATGCATTCTGACCTTCCACCTCTTAAGCACTCTCGTAACCCCAACAGAAAGTTCACTGGAGGGTCAGAGAGTCCCTGTGCCTGCTCAGACACAGTGTTGATGGAAGCCCCCCCAATCTGTAGGACTGACACACTAAAAACAAGCATAAAACAAGCACAACAACGCTATCATGTGAGCATGTGGATGGAAGAAAATCATTTCTAGCAGCTTTGTATCTGCATCTCAAGAGTTTTCAGCATTAACCGTTGTCAATACATAAGAAAATAATGCATGGATGATCTAATTTAGATTGAGCATACTTTCATGGAATACAGCGATGAAATATTTTTCTTAGTAATAGTAACAAAAGTCGTAAAGTGGTGCAACATTGAAATAAATGGAAATATTGTACCTCAAACAACTTACAGTAACAACACAATTAATAAATACAATGTACAGACTGAAACAGTTGCAATGCGTTATGATTTCATGCATTATTTGAATGGGCTCTGTGTTTCGAGTGGGCGTGCTTTGGTTGCCAAGGAGCGGTAGAATACACAAAGACAGATGATGAAAAACAGAAGAAGACTGTTGCAACTAAGCTATTTTTTGCAGATGGTCGTGAGTATTGTCTGTCTACCATTTGTGTTCAAATAGAAGCTTTTTTAAAGGTTTATAACTACCACAATATTGATGCTAGTTTTGTTAGCCTGTCTTCCCATTTATGTTAGCATCAGACTTCCGTAAGGCAAGTTGTGCGGTCTTGATAATAGACAATTTGTTATTCTTTGTTTCATGTTGTTTAAAAGTAAACTTCAACTTGGAGTGACAATAAATACTTGACTTTTTTTTTTTAAATACTTCTTTGCAATCTGCCAAATTGCTGGTTGTTGTAAAGCTTAATGCTAGTTAGTTAACCGCTAGCGAGGGTGACCAGATGTCTTGTTTTAAACGGGACGGTCTGAAAATGGAACCTTGTGTCCTGAGTCCCGGAGGATTCCACCCTTTTGTTGTTATTGTTGTTTATTTTTTTAATGAGTAGATGGAACGGACTTCCGACCAGCAAGTCAATTGTTTGGGCCGTGTGCATATCCAGTCACACAGTTGTCATAGCGATTCATATGACAAACCAATTAAAAAGCAATTTTACTGTTACATTCCTTCCTATTTACTTTCACTAGAACTGCTTCCTGCTTTCTGCTTCCGTGTCTAAGAATCATGGGAAATGTAGTCCTACTAGCCTAATGCTGCAGTCAATAGCTACCAGGACAGTGGTGAGTGCATTGATTGTTTAGCGCTGTTGAACTGTCAACCAAGATAGCATTTAGCATTAGCTAAACTAATAACACAACAACACCTGATTGACTAGCAATTAAATTTGTTATAAGTAGTTCTAATTTTTTTTAGATTTGATTTTCTGTGAAATTGTACTGTCTCAATTTTTACCCTACTTCTACCATTAACATTTTCAACTTATTTCCAATTGCTTCACGTTCAAAATATATCTCAATTTTAAAAATCTAGCTGCGCTTACATTCATTCACTGACAGTTTTATGCAGTTTAGGATACTCTGCAGCTTCAGGCAGCGCTGCTAGCAATGAGGTTTACATTCTTCACATGAGGGGTCACATGCTGCTTACAAGGCAGAACATCCGGCATGTCCTCTTTACATGCAAAGCTGGAACATGGCCATCTTTTTTTGAATGAATACTGAAAAGATCACCGTTTCACCGTGTGGATTATTTTTATGCTAAAGAGACCGCATTGACTCGACTGCGATTGTTTTTGTTTAGAGATCAGATTAGTCCCGGTGTCATTTTACGGCGGAGATGATAATAATGGCCGCCGGTGCTGAGATGCGTGTTGACACCATTACTCATGTGTTCTGCCACGCGCATCAATCTTCACATGCTGTACAGGCGCTCCTGAGGTGAATGAATTTTTCACTTTGGGGTTCAGAGCGAGGTCACGCAGACACGTGCGCGAGGGGAGCGCAGCAGGTAAAAACGCGGGACATGCGCCACTCGTTTTTCTCTCTTTTCAATCTTTCCTTCTTTTTTTTCCCACACTTCTTGCTTTGCTTAATCTCCTCGCTTATCAGACGGGTGTGTTTTCGTGACAACGATGTATGATTCTGGCAAGTTGCAGATGTTTGATGTGTGGTGCCATGCCAATAAGGAACTTTTATGCAACAGTGCTCATAATTGCGTGAATCTTTCATCGCAACACATTTTCAGATGAGAGAGTAGTTCTATTTAACATGCTGTAACCCTGAGGCATTAATATCTTGCTTTATCCTGCCAGTGTCGCAGGATAATCCAATCAGGCTTCTGCTTAGCAGTGGCGCTCTCGCAGTTGTAATTGATACAAAGATGAAAATTGCGGGTGGTGGTATGCATGGTGAGCAGTGGGCAAAGGCGATAGGGTGGACATAACGTTTTTTAAAGCCGAAGCAGCCGCGTTGTCAGCTACCTGCTATTTACTTCCCCTCATTACTGTTCCATGGCTGGCGCTGGTGGGAGTGTCAACATCATTAACACCACTGTCATTAGTACAAGTTGGTCCAGGGGAGAAAAATGAAGAGTTTTTCAGCGCCAACCTCTCGACTGTAGCAACCATTGCCCCGTAAACACCTTTCCGTTTGGCTTGATGGCCAATTTGTTGACATGGAAATAAAATGCAGAAGCTCAGGATTAAGTGCCGTTTACACAAGAGAGATAAGTATAGTGTTTTGGGGAGGAAATCATACAAAAAAAAAATTGTGAACTGGATTGTTTTTCAGCATTGTGAATGCACATTACAATAGTAGCAATACTCTAAGATTTTTTGACAATAATATGTTATATGTGACATCACTAGTCTAAACGTGATATTGTGAATGATATTACATTTGTGGAATATGAGTTATGAAGCAAAATCCAGTCGTTTTTATCCATCTCAGGGGGCCATTTTGCCACTTGCAGTCAACTGAAGATGACATCATAGTTGCTCAGGGTTCAGGCAACGACCACTCACAGCTCACCTGTCTTCTGAAGCTGCGCTGTGATAGGTTGTTACCTTTGACCTGAGCAGCTGTGATGTCATTTTGACTCACCAAGTGGCAAAATGGCCGCCCCTGAGATGGATAAAAATGGCAGGATTTTGCTGCTTAACTCATATTCCACTAACGCAATATTAACCAGAATGCCATATTTAGACTAGTGGGGCTGCATAGAACATATTATTGTCCCCCCAAAAATTGGGGTGGTTGACTTCCCCTTTAAGAACAAAAACAATTTCAGCATAAGAAATGTCCATTACAATGGTAACAATACACTAAGATTCAGTTGTGAAAAATTCCCAGAGGATAAAGAATATATGCTTCTGAATATTGTATGGATGTGTTGCATGTATTCAAATGTAGGGTTTTTAATATATATAGAAACATAAATGCAATTTTTGTTAGCTCATGTACAACATTTAGCATTTTCTGTTAGCATGTAGCTACACACTCTCTTAAGATGACGTTAATGTGCTTTGGTTAGATACACAATTGTCTTTGTTTCATGATTAAATTTAAAGTCAACTTCATCTGAGAGTGGTATTAAGCACTTGGACAATTTTTTTGAAGAATTGTTCACTACGTTCGCAACTCAAGACAGAAAAAAGGGCCTCGCGAGTCCAGGTTGCTCTTAAGACAAGGTGCCACTGATTTTCTTAGCTTGTTAAACTTTATCTCTGGAAACTTTATTCCTAAAGTTATGACTTTTTAACCAGACAAAATATGTCTTGTGAAGATTAGATATTTTTGGGGGGCAAATTTTTCAACTTTAGGACTTTTTTTTTTTTTCAAAAAAAATCAGCAGCATTTTGTTTACTAAGGCATTTAGGATGTTTAATTTACTTAGCAAATAATAGAAAAAGTATTTGTCTAAGGCCGCTTTTCCAATGTTGCATTTGGTTGAGACGTGTCACCTATAGCGAGGTTTAAACAAACAAGCCTCCTCACACCTTGTCATTTGTCTGACTTGGCTGGATGTTATTGAAGCCAACTTCAAGGCCTCTGCAGCAGCTGCAATCACTTATGTCAGTCGGCCTCAGTTCTCAGACCCTCCGTGCCCTCGGCCGGCATCCCATCAGCCTCGGGAGGAGGCGGGGGTCACAGCTCCTCACACTCCGTTTCAACCCTCCACGCTGGCTGCGATGCCTCGCTGAAACCCGCTCAACCTCGGCGGAGGTGACCGGCGAACGGCACAAGAGCGCCGGCAGTGTAGAATACGCGGGACCTCTTTTCGCCAAGTAATTCCAAGTGGATCCGTTTTCTTTGTTTCCACTCGTGGAGCTCAAGTTCATAGTGAGCTGGGCTTTGGGAAGCGCTGTGCTGCCCGATGGCAGGCCGGCATCCCTGTGTGGCTCCTCTGATTTACGGCGCATCATTAAGTCTGTGCATTCCTTCTCCCAGTTGGCCCAGGTGGTGGTGGGACCCACAGGAGCACGGCAGAGCCAAGAGAAGCAGCTTTGCCAGCTATTATATATTATATTTCATTTGCGAGCCTAACTATCCGGTTGTCAATCAATTTATAATTATGAAAGCAGAGTGATTTGACATAACTGCGATGTAAAAGTCTTAAGCGGAAAACACTTAGAGTATGATGTGTGTAATTTGTCCCTGGTGTGAAACATTCATTTTATGATTCATATTAACAGTGGTGGAAAGTAGTAAAGTACAAATACCTGCTTACTGTACCGGTAGATTTTTCAGCTTTCTGTATTTGACTTGAATATTTATTTTTGATGACTTTTACTTCCTACATTTTAAAACGGATAGCTGTACTTTCTACTTTCTACTCTTTTCTTTGACAAAATCCGTTTGCTTTACACAACGTAAAAAAAAAGAAAAGTTTGAGTGATTGAGAGGAACAACAGTGGTGTAGAGAAACATGAACGAGGGTGCACAACAGATTAGGATAGTCAAGATATTGCCCATATATGGTCATATTTAAGAAAACTAAATGAGGTAATGTCGACTAGAAGACTGATTAGTGTCAAATGCATTCTGTGTGTTTTTTTTTGGACAATTTAAAAAGTTTCTAATCTAAAAGACACAATATATATATATATTTGTTTTATTTTGCCACTAGCTAATTTCGGTTAGCAAAGCCAAGGGAACATTATTTTGAGAGCAAAAACAAGTTAAGCTAATGCTAGCTAGCTATAGCTAGCTCCTAAAGAACAACATGTGACATAAAAATGATTTTGATTATGTTTAATTGATAAATTGACTATTTTGTAGTGAGAGCGTTTTTTTTTTTCAATTGTGGCAAGGTATCAAACTGGGTATTGCATATAATTGTCATTAAAAATATAGACCCACATTCACTTTTGTTCTTCAGAACATTTCAGTTTATGCATTTTTTCCTTTCAACTTTCATTAAAGCAAATTAGTTAAGTCAATTCTAATTTTACAGCCTTTTTTTTTACACAAGTATTTGTATTTCTACTCAAGTACAGAGTGTGAATACTTTTGCCACCTCTTCATATTAATGTGTTGGAAGTATCTATCGACAGCCTTGTGACTGAGGTCATCTGCCATGCCTCAGTCCCAATGTGAGTCATGTGAGATTTTTGGAGCTGCTTTGCCCTCTAGTGGCAAGGCAACACACTGGAGTCCAACAGACCACCATCAGCGCACCCCCCCCCCCATACCCACCCCACCATTACTCCTCCTCCAACACTCCAGCCCAGCAGACAGCAATATGCCTACACTTTGAAAATATAAAATAATCTTTACATTTATTCCAGAGTGACTGTAAACAAAACGAGTTGTCTTTGAATTCCTCATTTTCCAAGATGACTTCAATATTTACAAGGCTGCAAAAAAAAATAAATAAATAAATAAAAAAATTAAATCCTGGCACGCCTTGCTGCTTTACGATGAGTGACACTTTGTGGTTGGTGTTGACAAAAGAGGCCGCCCACAGCAAGTGAGTGCTCATCTTGATTTATCGCTTTTATCTTTCATCATATTTACACGAACTTGAACATGCACGGTACATGAAGAATTAAAGACTGCGGGCTGTACAGTATCAACAGCCCCATTTTGCTGGTGAAATATCTTCTGTTGGGCTTGTATGACGTTTATATTACATATTTCTCTTTTCCTGCTCTTTCCATTATGAGTCTTCAGTAGAAGAGAAGGTTGGAGCAGCTCTTGGCCGCAGCACAGTGTTGTGATGAGGTACTTCCTGTGTGTCTGTGTGTGAGTAAGTCTAATTGTTGTTGGTGTTGCTGAGAAGCTCCTCTGACAGAGCTAACGTGAGACTTGAGTACGAGGGCCATTTGCTCGCGTTTGACCACAGATGTCTTGACCCGGTCAACTGGACGGGTCCCATTTTTGACTTCTGGCTTATCTCTGCCGCACAGCGTTGGTCAGTTCACACCCAGTCGCTTGAGCAGCAGGCACATTTGCATATAGAGTCACCCGGTATATTTCGCCCCAGACTGCAGCGCGTGGTCAGTTGCCAGTTGCACAACTCGCCAATATTATACACCAATAAAATACATAAATCAGGGTCGCTATTGCAACAGCATGAGACATTGCAACTTTCATGTTGAGGATTTAATAATGCAGCAGTGCATTTTTAAGTAGGTCTATTTACATACATATATATCCAACAGTAATACTTAATTACTGGTTACATTGAGCGTGACTTGAACACCACCAACTAAACGCTATTTAAATGGCATGACATAAAAATTCATCTCACATTTTGACCACATAAACAAATAAATTGCATTTTGAATAATTCATCATGCAACAATATGTTTGAACCCTTATGTACAATACTTGTAATACATTTTGATTGTGATGAAATGCAAGGCCGTTTTCTTTGGTTTGTTTTTTGAAAAAACGGACTAAACTTAATTTATGATCATGCTTAACTTTCCATGCATGAGTAAAGCCTAAAACAATTATTTACTTTATGCCATAATGGGCCCCATTATAATGATGAAGCCAGGCCACCAGAAAGTGTGTGACCAACTCATATAACTCCCGGAGAAAACAGCACACGTACGCACACACGCACCCCAGATGATTCCTGCTTGCTGACACAGTAAAGCAACAGCCGTCACCCAAAATAAATGTTCCGGCCAATAGGAAAGCAATATTGCAATGCATCATTTTAAGTGAGTGGACCTCTGTGCCACAACGCATGTCTCTTAACCTTTCCTTGATTTGTCTTGCTGTATTAGCTCTCTGCAACAGCAGTACTTAAAGTTCAGCCTGCCTTTATATCAGCGGCTATCCGTGGATTTTATCCCGGACCTTCAGTGGAGAACAATGTGACTCAGTCTACTTCCTAATTCCGTCAACATCACATCGTAATAATGAAACTTCAATTTTGGACTATGCAAAAACGCAACGGCACACAACTGTGTCACATCATCTTTTGCGGTTTTATTTTAATATAGTGTACACTATAGTATGTTAACATGTGCGGGTCACTGGTTCTAAAAGGTTTTTGCTCAGAGCAGCCAATCAGAGGATGCAAAATTGTTAGTTTGAGGAAAAAAATGAATGCCCATAAAAGCATACTTGAATGAGTTTGGAGCGAAAAAAAGAATGAATGATCGCAACTTTCAATACGAGCTTTCAGCGCACCAACATCAGATGGTTCATGTCAGCGGAAAGCTGATAAGACAGGGTCATCTCGGGGTGAAGGGGTCAGTAAGCTCCTCTAAATACCTGAAGCTAAGGTCAGCATTAATGTCTTCTGAAAGCCCAAAAACGTTCATCATACACTTCAAAAACAAAAAGTTAAACATATGACTTATTGGTGGGGCGGTGACCTCAAAAGTATGACTTTTGTACGCTTGATAACAGACCTGACTTGTGGTCTTGTGTTTTGTCCAAATCGCTACATTTGTGTAGTGTGAGCTACTAGCAGAATGCTAAGCGCTAAGCTAACGTGATCCTGCGGCTAGATAGCATTCGTGGCTAAATGCAATTTAACTCTGATGTTATCTACATTAAATTTACTTCACCTTCAGTACACCAAACTGTCCAAAATGGCGGCCTGCTTCAGCTCTTCAGACCGCCCAAAATTAAAAAATAATAAACCAACCTTTGGTAAAAGTAATCCAATGTGCTCAATATCCACAGCTACTCAGCAAGTGGCATAAAAAAAAAAAACGCAGCATTTTTAATGTGTCGAGTGCTGAGTTTTAATTTTTAATTTTTAACTTTGTACAATAAATCTTCTCCATATGTTTTCCAAGGGACAATCAAAACATACCGTTACCATGAAGGGACTTAATTTATGTTGTGATAATAATTTTAGGTCACATCGTCCAGCCCTCGTTCGGAGTTTGGCCTCAGAACAAAGTAAATTGTAAGTCAAGGTACCACTGTGTTTGTTTTTTATTTGTATCAATCAATAATCAAGAAAAACATCTTAGCCGCTCCCCAGTCGTCGTACACAACACCCGAACACTTATTTATTTTGATTGGATTGTCGCCACAAGAAGGAAGTTGTAAACTAGACAGACTCCCTGCGCAGGAAGTATCCCATCATTGTCACCTTAAGGTTCTCATTGCAGCTTTTACAACCATGATACTTGTTTTATACTTACAGGCCGTTAAACAACACGATCGTTTACGATTACACAAACTGATCACAGTGCCGAGAAAAGTCGAATTGCTTCGGATTGGCAAGTTTAATTTTTAGGACTCGTTTATGTTGTGTTTATTCCCCCTCTCATGCCCCGGACACTTTGCTAAGTCCAACCCTTCATTAAGCCTTATTACACCCACCACTCACTCAACATCTGGCTTGGGGCTCACAGAATGCCTCATTTGCCCTGTTTTTTATTGCAGCCATATAGTTGGAGCTGTAAATGCCGATGTGCATGTGTATTGTTGTCTGGTGCGGGGACCACGCGCAGGCATGCTAATGTTCATGCTAGTGTCTTCTAGGATTTAGCGACTTGTGTATCTTGTTACCACCAGATAGGACGTAATATGGTTCTGTGTGAGTTGCATAAAACTGAAAAAAAAAAAAAAAAAAGTGGGAACGGAACACAAAAATGGGAACGGAGCACATGTCAGTGTTCCGTTCCCATTTTTGTACATGGGAACACATCACTCACCTACTTTGAAAAAATTGACTGCGCATGACAGTACCATTTATTATTATTATTATTATTATTATTATTAACTACATATAATTCATGCCATTTCTCTTGATGGCACTGGTTCCAGTATGTGTATTTGGATGTTGGATTTTTTATTATTATTATTTTTTTGTCCAATCAGATTTTAGCCTAAATGTGTTGCCTTGTTAATCAAATCTGCCCTCGGTCTTCAGAACCAACAGTGCTGGCCTGTGTAACTTAAGACTGTCTTAGCTCTCCAACCAAACAGATTTCAGTTTCATCCTCCGCCATTTGTCGATGATGTCATCGTTTTCCCGCCGTCCAAGTGTTTGGTCAGAGCAAATCTTCTTACAACCAACCTCGACTAGCAAAATAGTGATGATCTATGTGGTTATATTGTGGTTCTGTATAGTGTTGGTGGTTTCCTTAATGACATGGTAGATGATGTCAAGAGGTCAATTAAGTCAGGTATGTCCACATTAAAGCCTCAGGTTCCAAATTCCACTGAGATTAAGATATAATCCAGTATGATTTTTCTTGGTAATTTTATTTTTAGATCGTTCAGCCTTGGTGGAAGTCTGCACTCTACTGATTACATACTTGTTGAAGTGGAATGACAGTCCCCAGTGACTGTATTGCGTGTGGGGTGCGAGCGGGCTGTTCAGTTCAGTCCCTGGCCTGTGATTGGGTGAAGGTCAGGTGACGAAGTAGCGTGCAGAGGGGGAGACTGGCAGCTCTATAACTCCTTCAGACAGCTTTGTCATCTGTGCCAATGACCCACCAGGGATCCGGCCCTAATATCAAGCCCAATGCTGACGGATGACCTCGACTCCAGCTGTTAAGACGCTGTCACGGACACACGCACCTCCCCGGCCTGTCTGCCAAGTGTGTGCATGGCCGATTGTGTGATTGTGAGTGTGTCGTGTTGCATGACGGGATGTTGATCAACCTTCATCCTACAGGTGAAGGAAGCTGCACCCTCTCAAAGGGCTGCAATTCCATTTTGCATAATGATGGAAAAAGTACTCACATTCTGTTCTTAAGTACAACTTGTGTAAAAAATAAATAAATAAAAAAAAACGATGAGTGAAGTAGAAGCACTGTTTCAAGTTAAGTAAAGGGAGGGGGGAGGGGGGGGGGGGGGTAAAAGTACCAACTGAAATGTAGACACTCTAGGACATCCATCTATTGTGTCAAAAATAACCTAAAATAGGACTGACAACTTTTTGGGGTCAAAAATAACCCAAAAAATGGACCGACTTTTGGGGGTTATCTTGGGTCAAGAACAGCCCAATATTTCAGGTTTTGTACAAAACAACCCAATATTTTGGGGTTTGTATTTTGGGTTATTCTTTTGACCCAACTTTTGGGGTTAAATATATAACCTAACCCCCAAAAAATGTCTGTCACTTTTTGACCAATACTAGGTTATTTTTGACCCAACAGTTTTTGGAATGTAATTACTCCTTGACATGATGCGATTTGTTAGTGTTTCAATGACATTTTCGATTGTTTGTTAGCATTAAGCTAAACAGACCAAAAAGACCATGTGGTTGTTTTAAATACACAACACAAACACACATTTGTCTTAGCACTCGCTATGTCAAAAATAACCAAATTTTGTAAATGAAAAAAAAAAAGAAAGACGAAATGGGACAACTAACTACTTGGGTTTGACCCAACTTTACAACACCCCCAAAAAATCTGATGTTTAGATACAAAATAACCCATAGTTGGGTCAAATTGTTTTACACACACAACACAAACACACATTTTTCTTTACACTCAAAAAAATAATCTAATGTTGGCAACAACAAAACAAAAAAAGGCTGACCCGCTACTTGGGTTTGACCCAACCTTACAACCCAAAACATTGGGTTGTTTTGATACAAAATTACCCATAATTGTCAGTCACTTTTTTTTTTTTAACCTTTGTTTTAAGACTGTAGGTGAGGCCCTTTTATTATATATATTTTTTACCATATATATATTTTGGGGATCCAGCTGTTTTAAGGCTGTAGATGAGGTCCATTCCTACAAGCTAAAATAAGAATTGTCAAAGTATACCTGATGTTGTGGACCATTGCGTGCATTTAATTGTCCACGTGGCTCAAGCACACCTCCCAGCAAAAGGACGTGAGGTGTGAAACACCCCTGGTGAGATTAATTCCGATTTCATGTGCTATACCCACCCTGCCGCCGCTCTCGTATTGTTTCATTGTTCTGCCTGGCTTCTTTCAACACGCGCGGTTCATAGCGGCCCAAGTGTACACTACACTACAGTACATGGCAGGAAGGAAGAGGGGCTTGGCGGTGGGGGGTTGGGAGCAGGATCCCAAACCATAAAACCTGGCAGCCGCCCCGCTGTATTGTTCACGCCACCATTCCCGCCCAGGTCTCAGTGTTCTCTCTCCCCGTGCTCGGTGTATCCTGTCCTTTCAGGGGCTGTAAATGTTGTTGCTGTTGTTGTTGTTGTTTGTCAGACACACATGATTGCAGTCCAAGCTAGCTCATTTGTCTTTGTTCCGTCCACTGCTGGTGGACTGGTGGCAGGAAGGTGGCTGAACCAAAAGGAGAAATAAATGAATGATGGGGTTGTAGAGGTTGAATGCAGCATGCCTTTCACTATTGGAGCAATAAAATAAATACATAAACGCAAATGAAGCCTCTCATTGGACTTTTAACACATTGAAGTGCCTCCCTAGAGCACCACCATGTGGCTGCATGTTTGGAAGCAAGAAGTGCTTCAGAGACAGGGTAACACTTATGGATCACATGTTTCAAATGAGTATTGACTCATAGAAAAGCTTGATTAATATTTTTTTTAAAGATATAATTTGGTTTTATAGGTGATTACCCTGGCGTCTTTCAGTCACTATCCAGTGTTGCCATTTGGTTTCATTTCACAAAAACCTCACTGACGCAGTACGTCAATGTTGTTGAGTCAGCGCCCTCTGCTGGCAGGGTACAGAGAAGGCGGGTTAAATTATGAGCTATGTTAATATGCTCAATGAAAACTGAACCCTGCTTTACTGCTTCACGGACAATGACACAGATAATGAAAAATTATCAATTATTCAAAGATATGAAGGGTTGGATGGTTGTAGTCATTTTAAACATTACTTTAATATCTTATTCTACATAGTTGTTTTTTTCTTGGCATAATTTCCCATACATTTTCATTTCTATTTCCTGTGGTGACTAGACCTCTTGTGCAGTTAATACGTTGTCTTGTCTTCTCCCTCCTGGGTCCAGCAGAACAGTAAAGATAGCCCAGAAAACATGCTCTCTCAATCCTGGCTGTAAATAGCAGCTGCACACTTGGGAGAACTTTTTTTCCTTGTTAACTTTGTGTTAAATGTAACCTTTTTTTTTTTTAGGTCAGAAAACCTGTCATGCCGTAATCGTGTTGATGATAAATTAACAGTTTGCCTCAGGAATGAGCTGCATTTACTGTCATTTTGAAAGTTTGGGAAATTGTGATGGTAAATCATGGATTCATTCCAGTCTCACATATGAGACTTTTTTTTCTTAAAATAATATCAAACCATTAAGTATCTCTCTATAGCATCTATCGCTAATGTAAATAACATGATATCATTGCTCTTGTTCTGGGCCTATATAGGTCAATCTTTGGGCCGTATTCTAGGAGCTCCTGTCAACGATGGGCCCAAATAGTCCGATTCCTTTCCTGGCTGTCTCTAAGTTGGCCGCGGCGCCACTCAAAGTCATGCGGGTCACACGCTTCCCTCCGCAGTCGCTCGCCAGCAGCCTTCCAACTGAAAAATAGACCGGAGGGCTACATGAAGCAAGATAGCTTGACACCGCCATTTGTTCGGCTCAGGTGAACTCAGGCAGACAGCAACAGGGCCACAAGCAACACTAGACACTCATTCTTCAAAGCGCGCTCAATACAGATACACTCAACTATCTGTACTGTACTGCAGACAAGGAGACACTTTCTCTTAGCGGGAGAAAGCAGGTTGTAGGCAGAGATGCTCACATTAATCAGGAATCAGATACTGGATGTCACCACAGGAGCGTTTAATTCACTGCAGTGTAGACTTCCAGAGTTGATCTTACAAATAAATATAAGTCATGCAGAAGCTAGTTTTGTCATTTCAACCCAAATTGAGAATTGCTATCCTGGAACTTAACATTTTGTACTTGTATTGCCTCTCATATGTGATGGTTTACCTAATCAAATGTTTAGTACATGTAGGTGCCCTCGTCCACATGAAGCAGAATTAAAGCACAAATTAATGTGCCAAGAAACAGATTCAAGTTTTCAAGAAAGTTTATGTATTCACTGCAATAGAGTGACGTGGTTTAAATATTCATTATGTGCAAATCGCCAGAGGCAAGAATGAGTTATGCCTTAACTGGTATGCTGATTGTCTCAAGGTCTCATACCGCTGCATGCCCGTATAAAAACAAAACCGCTCTGCGTCGCGTGCGGTGAATTTGAATGTGATCCATCGCTGGTGCCTGCAGGAAATGAAATGTCCTTTAGTTAACGGCACAAATTACAGGTGGCCCACGGTGAGAAGACCTTTGCGACAAATAGATTTAGAGCGGAAATGATTCTCACTTGAATTGCTGCTGTTGAATTGTACCTACGGAGATGAAACGAGCGAGGATATTTGGAGACAGTGTCTGGATCCAGCTGTGATGAAGCAGATGTTAAGGTGGCAATGAATGTGCCAGTTATCATCATTAGATGAGATTAAACTACATTACCGGAAAATTCGGTCTCTTGAGTGCAGCTGTGAAAGAATCGTACCCTACTGAATTAAAAAAAATAAAAAATAAACTAAGAAATTTGGTTTACATTTGGTAGTTGACCATTCTGGTGTACACGCCTTAGCCTGACGGTGGCAGTATTGTGACACAGGTAGAGTTGTTTAACATGCCAAGAAGAAGTCGATGGTTGTTAACTAAACTAAAGCTAATGCTAGCTATCTTCACAAGTTCTAATTGTTACCACATAGCAGAGAGAATACTGTATAAATGTGAGTATTGTTTGGATGTTCTATTTATATGATTACTTTGATGTTTATGTTCAAGTAACAGTTATTTGATGGTTTAAAATGGCTGCAGTAGTGATACTTATTTCCTTTAGCTAGCTAGCTAGCTAGCTGACTTATGTTTGTACACCAAAACTTTGCATTTCATTGATCATTTTGGAACTGTTACCTATGTGTCGAAATGAATGCTAAACGTTCACAGAGGGCAGAATGATGTTATATTTTGTTTTTGTAGAGTGTTGATGGTTTCTCAGCTTATATGTTACTGTGATTTGTCGGCTAGCAAATTTGTGATATTAGAAGAATATGAGGTCACAAAGTGCTTTCAACTTGTGGTGAGGATTCATTTGAGATTTTCAGCTGCTATTTGAGGTGTCAACACTGAAATGCTGCACAATGTGGTCATACAGCAGCACTTTAATTCTTTAAGCCGCACACACGTTGTGATCATATTAGCTCTGAGATAAATCCGTCAGTTCCAAGCAGGCAAATGTGAGCAAACCGGGCTTCGCCGCCAATTTAGGCTTTCTCTCCAGCGGGCGACCTAAGCCTGGTGAGTGATGAAGTGTTGGACTTCAGTAATGAGACTGTTTACAGGGCGTGCTTGTTTCACATGAATCAAGCCCAGTGTGTGGTTAGATAAATACCTGCTCGGCCCTGCGTGCGCCAAGCCAGTCAAAGCTCGTCCCCTCCATGCAGGAAATGGCGGCCAAATTCCTGTGGAATGAATGAAGAGGAAACCTGCGAGTGGCAGGCCAGCCACAAGCGCCCTCTCTGGAAGTCGAGCGGTGGAAAAGCCGTGGCCCTTCCCCTGGCGAGGACCCCGGGCCGGGGCCCGCTAGGTGAGACTGATGGAATAATAATACACATCCTGAGTGTTCTTTTCATTAGCAGCATGGCTTCGTGTTTTTCATCATGCGGCTGAGAGAAATGGAGAGACCCTTATTTCTGAGCTGGACAAATTACCTTTTCCCCTGTGGGAGATGCAGCAGCATTCAATATTGCCGTGTGTGTGTGTGTATTTGTGTCAGGGTGATGTAGCTAGAGGTTGTGGCTGGTTACTGAGATTTCCTGTGGAAACGATAATTATCTACAACACGCACCAGTACTGATAACAAACTACAGAAAACATCATTCGAAATAAAACGACAGGATTAATTTCTCCTTCCAGAAGATTTAGACGTGTTGCGTAAGGTTGATAAATAAATTAGCTAAACGGGAATCTAGACATGTCATCCTTTTACTTCTGAGGCTTGGTTAAAAACGGGAAAAAATGAGTTTAGTTGTTTCCTATTACTTATCAGCTTGCGAATATCACATGACCAAACTCAGAAAACAGGTGAGGCGTGATTGGCTGTAACAACTGTGATGTCAGTTTCAGTCGACAACACGGGGCAAAATGGCCGCCCCCTGAGATGGATTTTGCTGCTTAATTCATATTCCACAAACACAATATTAATCAGTATGTCGTTTTTAGATTTGTGAGAGCGCATATAACATATTATTGTAAATATTATTTTTGTGTTGACTTCCCTTTTATAAAACTCTAGAACAGCGTATTTCTGTTTCCGTTATTTCCAAGGGAGCATTTGTTTCAAAATCCAAATTTGACCAGTGTCACGGAAAATATTTTAACTCATTTGCTCCCAAAAACGTATAAATACGTTCTATTTTAAATATATACAATGCTCCCAAAGATGTATTTATACGTTTTTATGTTTGTTTTTTTATGCTAGAGCATACTAAAGGCATTGATGCAGCCTCTGAACTGAAGAGAATGCTTGAAGCTATGATACTTGTTACAACAATGGCCAGCAGGTGGCAGCAGAGTATAAGAGAACAACCAGGGCAATGTTGCAAAAAGCTCTTTCCCCCACCGTTTTAAACAAATTTGTGAATAATGATGAAACTTATCTATATTCTAATGCTAAATGCAAAATGGAAACAGATAGAAATATACTTTTTTTTCCTAATGAAAGAAGAGACTCTAATCTTTCTTTTGGTAGGGTCTGTGTTTTTATAGCAATTGAACACAATGTTCTGTGGGCTTTGCAAAATCAGTCAAAATCGAGTAAAACAGCCGGGAGCGAAGGGGGTTTCTTCAGGGAAAATGGCTGGGAGTAAATGAATTAAGTTCCGCTGTACTCTTTATCCAAATGACTTGAGCACTTATGCTAGCTGGGCTAGTCTTCTTTTTAATTGTATCGGTCCATAATGGACTATCCTGCATTTGTACCTTTTTCACAATTTCTATTAGTTCTTTCCTGGATTTCCTTGTGAACAAAGATGCCCTCAAATAACACTTTGTTGTGTCAGGTTAAGCTTCGAAATTGAAAACAACAACCTCCATTGATAACGTGTGAAAATGCCAGGCAGTTTGACCCGAAGTTAAGGACACATTATCGGTGATTCATACCAAGCCAAGTGTTCCCTCCATTAACTCCACAACGCAGCTCATATCCTAGCTGACCTATTTTCCCAATTACCTCCGCCGTTACTCACAACTTCCTGTCCACGCCGTCACTCAAGATCCGATCTCAAAGGAACTCTTCCGAAGGCCACATTGGCACACATCTTTTTGCATCCTTATTACCTGGCCCCACAGTCAAAGAGTTACTGCGCCTTTCAAATGTAAGCACCGGGAGCGATAAATCTCTTGTGCTAATGCAGACGCTTCAGAGTTTCTGATTGTAAATAAAGTCATGGTAGACGTGGGGTATTTACTGCGTAGGGAGAGCCTTGAGCAAAGGGCTGCCCTTCTGCTAAAAACATATGGGTGTGTGGGTTTGCAGCCAATCGGGATGCACTTTGAAAATATCGCTACCTGTGATTTTTATGGTATAGAAGTATATATGCGCCATCTGACTTTGTACTTGAATGTACAGTGGTACTTTTGAGTTTTTCCAGTTGTGAACCAGTCACCAATTTTTCTGCTTTGTGTTGCGAAAATTAAGTCTGCTAGCTTAATGCTAACACATAATGGAAAGGTCATAGACTAAAAAAGCTAGCTTTATTTTCAAAGCAGTTGTTTACCTTTAAATAACACATTTTAACACATGATAAATACACAGATACAGATAGAACTTATAACAATTAGTGCTAGCTAACTACCCTTCAAGTGTCAGTGTCACATGACCAATGAAGTGTCACTTGATTGGCTGAATGTTGGCTGAATATAGGTATTACTTTGCTCATAATGATGTTGACGTCTTATAGTATCTGAGTTTGAATTTGAATTTTGACATGGATTAAAAAAAATAATAATAATTTGCATGTTGAATTGTTTGCGCATAGTTTTTTGGGGGAGATGCTGAATTTTTACATATTTGAATGGCTTTTTAAAATTCAAAGTTTTTCAGATTCAGATAACTTTATCTTCACACTTTATTAATTAATAAATAATAATAATTACAATTATTATAATTAATAACAGTTTTATTTTGATGCAAAAAAAAGTTATAGGAACTAAAAATTCAGACTCATATGGCACAGTATTTGAAGAAATTGTGACTTCAGACCACATGACACACATTCATTCCATCCATCCCCATTGCCTCAACGTTCCCGATGTGTTCATATTTCAGCAATAAAAAATCTCCTTAGGCAATAGTTGTCAAATAGCAAAGAGGACCGTTTATTCTGGGTCAATATAGCTTTTCCTTCCTCCTCATCATCATCTGAGCGTCATCTGTCTCCGCGCCCTAACGCCACTGACACATTAACGGCCTCTGATAATACATCCATCCTGTCACAAGCAGCTGATAATCAAGTTGTTACCACGGCAGCCATCGACATTTGCGCTTAATCAATGTTCCATCTTCTGCCACCAGAGACGTTGCTACGTTCTTTTGTGTGACCAGAGCTTATGTAATGTGTATTGTACAGTATATACCTTACAAAGACATTTCATAATATACTATGGATCACTGCTATTTAGGCGAATCACACAACCGATTTGAACTGATTTAATATAGCCTATCATCGCTAATTAGAACGTATTGTAATGCAACCGCAAGTGGTCAAAAATAGACACAGCCACCAGTGCATTTTTAATCACTTTATTGAACAAACAGGAAGTAAACAAGAATGTGATCAGGGCATTTATTCACAAGCTGCTGATGGCCACAACCTAGCCAACTCTACAGTTTCATTTGCTGGCGCCCACGTCACTCACCAGACCAGACCATGGATACTTGTGTGAAAAATCCAAATTTAATCGATGCAATTTTTCAAGTCAAAATATCTGTTGCTTGGCAGTGTTTCGATTATTTTGGCCCAGAGTGGAAATCACCTTCACGCAGACCATCAAGTGCCGGTCGGATCGGAATGGACCACACACAGGTATCATGGAACACATTCCAGATGGCTGGCCAACGATGCAAACTCCCTTCCCGGTCGGTAAACGTGGCAGACGGCTTCAGCCTACGGCATCTCGCGTCATCTGCTGCGGACGTCTAATCCTAAAAAGTGCGCTTTGCTTCCGTAGGTGATGTTAATGAAGTGCCCTAACACACGTTATCTGCATGGTCGGCATGAAGGAAAGTATCCCAACGGGTATAGTACAGATGGAGCTATTAAAGGCGAGCCACAGCATTCCTGTGCCAAACATATTGGAAAATGAGGAACAACAATGGATCCTATTTAGAATATATAGCTAAAGTTGACAGAAAAATAGCCACGAGAGATGAAGGATATTTTCTATAACAATAGCCCGAGAGTCTCTATTGTGAATATTTATTCAGGTTTGTTTAGCATGTTACAGACTCCATATTAAAACGACACCCAAAAATACCTTCTCGACATTGCATCATCACACATTTAAACTCGCTTCTTTCTCCACAGCAGTTGACATAAACTTCCAGTCTGCATTATTTCTATTTGACACCATTTGGTCCTTTAATAGGAAGCTCCGCTAGCGGGAGGGGGTTCTATTTTTTCTGGCATATTCTATCTCTCATCACGGGGTCTTTTTCCTTGCAGTGCTCAGAAAGTGTCAGGAGACAAGGTTGATGATGATAGGTTAAAAGTAATGCAGAAATGACATTCTGGCTACTTGGTTTTATTATGTTTGTGCTGATTACCGTCACATGGAAGCATCTTCTCTGCATGAGACGTGTAGTTAAAAACAGGTATGGCAAGTAGGCTACCCGGTAATCTTTAATTTGCTTCTCAAATGTATGATTTCACTTTTTGCCCATTTGCACGAGGTTTAGGACTTGATGCCATAAGAACACAGACTGGCCGTATCGTTCCATTACACCAATTAAAAAAAGACCTGGTGTGCGAAAACTGAGTAACCTGTGCAGCCTCACTCTGCTTTTCTTAAGTGTGGACAATGAATAGTCAACAGTTTTGCTACCCCAAAAAAAAAAATGCAGTTAAACAGGTAAACATATTTTGTAGTTGCCTACTTGATGAAAGTCCACTCGAAATTTAATCGATTATGTGACGCAATCATCAGTGATGATCAGTGTCACAAATTCTAAGAAATTCAAAAGTTCCAGTGATCTCTAGATGACGTGCTATGAACATATTACTCATCAAGTTGTTTTCAAGTTCTTGTCGTCTCTGCTTAATCTGCCGTAGTCTAGTCTTCTTTAACTACGATGACTTGCATCAGCGGGTTATGCAAATGATAATGAGCATAGAGCGTTTTCTGTATGTGTGTGTGTGTGTTTTTTTGTAAAGATGCTGACAGAGCGGCAAAGATCTCAAAGTTTGAAAACACTACTCAGAGCGGATATACAATGTGAGCTGGAGTGAAGATATAGATCACAGTTTGACAAATGATTATGATGATTCTGATGTTTCTCACAGACATTTCCACGTTTTCATTTCCTGGTAAATTGTCTGCGCTTACCCCCTCCCCGCCTCCTTTCTTCGCTTTGTGGTTTTATTAAAGCTAACATTTGTCAGCGGAAAGATTGTTGATATGCAAAGTGCGTGCGTGCACACGCCCCTCTCACGCGTTACTAAAACTGGCTGTTTGAGAAATGACATATGAGAATTGCCCTGCTTTGACACAACAGATAAGACACATGAGTAATGTGCAGAAGATTTTAGAGTTATTACTCTTTATTACATTTATATATCTGTTATTTGTGCCTAGTATTTTAGGGCTTATGTCACCAAAGAGAAAGTGTTGCACTTTGGGGTGTTTCAAAGATGTATGGAAGCAATTCCCAATAATTGAGGATGAAAAATTTCATTACAAAGTCAAAATTAAGAAAATACATTTTCGATGGTAGCTCAGTAGCCTAATGGTTTGTACATCTATCTCAGAGTAATCCGGAATGTTTTGATTGATATTGAAATCAAGATTCCTAAACACAATTATCCCTTGATTTAGAAATAGTATTTATTCAGCTACCGAAAATCAACTTTAAAACCTGAAAGGACAACTAGAAAATAAATTAGTACCAATTAAAATAATATATTAAAATACTTCAGATTTTCCCTCATTTTAAAAACTAAACTTAATGAAACACTCTTTTTAAAGTATTCTTTAGCACCTGTTCTCACAAGCCCACTGTCAAAAAATGAGACTAAATAAAAGGCAAACCATAGTTTTTTCTAGTTGTTTATTTGTCTCTCCCAGTTTAAGGTTTCTGCAAAGCTGACAAACCAAACGAGATCATTAAATATTGCATAATTAAACACTAAAATGTTCAACCAAACGATCTAAATTTATCCAACCAAAGTCTGCTACCTTAATGCTAACATTATGAAAATAAGGGCTAATGGAGATTAGCATAGCTGTTACGGTAATTATAAACAACTGCTACTTTAACACACACGGAGCAGCAACACATAAACGCAGAGCTTACAAAAATATTCACAGGCATATGTTCATTCTGCTCAATGGGAACGACTATTAATGGATATGAGTCTTTCTTTTGCTTCTTAATTATGTGTTGAATCCCTTCCAATAGATCAGTACTCCCCAGCATGTTGTGGGACAGCGTGGTACTACATTGAAGGCAAGTGGTTCCTAAATTTCAACATGCCTGTAGACTGTGAAAACTCATTAAACATTTTTTTTTTAAGACAATCGCTTAATAATCTATTCTATGCTATAGCGGCATTAGCAGGGGTGCTAACGATGAATCATGGCATCGCTATCTATCTATCTATCTATTTTATCCAATCTAATCTATCTGCTAGCCAGCTAGCCAGCTAGCCAGCCAGCTAGCTAGCTAAATTACTGGTTGTCATGTGAATTGGACTGAGGGACAGATTGTGTAGCAGTGTTTATCTATTCCAAGTTTGATTTTTTATTTTATTTTATGCCCAAGTATGTCCCTTAAAGAATGAGTTATTAAAAAAAAAAAAGCAAATTCATTCTACTGAATGTAATTTCAGTTCCTGAGATAGAGCGAGAGGATCATGCTGCGTGAGGAAATTGTCCCACTAAGTGACTCTTCCCCCTCACATTGCTGAGCAGCATCTCGCCATACAAATGGCAGCGCAGCCTATTTGTCAGGAGGCGCACATGGCTCTCTACGTCGAGTCGCCGCGGAGCCAGCAAAGGCTGCTGTTACCACTCAGAGTGGTGTTGAGCTTGTCACCTCGGGCTCTCCCTGCTTTCCACTGCACCGCCGTTCTGGAGACTGGCTGCTTCCATTACAAAAATCATTAGAGGAATTACGCAGGCCCTTGCTATAGATTTCTGTGTGATGATTGCCCTTGGATTTAGTTCACTTCGTACGGCAATGTGTACGGCTTGAATAAAATGCCACCTGCATAATACACAGTGGGATCTGTTCAATTACACCAGATTGTGCAATTGTATCCAAATTTGGGGGGAAATTACCTTTAAAGTCACAAAATACAACAGTTCAACATGCACACAAACTTAATTCAGTAAGTTCACATGGAGTTTACTTTTTTTGTGGCATTGATCTATTCCAAAACAGGAGCAGCTTCAACATACGGTGTATGGAGAAGAATACAAATGTGTCTCAAATTCAATCAATTCGACATTTACACATTTCGCATTAAACAAAAAAAAAATTATGAACAATGGCTCATATCTTGAAAAACTTGTAAGTCAGGTCACTTATATCTCAAGGTGTTACTGTATTACATAAGAAGCAATCAAAATGTTTTTAAGTATTAAAATTATGCAGGAATTGGTCTTGTGAAAAGTATTTTCCCATTAATGAATCTGTATAACAGATGAGTTTCACTTTTTGAATTGAGCTACTATCAAAATACACTTTTTAACGATATTCTAATTTATTGAGATACACATGGTATGTAAATAAGTAGAATCCAGTTCAAAACCGTTTGCACTACTATACACATTCTCTTGGTACCAGTATTTATTTCAAGATTTACATACACGAACTTGCATACTTGTATGGCATGTAAAATAGTAGTTGACAAATTCATCCTCACTTAGAGTTAAGACTTAAGTAACTAACTCAAGATTTAACTTAAGACACTTAAATTAGAACTGCTATGTTTTCTTTTAACAGTTTTTAAATAATTTTACAGTCATTGTCTACGCAGGTTTTATGATAACAACAAATTTCTTATTAGTATTCACATTATTCCCGATGGGAAAAAATAGTTTGACAAACCGGAAAGAAATTGTAAACCAGCGAGTTTCAAGAGTAAAGTACAAAAAGTGCCACCTTGACAAGAGTCGCCTTTTTTTATGGAGAAAAACCACACCCTTTTTTCTCCCTGCATCGTGATTGGTCGGATCAAACGTGTCACCATCCAGTACCATATCAGCTCCTACACATTATTTGAGATTATGAATGTCTGCAGTACCGCCTATGAAGGTACTTTACAAGGCTGCCTCCTATCATGACAATATTCCCTTTTATTCAGCTATTATGAAAATAACCCGATTGCCCATTAGAACCTGGGCAGCTGCCTCTGGGACTATTTTCTGCATATTGATGCTCTTCACTGAGCTTGAGAAAATTGCTTTTGTTTTCATGGGGATCTTTAGGATTTGTATTTTTTTTTATGGTTGAATATGTTAAAAAAAAAAAATGAAGCAATGCACTGGTAGTGTTTTGGATGGCATCTTTCAGTGGAAACTCTTGACATCAAGAAACACAAACATACACTGTTGTTTCTCTGCTTCTGTCATCTGGTAATAATCAAACAATCATTCCAGATCTGTGTGTATTTGCAGCAAAGCCCTCCCCCCACTCACCTCTGCACAATCATTTTTCATGCTTACGTTGTCATGACCTGCTGGAGTGTGTATTCGGGGGATGTTTCTGATGCGCTGTCCCGAGCCGCAGAATAATGTAAGAGCACTGGTGTGTTTCCTCGGCGGCCGGGGGGAGCGGATTGCCATAAAATATTAATGACTCGGAAGCCCGGCCACATGACAAGATGAATGTAATTGGCCCTCGCGGCTCTATCTGCGCATGTTAATGAGATGGGATGGTATTTAAATCAGCGGCGCCCCGGACGCGAAAGCCACAAACAAAGACACGGGCAGAGAGCAGGGAGGCAGCGCACATATGAAAATATCATTTTAAAACTCTGCATTATTTATGCCTTTTGATTGAATGTATTTATTTGTGGAGAGAGAACAGAGGTTAAGGTGAGCGCCTGTATGGAATGCAATTATTCGATACCCTTGTACGCTCTGAGGCCAATTCAGCGCACTAGTAGAACCACTGTCTTACTAGTAATGTTTTTTTTTCTCCCCATACTACTATATGATGTTGCACACTAGTTGGACAACTATGTGTTACTAGTGTAATCTACTAGCGCTAGATATTAATGGCTAATACATGTCAACTGGTGCACAATTTTGTCTCACTAGTAAGATGTAGTTGTGCTACTACAGCAGTACGCCAAAGTTGTACGACTAGCGAGAACACAGTGCGCTAAAGGTTCAACAATTAATGAAATTAATCAAATACGTGTTTTTGAGAAATTGTTTCAACTTCAAATTGTCAAAATATTTTTCGATTCCTCTAATCATTTCGAAATTCGCCAGCATCTGCGTCAACAGTTTTGGGATATTTATTTATTTCTTTTTCCTGGATATTTATTTATTTAAATTTTCTTTTGTGGCATACTACGGACCAAACCAGTAACTGAACCATCAGCAATTTATGTTTTTACATTTTCTGCACTGTCAATTTGAAACCCTAGAGTGTACTAGTACATGGACCATAACATGAATATCCTGGATATCCACTAGTAGCAGTTGTAGTAATACTGAGGCCAAAGACCTATACAGACGCTCCCCACCTTACGAACGAGTTACGTTCCGGACGATCGTTCGTAAGGTGAATTTGTTCGTAAGTTGCTTCAGTGCTATATTTTGTATTATAATTTATGTTTAAAGCCTATATAAGTATATTGAAGGTTTATATAAGTATGTTTAAGGCTTGTACAAGTAACCTGCATTGGTTTGTACTGAAAAAAAATTTATAAAATGGAGAGAATACGTACAGTACTGTACTGTACTACGTATGTTAGAGAGCGAGAGCGAGACACACACACACACACAGTATGTACATGTACGTAATAAGATAAATAAAATGAAGTTTAACTTACTTTTGGAAGATGTCCTCGATGCTTAAGGAGATGATGGAGGAGGAGGAAGAGGAGGATTTTAATATCATGAGAGATTCTTCGTCGTCGCTGGAATCGGCTTCAAAAGTTATTTCCTGCTTCATGGGGACCGGCGTTTTCTTCCTCCTCCTCCTCGCCACGTTGCTCAGCCTCCAATGAGCTCTCACAGCGCCAATCGTCGGTATTACGCGCAATACAAAATCTAACTTACAGCATTTCTTTCCGAACATTTTTCGACATACTGTACGCGCAGAAATGTTCGTATGTACCGTTGTTCGTAACTCGAATGTTCGTAAGTAGGGGAGCGTCTGTACTAGTGCATGCTTAAGATAGCCATGAATGATATCCCAAAAATATTACTACGGAAAGCAGTTTTGATAGATATCCAGTTTAAGGTCTATATATTTACTAGTACTCTCCATGTTCTCACTAGTAAGACAATTCAGCGCGCTAGTAGAATGACTGTTTTACCAATAACGTTTTTTCCCCCATATGTACCTGACACTACTGTACAACATTATGCACACTAGTAGAACAGCTTTGTCAATGATGGCACTAGTAGTACATGATAATAGTGAGGCAAATTATTACTACAGACGTATCTTGACACCTGTTATTTCAAAACAGCAAAAATCAATCTCAGTGAATGAAAGCCAGCGTGTCTTCAGCAGAAACCTGCTGTAATTGAGTGTGAGTAAAGGCTCTCCGATTCTGGGAATGAATAAGGTGGGGGGGAAAAAGTCAGCAGATGGGAAACGGTGTCACTTTACTTTCGTTATTTGGACAACTTTTATCTTCCATGCGAGAGCACTGTGGTCATCCTCACTAGCACCTCGTAAAAGACCCGAGCAGTCATGTGACACTGGCGGGACTTGAGGTGTGATGCATTCAAGCTCTGGTGTCTCGGACAAAAATCCTGGAACACTGTGTGTGTGTGTGTTTTTTTTTGTTTTTTTTGTTTTAAATCTGTGTGTGCGCGTTTGTGTGTGTTCTCATGCAGACCCCGGCGGCCCGTGGAGGGGGGAGGTGGCAGCAGGAGGACAGATGGTCTCCCTCATGGTGGCTGAAATAAAAGAGGGAATTAGACGACTCCAAGGTGTACACTCTGACGGCAATTACGGCAAATAGATTGGAAGTGGACCTCCAGGCACCCGGGGAGGCGGCTCCTGGGGGGAAGAGCTCCACCTCACTGCATCTGGTTTGTGCGCCACCACAATAAGAGCAGCTTCAGAATCAGAATCATCTTTATTGGCTACACAAGGAATTAGCCTGGGGGGTGGGGGGGGGGGGGGGGACAAGAAAAGCCTGGTGGGCCACCGGGCTAATAAAACGCTGGGTGAAAGCCTGGTAATGTATTGGCATGTGGGAAGAAGCTATGGGAATTTTCTATAGCAAATTTCTAATAATCCATACACAAAATACAGTAACATACACTTATTGTGTAAATTATGGCTGTGGCAAATATTATTTCAATCACAACATACAATTGATAGGTCTACACACCCTGTTCAATAGGTGATGAGGATTTAAAAAAATATTTCAAGAGAGGAAATAAGAGTGAACAACTGAGATAATGTGGTTGCATAAGTGTGCACACCCTCTTATAACCGTGGCTGTGTATAGAATTTACCAGTCAGATTCAAGCTAATGTTAAAGAATTCCGCACACGCCTGCCACCATTTTAAATGCCTCTGACTAACCCGAAATGAATTTCAGATGTTCTAGTAGGCTTTTCTTGACATTTTCTTTCTTTCTAGGAGAGGCATGTGGAACTTGGAACTGTTTACTGTGCCCTCCGCCTTGTCTAAAGCCTCTGTTCCAGCTGAAGAGGAGCGGCCCTGACGCATGTAGATGACACCATCATGCTTCACTGGAGGTATGGAGTTGGTTTGTGTTTATGGCAAACTACCTTTTGAAATTTTGGCCAAAAAGTTCAACCTTGGTCTCATCAGACCGTGACATGTTTTCCCCACATATGTTTGGGAGAAAATATGAACTCAAGTTAGAACTTTATGGCCATAATTAAGAAAAGGTTTGTTTTGGAATAGGTTAAAAAAATTTTAGATCGCAATCACCCAGCGTTTGAACAGGGGTGTGTAGACTTTTTATGTCCACAGTAGATCTTGAGCACCCACTAAAATTGTTTTTTGTTTCTCCCCCACTTGTCCCTACCTCTTGATGAACAACTTAAACATGCTTCTAATAGTAGTAATTATGCGCTAAACTTCTCTCATCATACATCCAATCTAAACCGTTTAGCCTTTGAGAAAGAAGGGGGGAAAAGTGAGCTACATGACTCAGCAGAAATTACATCATGCTAATTGCTTTGGTCATGGCGAAACCTAATGTACAGTAAATCCCCTCTTCTAGTTTTCTTATTTCTTCAGTGTTTTCAGTTGTAAATGAGTATGTCAGTCAAACTAAAGCAACTTTTATCAACAAAAGACGCTATCATTTTCTTTTTTTGTCCTTGTTTTGATTTTATAGCAACTACAACATTAGCATCAACACATTTATGTTTGAGGTGAACTAATCCAATTGAACGTTTTAATGCGTGTAGAAATGTTTTTATATGTTTTTCTATATCGAAGAAGTTCACACCCGCAATGAATGGGACCTCACTAAATAATATTTCCAGACCCGTTTTTTTTTCTTTTTGAGTAGTTGGGTGACAGATTTGCAAACAAACAATTTCAGACATCCCTGCAAGCTGTTTTGGTTTAGTTATTCAGCCGCCTGCAGGAGTTTGAAAGCAGTCAATTATTTTTGTCTTGCCCGCTTCCGCCTATTGATTTTCTAACGATTTCCCTTGCCGCTCCAAGTTAGGATATGCACCGATTGAATTAAATAAACCACCACGATCAATAGAAAATATGTAACACATCCGCAGTTTGCTTTAATCGCCTGTGGAACTCTGTAGCGTGGAGAATTCCGTGTAAGTGCAAATACAAACAAGTGGAAACACACTTTTTATAGATCGCCTACAAGTATTTGGAATAAGACAGAATTCAGTGTTATTTTCCGAAGCCATGCAGAACAGTAGGGAACAGAAGAAGCCATTAATCCGAGCCCCGTGGCTGAATGAAAGCAAAGACATTAGAGAATAAGTGTCTCACCCAAAAACCTTGTGTTCCCATCAATGCATAAATGATAAAGATGCGTAATGAAAAAAAAAAAAAAGGCTCCTTGCCAAAGGCTGTAAAAATAACATTTGGGTTGAGAAAAACCTTACGTGATCCATTAACCCTCTCCCAAAAAAAAACAAAAAACGCTTGTAACGTTAATTCCCGTCCTGCCACATGTCCTGAAATACCCACAAGACAAGAGTGGTAAAAAAAAATAAACTTTTGTGAGTTACCCTAACTCTTTATGCTTCCATTTGCGCAAATTATCTAAAAGCTAAAAATTTAAGAGTGCAGTTTTATTTTTTATTAAAATTAACAACTGATCCTCAGACTAACAAATTGCATCCTATTGTCACAAACACATTTGACTGTGTTCTTTGTTTATTGTGACGCTGGCCTAAACTGTATATTATTGCATCTCGTACTCTCACGAGGATTTACACCGAATGTTTTCTGGCTACAAAATGAGAAATACGTTTGTACTGTGTCCAATGTAAATAAGACCAACTTTTGGCCCGTGAGTTATGGCCTGCGGAACCCGCTCTGCAACCTTGTTGCATAAATTCATGAACACTAAATCACTGGCTTCTGAAAAACTAAAACAAAAAGACAAAACAATTCACAAAGACTAATTAGGCACTGCATATACTGTACATGTGTGAATAACGTATGTTAGATATGTAAAATAGTTAATGCACCTTTGCACCCCCCCCCAACCCCCACTTTAAATTATAATACAGGGAACAATAGGACCATATTTGTGTACAGCAAATATATTGAGAAAAATAAAAGGTTATGAAGGGGATAATATTTGGATTTCTATGCAAATATGTTCAACAGGTATTGTGCATTGTACTTCTACAAGCAAATGGAACCCATTCCGTTCCAAAGCTAATATATGTCCATAATATAGCAATTGTTTTGTATATTACTTTCCTAAAAACACAAGCAGAAAAATGTTTGATTTGATTTCTATCATTTTGTTAAATTGGACTGGCAGAAAATGAACACATCTGACCTTCTGTGTGCAAGCCTCTGTTTGTGTTGGCGTAGAAAACGTTGCGGCTTGGAGAAAAGTCTCCTGATTTGGACTCGCAAGTCATAAATCACATGCATCATATTTCTCCACATAATTGTTCAACCTGACCTGTGGGTAAAAGAACAAAGTTGTATTCTAATTCTACATCTGTATTTATTATGTGGGGATTGCAATGCTCTATTTTGCTGATTAAATCCCAAATTAAAGTTTAGACAAAGACTAAGCAGCTAACAGCAACAATATTACACTTCAGCTTGATGTGATAATCTAATGTGCTTCAATGATGACTGATAGACTCAGTCCAATATTCTTCATCCATTCAACACAGGGCAATCATTTATGCACATTTTTCTCTCTTTAACCTTTTTGGTCTCTGGGCCTGGAACAGAAAAGTGACTACTGAACGTGACTATTTCTGGTGAGGGAAGCACAGCCCAATAAAATACGATCTCACACAATGATTAATCTAACAACTCAATGACAGTGAACAATGTATTTGCATTCAAGCAAAGTGAACATCGCAGCAATTAAGTCTCAACGATCGTCCATTGTTGTCATGCAAACTGTAATCGCAAAACATTTAGCCCAACGCGAAAAAGCACCTTATCGGATGTTTGAAGTCTTTAAAGAACTATTTAATATCCTCCATGAATGGTTTTAATAGAGTGAGCCATATTTCAGGTGGCCTGCGTCTCAGATTGTATCGCTGCTCAACATTTGTCACCTGTCAAATTATTTTCCCCCTCGCGTGTCGTGTTCATTTGTCAAAAGAACCTCGCACAAACTCGCCTGCTGCTTCACATCCTACTAAATCTGATTTTAGGAGAGGGAGGAGGGACTTTTTATTTTTATTTGGATGTCATCTTAATGATGATGCTGTAATAACAAAACTACAGATCTCTATAAATGGCATTTATCTGAATAATAATGACTACACTGTAAAGTGAAAATGAGTCAATGTTTTGGCAGTGTGGTGTGCATGCATTCAATATTAGCCACCAGATATAAATAAATATTGCTGTAATCCAGCCCCCCCCCACACCCCCAATTTTTTTTTACAAGTTCACAATGCAATTTGTGTCAAAATTGAAACGTGTAATCGATAGAATGGTTGAAATATATCTCTTAAAAGGAGGAGTAACTGCTAGCTAGATTTGAATGTAGCCTCACTACGCTAGCATTAGCACTGTAAAACCCCAACCACAGCCTAAATTGGTAGCATGAATTCATAATGGAGTGTTACCATAATACCAGGTGTCAGTTTGAATTTGAATTTTTTGTTATGTGCAATCAATTAAAAATCTAAAAGACGTGATAAAACATACCTGTAATGCAAACATGTTGCTTGGGAACCAGATAGGGATGATTTTAGCTTGTTTTAAACAAATCATTTAACAAATGTAGTACTGTTTTTGTTTGTTTGTTTGTTTTTTAAATAGGACTGTGCAGAAATTCAGGAATATGGAAAATGATCCAAACATTTTAATGATGGAATAGTTTGAATCAGTCAAGAAATGTAAAAGAGGACGATAAATATGTAAAACATTCCTTAATTTGGGAATTTTATTGTGGAAATTTGGGAATGTGATAGCTAGTTTCCAAGATGTCCTGAATAAGTCGAACAGTTTGAAGTTAGATAGTTTCAATTGGTATGAAAATTTTCAATTTTGATAATGTTTCTATTGATTTTTATTGGCAGTTATTATAATGGAAATGTGGAACTGCGGGAATTTCAAATCCACTTGAGAAGTTGTCAAGTCGACAAACAAGGGATGAAAAGTTTTATTTACAACATTAGGGTTGTGATGCATCTAACTTTAGAAAAAGTATTATGCACTGCATTTATTACACGTTTTATACTAGAATATTTTTGTTGTGTTTTTACCACACAATACTTACCATGATGTTTTTTTTTAAATCTTGCAGACAAAAAATACAAATAATAATAATAATAATTGTAAGACTAATAAAAACTAAACTAAAATGAACCATTAAAAACACAACTAGAAAAATTCCCGCTCTCTGAAAACTAATTAAAATGTACGATTAACAAAAAACAAACAAAAAAAATCTCAAAGCAAAATAAAAACAAAAATGACAATTCCAAACTGTGAGATAGGTAAACAACCCGGATTGCAAATTCCAAAGCCAGCATTTTGCCATTCCCAGTGGTTAACACCAAGTTTTTTAAACACCAAAATATTTCCACAGTGCCCAATCAACTACTTCATCGTATTCTTCCAGCTACTTAAAGGCACGTGTGAATTACGGCCGAGTATGCTATACGCATTTATTCTTCCCTCCTGACAGTTTTATGGAAGTCATTATCCGCTTTGTGGCTATGGCTGTGAATGGAGAACCTGTAGGGGGTTTTATGCGTAGCCAGTAGCTCCTCCATTCACCGCATTTAATATCCTCACACGCTCATGCACACACGCAAAAATGCAGGTTAGCATTTGAGGAGGTGATGGTGGTGCTGCTGCTAGCGTATGTGGGGGGGGTCCAGGGTATCCAAGCGGTTAGCTGTGCTGACACGCACAGCGCCGGTGGATGCGAGGGAGTTTTATTTAGCTCAGGTGCAAAGGCTCATTATGGCGGCGTTAATGAGCAGCAGATGTAGCTGAGTGCGGCGGCGGGGGGGGCGTCGAGGGGGGGGGGAGGTGTGGCCTGTCCGTGGCGAGCCTACACGGGGGTCCTGTCCAGGGATTCCCAAATCCCCCTCCTAACTGCAAGCATTCGTTTGTTACTATCGACTCAGCAGCGGCTATTAGCCAGCGCCGAAATCTGCCGACTGTTGTGATTTAGCGAGCATCTCCCAACCTTGGGCGATGGGCACAGCCTCTACTGGGATAGTCGTGGGCTCAGCAAGGATTTAGACCCGCTTTAAACTCGTTGAATGAGCATCTTTAATTGGACTATAAGATGGCAATCTGCATGCTTATAATTGGCTACAAATTGTATAAGAAACAACAATAGATAAATCAACAGTAAATTGTCTTTAAAATGTAATTAGGAGCCTTTTTTGTAGAAATAAAAACATCCAGGCCCGTTTTAAAAACAAAAATCATTGGGCCGAGTCCTGATGTGTTACGGTCTGTCTCGGGATCCTAATCAGGACAACAAGCACTATAGCGGGGGTCATCAATGCATGTATGTTGTAAAAAATAGATTGCCAGTAACGGGCCATTGAGATTTCCTAGGAATGTCGCAGAAGTAATTATTTGAAAATGTAAAAACTCACATAAAAAAAGATGTATAGAAAGCTAGTTTTTGGATTTTCAAGATGATGCAGATTTGTGTGTACATTTTCAACTGAGTTACACAGGTCATTTTATGTTTTGTTTTTTTTATGTTAATGTTAGTACGTCTGCTTCACACTTTGATCTTGGCTCTGACTTTCCTGTATATAGTTTGCATGTTCTCTCTCAATACACGATGGAAAGTACAAAACATATTTTCCAAACGCACTTAATCAAATAAAGTGAGATGTGCAAAAAATAATAATAAAAGCAACCACACTTTGCAAAATTAAAAACACTCCAAATTTAGCTGTCCTGACCTCGACAACAACATTCAGGATGTTTTTTTTTTTTTTTAGCCTTAAGCTTTCCAGGATGAATCTTTAATCAGAAAGCAGTGCGGCTTGAGTAACAGCTCTCCATGTGGGCTAGAATCACCAGTCAAAACTCCACTGGGAGATTCTCGTCCTCCCCGGGACAACAATACTGACAGCCAAGCCTACAGCTGGCCGGCCCTTTTTTTATGTTTTTATGGTCTTGGCCTTCCCCTTGCTCGTGAGGCAAATGTTGGCCATCAAACAAAACAATTTATGACCCAGTCTAAATTTGACCTTGGTCCTCCTTAACTGCCATTGTCCCCCTCCCCGAGAAAATGCAGGAAAGCCTAAGACGTTGTGATGAATGTGGCTGAAGAGAAGTGACGTCTGCTCTTGTCGTTGGCTTGCCCATGCAACACGACGGCGACCCGGAGGAGCACACACAGCTTGTTATTTACTGCCCGGCATTCTCCTCCTTCAACATCCACTTTGGATGTTCTTCTCTTGACACACTCGCTCGTTTATAGCAGCACAAAATCGCAGGGTACACCCCACATTCATAATTCTCTTACTGTAGCTTCCTCGCAATGGTTTGGTCTTAACCACGATCACAACAGCATTTGTGCCTACACTGGAAGGCTCCAAAACAATCTAGCTTGGCAAAACCTGAAATTGATAAAAGAAATACAGTAAAAAAAAAGAAGAAAAAAAGAGCAAGCTATAATAGCAGAGTCAAACTATTGCACCTGCATATTGGTTTGCTCTTTCACTGAATATGTGAGTCCAGTAGAACCCCCATGTATTCACGATTCGACACCCGCAGGTTCGCCTATTCGTCCTTTTCCCCTCCCAATTAAAAAAATATATATATATATTTTGGTGGAAACCGCTTATTAGCGCTTTATCTTTTTTTCATGAATATTTTGAGTTAACAAAAAAAAAACTGAACCTAACCCTTGATTCATAAATATTACTAAATAGTTTTCAGTATTTTGTATCCGTGGTGACTGCTCAAGTGTTGCGTTCTCGTAGCTACTGGGTAAATAGTCTGGAAAAAAAAAATTCATCTGGAAAAGTTTGCATCATTGATTTAAAAAAAATTACAATGTTTTATAAATAAATAAATTATTAGTAATTTAACATTCATTAATTTAATATTAGACTAAAAATTAAACCACATTAAATGGAATAAAAATACATAAGTACATTTTTTATTTTATTTATTAGTACCGTAAATTTGTAAAAATTTAACTTTGTTTTAGTACCCCTAAATACCAGAACTTCAAACAACTTTTTACAGTGTTCAAACTGCGCGAAAGAGGCAATAAAAAAAAAAGGTTAAAAAAAAATAGAAATGTGCAGAAAATTGGCCAACCGCGCATTTATTCTTTACAATGTGACTTTTTAAAATAATAATAAAAAAAAAAAAAATCATTCATAGGTTTTTTATTAAAACTTGAATTGAAATAAATCAGAAAAGAGTTATTTTGGACTAATCTGTGTCCTTAGTTAAAGTTCATGTTTGCAACGTCACTTCTATGTTGTACTATGTTGGTTTTTAGCCACACACTGATTAAAATGTTAAGTATAACATAGGGTTGGGGCTGGGATGAATTAATTGCATTTTACATTCATTTCAATGGGACACATTACCTCGGCTGACCGTAGTGATCATAACACATCTGTCACGGATTTCATCCAACTTTAGGTGTACTTGTGTGAAGTGACTGTTGACTGCCTGTTTAGTGATGGAGAAGCGTCGTGGACGATCCACATCGGCTCGCGCCTTTCGTATTCCTCTCACGCTTCCCAGCGAGACGAGGGCTTCAGTAATGTGTATCCTTTAGTGAGAGAACCCCATGGAGATGCATTAAAGAGATAAATTGGTATCATCCCCAATGTGACAGACTCCTCATCTGTCTCTGCTCTCCTCCATTGATCACAATTTATTTTATTTGTGTTGTTTCATTATTAGGCGGAAGACAAGCATTGCATTAATAAAGCCCTGATTATAAAGTTAAACAGATATGGTTACGCAGGAAGTGCGCGAGGCTCCAGCGTGCCTGCTCTTGTATCTTCTTACTCGCTGGAAATCGCCGACAAGTGCCACTGATCGGTCACTGTCCATCTAATTCACTTCGTAACGATTAACAGCCTCTCCTGAACTGCACACTCTTCTTTACATAAACATCTCAAATGTTTTCTCAAAATCTGTTTGACAAAATTCTGAGATGACCTCTTTCAGGATCTGTCTTTTTGAGCAATGGCCCAAATTATTATTATTGTTTGTTTTGTCTTTTATGTGGCCCTCAACTGCATCGTAAGCATGATGCTAACGTAACAGACACCAGGTGTGCTGCTCATTACGACACATGGAGAACGTTTCCCTCCATATTTTAGACACTCTAACATAACTCAATTTGACAACGCATCAGCCAATAATCCCTTCATGTTCCACAAATAACAGCAAAACACAGATAAAGTAATAAATTCACGTTAGCACAACAAAGCTAACTTTAGCCTGACGTTAGCTAGCAGCCCAGGACTTACTATGAAAATGTTGAGTATAATTCTATGAATGAAGAGGACTTGTTGTTACTTGGCTTTGAATGAAACATGGTGAGCATGAATTTGAACATCTGACGACCTACACATTAAATTTTTTTGTCTTAGCTAGCATACTTCTCATCATGTTTTAGCCGTCAACGTACCACGTTTAGCTTATCACCGTTAGGCTGTCATATGATAAAAAGAGGGCTTCGCTAGATCTTTCCTTGATGAAAACAAGGAGACAGCAAAAAAAAAAAAAAATACCAGTTAAGAATTCACTTCAAATTACTATTTAATAATAAATAAATAAATACATTAAAAAGTGTCATGCTTATTTTAATGGCTTAAATAAAGAGAACCCCCCCCCTCGTAGTTATATGATTCAGTTTTTATTTTGGTTGTCTTGGAGTGTTTTTTATTTATTTCTAAATCAATGGTGCAAAATTTTAAATTCAGGATGTTCTTAGCCTTAATTTTAGTTATTTTTAACTTTTCTATTTTGATTCATTTAGGTGTACCGGTAATTAGTTTTTGGAGCAGGTTTGTTAGTTTTCAATTTTTTCAGTTTTAACCTTCTTTCTTCTGTACAACCGCTTTAATTATACGTTTATAAACATAAAATGCAGTTTCGGTTAGTATCGGTTTTGGAAAGCACTCATTTTAAATTTAATTTCATTCATGAAAACACTTCAAGTGCACATCAAGTGTTTATTTATCGTCCCCTCCTGAGTGGCTTAAAAGTCAATCGAAGTCATTTATGGCGAATCGCGGACTTTATGATGTGTGAAACAATTCTAACATGCCCAGTGAGGATGTTGGGCGTGACTGCGTGTGTGGCAATCACCCGCACGTCATGCGCAAGACAGGCTCCTATTAAGCTTGTTTTTTACTTTGGCACCTGGAGGTGTTGCACACTGGTTCTTTATCCCTGAGCACGGCGGTATGCGTACGTGGGTTCACTGCAATTAAGATTGCGCCTTCATCTTCTCCCGCTGCACAATTAGTGCTCTGCTGCTGTTTGCTGTAATTGCTCTTTCTGCGGGGATTGGTGCGAAGCCAATGATTGGGATGGCGAGGGGTTTATCTCCTTTCCTTTACTCTGCCCCCTTAAAAAAATCATTTGTAAACTCCCCGGTGTAATTACAGACTGCCATGATTAATTGTCTATTGAAATTAGCACGGATCCCGGTTTCATTTTCACTGCAACAAATATTAATTAATGTTAACGCTCCCCTTCCCTGGACCCCCCCCCCCTTTTTTTTTGAATATTCATTCTAGCCTTGAGCAATAGGCGTCAAGCCAGTAAACCAGGAGAGATTGACACTCGCTTATCACAAAGTATCTGGATCTAAATGATGTGTTTAAGGCCATAAATAATATTTGCAAGAGAATGACAGGTAAAGAAAGCCAAGCATAGGATTTAAATGATGTCTCATCTGTTAGTCACAAGCTGTCGGACTCAGGATTATACAAAGCAGCGGCTCAGCTTTTGTTGGCTTGACAAGAGGCAAGAGTAGTCACATTTAATTCACTTTGTATTTATTTAATCTGTTCCGTGCGGAAAATGACAACTTGAATAAGTGCCATGTAATCATATTCAGCATATTGTCATACTGTAATGCAAAGGACGCAATGTCACCTTGAATAAAGTATGCATACCAGGAATACATTTGGGTAATAATATGGAAATGTACACTTTGTGGTCTTGAATTAGAATATCGCCATATTCTGTCACAGGGGTCACCAACCTTTTTCAAACTAAGAGATACTTCTTGGCTACTGATTAGTGTCCACTACCACTTTGATACACACTAATAAATGTTTCTATGAGACAACTTATAGTAGTCATTCTACACAGAGGATAAAGAATATTTGACTGTGAGTTCAGTCAGCCCTGCATAGTGACCGAGCCATAGTGCAAATAGCCAAACTCTGTGTATGAGTTACGTTCTAGAAATATTTCTAGAAAATTGCGAACCCCCCCAAAAATATTTAAAAAAGATAAACATTCATCGGAAAATTGATCGAAAATCCTCTCACAAAAAATAACAAAATAAAAAATGTTGAAAAAAAAAGGGGGGGAAATCGCAGGTGCCAATATGACATATGCAGTTCTCTGCAATGCAATTTAGCTTTAGCATTAAGCTAATGGACTGAAAGGCAAAGCGATTGTACAAAGGAAGCCGGTCGACCTTCATTCTGCCTTCCTCGATCCGTGATCAGATAAAGGGATCACACCTGGCACATCAAACGAATGCCTTCACCTCTCAGCATCTGTGGACGGCCGCTGAATAAAATCGCAGCGGCCGTGAAATAAGTGTGACATAACTTGATCCACGCGGTGATGGCGCACGGCACCGCTTGCACCCGGCAATACATCAGTGCCAGGAAACGCCGGACGCGGAGACGCTCTGATTGAATCAGGGGCCATGGCGGCTCAGGGGAGAGTTCATCTATAGCCAAGCGCTTGGCTCTTTCTTTCCCTCCGTCTGAATCCGTCTTAACAATGTTTAAGGACTTTCAGGTCATTCAGTCAACGTCTGCCTGACTGAAGACACAAAAGAAAAAGACACACAGATGCACCTTTGTTGATATTGCTTACTTCTTAAAGGAGCGTAGAGCTGCCACTAACAATTATTTTGAGAATCGATTAATCGGTTGATTATTCTGTCGATTAATCGGGTTAAAAAGAAAGGTTTAATTTTCATTCAGACGTTTGGAAAAAGGACATTTCAAATTGATAGTGCAGGAAATGCACATAAATTCATCAATAATTCAATTATCGGTTACATCTCTATGTCAGAAAATAGGCCCCAAAAAAATTGAAAATGTTTTATTTTGATTGAACTCAAAGATAATTAGACTGCTTTGGACGACCACAGAAGCCAGAAAATACGTTTTTAATACTTTGTCCTTCACTCCCAAAAACATATTTATACGTTTTTTGTTTTTTTGGGGGTTTTTTTTGTTTCTTGCAAGAGCATACAGAAGCCTTTGATGCAATTTCTGACATGAAGACGTGGCTTAAAGCAATGGTAGTTATTATAAAAAACGGCCAGCAGGTGGCAGCAGAGTATAAGAGATCAGCCAGGGCCATGTTGCTACACGCTCTTTTTGACAGTGTTTTTGGAAGGAATGTGAATATCGATTAAACTTATGTAATGTAACCATCCGCTGTCAGCTAAAGGATCATCTGCGGTCAAAATGAATAGTATGATTGATCTGTGATCATTTTTTGTGATGAATTAATTAGTTAATGCTTTAAACTTTGACAGCACTAATTAAAATCTAACAAGACAGGTTTACTTTCACAAATACAAAATGTTATTCTCGTACAAATACAACTTTTTTCTTTGACCCACAATGAGTCGCACTGCTCTCAGGTAAACTGCGTTGCCATGGTTACCTCCTCCTGCCTACCCCGTGAGGTCAGCAGCTGAGGTGAGCCCTTTTTTTCCTTTCACTTTGAAGCTCTGCCTGTAAAATCGTCTCAGCCTACTGTGCAAATACTCAATTACGTTTGCTTAAAGAAAAAGATTTGCCGCAACGACCCGCGCCCAACTTGTGTGACATCGCCGTTGCCCAGGCGACGTCGGCTGATTGCACATGCTGGAATTAGGTATTGATCAGAGGAGGGGCCCCGGCGCCGGCGAAGGGACTGGAAGCGGTCCGCCGGTAGGATTTACAGAGCCGAGGGGTGGGAGGGGGTTCTGAACGACCTGCGCGCTTTGCCCCTGCTCAGAGAGCTGAAAGGCCCTCAGGAACCAATTTACACAGCGCTACTGTGCAATATCTGCTGCAGTCAATAATGGAAATCTGATGGCCCCTGTGCCATCAATGTGACCGCTCCTCTGCCTCTCGTTAGAGCACCTTGAAAGTTCTAGGGCAATCCTTACACGCCATGGATTTCCAATGCGGCAGGCATATTTTGACTTTGCTATTCTCTGTGTAATTACGCCTCTAAATAAGGTTGCTGCCTTCTTTCGGTCGCTCCTCGCCCAATCGTTTACTGCTATTTATTTTTCACCAGTCACAGTTAGGAAGTGGAATTTCTCAGCTTTTCCAATCAAAAACTCTTAGCCAATGATTTTGGACCACCTTGTACAGTGCAATATTTTGCTGAATTCACCAACACTGTTTTAGGGTTTGGCTGTTATCCCACTAACCAAATTGGGGTGAGCCTAGCCAAACTAAGCTTGTTGGAAAATGTATCTTCAGTAAAGATAATTACAGCTACCTTATGAGACAAGCTGCTATTTAAAGCAACACTAAGGAACTTTCAGTTTACGTTGATTACGGCGGTAACATAATGCCTGAAGGAAGACCATGTTTCTCATGAGGACAAGCGCATTGCGTCATTTTTTAGCTCACGACATTCAAAATGACTTCCAATTTTGTAATGAATGGGAAAGGGGGAAGTGATGTATGACATAAAGCAGTCAACGCATTTGTAGTTTTTTGTGTGTGACAGTGTTCCTACCATCCTCCTCAAAATTGTTTAGTGCCAGTACAAATTATACAGACCCCTTCAGGCCATAGCAAAGGTACCATTCAACTAGTTTTAAGTCGATGTTTCATCAGAAGAGTTATGAAAATATTTTATTAAGGTTGAAAAGTTCCTTAGTGTTACTTTAAAGTTGTGAAGGGATGGTATTGATTTATTTGTTGAAGTGGATGAGGCATGGAGTCGATTGGAGCGGAGGTCACTGTTTGAGAAAATGGACTATTCTAAATCCCCTTGTAAAATGAAATAGATCTCATGCTGGGATGTGGTTATTGACTTAAGTCCCCAGTAGAGCTGTCAAAAATAATTGATTAATCGACAATTGATTATCCAATTAATTGACAACTCTTTTAATAATTAAGTAATCGTTTGGAGTCCCCAAAAAAATTTACATAATTTTTTTAAAAATTTTTACATAAAATTGTCCAAATTCAGCATCTCAACAGTATTTATTTAATGAAAGAAGACTGATTTTCTTCTGCGTTTGATCAAAATAACTGGTAACATAATTTTCAAAAATGGTTGGTATAACATCAATCCCCATTTTTTTCACTATACTACACACATTCACTATACGAATGTGAAATACGAAATAAACAACAATTACTTGCTAATAAACAGTAATCAGGGGGGGAAATGCTTTAGTAATAAAATTTAATGCAAAATAAAAATGTATCCGATTAATCGATTGAATAATCAATAGAATAATCGATTCCCAAAAAGTTTGATAGTGACATCACTCGTCTCCAGCTTTAGGACTTGCTTGGCAAAAAAAAGGTATGAAAGACTCAAATTGACTTTGACTTAATATTCATGACTTGACTTGACTTGACTTAGACTTGCATGTAAAGTTAAATAAAAATTGTACCTAAATTAATGTTTGAAAACAAACAATTCTTAAAGATTAAATGCAAATGAATGAACTTCAAAGTTAAGTACAACGGAATTGTACTTTACATACAGTACTATACTGGAAAAACAACGTTTAAGTCACTGCAACATTATGCACAATTGAACATTTAATTCAGCAATTCTTACATGCACCACCAGAGGCAGCATTCCGCTTGTGGCACTCGTACTACTTTCAGCACCACTGCTGTAGACAATATGGAGGTCGGCTTGGTTCGGGCTTTTCGTTGTACACTACCATTGCTATAACACAGAGATATATTAGATTTAGTCTATATGAAGTGGAAAAATTGAGAATAAAATAAAAAATAAGCACTATTCAGGCTCACATTTGGAGCTGTCCACAGTTTGCTGGTGAGATGAGTGATGAACAAAAAAGTCTTGCCCAATTCATGACTAATTTATTTATTGCTTAAGAGACGCGTCTCAAAACATTTCGCCTCGCCAGACAAATCATCCCGACGGCCAATGAAGCACTCCCTCTCTTGGCAGTGCTTTGCAGCGCAGCCCCCAATGAGTAGCAACACATCCTGACATCTGAGGACATTTAAGCGTCACTGTAGCCAGATTTCCTCCATTTTCATGTGGCCATGGAGGTGCCTCCTCTACATTACACAGACCCGAGGGATGTAGAGTACTCCACTTTTCTCATTATTGGCTGTTGTTATGGAATAACGTTAGCTAAAATGTGCTACATACATACAGTATTAAAGGAAGGCCTCAGAGGCAATAAAGGTTCTTTAATAGAATCCAGCTATCAACAGGAGTCAAATTCCAAGACTTTGATGTCATGGAAAAGTCTGCTTGTCTGGATCCCCCCCCCCCCCCCAATGTTCTTTAGGAGAATATGAAAAGAGGATTGAAGGCGATGTCAAGCTGATGTCATCACGCCTACATATTGCTTGCTACCAGCTGCAGAGTTATGAGTCATCATCTGTAATGCGTTTGAGCTTCAACCTTTGATTAGATCATTTCGGCTTAAAAAAAAAGCACCACTGGATTGTGAAGGGTGGAGCAGCAGCAGCGGCGGCAGCGAGCAAGCATGTGACGCATCCACGGGCGGTCGGGGTTGGGCGCTGATGCTAATTGTAAATAACATGACATGGCACGGCCTTGAAATTAAAACTCATATTTTTTTCCGCCTCATAAAATCCAGTATATATATATATATATATATATATATATATATATATATATATATATATATATATATGTGTGTGTGTGACTTCGATAGTTAACTCATGATTAATTGCAAATTGTATGTCTGTTCTAAATGTAAAATATATTTTTCTAAATTTTCATACTCTTAACATAAAAGTGGAAAAAATGTAAACTAATAAGCTGCATCATACTGTAATTTCATAATAATTCATAAAATTGAGTTAAAATGAAAAAGATGTACTGTACTGAGTGTGATATTGATTTGCGTTGAGGTCATATTTCTGCCACTAGATGGCATAATTGCATTTGTAAGACGGTGACAACTCAGTGCATTTTATATCTGTTCTGAATTTAAAATAAAATATATCTTTCTAAATTCTCATACTCAACTTAAAAGTGGAAAAATAGTTCAACTAATTGGCTGCATCTTATAGTCATTGATACTGTAATTTCATAATTCATCAAATTTTGTTAAAATTAAAAAGATGTAGTGTACTGTGAGAAAACGAGTGTGATATTGATTTGCGTTGAGGTCATTATTCTGCCACTAGATGGCATAATTGCATTTGTAAGACGTTGGTGACAACTCAGTGCATTTTTCTTTTCATATTAAGAGCTATCTAATCTTTAACTTTAAGTAAATTCTGCATATTTTTAAAATTGTAAAATACAACTTTACCCCACTCTCCACAAATATATGCATTATTATTAAATGTATTACTGCTCAATTTTGAGGTGGACGTGCCTGCTGTGTTGCAACTGGAATTCCCAAAGTAAGAGGCGGTCATTAATTGTGCATTAAAAAAAAATTTGCGCCGTCAAAGGAACTTTAAAAAAATAACAAAAAATATATTATATATATAATTTCAAAACATTTGTAGTATGTGTATAGTATATAATATATATATAATGAATATTTTTCCTTTCATAGTAGCATTACAAGACGGTAGATCTCCCACGCTGCTCATCAATTTTCCATTTTACATGTTTATAGTATGAAGCGCAATCAGATTGTCAAACGGCATCGCGGAAATTTACGCTCTCATCAAAAAGTGTGAAAACAAGCTGCTGTCGAACTCTGCGCGTACATCATTCTACAAACACATTGATGTTCTATATGGCTATTAAAGTGCTCACTATAAATATAACTACTTCCAACAAATCCCAATCAAGCTCATATATATCATAAAACAATACTTTTGCTGCTATAAACCTGACAGCATGCGTGAAAGATGAAATGCGCTGATTAGGGTCCATCCCTATGTGTGCCATTCAGCATCTAATCATAGCTTTGAACCGTCTACAATGAAAACCCGCCCGCGTCTGTGTGAGCGTGATTGCGTGTCTGCATCCCGCCCGTGAGGGTATCCATTAATTTTCTTCACTTTTTCACCCCCTTTCGAGTCTGATTACACGGTGGCTGGCCCTGCGAGTTTAATGTGTTGTACATCTTTTTGCTCTCATTCCCGCAGTGAGCTCAATGTCATCTCTTTGTTGTCTCCAAATGCAATCAATGAAGGTCCTGCCGGCCCATCCACTCAAAGTCGGCGGCAACCTATCGAGGGGCCACGCCGAGCTCTTCTGTCAAATCTCGCAATCGAGCCCATATTTCTTCGCCTTCGTGTTGTGCTCGTCTTGACTCGGGTTTGTGGATGCCCGCGCACCTAATATACAAAAGATCTATTGAAATATACATGAGGCCCGGCGATGGCGGCCACTAAAAATACACTCAAATAGGGAATACATTGACAGCTCTGTTATTGAGCTCTCCTTGAGCTGGCGCTGTCACAGTAGCCGTCGCTCCGGAGACTCATGTATTATCAAACGCGCGCGACCCGGCGGTGTCTCGCACACGCTGCCCTCGCACTCCGTTCCTCCGTTTTTCACAGAAAGGCTCCAAAGTCTGTTTACTTACTCACTTTGCAGCACAAAAATGGACATTTAGAATCAATCAAAGTCATTTATGGATTCAAACATTATTACACATGAAAGTGAAATCTTCAAAAGACCGCTATCATATTAAGTAGTGAAGAAAACAGACAAAATGAGTTCAGTGGAAGTGGAACCCAGATTTAAAGGAGCTCCTTCCATTAGAATCAATTGTCCGTTACAATCAAGTACTTTTTTCTAGCCTAAAATGTCCAGTGCGAGGTAAACAAAAATATTGTAAATGAATATGTTTTAAAAGCTTGAAACAGTTTGAAAAGTTTTTAAATTTATCCAAACGCATACCTTGTTGGTGCTTGGGGGAAGCGTGCATCTGGTTGTGTTCATACGCTAGGATGTTAGCGCTTCCCTTTTTTTTTTTTTTTACCTCTGTTACGATTGGATGCCATAGATAGCCTAAGAAATTAATTTAAAAAAAAAACATTTTAAAAAACAACTGTCCTGTACCAAAATGGTCATGAGACTTGTACCCCACTCACTCCAGGAAAAACAACAGCCATAGATATAAATAAGTTGATACAACATGCTACCTATGGTGGATGCTAAGCTAACATCTTTGCGCCATTGCATTTGACGGAACTCTCTAACACTAATACGGCTACCATCTCTATCCATACATTGTTACATCATTTATAACGTCGTTAACCATCAATACTAGAGAAACAAAACAGATCAACCTAGCTGCTAACATTAGCAACATGCTAATGTTAATACTTCTCTCATCAGTTTTAACATACAGACTCTGTTTGAATTCACTCACGTTTCCAAACAATTTTCCAAATGGAAATAATGAAAACACTATACAGTATGTTAGCTACCAATATGCATTAGCCTTTTAATTTGAAATAACTCTTAAAGATTAAATCTAACTCTCTTATTCCATCCACACTATTGTCCGGTCCACAAAAGTGTGATTTAAAACCACAGGGAGAAATTTGTCGCCGTCAGTAGCAACCTCACCTTTTGTAATTGGGCAGATTTTGGAAAGGTGCTGTGGAATACACCCCTACAACTTTAATAAGTTGCAGAGTCCAGGGTTCCAGGTTTTTGTTCCCAAGGTGCTGGTTGGAGTTAGCCAAGATTTATCACTTAAACATTGTAGAGCACTCGTGCTAAAGCAGACAAATGTCTTCCTGCTCTGCGATGCCTTCCACAGCCGTCAGAATCAGGGCAACAACTCCACCTTTAATAGTTATCTATGGAGTCTCTCGCATGCAATGAACACCCACATTTATTTCGCGGCTTTCTCCCAATGAGGCAAAGTGGATCAATTAGTGCAGACTACAAGTTCAGCATCTTTACACATAGTATCAATTGTTAAGTTAAGAAACAGCAGGTCCCCAGATTATCTCACTTGTGTACCTCCCATCCCTCCTTTCCAGAGCCGGCCCCATTACAAATGATCCTCTGATACGCGCAACCTTGGCGCACACCCTCTCACTAATGGCCCGCGGATTGATTTTTAATTAGCAACACTTTTGGACCGTCGCCAGCTCAAATGGACTTTTATGAAAAACAAATCCGTTTTGGGTTTTTAAAAGACACGGAATATAACAAATGTGGATCATAACGCTCCCGGCGATTTCTTCTTGAAAGTTTTTTGCACCGAGAGCTCCTCTGTGGACGTGCAGCCGCCGACTTGAAAAGTGGGTCGGGTCAGATCTTCTGAAAATTGGAGGCCAATGAAACGTCAGTTTGCATTACACCAACTGCCCAGATGAGAGTAACACTCACCCGTGCCCGGATTTCATGTGGCGCGAGTTCATTGTACCCAAAGTGTGCCCAACTTTGTTCAACTGGGTCACGAGTGACTGGTGGAGGGACAGCAAACTTTTTAAAGCAGAGGGGAACTCACGGGACACTTTATTAGGTACAGCGACAATGGATAGATGGATGTTTATTATTGGAGTTGACAGTGTAAACACATTCTAATTTGCTCATGTATGTGCTGGTTACTGCGACACTGTTAAAAAATCGTTCCGCAGGGTCTCTAAATTCAAAATTGGAAATCCGATATGTAAAAAAATGCTTTTAAAATGTCTCAACTCTCCAGGGTCAAAGTGTGAATATCAACAAACCTTTTTGAACTATTTATGTAACCCACTTGCAATATGTGAAAATCTGCAAAGAAAAAAAAAATATATAAAATTGAGTTTCACCCCTCCCACACACTTAAACTTAATACACACTTGATAAAAGCATTCTTTAGCGCCTGTTCTCCAAATAAGGTAAAGCATGCATGCTTCAAGTTGTTTTTTTACTCCCAGCTGACACATACTGTAACTAACAAGACAAAAAGTAAATCAAGTCAAAATGCAATGCAAAACGTACTAGCATAATGCTAACTAGAATTAATTACGATTGAAATTTTCAATCGTAATTAATCGCATGACTTCACTAGTTGACTCAAGATTAATCACAAATTTTATATCTGTTCTAAATGTACAATAAAGAAAATCTACGTTTTCATAGTCTTTTTACCAAAACTGGAAAAAAAAATCTTAAACTAATAGAAATAGCTCAAATGAATTTTTGACGTCCATAGCCGTCAATGGCAGTCAATGAGTTCATCTTTTGTACCTTTTCCAAAGGCTGCTCAGCTCTCACTCACAAAAACATGACCTAACAATCCACTCAACAGTAATTTATTGGTGCGATCCATCATTATCATCTTTTATTATGGCCAACGCTGGAGATATAATTCACAAATAGGCTGGCAGCGTGGAGATGACAATGAGGGAGAGGGATGTCCTTTAGCTGCGTCCTCTGCCTGCCGCCTTCGCCGGAGTCTCTGCGGTGGAAGAATGTTAAAAAAAGGGGGCAAACCTTGGAATGGGCTGGGAGCTGGGGAGCAAGGGGCCTGCCCCGATGGCCCCGGTGCATTGTGGGCCGGCAGAACTCCCAATAGGACACCTAAAGAGCGAGCGAGAGAGCAAGAGAGAGAGAGAGGCATGTCACATGACCACCTTTGTATTCAGCGCCTATAAGTCACCGTCTATGCATGGGGATTGATCCCACGCCGGACACTCCCCGCAGTTTGATCCCGCAGATTAATGCAACAGGGATTCCCGGTGCAGGCCTTTGTCTCTCCACGCCCCCCAAATTTGTATCCGAGCAAAGGTTGAGTCCCACGTTTATTTGGGTAATGAATTGCTGTAATTAATGCACCTATTGATTCCCCCTCAAAGGCCAGGCCGATTTCTAATTTAAAGGGAGTGGGAGTGTTAGTGAGAGGGGAAGGAGAGCCCGGTATAGGCAAAACAATTGCACTAGCGGAATGAGAGTGTAATTGTTCAATGAATCACATTTGAATACATTCAATTAAATCTTTCAGGTGGAGGGTGTGCGCGGTGTTATTTCACCGCGCTGCATGTTGTAATAAAAATGTAAATCCTTGGAGGACATCCGAGAGGCGATGAGGGCGTCGCATCTCTGAGCTCGGGTGTCACGCTAATAACCACAATGCAATTTCCTCCCACAAACAGGCGAGAACGCATTAGCATATAATCCGCCGGAATTATGACCATACTAATCTCCATCACGTCGACCTCTCGGAGGAGTTCGGCATCCTTGCTTTGATACAAAAAACAACAACAAATCTGTTAGTTTTAGCCAGGATTGTGTCTGCGTATGATAAATGTGGGCTGTGCAACTCTTGTCTTTAAATGCTCCATACGTCCTTCGTGTGTGGCCTGTGTAAACACCTGGTCACACCTGACCACAGAACAATGAACAAAACAAGCGCGCCATCTATTATTCCTCGTTGGCTTTCACCTCAAGAATGCCCCCCTTGTGAGTAATTACGACAAAACGGGCCTTTGACCTTTGCTGTATTTTGAAGTTGGGGGGGAAACATGGGTTTTAACTCTAATGTCGTCAATAAATGCAAATTGATCACATGTGTAATTACGGCTAAATATAGGGCTGCTAGTTTGGTTAGCATTAAAATGAGGGAACACAATATCAGTTTCAAAATCAGGACAAATACGGTGAACCGTACAACTGTCTTTTTTTTAGAAGTACAGTGGAACTTTAATAAAATTTTAATAAAATTCTTCAAAATTCACTAGAGAGAAATTGATCCACTCGCCCTTCTGAAGTAGCAATTTAAGTTGATTAGTTCCTGAATTGGCCACAGTGCTAGTAAGCGACGGCTAAAACACATGTAAGTATGGCAGCCATGTTGCCAATGGCGTTCTTTCCCTTGAAAGTATTAGAAAGGTTGGACATTAGCTTAGCGTTGCAGTTAGCATGCAGCTCAAAGGAGCGCGTCACATCTAAATGTTCCAATTTAAAAACCGGGGCACTGTAATTTCACTGAAAATCAAATATAGCCTACGATAAATTCGCAACAGGAACTATTTATAACAAATGTAATCACTTGTCAATCTGGTAACCACAGGTTGTGTTATTTATTTAGCTAATGCTACATTCTATCTTGGTTGATGCTACATTGCACACACACAAGTCAATGCCGCCAGAAATGCTCATGTTCCGTCTGACTACATTTCCCATGATTCTTAGATACGGAAGCAGGAAATATGTCGCATTCGAGGAAGGTGGGAAATTGGATTTATCCCGTTTGCATTGTCCCAGTTCTGACCTCAAAGCATTTGAGGCAAACGTAAACAAACAGCAAAGATGGCTGATTCCAATAAATTGTTTGTTGTTCTGGTTAATGCTGGTTGCGTTATGTCAAACTATTTCAATTAACTACATTAAAGTCACAATACATAAATATGAATAAATATCTGTTTAAAATCTTGTAAATTACGATTTGCCTTTCACAGTCTTTTTTTTCCCCCCGACTTCGCAACTCGGATGTACAAGTTCAAATGTGTGTTCCTGTGCTCACATCCTGGTATGAGGTTGGAAAACTCTGACGTCCCACTTTCACTGAATGCAGCAACGGTTCTAGTTCCAGTATGACACAAATATGAATGTGAAATTAAATTGGAAGAATTTAACAGTTAAATCCCTTTCAAACGGGACGTCTGGTCACCCTAACCAATCAGTCAGTTAAATCGAGGTTCCCCTGTATAGGTAATTAAATAAATATATGGTGACAACTTGACGGATATTAAAAATTAAAAAAAAGAAATCTAAGCTTTGTTTCTTCTTTCAACTGCTCAAATGTGAATGAACAAAAAAAATCACAGGTAAAAGCAAGGAACGATTACCTTTGGTCTGTCATAGACAGTCGTACGGTTTGTAAGAGGTTAGCTAATAAAGCGTTATGACATGGAGATGATTACCTAAGAAAACATAACGTTTGTACAATCAGTCAAAGTGCAGAAATCAGATAAGATGAAATCAATCATTGCTAGCTAGGTGTAACTCTGTAACAGAGCTGCTTACACATCTCATCAATAACTGAGCGGCACTCCAGTCTATTGCCGCTCGCTTTTTCTTTTCTTTTTTTACCGTTCTAAGAACAATTATGATGGCTAAAGATTTATTATTATTATCATGGCCCAGACATTGTAAGAAAGTGCAAACTAGGCGCAAGACTAATTAAGCAGCCCAAATAGCAATGACGCCATGCATGCCCCGACTGCCAGAGCCAAGTAAGCGCTTGAAAAATGGCTCCTCCGCAATTCAATTAATCAGTTGTATTTTGCTTAATTTTGTTTGACGTTGGCGGAGGAAAATGTCCTCTGGGAGTGTGTGTCCTTTGACCGTTAATTCTTTCATCGGTAAGAGCCATGATTGAAACAATCAGTGCGTGTGTGTGCTCATTGATTGCAGTTTTTACCCCTTTTTACTTGGTGGATACGTGCATCACGAATCTGCCTTTCATCTGTCTATGTATGGCAGTTTTTTTTTTTTTTAAAGACAGCTATTGAGTATACATTGTGATTGCAAAGCCCACACAGCCACCAATGCAACCAAATTAACCTTTCGGTCCCCGTAAACGTGACCACCGTGGCATTGTTCAGCACCGAGATGTTGATCTCTGCTGCGGTGATGAATGAACAATAGCGCAGTAATTACCAAACACTTTGGACACGCTGGCGACATTTTTCAGCTTTGCCACACGGCTTTTTGTTTGCGTCGCTGGCTTTCACCTGGAATCCGGAGGCTCCTTGCTCTTCCTTAACTTTGTTTTCTCTGACACAGATTAGATCTGCCACCCCATTACAGATTCATTTTCCTAATTTTTCATGTCTGTGCTGTGCCCCATCTGCACAGGGCTGATAATTGTGGGGACCAGCCCTGGTGATTAACATCAGCAGAATTAATTACGCCCGCCATTAAGGCTCCAGGTTGCACACAATGATCAAGAGAAATTAACTTTCTCCCAGCCTCCTAAATCATCTCACCTTCAAGTGGAGTGATGGCAAAGAGACAGGACGGGAGTTGCGGACCCCGCTTCTTTAACCAAAACATGAAGTGACCACGCCGCACCCCGACGGCACCACTCGCGGCTGATGGCTATCAATTACGCTGCCGTATGTGGTGGGATGACTGAGAGGTGTCCAGGGTCTAGTGACTAATGGACTTGGGCTGAAGCCACCCTGCAGCAGGGAGACGACTGTTTTTCTAGCCAGGGAGCACCAGCCAGATGCTAGGGGGGGGGGGGGGGGGGGTGGCTTCGCTTCACCTGCCTGAAACACACACACACATTCTTGCGCATCACAGTTGACTGAGCAGACTGTCGCCGAGTATTCATTTGACTGTATTCAGACAGATGAGCCAGAATCTGAAGAGCAAAAACACCACAAACTTTGGTTTTAAGATGCAGTTTCCATTTGTCCAACTGTCTTTGGACTTAAATCCCGCTACATCATGAAAAACTGCAGTTCATAGCGACTGTTTTGTTTGACTGGTTTTGTCAAGAGGCTTAGTGACTGTAATGCCCTCGCGTGTGGGAAAGGAGAGCCACAATACTGTTTTCAGGCATTTATTAAACAAAATAAGAGCAGTATGATATGGAGGACCAAAAAATGCCAAAATAAAAATGTTGTTGGAGCTCTCCATGCAAGCCGGCGAGACTTCTTAGTTCGCTGACCTGCTCACTCTACCATCTAAAGGCAGTCCAACTCAAGACGCTTAGGACCGCCCCCTCATTTGAATAACATTTTATGATGTATTTCATGCTGACAGCATCTGCAGCATGAAATAAGTAAATATGAGAGTAAAGCCTTTATTGGTTGATATTTAAATATTTCTCTATATTTATTTCCACATTTAGTTTTATATTTATTTATATTTTTTGAGTCAAATTTTTTTGTTTTTAGTATTTATTTTTACTTGTATTTATTTATGTATGTATGTTTAGTTTTCTTGTTTTTATTTCCATTTATATTTATTTTTTGTATTTAATTTTTGAATGATATTTTTATAGTCGTTTTTATTTTCACTTTTATCTATTTATTTCGTTTTTATTTTTGCCATTTTCGGTCCTTCATAATATAACACAGTGTTTTTCAAAGTGTGGTACTTGGGCTTCCTCTAGGGTGCCAAAGAACTATTGAATTTAGTTGTATTTCACTTTTCCTTTCAATTTGCATTTGCATTTGATCTTTAAATGTTAAATGGAGTGCAATGTTTTATTTTATCATTTAAAACATATACTGCATTAAACGTCAAACTAATAATTTTAGTTTTTTTGTTTACAGTATAGAATGTTTTTTATATAAATAAAATAAAATCTTATATTATTAATTAGAATAACCATAAATTTAGTTGACCAGATGTATTGTAACAAAATTAATCCCTTTTCAGAATGTAGCATTGTTGCTGTTCAAAAGGTGAACGTGGCTAATGCTAATGGAGCAACATGCCGCCGAGACAGCAAGAGCAGACATAATGTCAGGAGGAGATAAGCAAATTGCATTTGCATCATATTGACTCGTCAAGGTTAAGTAGTGTGTTCAGTAGTGTGCAAAGGAGGAAGGAGGCCAAAGCACTCCATCCTTCTCATTGGTCCGTTTCGTGATTTGAGAAGCATGCACGCGAGGAAAGACAAGAGAGGTGTCTTTTTGCTTTGTAGTTTGCAAAAGAAAGAAAAAAAACAGATCGTTTTGGCAGGCAGGCGAACATGCGGGGTCAGACAGGAGACGCCTGTTTGCGTGGGGAGGTTTTGGCTCTCTGCTCTCGTTTAGACTGATTTGATTAAGCTCTGCAGGATCTAATTAAGCTGAGACCCAAAACCTCTTTGGAGTTTCACCAGCCATATTGTGGATGTCAGCCTGTGAAAAATGGTCCTGAGCGATCAGCCTGGTGTACTGCACTGTATGTGTACTTTTTATGTACTGTATCAGGAGGCCCACAAGATGACTCTTTTTCTTTCGTTTGAATACAAATGTTGTATTTATTGATTGATTTGCAAAATATTGTTCAGTAGAGTGCTTAACAAATATATGACAGTAACAAGCAATGGAAGGTTTGTGCCACACGGTACGTTAAAAATAACAGCAATAGTAATTGACCATTTTTCTGTAAGATGTTTTTAACCCGTGGGCAGTATTTTATTTTAAAATGGCTTGGTCAGAACCAACAAAAAGCCAAAAAATGGTCACAATAACGCCTAGGGGTTGTTGAAATGTCATTGTGATTGAAAACATTCATTCTAAAATTTGGTTTCACAACAAAAGGAAATAAGTAAAGCCCATGACTGTTTCTTAATTAAGATGTGAAATTTTAGTTACCCAGCAAAAAAAAAAGTAAAATAATAATGTCTTTAGAGGTTTCATGTCGTGCAAAAATACCCACTAAAATGGAAAGAATCCACATTAAAGCTGAATGATCCATTCTCGTTTTTATAACAGATGGTCTAATAATTTTTTTAAGTACTGTATATTCATATCTCCATGAGACACAGATAAGAGTGCCCCCGTTTAACCTTCCAACTGGCCTCTATTGTGCCTCACGAATTCTGGCCCAATAACGTTGCTGGGAAATGATGTGAAATGACAAAAATAAATCATAGCAGCAATTGTGTTGTATAATGAATCACATGTGATGTTAGCTGTTTGGGATATTCATTGCATAACTGTGGGGAGTTAAGACTGTCGTATTCCTTCTTTGTAGCTGAAGTGTTAAGTGCCATTTTCCCATTTAAACCCCCCTCTATGGCAATGGATGGAATGCGTACGGGGTAGCCGGCAAATACGACTGCAAAATAAAGGGACAGAATGGGAACATATTTCTCATGTGACCTAACCCAAAAAAAAAAAAAAAAAGTTGTATCCCATGGTGATTGTCACATGGCTTCCCCTTTCCGCTTCTAGTCCCATGCTTGAATGCCTTGCGAAATCCCCAGGACATCGTGCAGTCTGCATGTTTTCTGTTCCTCATCAGCTCGTTTCATCACTGATGATTTTAGAAGGTTAAAAGCCCAGTCAGCAATTACAAGAAAGAAAAACAACCTCATCCCACAGCATTCACAAAGACAGTTGTTCTCAGTGTTTACAAGCGTTTTCACACCACAGCGTTCGTGTATAACAATTTTACACACCCCGACAGGCCACTGAACACGCATATTAAAGCATAATAAAGTGCATAATGAATACAACTCTTCATAACGCAGAATGAGTGGGACCCTTGGGTTTTGTTTCCATGTGGCAACGGAGTTTTGAAGGCATCACACCTCTTTGGATACCATACTGTAATGATGCGTTGTTTTTGTTTTGACTTATGACTGCCAAGTTATGAGCCATCCCTTGGTCAATTTTTGCCGGGTTGGGCAAGGTGAGCCATAATCACCAATGCACTTTCCATCTTTTATTTAACAGGACATTAGCCAGGTTTACTTGGAGCTACTCTGCGATGAGGGAACTTGTTTTGAAACTATTTGTAACATGTTTTTATCTAGCTGTTGTATTTATTTATTGGTGCCCCAGTTGGAAAACTGTAAAACAGAATACACAACACAAGGAATTACACATGTTTTATATTTAAATTCGAGAAGTAGTTTGTTTTAGGTTGATCCCCAGCTAAATGCTAGCACTCATTGGAAAACACTATTGACTGGCTAGGAAAAAAATTCGCATTTAGGCATCACGGGATTTACCTTCATATAACAAAAGTTCACACACAAATGCTGTAGGAACACATCAAGATAATATATATACTAATGGGCATATATTCTTTCTAATCTGTGAAAAATGAGCTATATTTATAAAATTGCTCATGTATCTCTTAGCGTGCACCACACTGCCCCTAAGAGGACAAAACACACATCAATCATTTTTACATTTGCTTTTTATTTTTTTTTATTTTTAAAATATAGTTACTTGCTACGGATGTATTTTATGGTTGTACTTTTAAGTTATATTTAAAGTTGAATTTTGGTAGTTGAATAAATGCAAAATTTTTAAATTAGTGAATAACCGTGTTTATTTGACGGCGTATTAGGGCCATGTATATATATATATACAGGGATGTGATTTTTCCGCTAATTCGCGGAATTCCGCTTTTTTTATCTCCCCCCCAAAAAAAAAAAAATCTGATTTTTTTTTTTTTTTTTTTTTTGTAGTTCATTGTGTATGCACATGACTCCGACAGATAACATCTTCTGCTATAACAAAGACATTTGTGGTATGCTCTAATATGAGTTACTTTTCATTTGGTCATGATACAATTATTTGTTCATGAAATTTGAACTCTTCAACATTATTTATGTGTTAACTTAGTAATCACATTAGTTAGATATGATGATATTCTCAGTGATAGTTTTTAAAAGCAAAGACAGTCCAATGTTTTTGAATGTGACTGATTTTGAGTTGACTAAAACTGCCATTTTATATGGGATAGTTCAATATACATTGAAAATTTATGCTTGTTGTTTTGTCTATTTCTTTGTCATGTGAGTGCATTGAAAGTACTTAAAAACACGGAAAACCCATGAGCTCCGGGGGGCTTTGCCCCCCTTTTCCCCCCCACCACCACCCTGGACCTAGCTGGGTGCCAGCGGCCCCCAGACCCCCGGCTAAATTTTCAGATAATTTCACGTTGGTCAAATCACATCCCTGTATATATATATACAGTATATTAGAGGGTGGGTAATATTCAGAGAAAAAAACTTTGCCACTTTGTAAAGTCGCAAATTTACACTACGTGTATTTCTCATAGGTTTCATGAGATTTTTTTCTTCTCGCAAATCTGCCACTTTATAAACTTGCAAATAAAGTGGCAAATTTGAGAGTTCATTTCTCAGAATATTAGCCCCCCCTCTAAATTTTTTTTTATTTTTTATGCGGCCCTAATACGGCGCCGTATGTTGACTAATCACGTTTGTTTTTCGCAAAAATCACACAGTCGTAAAATCACAGCATTTCTTGACGTTAATTTAGACATGTGTTTCTGCATCCACCCCAGGAACCTTGTAATGGTCCGAGTGAGACAGTCCAGAGAGTGTCATGGGGTGACATTTACTGCCCTTTCTGTGGGGAAACAGGTAAGCAGAGCACGGCATCTACAAAGTAGTCCCCTTTGACACCAGCACTCTACAAATCAAGGCTGAGAGGACAGGCCAGGAAAAAAAGCAAGAAGGGGCAGTGACACAAAGGTGCTTTACACTTTTAGCCCGAGACATCTGGAATATGTCTTTTTTTTTTTCCACATTACAAAGTCAGATCATCGCATGCCACCTTTAAAGTCAATACGTTTGCGCTCCACTTTCTACCAGGGTTGCCTTCCGCATCGCAGTGGGAGGTATCGGCCTCTATCGAAATTAGCCGCCCTTGTTTCACTTATTAGGTAATGCTTCCTGTATTCGAGTGATAGCAGGCAGATTTACAGCTGTGTGCAACCATCGGGCTTCGCTCATTAAATAGAGGATGCCATCACTCCACGCCACCGCCGCATGCTACATGTCACGCGTATCCTCTACCGCCCACCCTCTCAAATCCACAACATCCTTTAAATCTGTCATTGCCACCCCAAACAGGGGGGGGTTCCGCGTTCAAGCAGTGCTCGCACCCGCGTTCATGCATGCGGTGGGCACATATGGAGGGTGACGCACAGGTGTGTGAGCGGAACATTACGCACACAAGCATCACTAGCCGCTCATTGTGTGAGTTTGGACGGATGTGGGGGCCCGTCCACATGGCGAGAGGTGCAGGCGTGACACTCATTACAGAACCAAGCCAGTACACGGGCCTGATAAGCAGAACAGGACAAGATAAGGAAGGCACGTTGCATGGCTGCAACAAAAGTTCATTCAGATATTGAGATGCTTCTAGCAGATGAAAGTGCACCCAGCACATAAGTTAAAAAGTGTGGAACAAATTTAAATTTGTCTCAGAGTTTTGAGCATTAAGCTCAGCAGCTCATTTGACACTATATTGAGTTTTATCATTTAATATTCATCGTGCATGTTTTATCAAATATACATTTATTCTGAATGCATGTCATGTTATTTACATGAACTGCGCATACAGCGAAACACAATTTACAGTATACTCGAAAATTAACGGCAAATAAATTGATAGTAATAATATTTCTACTACAGTCGCTGTGTGAAAAGCCCATTGAGATTTTGTCGGGTTCCACTTGTAAAATGACCCCTGCCGGCACTGGCTATTATACAACATTAGTCACTGACTCAGGGGACCATGCACACTCGACACACACTTCTTCTTTAACTGAACTCATTCAAAATAATACGGATGTAGCAATAAGATCTGTATTACATACAAATAAAGGAGGTCAAAACATTAGAAGCAGCTGTCAGTTTGATGCAATCCCGTTTTACTTTACTGTAAACAACAACCACAATAATAAACATGGTTTCAAATGAACATTGTTATCTTTATGAAGAGGATGCTCCTCATAAAGTGGATGTTCGATTATTTTTGTCCAATCAGACGTCAGCCTCTTCCTGTTGCCATGTCAATCTAATCTGCCCATAGACCTCAGATTCTGCAGTGCTGGTCAATGTAATTTAAACTACACTAGCAATGGATCTGTTTTCTTTAACCAATCAGATTTCAAATTATTCCTCGCAAGGCTGGAATGGCGGCTCTTGATGACATCATTTTTCTATCCTGTGATTGGTTGGTCAGAGGTCGGTCTTTGTCATTGTGACATGAAAGCAGTGGATTAAAGAGATACTTGACTCATTGAGCTATTTTCAGCAGTAAAAAAAATATTTTATATTTTCACGTACAATTATTATACTTAAAGACCAATTTTGCCACTTGCTGTTGACTGAAAATGACATCACCTGTGCTGAGGAAGTAGGTAACAACCAATCATGGCTCACCTGTTTTCTGGGTTTGGTCATCAAACTGAGCCATGATTGGTCGTCACCTACTTCCTCAGCTCAGGTGATGTCATCTTCAGTCGACAGCAAGTGACAAAATTAGTTTTTAAATATATTAATTGAACATGAAAAATAATGAAGTTATCAAATTAATTCTGGACAAAATATTAACTTTTTACTGCTGAAAATGGCTCAAAGAGTCAAGTATCCCTTTAAGGCATGGCAAGGCAACTTTATTTATACAGCACATTTCATACAAATGACTCAACGTACTCCACACAACCAAAAGAACATTTAAAATCATTCGCAAACAAAACCGTTAAATGCATTCAAAAGCAAAGAAGCAAAAAGTAGCTTGCCAAACTTACTATGGCAACATTTAACAAACGAAATAATCAAAGACAAAGCAAAGAAATACAAAGTAGCTTTCTAACGTTACGAAAAGAACATATTGTGAAATTGATCAATTTAAAATGCTTTAAAATATCGTAATCATGGGTTTAAAGGGAAAACACATTGCAGCATAACATCTAAAGGCTGCTTCACCGTGTTTGCTTGAATTTCTGCGCTCTACTAATTGACCCGAGTCTACAGATCTCAGAGCCTGGCTGGGTTTACATTCGATTAGCATTTCATTATTGCATTCAGAAGCTAAATCAAGTCTGCAAGAATTTTGACTGCTGTTCCGTCCTCCGTACATCAGCAGCATGATCATCACGCCGGATAGGAAAGATGAATGTGTGTTATTGTTTTCAGGATGACAGTGTGCTTCAATCAGGTCCTCTCTGCTCTAATCCCAAGTAGCTCTTTTAAGTGCTGAGTCAGTTGGTGCCTTTTCGATCCATCACGCCGGCTTTGTAGTGGGCAGGTGTATTCCCAGACCCCCCCTCCCCCCCAGAGACGAATGAAACACCTGCCCAGCGCCGCTCGGAACTTCATCATCCCGCCGTCCCTTTGTCTCATTCGGCCGGGGATCTCAACGTCGGGGCGGCGGGAAAACTGTGAAAGCAGCACTTTTGTGCTCATTTGTTGTCTGTACACAAAAATTAGTGGCAGGATGAGATCCCCTTGCTCCACCTCCGTCTCCCACATCTGTCCTACTCCCCCTTTTTTTTCTCACCCAGGAGGGAGGGGCATGACGCTCACAACAGCCTTGGAGGTGCACGCATGACAATAGGCGGCATTCGCACTGGGAGAGACGTGACGGCGGATACGACAGGAAATACTTCCGTCACGTCTTCCTTTTTTTTTTTGCAAACACACTGAGGTAATGCTGTCATTGGCCGGGTTTGCTTTTGTTTTTTTGAACGTACACTTTTGTTTAAAATTTGGCTTTGGACATAGTCTGCCATGTCATTTTCACATAATTGGGCTCATAAGCAAAATTTTTAAAAAAAGAAATACACTAATAAGATTTTTTAAACCGTATTTTCTTTTATGTTTAAAATCCATTTTAACTATTTCTATTAGTTTAACTTTTTTCCCCCCACTTTTGTTAACAAGAGTATGAAAACCTAGATTTTTTTGGATTGTACATTTAGAACAGATTTTGAAATGCCTGACGCCCCTAATTTTTAATAATCTTTTCTTTTCTTAACTCTTTGACTGCCAGACGTTTTCAGAAAAGGGATGCCGTGGGTGCCAACCGATTTAAGCATTTTTGACTGATCTTTCAAGGTCCACAGAAAATTATGTGTTTGGACTATGGAAACACACATACTACCAAATGAAAGATGACTCTCATCTTTCATCAGAAAAAAAAAAGTTGTTTCTATCTTATTCCGTTTTTCAGTAATCAACAATAGAAAATGGTTAGTTTCACCTCTGTTTTGAAAAAAACGTATTTTAACGTCTTTGGCACTCCATAGGATTTTACTAAACGTTATTTAACGTTTTTGGCAGTCAAAGAGTTAATAAAGGACTACAGAAATCAGTCACAGTTGATATGCTGAAATCAGAGGATTTGGATAGTTTTAAATTAAAAAAAAATGTCTCCAAAAGATTACTTGATTATTATATATATAAAGATTATAAAAAAATTAGGGGTGTCAATCGATTAAAACGATTTCACTAGTTAACTCACAATTAATCGCAAATGTTATATCTGTTCTAAATGTATAGTAAAAAAAAAAATTCTAGGGTTTCATACTCTTGTTAAAAGTGGAAAAAAAATGTTAAACTAATAGAAATAGTTCAAATGAATTTTTGACGTCTATAGCCGTCAATGGCAGTGAATGACTTCATAGAAGCATTTCACTTTTCATGTGCCAGTTTCATGTGTGACAAGGCAGGCTAGTTGTGTGACGGTCACATGACTGACTGATGTCCACTGACAACGTACCGGTTATTATCGCTGAACGTGTGAGAGCGGCGAGTTTCCACATTTGTTTTCCTCCAGGCAGTCAATTAGCGGCCCTGTGTCGGAGCTGTAAATAAAGGTTTTTATTACCGCACACTATCTGCGCCTCATCAATAGGCTGATGCATTGGACTGCTTCCAAGCACCTTCTCTCGTTTTACACTTAAACAAAGCAAGACAGGCGAGGTCATTGGCTGGATTAAGTTTATAATTCACAACCAAAGATCACATCACAAATACAGCGAATTCCTTCACCGCATGGGAATCGAATTGACAAAACAGGCCATTTTGTCTATCCGCATGAGAAATAGATGCATTCCTGACCTCTGGCTCATTCAAAAGAGATTTGTCCAGCCTTGCCTGACAGTGTCAATATGCTATGTCAAGCACTCCTTCATGTATCCGCTTTAAAAGAATCAGTCAATATTAACATACAATGTAGGTGCATCAATGTATGTGGATTTATGAGTGATAATACGAGAATACTGGAGTCTCTTAGGGGAAGCTACAAAACAAATGACTAGTCCAAGTGAAGAGATTCAATCACCATCTATCCAGAAAGAAGTTATATAAATCATAAATATGTTGCGAAATGTGTTGTTGAAATGGCACGAGCAATGTTTCACCCCCCCCCCCCCCACACACACACACACCGCTGCCCCTCCACCACCACCCCCAAGGGTGAAAAATGACATTTAATAGCAATGAAAAGGCAATTTTGTGGAAAATCAATTAAAAACCGGACATGGCAAGTGCACATATTGAACATCCGTTTGGAAATGTTGAAATTTTGATCAATCATATTTCCAACATGAAGCTAGTGAAAACTCGCATGTCAAGTACATTTCAAATTACGTCCATTCTTTTTGGAACACTAAATATGAGGACAAACGTAGACATTGAATACACAGGAGATGTCGTTAGTGTGTGGATAATCTGAATATCTCCAATTTAAATGAAATATTTTGCTGTCTATGCTATGTTTGTGTCTGCACACACGTGCAAGGGTTTTAACAAACAATGCTAAGGTTGTGCTAGGTGAACACCTGAGGCATCTCATTTATTTTATGCATCCTCTGTTGAATGCAAATATGCACATATCAGTTTCACAGAAGCAAAAAAAAACACGCAAGGCTACACCAATCTCCTGTAAATTGAATGCTGATTCTATTTATATTTTCTGTGATTTATACCCAGTTTCCTCCATGCGAGTGAACAGGAAACAGATGCAAGGAATTGTTCTTTCCCTGAATTCCTCGGGGAGCGATTGTAGTCAACACCGATGTGTGAGACCGGCTTTGTACTTGCATGTGAAAAGGTGTAGACAGTATCTAAATGGACTGCTTGGTTTCCCTCTCTTCTGGATGTCCATTTCCTCACAGTTTCCATGTGCGTATGTCCGTCTGGCCAAAACACAGCTTATCTACTGCAGGTTCTCTCCCTGATGTGCATGTGGAGCCAAGTCTGTGCCTCATCAGGACAAGGTCAACAACATACAGTAGAATACAATAACAATATCAACAGAAATTAATAGATCTTTTAATGAAAATTGCTATTCAAGAACTGCTTTCTCATTAGAAGAAAGTGTTCCCTATCATGGCACGATGATGGGAAGAAACAAATATGATGAAATTTTGAGATGACTACCAGACATGTCATCACAGGGGGAAAGTAACCATTTTTTGTCTGGCAACAGTGTCTAGCATCTGCATGCTGTGCTGAGAGACGACACAGCTTTGCCTTTTCATGGACCATGCTGCCATCTAGTGGAGTGTAACGAAAACACTGTTGGTGTTTTTTAGGTTGAAATCCACCACATTTTTTACGTGCGTGTTTGTTTCAGTTCGTTTCACGTATGAGTATACTGTAGATATATAGATAGATATAAAAATAGATAGATAGATATTATTACAATTTGTATTGAAATTATTGCTTTTGGGTGTAGTTTCGATGACACTTTGCATAATTGCTGTCTAGCATTGCAGTGGAAGGGAAGCAGTTGACAAAATACCACTACAGCGCATGTTAAATCAGTGATTCGCAATGTGTTATGGTACGCGGGCTCCCTCTGGTGGTCTGTGAAATGATGACTGCCCTAAATGCAGTTCAGTTGCTTCTATCTTTTATTTTTAAATTTCGGCACAGTACTTTTTTATATAACTCATGTGCAATACATATTAATTGGAATTGAATCATTAAGTACAGTTTCTTCCCAGTGTATTGCATTTCAGAGCCTATCAGCATTTGAGATGGCTTCCATTTTCAATCTTGAGTTTACTTTCTCACACACTTTTTGACACACACGCACGCTATTTTTTTTTTATCTTCATTTAAATAAAAAAACTTTGTGTGAGAGAGTTTTGTGTGTATGTGTGTGATGGAGAGCGTTTGCTGCTGAGTGTGAAAGATTTTTTTTTGTGTGAGTCGATGTGTGACAAGTTTTAGTGAGTGTGAGATTTCTTAGAGAGAGCACGAGAGAGCACTTGGGTGCGTGTGAGTTTTTTTTTTTCTTTGCCCCTGAGAGGGTGTTTGTGTGTGTGAAAGTTTGGTTCTAGTGATTGAGATTTGTGGTGTTTTTGAAAGAAGAATTTTCGTGTGTGACAGTGTGTGAGAGTGTTTGTGACGTGTGACAATTTATTGTGTGTGTGTGTGTGCGCGCGTGTGTGTGTGTGTTTATGTGACTGTAAGAGGGTTTTTTGTTGAGCATGAGAGGAAAGGTATTTTGGGCTGATAGAGTGCCTCGTAGTTTTTATCTAATTGCATGTGACCCAAGAGTAGTAGGCTTACTTGCATCATGTCAACTCTTACACACACACACACACACTTGTCTGAAGATTTAGCGTCCATGTTATTTTTGCTGACGTGTCACTCTATAGCCCCTGCTTACTCTCAGATATACAGCTCGCCATAATTTGCAGGTGTAAAATGGCCATAAAGCAATGTGAATTATTTAACACAGCTTTTAAGTGCAGCATTTTAGTCCACACAAGGATGCCATTGCCTCCGCCTGCATGTGATTCAATGGATTGCCTTATTACACAAAGCTTTATAAGCAAGAATGGATTGTTCAGACCTTTTAATGATAGCCATGAAATATTCATTTGTGTTCAGTTTTTTTTTTTTTTTACTACTTATTTTAAGCTAATGAATTGTTCAATACCATTAGATCTTGGACTAATGTTGCTGTGATGAATAGTTGTAAAATGACACACAACAGAACAGGCGCCTTGGTATAAATATCTCGTTTTAAGAAGGCCGCATCTTTCAAACGGTGCGGCACAAAATTACAAATGGCTTTCTATTCAGACATTATTCATTCATCAGGCTCACTGCACTCCGCGCTGATGATCGGAAGCTTAGAAGTTCTATTGTTGGTGTGGAAAAACGAACATACCTGCCCTGTTAGTTTATGATAGCTACAGACTAACACTAATACATCAGGTTTATTTATATGGTATGACACAAACACTAAAGCAAGTGCATCCATCAAACGCACATTGGGTTTGGGTGTACTGTACTGAAATGCTTGGCAAGAAAACAAAATCCAACAATTAGCTGCGGTGAGGATAGCGAAGATGTATTTATGTGGCACTTTTTTCCCCCCACAGATAATGGTCACAAATGGCTTGACAGCTGTAAGTAACAAGTGCAAAAACAACAATGTGTATACCTGACAGTAAGATTAGAGACTTGTGATAGGAGGGCCATGTTAAGTTATATGCGATCAATATGTCAACAACACAAAACCAAAGTAAGTCATTCAATTTAAGAATAATGAGCAGTGGCGTGAGCAAGCTCTGATCTCAATTATCATTAGACGTTACGTTATTGACGTGTCTTTTTAAAGTTATGTGAAATCGTGTTAAGTAGTTGAGGAGAATCATTAACCTGCGGTCACAACAATATTAAGCCTCATAACAAGCTGAAATAAATAAATGAGTTTGCAAAAGTTCTATTTTCCACAAGGGCTTAAGACTTCTTTATTTTGTCTTGATCACTCCAAAGTTGAATCAACAATCATTTCCGCAGAATAGACTAAATAAAATGAATCCATCATTATTCCCATAGTCCAGTTAAAACTTACAAGGTGATGATTTGCCACTTTTCTCCCCACTATCTTTTATCTCCTATAGCTACAGTATAACTGCTGTAACGGAGACGGGTCAAAACAAAAGGCATGTCTGCATTTGGACCGATTATAAATACTTAGCGTTAACAGTGTCAGAACAGCATTAGCCTTTTTTATTGGGGTTGTATTTTCCTCACCGAGGACAATAAAGTTAATGACAAGTATTGTCTGAGCCATAAAGCAGTCATATATTCGGACGTGCTGGTTAGGCTCAAGCGGGCTTCGTAGCATCTGGCTAATAGATCATACACGTCCAGTCGTGCTTATCAGAATATCTAGGAAGCCAATACTGTCATGTTTACCCCATTACAAATAGCAGCATTAAAAATATATATTTATTGCACCAAATCATCACATTGCATCGTTTTCTTAGTTTTACCATAAAAGAAGCAGGAGACATGGACAAAAATCTCTTTGCAGCACGTTTTTCTTTCCATGATTTTTATTTATTTATTTGTTTGTTTGTTTGTTTTTAATACTGTATATTTAATGGTAAAATGACTTTGTGGAGATTGTGGGTTTGAATCCAGGCTAAAGCCTTCCTCCCAGATTCCAAAAACGTGCATGTTAGAGTGTGGGAGGAAAGATTAAGGCAATAAGGATGTATTACAGGAAGAGAGATATAGAAGGACAGCGGGAAGAAGAAAAATCTACGGCGAGAGGATTCAAGGGGAAAAAAACAGGATGGTATGACAGGAAGGCAGGAAGTAAGGATACAAATATGCCTTAAAGGGAAGATGTAACAAGGATGAAGGGAGGACAGGAGGAAAGTATGAAATTAATTGGGAATGAAGAAACAAGGAAGGAATGATGAAAGAAGGAATTTAAGGAAGGGTCACCACCATCTTAAGGACTTCCCACAAGTCCAATAAACCTTCACAAGGACTTCAAACCCTACTTTGATATGAAGGATTAACACGGCCAAGAATAAATAAATAAATAGTGGAAATAAAAACGCTTATAAAAATATATAATTCAAAAATTAATCCTAACCCTGATTTGAAATCTTAACTAAATCTCTGAACCCTGACTAGAACCACATTTTGAATCCCCACTTCAAATTTACGAGAGTAAACTGCCTCATAAATGTAATAAATTTAAAAAATTTAAGTATATACCTAATCTTGGCCCATTGAGTGCACATTAAAAAATATATATCTGGCAAGTCTCCCCCCGACCTCCCCAGGCATGCGGTATCTCTTCAACCACTAGATGGCACACGATATTTGATACAGTACAATATTTCCTTTTGTTGTCTGCGAAGCAAACATGAAACGCACCATTACAAAAACCTTTGGCTTTAAAACGAAGCTATTATTGAATTTAATATTATTGTAATCACACCAGTCGTACTGTTCTCGGTTTCGTGTCGAATAAGGAACCGTCTAGAACGCTCAAATGACGCAAGCGGGTAGACGTTGTCACGTGACAGGCTCTGTCTCGACTAAAGGGACGTCAAAATGGAGGTTGGGATTCTATGCTTCTTTTTTTTTACCCTTTCCCCTAATTATTCATATGGTTGCATGTTGAGGTGATTGCGTCATCATAGCGCTTTTACGCGATGACCGATCTTTCATCTTTCCTCTTTGGTGCTCGCGTTATCAAAGCTCGCCGTGTGGTTTTGAATTAGCATGTGAGCTAGCGGTAGCACATAGACAGCAAGTCGCTGTCAGGGCTCCACAATTTTAGAAATTCAACGTTTTAAACTTGCATCGGTTGAGACGGTAGCTCGAAGATAGATTGGTTGAATTGATAATTTGATGCGTGAAGGGTTTGCTGAAGTCAGGTCGTGTGCAAGCGCGTTTTAAAAGCGACAGGCCTCGTTATAATATATGCTCCGTAATATCAGTGCATTGTAGTAAACATGGCGTGTCGAAAGTAGGTACTCGTATATACTTCTAAAATTTAACTTTTTTTTTTGTGAAGGTACTGCGAATAACTGCAAATTATTTTGAATCAAGAACAAAGTCAGTGATTCATATAGCAGAAAAGTATTTGGAAGCAAAGTCAGGAAGGAAGGATGCAAATTATAAAAGGGAAAGGAAGGACAGAAGAAAAGAGCAGGTCTCAGGTGGAAGGAAGGGAGGTAAGGAAGGCAGAAAAGCAGGTTAAAGTGCAGGAAGAAAGGATGTATGCATGAATTCAAAGCAGGTCTGAAGGAAAGGGAGGAAGGTAGGTTTCAGCAAAGGAAAGATTGAAATATGAATGCGAGAATTAAAATATGAATGCGAGAATATAAAGGAAAACTCTGAAGGAAGGAAGGAAGGTCAACAGGAAATGGTGGCCAGAAAAAAGTAAATGATTTTTAATTAAACATCATTTAATTCATTCTATACAGTAATCCCCCACTATATCCTGTTTTGCAATTCACGGTTTGCTGTATTGCAGTTCTGTTTTTTTTTTAAACAAATTTATGAGTTTTTTCCCCCCCTCCTTAATTGAATTGTGTGTGCTTCATGTTGTGAACTCTGAGCTATTTGTGTAGAAAGTGTTTTTCATTGCCACCATACTTGTGTTACGTGTGCAGGACCACGACTGTAAAGAACCAGAGCAGCTCAGGAAGCTCTTTATTGGTGGCCTGAGCTTCGAAACCACAGAGGACAGTTTACGGGCCCATTTTGAGCAATGGGGAACACTGACAGACAGTGTGGTATGTTTGTAAATTTTGCCATGTGGAACTTAATTACCGTTATAAAGGCAAAAAATAGTTATTTTTTTTAATGAATTTCTACTGACAATTAGTCATTGTATTTTATGACACATGGTTTTGTTCCATCAGGTTATGAAAGATCCCGGCAGCAAGCGGTCAAGAGGCTTTGGTTTCGTGACCTACTCCTCCATGCTGGAGGTCGACGACGCCATGAAAGCAAGACCTCATAAAGTGGACGGCCGAGTTGTTGAGCCCAAGAGGGCCGTGTCCAGAGAGGTATGGCAGGCGCACACGTGACACGTGTGTAGTCGTAGCATGCCGTGATTGTGCACATCCCTTTTGCTTCAGGACTCGAATAAACCGGGCGCTCATCTGACGGTGAAGAAGATTTTTGTGGGTGGTATCAAGGAGGACACGGAAGAATACCACATCCGAGATTATTTCAAGAAATACGGCAAGATTGACTCCATCGAGATCATGGAGGAACGCTCCACGGGCAAGAAAAGAGGCTTCTGCTTCGTCACCTTTGATGATCACGACACTGTCGACAAAATTGTCGGTATGTGATTATTTGCTAGCCGTCAGACATTTTAACTCTTTGACTGCCAGACGTTTTCAGAAAAGGGATGCCATGAGTGCCAGCCGATTTAAGCATTTTTGACTGATCTTTCAAGGTCCACAGAATATTATGTGTTTGGACTATGGAAACACACATATTACCAAATGAAAGATTGGACTCTCATCTTTCATCAGAAAAAAAAGTTTGTTTCTACCTTATTCCGTTTTTCAGTAATCAACAATAAAAAATGGTTAATTTCACCTCTGTTTTGAAAAAACGTATTTTAACGTCTTTGGCAGTCCTCCATAGGATTTTACTAAACGTTATTTAACGTTTTTGGCAGTCAAAGAGTTAAAGAATGTTGTCAAAGTGCCGAGTGTGTCAATCCTTCCATTTTGCCCTGAAGCTCAGAAATACCACACCATAAACGCCCACAACTGTGAAGTCAGGAAAGCGCTCTCAAAGCAAGAAATGAACGTGATGTCCAATAACAGGGGTAAGCATGCATTTGATTCCACGAGATAATGTAATTCCGAGTTACATATACTGTTTGCTGACTTGAATTTGACCGTCGTCTCCACTTCAGGAAGGAGTGGCGGCGGTAACTTCATGGGCAGAAGTAGTTATGGAGGTGGGGGCAACTATGGTAGAGGTGCGTAGTCTTTGTAGGACACATGTATGTAATTTTATTATATTGACACTCATGGAAATGCATAATGAATTTTTTATTTTTTTTTCCCTGCATAATGAATTTAATGGAATCAAATTTCTTGTCGTGAGCACAGAGCAACGAAATTTACTTAATTCTTACAACCTGTCCAAGAGGCATTAAAAACAATGACCAGCAGAGGGAGACAGAACGAGAAGCCTGACGGGTCGCCATAAGGCGTCCCGAATTTCCTTTTTGATTAAACAGAGAAACCTAAGGAATTGGAGGGGGGTAAAGGCCCAAACGGGGCACAGTATGGGTTTCGAGAGGAAAAGACAACTCAGAAAAACAGCCGCATGAAAGAAGACACAACAAAGTACAACTTGAGTATTTGCACATGTGGAACGCATTAATGTTCGTTCACAGTGTAATTTAAGCACAATCGGTTGATGAATACAATGTTTACGCCACTTTTTGTGAATCGTGAAAATCCACATGTAATTGACACGCCCTAAAAAGCGGTTTGTAATTGCCTATAGATGCCACAAGATGGTGTCAAAGCGCTAATTTTGTGTATTTGAAGCTCCAACTCAATTCAACACCTTGGCATTCATTTGACACCACACTACTTTTTTTTTTGGCTTTAGTCTGAATACAAAGCGAATGTGTCATTGTGTCTTGGATAAAAATGCACCCTTTTGTTTCCCCAGATAGCTACAGTGGCGGACGAGGTGGTTATGATGATTTTGATGGTGAGTAGTCGTTTCATATGAGGTTCTTGGTCTGAACAGACATTAACTATCCTGTTGTGTTTGTCACTTCTTTTTTTCTTCTTCTTTTTTTAAGGTCCTGGTGGTAATTATGGTGGCGGAGGAGGAGGTTATGGAGGACGAGGGAACTACGGAGGGGGAGGCTATGGTAATCAGGGTGGTGGATTTGGTGGCGGCTGTGATGGAGGTTACCGAGGTAACGGTGGAGGTAAAGTTTTTCTTTATCTGCAAAAAGACCTCAGACAGTGGAACCTCTTAATGTCGTCTTTTAACTCTTTGACTGCCAAAAATGTTAAATAACGTTTAGTAAAATCCTATGGAGTGCCAAAGACGTTTGTTTCAAAACAGAGGTGAAACTAACCATATTCTATTGTTGATTACTCAAAAACGGAATAAGGTAGAAACAAACTTTTTTTTTCTGATGAAAGATGAGAGTCCAATCTTTCATTTGGTAGTATGTGTGTTCCCATAGTCCAAACACATAATTTTCTGTGGACCTTGAAAGATCATTCAAAATACTTAAATCGGCTGGCACCCACGGCATCCCTTTTTTGAAAACGTCTGGCAGTCAGAGTTAAAAAAAATAATAATTTAACACTAACTATTTGACCACCAATCAATTGGCAGCTAGTAGGAGGAGCTAACAGCATTCTACATTTGCATTCATTACCGCTTCTTGTCAAGCATTGCAAAGAGACGGGAGTCAAATACACGACTGAAGACAAAAATAGCAACGGCGCTAAATAGCAATTAGCGACAGACAGGGGTTCCACTGTAGCTGTTTGAGAGAGAAAAGGCGACGTTAGCGTCAACGAAATTAAACTCAGTGTTTATTGTCAGGCTACGGCGGTGGTGGAAATTACAACGATTGCGGTAACTATGGCGGTCATCAGTCCAACTACGGTCCCATGAAGGGAAACAATTTTGGCGGCAGAAACTCTGGCGGACCATACGGAGGTGAGTCATCCTCCCCGGGTAAAACTTCAGTGAGTAATCCGAATTTATATTCTCGTATTTCATTCTCAGGTGGCTACGGCTCCGGTGGCGGAGGAGGAGGAGGAGGCAGTGGCGGCTACGGCTCGCGGCGCTTTTAAACATTGCATTGGTAAGTTTGGATTGGCTTTCACGTGGACACTTTGTAGCAAGAGTACAGAGTGAGCCCATGCAAGTGCAGAATAACTGTTTGTTCTATCCTGTATCCATTCAACAGGCTTCAGTTCTTAAGGAATTGTCAGGAAAGCTGCAGGTTACTTTGAGGCATTAGAGGAGCACACGAGTCAGACTGTTTATGGAAGAAGGACTGTACATTCAAATCAAGACACATCACATAACATACCTTACGATAGATGTTTTGCCTGCAAAGTCACTGTTCCGCTCTGTGCGTTTCAAGTTTGGGTGTTGTGACGGCGGTTGGGAGATTTTTCTTTTTATAACCTAAAGCCCGTTGTTTATATCTTTTTATTTTTCATTTTTTACATGGCCTAGATTAACCTGGTTATTGTCCTTTTACCATAGTTCATTAGATGAGTTTTGATTATTGTATGTGATCACACAAAAGTGTCTGGATTAGATTTCAGGGAAATCCAGTTTGTGCAAAGCCCGAATAAAAACAAAAAAAATGGTGTAGTTCAAGTGATGTGAGATTGTGTTGCCTGCCTGATGTACGCAATTACGGTCGAGGTGACGAGGGGGTTAGCCCTCCATAGTAGTCATTAGAGGAGCCCCGAGTGCCTGCAGCATCGCTAGTGCGGAGGATTTGCAGATGGCGGTCAGACAGCACAGCACGTCTTCAGCCAGCGCCAGCCAGCACAGTGGACCAGTCAGCATTGTGAGAGAGAGAGAGGGGAGGACGAGCACAACGCCGGCACGGAGGAGGCTTGCAGAGTCAAGGCTAGCTAAACCTTCCCAAAGCCAGCTAGCGAATGGACATGTGGGGGGTGTGGGGGGAGTTTTCCTGTTAAGTCAGTTTACCCACTAAATATAATAGATGTCAGACTTGAGAAGGGAGTGAGTATTTCACAAGAGCTGATTTGAACAAGAGCGAGCAGGTAAGAGTAACCACTTTGCTTGATTTGCAGATGTGGAAAGAGGCGGGAAATCTGTAGAGACGAGGTAACATGGAAAGGTCTGGATGGGTAAGATTTTTTTTTTTTTTTCAAAATGGATGCTCTTGTTTTTTTTTTTGTGTTTTTTTTACCAAGGTAAATACTGACATGTCTAATATTGTTCCACTGTGACCTTCATGAATTGTCTGCACTATCACCAGTATTTGCCATAATAACGGCAAAATGAAAAAAAAAAGGGCTACCCAAGCATTTAAAAAATAATACATTTTATGGCTGCAATTGCAATATGGTGTGACCATTGCGTTTTTTTTGCTCACAGTTAGCGTAGTCAGAATCCCGACCCATGCCTGCACACAAAAGACAAGCAGAACTTTGTCACATTTTATTTCACATTTTGAACATGACTAGCTAGCATAGTAACTTAGCTTCATAGCAAGAAGCTGTGGTTGTAGGGTGAGGTAGTTTTTGGAAAGGCGAAGTTTCCAAGAAACTTCCAAGTGACACACAAGCAGTCATTTTATAGCACCGCCAAATTCAGCCTTGTCTGCCTAGGGTATAATTTAATACACAATGCAGATCAGGCTTGAGGTAATTGACAGGGCCCAGCGTTGATGTATCAAAACTTGCTTCAGTTAGCTGCTGGGCCTTGCTTTATTATTTATTTATTTTTTAACTCATTCACTGCCATTGACGGCTATAGACGTCAAAAATTCATTTGAACTATTTCTATTAGTTTAACATTTATTTCCACTTTTGTTAACAAGAGTATGATCTCCTAAAAAAAAAAAATTGTACATTTAGAACAGATATAAAATGTGTGATTAATCGTGAGTTAAATATTGAAGTCATGCGATTAATTACAATGAAATTTTTGATCACCTGACACGACTTAAAAATTGGGGGCGTCGGGCGATTAAAATTTTCATCGTAATTAATCGCATGGCTTCACTTGTTAACTCACAATTAATCACAAATTGTATATCTGTTCTAAATGTACAATAAAAAATACTCTTAACGAAAAGCAGAAAAAAAAATAAAACTAATAGAAATAGTTCAAATATATAGCCGTCAATGGCAGTGAATGAGTTAATATATGATTAGCTCTTTAAAATAATGTAGTCCATTGACAGTGTGAATGCTGTATAAAATGTTCTAGTGTGAAAAGGTACATGATAGATGAGACAAAAGAGGGTGTGTCGCTAGTAACATTCAATGCGCTTTATATGTATATGACTTGGGCTGAAATAAATACATTTTTCATGGATTACGTGTTTCTATTTGTTTGTTTTGTTAAATTGAGATTTACACAAAAGTAAATTTGTGACACGTTTTTTTTTTTACCCGTCACTTTCATTCGTCTCACACACAAACATGTGGGCTTGGCGGTTCAAAGTAGCGTTTGTGTGTGAAAGTGCATTGCAGGCAAATAGCGCTTGCCTGTTGAGAATGCAGCCCGGTCAGATCATTGTAAAAGTGTCATGCATTAACAATTGTGCCCTTTGTTGTGCAACACAAATGCAACGGGTGCGATTAAACGACGCAAGACCTTTCGTATTAAAAGATTTCGGTTACTGTACAAACAGTGCTGTAAATCAAGGGGGGGCTGATTGGGAAATTGGTTAATATCCGATAAACATTTGTGGTATCTACCAAGAAGTACCCTAAACGTGGTGAGTTATATAATGGCGGCTCAGAGTTTATATCCATCTGGCATCAATCTGGTTCAGGCTGTGATGCAACTTTACAATGCTCTGCTTTCATAAAAAAAAAAAAAAAAAAGAGGCTGTGTAGCTTTAGGATAGTTTATTGAAAAGCATAAGAACCTGCGCAGCAAATCAAATGTTATAATAGTTAAAAATCTTTCATTTAGTTTAGCATACAGAAACAATATTTATACAGTATGAATATTTACACGTACAAGTAACAGTTGTAATATCAGATGTCATCTATTTACAAATAATCTCATAGAGTATGAAGAAAAAGTACAAAAGCGATAAAATATCAAAATATTTCAACATCCAAGAATAAGAACCAAAAACTATACAATAGTTCTGCGGGAGCTACTGATGCTTAAAGCTTGAAAGTCGTTGCATAGTGCGACTTGACGACACGACCGCAGTACCTTACGAGAAAAGACCAGCGGCGCTTTTAGCTCTTGATCAAAGTCTTTTTAGTGCGAGGAACGAGGAAGACGCTGCCTTCGGTCGACTGCTGCAGCGAGAAGTCGGCCGGGGAGATGGCGTTGCCGTCCTCGTCCCGCAGCATGCTGAACACCTCCAGGTAGAGGCTGTTCAACTTCCTCTTCATCTCTCTCAGGCTGCTGGCGTTGCGAGACTTCTCGCTCTGCTGACGTTCTTTCTCCTCCCTCAGCGAGTCCAGGTCGTTCTCCAGCCCCGCGATGTTCTCCATTTTGCGCTTGCGGCAATTCTGGGCCGCCACCTTGTTCTTGCCGCGGCGGCGGATGTCCCGGATGAGGACCATCTGGGCCTCGTTGAGCTGGTTCTTGGAGATGAGCTCGTTGTAGTCGTCCACGGGCAGGTTGATGATCATTTCGATGCTGAAGGGGATCTTGAGGGCTTTGGCCCTCTGCTCGTCTCTGGAGAGACGCAAATCCGACCTTCTTTTGCGTTTGTCTTTGGTGAAAGGCGAGGCGCGGTGGCCGTTGTCCTCGGCCGCATCCGTCGTTTCTTGTTCGATCTCATCACACTGGGTTTGACGCTGGCCTGCTAACGTGGACAGAGGAAACGCTTGCTGGACGCCATCGGGTTGAAAGTTTAACGAGAACATCTCGGAGTAGTCGGAGTTGGCGCTGCCGGGGTTCTGGTCCATCTCCTCCATGTCGGAATCGCTGCCGTCAAAACCCTCGTCCCCGTACATCGATTTTCCAGGCGAGCAAGCATGAGGGCTTGAGGAAAGTCCAGAGTCTAAATCGGGCACTTCGGCAGACACGCTGTGTCGGCCCCGCTCAAATGTGTCGCCGGGTGAGAGGCTGTACAAGTTTTGGACATCGGACAAGATGTTACGTTCGCTTCCCTCGAGATCCTGTTGACTGCTGCTCTCCTCCAACATCGTCTCAGGGTAAAACGTGTTGCAAAAGCTATTAAGGTTGAAATGAGTGTTTAACTGGGGAACTTCTGGCTTGATTTGGTTCTCGTGTGCTGGGCTCACGTTGGGAACTGAGCCTTCGAATGTATTCATAAAACCTGTCGGACACATATTTAAATTGTCTTTCTCTTGGACTGGACTGGACATTGAGTAAAAGGAGTAGTTTGGATCCTGTGCTTCGGTGCTGTTTGGAAGAGGATAGGCCGCCGTCTCCAATGTGTCGTCCAATTGCTGGCTCAGACACTGCAAAAAAAAAAAAGCAACTCAATTGGCGATGTTTTTGCTGTAGAATCGTTGACAATCTTGACCCTGAAAGGCCACCATACTGATATGTAGTGTGAGTAAGCTAGCTTCAATTTCAATTATAAGTAGTCAATAATTAACGTTTTTAATTTTCAAGGGGGGCTTCAGTTGAGTGGATATGATTTTTAAAGTTTAATAATTAATCACAGTTTATTTCCAAAAGTATAGTAGAACTTACGTGCGAGATTGTCTGGCCATCAAAAAATATTATAGTTTTTTTTTTTTTTTTTTTAAGACATTCAAGTAGACAGCTACATTCATCATTTGTCAGTATAACAGTGTTTTGTTTATAATTTTTTTCGGGGTCTCGTGGGCCAAAAAGAGAGAGAGAATAAAAATAAGTGGTCCTGATATGGACCCCTGTGTGACCCCTATGTTTAATCATTCCATTTAATAATGTCTGATATTTGACCTATACATACTGTTTGTTCCATTACAGCTTGAGTGAATGGAATATTTTTGGCCGACATTCTAAAACTTTGCTATTATTATTCAACTTGCGTCATCTCTGCATAAACTGTGGCACGCCCGCAACTAATTGAATAATTAAAAACAACTTGGCTCAGCAGAGTGAAAGTCTACAGAGGAAAATATTTACAAAACAATGCTAACTTATTAATTACAAGTACAGGTAGAACTCAATTTCTATTGGGTGACACTGTTTTACAACAGCAAATTTGTTTGTACACTCTCACATGCCCCCAATGTAAAACTCTTAGCTCATTTGCATAATGGCTAGCTACCCCTTCCTTACTATGCTAGCAAGGTGGATCCAGCATTATCACCAAGACGCAGCAGGGGAGGGACACGTCAAGATCCTGTCAGTACAAGCGACTGCTATGAAACCCGAGCCTCGCCCATGACCTCGAGCTGTTACGAACAAGCTCCCAAAAAGAAAAGATTAAAAATTGCCACACTGATACTGTTTCCCTGCCAGCGTCCAAAAGCTTGCCAAAAAAAAGTTGAGTAACTCAACCGGCGCTACGTAAGCATTCATACGTTTGGCTTGTACCCAAGAGCGACTGGTTAATTGGCGCAGCTGGTACCTGCAGCTCTGGAAGCGACAGCAGCTCCATCCAGGCTTGCTCGATATCCAGAGGCATCTTCTGCGGCTGTGATGCCGTCAGGGGGTCCGGCGAAAGCGGAAGCGGGGCCAAAGATGGCTGCTCGGGGGACATCATGGCAACGCTGCTGCTGCGGCTGCTGGCTACAGAGGCGGAACCCGAGTCCAGGCAAACGGACGCATCCTGGGAGGTAAACCACTCGGTTATGAACGTTCAACAAAGGCTACAGTGTTAAGAGTTTTAGTTGGGAGTTTCTTACCTGGTTTTCTTCAAGGGGGAACGTCTCTGCGATGAGCTGCAAGCATTCGTCAAACGACAACTGCTCGGCACGCTGCTGCGAGAAGCTGACATCCTGCAAGTAGAGGTCGATGGACGTGCTATTATGTACTAGCTAGCAGGTACAAACATTTGAGAAGGTGCCTAGTAGATTGAGTTTTTCTTCAGTATTGTTATTGCCTTACACGCCCCACCATCGGAAACTGTATAATTATTTTGGTATTTTTTGGGCCTCTGTTGGTAAACAAATTGTTACGCGTAAACTTCCTCATTAACTCATTCACTGCCATTGACAGCTATAGACGTCCCAAAACTATTTGAACTATTTCTATTAGTTTAATTTTTTTTTTCTCTTTTGTTAATACAAGTATGAAAACCTAGGGAACAAAATTATTATACACTTAGATTATTCATGGGTTAACTAGTGAAGTCATGCAATTAATTACAATTAAAAGATTTAATTGCCTGACGCCCCTAATTTTTAATAATCTTTTCTTTCTTTTTTTTATTATTATTTTTTTAATTGTCATGATTAATTACAAATTTTATATCTGTTCAAAATGTACAATAAAAAATGTTTCTAGGTTTTTATATTCTTGCGAACAAAAGTGGGAAAATTTTTAAACTAACAAAAATAGTTCAAATGAATTTTTGACGTCTATAGCCGTCAATGGCAGTGAATGAGTTAATATTCAGATGTAAAAAGATGATCATTTCAATAGGGAAAATGGTTGATAAAATTATAAGCCAAAGTGACCACAAAAGTCTGTACATTGAAAGACAAACAAAACTACAGGGCCACCTTTGCCTAGCGAGTGACGCACGACGGTAGCCTAGCAACCACGAGCGTTCACGTGCGGGTACCTGCGTAGCCTCCAGGGGCGTGGCGGCCGACTGCAGCGGGGCGCTGGGCAGCGGACGCGGCACGTACTCGCCCGTCTCCTCGTCCAGCTGCAGCTGCGCCAGCAGAGCCTTCTCCTGCTCGCGGAGGAGGTGCAGCCGCTTCTCCTCCGCCTGCTCCTGCTGCCTCTGCAGCTCGTGCTCCTTCTGACGGTGACTGTAGTCGAAGACCTCGCGCCGGGCCCCCAGATCGATGTCCTGTCTCCACAGAATGTCGATCAGGTCCGTGTCCTGGGAAGAAAAGACGCCGCCGGCGTGTTAGGATTGGACGGTCGCAGAAGGAGGACGAATGAAGCTAGGCTGGGGTTGGACGTGGCTGCACCTGCCACACCCTGTGCCTCGCTGTACCTTGGCTGACAACAACGCCGCCATTAACGGCACCGGATGAATAATGGATGAACTTCTTTCTTTTCGCCAGTTGACACCACATACACTAAAAGTCCTCACTTGGTACTCCCCATTTTGTAAAGGTGGGAATTGGTCACGAGTTAACGTTTACAGTAAAAACTAGGACCTGACTGATTAATTGGATGTTTTGTTTTGTTTTAATCATCAAAAACTTCCCCCGACCCCAGATTTTGCCTATTTTTTTCCACATTAACATATGACAAAATAAGACAAATATAATAGCATTCAAACAGTTTGTAAAAATCAGCCAAGTAAGCGTTAAGGGACCAAAAAAGTTATTATATTTGTTACATATGTATTAAATTACTCTAAATCATTATCGGTATTTTATTCTGCCAATTATCGGCCTAAAAAAATTAACCCCACATTCGTCCATACCATATATTCCTGTAGGGCTGCGCAAATAATCGATTTCCTGTGTGTGCTTTTGTAAAACTAAACACACACAAACAAATTACACTCCCTGTATATTTAAATACTAAATAAACCAGCTCAGCGGCCCAGTGGTACAGTGTCTTCCCTGAGACTGGGAGGTCGTGAGTTCAATTCCCGGCTGGGTCATACCAAAGACTATAAAAATGGGACCCATTGCCGCTCTGCTTGACACTCAGCATTAAGGGTTGGAATTGGGGGGTTAGATCACCATATGATTCCCGAGTGCGGCTGCTGCTGCTCACCGCTCCCTCAGGGGATGGGTCAAATGCGGAGAACGAATTTCGCCCCACTTAGGTGGGTGTGACAATCAGTGGATCTTATCTTATCTTAAATACAAAACATACTTCAATTTTTTTTGAAACATTGCTAGTGCTAATGCTAGCAGTGAATGGGAAATCTGATTGACATGCTAACAGAATATTAGCATTGAGTTCCGGGACTGATATTCCCTCTAATAAGGAATATATACACACAAATGTTGTAGTATTACCTAAAGACAGCTAATATAACAATAGTAACAGGTGTGTATTCTTACAAATAAGTGAATTTGCAACTTTCTTCTACTCTTTTGTTTTCAAAAGGAACATGTGACAATCACCGTCTGAGCAGAAATGAAACTGATTGCAACACAAACTGTCCTGTCCTGAGAATTGTCATATGAGCCTGAATGTAAAAAAAAAAAAAGCTAAGTTTTTGTTTTTTGAAATTTCATTTAGCATTTCTTGGAACAATTAAGTGTTCCGCTGTAATTAGAAAGTCACTTGTCTATAAATGTCTGCTTCTGTTAAGAAATATAGCATATGGTTTTATTATTACTGAATGCAAGCATTTGTAATTCATCTTTACTCAATGATAGCGTACATAAACTGCAAAATTAGTATTTTACCCATGTTGAATGTTTAAGCTGCTGGATAGCACTAAAAGCTCAACTGGAGTTGCCTTTTAAAACATGGACATACTAAAATAAACCCCACTGCTCCCTTCTTGAGTTAATAACCAGAACTTATTTACAGAAGGAAACCATTTCACAAGCGCCCAGAATGTTTCATCAACCCAACATGCATGGAAGTGTTTAAAGCATGTGACTTGTATATAGTTCACAAGCAGACATAATTCATATTGCTTTCATGCATTGCTCTCAAGGAAGGGGCCCAAAGCTAAGCCAGAGTATGTATAAGATCATGATTCATTTCAGTGGGCCACTCGTTGCTGCTGTATTGCATCAGAGGATTTGACGTTCACACGGGCCCCCAACGGGAGAGCTGGCCAGACATCCCCATTTTAAGGAAGAAGCTCAAAATGTCGGTGTGGGATGTCGAAACACAATTTCTGTATTCCAGACACTCTGCCTGCCTGCCATTACCTTATCACAAATCATATTAACGACTTTAAACTACGGCTTACCGTCACCAGACCTTCACTGGCCCCAGAACAAGGAAACCAGTCCAATAAATTAAGGACGCATTTCCCTGTCCTGGCTGCCAAACAATGAGCACTTGTGTACAACACGCTCAACTGCATGCCATCCTTTTAGACAACCACTATGCTGTTGATAATGTTTTAAACCATTACAGACACACCATGAGAACAAGTCACACATGGGACTGTCAAAAGTGGGTGAGAGTTGAGAGTGCGCATGTGTGTGTTGTTCATTGAACTCCTCTTGAAAAAACAAGAAGGGGGCGCTTTCCTTTTATCATATATCAGTCAGCCGACATGCCCCCTTGACCACTCATGATGGAACACACATGTTCCAAAACAGCACTGAGTGGCCCCACAGTTCCTCATTGCTTTTGGAAGACCACCATTACCTATTCACAATGATGATACCTTACCTGTACATACATACATACAATATTACTCTGGCTGTTTCAAAGAAGACAGTATTACTTGGTGTACTCACCTTACGACGCAGTTCTGTTCCTACGACGCTACCTAAGTCACTCGTGTACGTAACTCGAACTTTATAAGGCGTATTCATATGCTGCCGCGTAAAGGAATTCTTTGTAGATCGTTCGTAACCCAGAAATGTATGTTGTCGTAAATCTATTACCCCCTTATTTTCTACACTGACACAGAAAGGGTCGTGTACCTAATGCTATGGCCACTGAATGTCAAGTCCATTTGGGCATGTTCGAACATGTTAGGCACAAGCGAAATCCACCGTCTTATTTATACGAACGTGTCCTGGAATTATCCAGAACGTTGGGGGTTTCCTTCCGGGCCTTATGACACCATCTTCAACGCTGTGTATTATTATTATTAATACTATTATTCATATTAAGTATAGTTTATAAAAATAAAAGAAGCAGCGCAATAAGATGAGTTAGGGCTGGTTGTAACTGGTTCCCCTTCTCCACCGTATCAGATCTTAGGTGATCACATGCTCTTGAGAGGAATATTGAGGAAAACAACACGCTGCATTTCTACTTAGGCTATGTCAACTCGTTGCGACCAAGCCACACATGTCATTTTAAACACAAAAACAATTGAATGCCAATGAGTTTAAGAAAAGACGTCACAACTTAATGACATGCAGAATTAGCGAAGGGCAAGCGTACGTTCCTCTTAAACTGGAAAATCGTGTCGTATTAAGATACTCGGTTGTCATATTAGCAAGGCGGAAATATTTTTAAAAAGACATTGCAGCTCGGCTGTCGTACACACGTCGTCTTATTTACCTGTTGTCCGGAATGCATCACCTCCATTTCCATCATCATGTACGCGTCGTGCCCTCTGCGTTAAAATACGACTTAACGCAGCACCCCCAAAATATTTAAAAAAAAAAATTGTATATATACTTTCCTCGGTCCCCCGGTTCAAAAAACAGGCCAGGAGATAGTCCGTCTGTGTGTCTGAATAGTGGAGAAAATATTGCTTCCTCTTATCCAACCAACATCACGGGAACGTGTGACCCTGCCCACCGAGCTGCTGCTTCCCGGTTGTCACCCGCCCCCCTTCGCCCCTCCTCGCCGGTCCACGAGGCGTGAGGAGCGGCATGAGCTCGCTCCTTTAACTCGCTGTGTGCTGGATCATACTTGTTCACACACTCGTCTGGGGGAATGCGAGTTTTCACACGTTATGACGTTTATTATAAATAATTTGACGTGTAGTTATAATAATAACAGTTGTGGATATTAAATAAATACAGTGTTGAGTTTAGTACGTCACAGGTTTGTTGGTTGTTTCAGAGCGCCCCTTGCTGGTCGATGACGCTGGTGGTGGTAGGGTGGCACCCTGAGCTCTCCAGCCTTTTCCAAACCCCACAAAATACTTCTTTTTTTTAGGTTTAATTTGTATATTGATGGTCACTGTCTTATCATATAATACCCTACTCACAAAAAAATAGTTTGTGTTTTTGGATGAATTTCCAGGATGAACCTAAACTGCACTAGCACATTTGCAGGTGAAAAATTTGACCTCTGAACCTTTGAATGCACATGTACACATGCACATGCAACTGTTCAGTGTTTCCGTACTGTTTGCGCAACTCGCTGGTCTCTAACAAAGAGCTGAATGGCAAAATTAACTAGCTGTTTGAGCCCTGAGTAACCAGTTAATGTTCCTGTCCAGTCACAAGTGTTGTGTAAACAAAGAGTTAATTAGTCAAATTAGTCCTCCAAATTACTCCTTAAAGGGGAAATCAAGTTTTTTTTTTTCAAATCTTCACAATAATATGTTCTATGCACTGCACAGTATTCTGATTTATATTGTGTTTGTGTAATATGAATTGAGCAGAAAAATCCACCTGCTTTTATCCATCTCAGGGGGCGGCCATTTTACCTTGTAGCCTATGCTGGTGACATCACTGCTTATAAAGGGCTCAGCTTGCAAATGTCACATGACCAAACTCAGAATACACTTGAGGGCTGTTACTTGTTATTATTACAGCTACTCAAGTACTGAGTAACATCAAATGGACAAAAACATAGAAATGTGCTATTTGAGATATTTCTTAGCTAAAACAAATAAAACCTTCATAAAACAACAAATAATTATATAAAATGTAGCCACAAGAAGTTGTACTCTTTAACTTTCTTTGTTTACACTCGTGAAGAAGTGCAATAGGCTTACCAGGCAACCTGTTGTTTGCTTTGTTATTTCTGCCATGCTTTGCGTAAATTATTCAATTTGAAAACTTTGGTTTTTCTGTGTGGGGCCGCAGAAACCACGGCGTGTGCTGTCAGGTGACTGCCTGGCTCGGCTTACTTGGTCAAACGTTGCTAGTGGTTACATCGGATTGGTAAAACAGTGTCACGTGACGGGGTTTAGTCTCTGAGGAACCAAAACAAATAGATTGAGCAGGCAATAATAGATAGCTAAAAATAAAAGTAGCAAGTGGAATATAGCTCAACGTAACAGAGTAAAAGTGCTGTTTCTTGACAAAAATAAGTGTGGCATTCATACTGGATTTCTCTGACAAATACAATATTTTAATAAAAAAAAATTAACTGAGTAAATATACCATGTAAACACAACAGCTCCACAAATAAAGTTAATGCACTGCAGAGAAGAGTGTTAACAAACTTGTCAAATTTGAATAAGTTAAAAAATAAAAAGGTAGGCTAAATAAAATAAGGCTTCAATATTGTGAAAATGCAAGCACTTCTCTCAGTTTTCAGACACTTTACACACCTCTATTATGCTTGAGCTTTTACGATATATTCGCATTGGCTGGATCCCGCCGAGTAGTCTCGGAGCGTCTCCACGTACGCCACAACGAGACGTGTTAGCCATCAGCTAGCTTTTGGGCTAACGAGCTTGAGGACGCCGCAGACTGGCAGCGGATTCATACCAACATTTCAATACCTTATTACGTACTACGTAACACTTGGGAATTTAAATAACAACACTGAGCTTTTCTGTAAATTGTGGCATCCAGGCAAAATGCATTTATCGGTGTGTGGGCATAGCTAGCAAGCTAATTGCATGCTAGAGTGCATAGTAGAAATTGGCCAAGTCATTGTTTACAACTAAGCAATGCGCAATTCACTCATGCGAACAAAAGTGCTTAGTATGCTAGAGTGCGTACTCAAATGAATAGAAAATTAGGAAAACTGAAATAATTGGTGAAACACATGGCTCTATCGCTAGCAATTATTGCTAGGTGAGCATCCGAGTCCAGCTCTAAAGAACCTGACCCCTACCGACTCTCCCACTGTGACTCCATTCCAGCATGTCCTTTATTCCATTCCCTCCTACTCCTGCTTTCTTCATTTCCTCCACCATGCTCCTTCTCTCCAGGACGCATAAAACATACAGTAAATAAAATGTAAGGCGTGATTGAAATGTAAATTGACACAGACGTTATGCTAGTTAGTTCAACACGACCGTTGACGGCGTTAGCATAAAGTAAACAAGTGCAGTGTTTGCTAGCATTCTCAACCACTCTCCAGTCTTTCCTCAATGTGGACTCTGAAATTTAAAAAAAAAATTCTATAGTACAATATCTACAAGTCTGTCTTTGCAATATTCAGTTTACATTTTTTTGGAGGGGGGAGGGGGTATATTTAGGGTAGTAGTCAGCACTGTAAACTAGCGGTTAGCTTGTTTGCCTCACAGTTCTGAGGTTCAGGATTCAAATCTGTGTTCTGGCATTCTTGTATGAGTTTGGATGTTCCCCCCTGTGCCTTTTTGTTTCTATTTAACTCACACTGACTTTTGTTTTTCATTTGAGATGTATGAGTTATAGGCCACAGAAAGAGAAAATTATTGTAAAATATTTTCTGGGTTTCACTTGTTTTATATCACAAAAAAATGATGACATTTGTACAGGGGTGTGTAGACTTTATATTCACTGTATTGAATCTTATAATTAGATTGTGCAAATGATCATGCTGTTCTGAGTTCTATATGAAAGGTTGAAGAACTATGGTAGAGTATCATTAAGCAGCTTCATTATTATTATTTGTATTATTATTATTATTATTATCCACAGAATAAGATGAACTTAAAAAGTACTGACTCTGTCACCTCTGTGCAAAGAAACCCACAGTAAAGTGCAGTCCACTGGCGTGCAATGACACACACACTCACACACAGGAAAAAAAAAGGAAAAAAAGCGTCTTTCTCTTTTTTTCACCCCCCCAGCCCTCCATGCTCTCCTGTGAAGCGCGCTCATGTGCACGCGTTCACGTTTGGCAGCTCCACGTCGACATTCTTCCAGCTGCATTGAGTCAACTGCACGCAGCACTCACTCGCGGCCAGGCAAAAGAAAAGGTAAAACGACGGCGACCGAAGCAGCAGCAGCAGCAGCCAGCTCACCACTTGAATCGCTTTTGCACGTCAGCACATCAAGTGCAGCGAAGAAAAGAGTGGCTTTGCATCGCTCTCTCGAGGTGGCCCTGCAACGTCCTCACTTCGCTGCTTTTCGTTGCATTTTTAGAAGCAGACTGTTCGGCTCCTGCAGCTGACCGCTTATGTCTACCTACCATGCAGGTACTGTATGGCTCCCGCTATGACTATTTACTAACCCACTTGACGTATATTCTTCCTTTTTTTCTCGTGTGCAGGATGGAAAGGTCACGTTATGTATTTTCTCATTTCTCATGCAAACAAAAAAAGTTGTCAAGGCTCTTAAAGTAGCAAGTGTTCCTAAATTGCTGTTAGATAATGGTCAACAGAAGCTTTGCTGACCTTGTGCACTTTTTTATTATTATTATTATTATTTTTATACTGTCAACAAGTTGACTTTGTGAAATCAGCCTTGCCAAGGCCTGTTGAATCCTCAAGGCTCAACAGGTAGAAGCTACAAGTGGATCAACTCTGTAAAAGAGGCATTATTGTCCTGTTTATATCCAACAGTTATCTCTAAATGGCCACAATTGCACAAATCCTTTTAAAACTACTGCACATGTGCAAAAGACTTCCATTTGGCCTACAGTACCTGCCTGGTGTTAAGACTTGTAGCCACCCAGTAGGCCCATTCCATATGGAGCATTCACACCTCGGCCACACATGGGTAAAAAAAAAAAGAAAGACATTTTATGTATGCATTGATGTTCAAAGTGTGCTAAAGTACAACAAATGTATGGTGGTTCTTGTGATTTGCTGCAGGTCAAGGGAGTTCCATGTCACTCTGCTGGATGAAGACAAACTTATGAGGTGGCACTGTGGCTTTCCAAATAAAGTTCTGTGATACACTCAGACTCTCACTGCTCGCAGTCAGTGCATTACAGAACTTTGTTTTGGAAGTTAAATCATACGAGATACGGGAAATAAGTCCTCAAGCATCTGAATATTTGCTGCACTTTTGCTGTTTTTCTCTGAAATAAAATTCCTCTGCATGTTCAATCTTTTTGTCCATTTCATTTAAAATTTAAACAGGATTGAATTAGAATCCTACATTTCAGTACGACTGTGATCCGTATGTGTTAAATCATTACTTAATGCGGTGGATGGTACCGTATGGAAACAGTAGTCATGCTGGTCTGGTGACTCAGTGGAGGTGAAGTAGAAAAGTCAACAGTGAACTCGTGTTGGTTCAGGTTAATTTGAGGTTTACTAACCAAGCCACCAGTGCATCAAACAAGTCAATGAGGAAAGAACCGAGTTCACAGTGTAATTGACACCGTTTTTGTAGATGGTGTTGAGCACTTTAAAATTGCATGTATGACCAGTTAGCCATTTTAATACATATTGAAATCTAATCAAAACAGACAAACGGATAGACTGATTTTTTTCTCTCCAAATAACCTTTCTCAGCCAAGTAAAACAGGTCTTAAATTCAATTACCAACATTTATGTGGCTAAGGTTTGGACAGAATATATATAGTCTTATCATCTGTCAACAAGTGATAATGAAGAAGAGAATATTTTGTCTTAGTTCATTTACTGTAGTGTCATTCCAGTCATTGCATAGAATTCAGCATATGTCTCGCAAAGCATCCTGGGAAACATAACGATGGCTTCAGGTCCTCATCCTCAGTGTGGTAAACGTTACAACTATGTGTGAAACCATCGGTTTAAAGATTAGCCGGAAATAAATAAATGATTAAATAAATTCAAATTAAAAAAGGGGCTGACATGGTTTGAAAAGACCAGTGTCGGTTAATTTATCACTAACCATGCACACAGTACAATATGTTCACATTCCGAGGATTATCCTCTCTGATACTTGTTATTCAATAAAACAGACCGCATTCTCAAACGCGATTAACCAATAAACAGTAAATGATGAATGATTATAAGCGAAAATGTCGTGTGCAAAACACGTTTTCCATAAGGTCAAATGCCAGGGCGTTGCTTTTTCCCCAGATTCACGTGAACGCCACACACTTTCCTCCTCAGCCGTATGACAGTTCCGCTCCCTCTCGTCACAAACACGGAAGCAGCATGGCGTCCGACAGTGGCAGCGGCTCCGACAGCCAACGAGTCGCTCAGCAGAGGTTGAGGATAATTGCAGGGCATTTGCGAGCACCGATGGATAGCGGTTCCGCCATTGTAGCCGCGGAGTGCAAAGCCCAGGGGAGCGAGGCGGATGCCGCCCGGCAGGAGAAGACGACGATGCCGAGGAGGAGGTACAAGGCTGTGATGGAGCGGGGGTTGAGGAGGGTCCACACGTCCCCTGTAGCTTCAGCTATGTAACTAACTAGCACCATAAAAGTCGAAAAGAGAGAGTGGCGGTGACCTTAGCTGTGATTTATTTACCTTTCAGACGAGGACAAATTCCTTAGTGAGGACGCGGAAAAACGGTTTTGGTTAGAATGCTTGTTAGCACTGGTTTGAATACCTGGTGAGTGCGACTTCATGAAATACATCGATTGTCTTCATTTCATTCATCCGGAGACTATAAAGTTAGTTTTATTGTACTCTGTGGTTTTCTGTTATTTGAGGATAATGAGTAATTGACAACGAACAATGGATGAAATATTTTGCGGAGCGTCTTGTGTCGAACGTTCGCCAAATCGAGCACGACTTTTTTAGTTTGCGTTTTTATACAGCATACGCAGTTTACGACAACAGACTATTAGTACGTTGCTGTCTCTTTGTTTTCTTAATACTCCACTTTATCGCGGGATTTGCTTCACAACCGAGAGACGAGTCAGTGAATCCAACTTGGGATTCTTTGGTTGACTTGATTGGCTAAGAGTCATGGTGGTCTGACTTTCACCCTATTGGCAGCAGAGTTGCGTTCATGAAACCTCGGGCATGTTGAGCTGTCATCTGACGTCCAATCGGATTCAACAGCTGCAGTTGAGTGTAAGAATTTGGCCGCGTCTAACTGTACAATCTTCTGGTCAGTGACACATTGTAGCAATACTGCAAACGCAACAAATTATGATTTTTTTATTTTTTATTTTTAGATATTTTTAGGTTTTGCCTACATGATACCAATTTCAATAATGCTCTTAATATTCTGCAGGATTCTACTTTCACAGTGGCCACGAGCGTCTACATGACTATCGGGCCTGTACAGATTTCGTAAATAAATCAAATCAAATAAACACGTTTTGCTTTTTCAATATTTAATGTTCAATATTTTGAGTTTTATAGACTTAAATTGATAAATCATCATTAATCCTTTTACCACTTTGTTCACATTTTATTGTACATCGGGTTAACTCCTTCCATGAGCAATGGCTTGAACAAGATATATGTTTTATAATATGCATATTATGCATTTCTGGTTTGGCAAGTTTTTTCCTTTTCCCTATTATGTAGGTATATTTATGTTATTATTGCATTCTAATGTGTCAGTGGTGTCAGAGGAAAATAATGCAAACATGCTGGTTAAGCCGTCTCGTTCAATGAAAGATAAACAGAAGAAACCTGGCTAAGCTACACATATCCTATGCTTTCATTTTTAAATTGAATTCATTTATTTATTTTTTCAGATGACATCACATTCTAAGAAGGAAGCTATGCATTATTACATTTGCATCACCAACTAAATTGGTGGTCGTAAGGTCATTGAACTCAGGTTGCGTTTGTTTGAGAAATTCCATTCAGGCTTTGAGCAGTTAGCACAGTCGATTTGGGGTCAGTATCTGTTAAGTGTGTTTCCAAAGATTTTTCAAGTCTGCAAAGTGTCATTTTTCTAGAATAGTAATTTCTAATTCAGTAATTTTTTAAATATCTTTATTTTTCTGGATGAGCAGCTTGAAAAAAAAAAAATCGCATATTAGCAGTATGGGAGGCTGGATGAACAATTACTTATTTGCATAAGACAGAACAGAAGCACACATTTTGCTAAAAACTTTGTATAGTGCCTTTTTTAAGACGTACAGTAGAAACGCAGTTGCGTTAAATCAGTCTGTAGGTGTGCGGTCATGTCCAATCTTTTGAAATAAAAGCATAGAAAAGCCTTTTTTAAAAAAAAAAAAAAAAAAAAAAAAGCAAAACACCTTATACAAGGCCTCAACATATTGCTACTGCAGATAATAGTACAACACTTAAGGAGTATTTTTCCCAAATATGTTTGCGTAATTCCCAAGCGTACAACCTCAGGACCTTAAAAGCTGTCGAGTATATTCTGAGCATGTCCATGAATGTCTCCAGAGAATATAATAGGTGTGGCTGTCTTACTTTTCCGACTATTAGCTTTCCCGACGATAAAAAGGCCCACCTTGAATGGGATGGAAAGTTTTGAATGGCTGAATAAAATCAGAGTGCATTGACGTCAGCCTTTTGTGGCTATCAGATATTTGTGGTGTCTTGTTGCTTTAAAAGACACCCCCCTGAACTATTTAGGATGTTGTAACATCTTGTGATTAACCATTAACCATCAATCACGTCATATATTTTTTTTCTAGGCAGGAGATCATGAAATGGAACGGTTGGGGCTACAGCGATTCAAAGTTTCAATTCAATAAGAAAAACCAAGCAGAATTCACTGGCAAAAGGTACAGTAAGTGTATAGTATCACACGGCTTTTGTACCTGTTCAACGATCCCTCCTAAGGCCAAATGACACGTTATCTTAACCACTCACGTGACCATCTTGTGTAAGGATTCTCATGTTCTCATGTAACTGTAATTTTGGGGCGTGTTGCATCAATCATTTCATCAGCAACTCGCCCCCCACCCTGCCAGCGTACACTCACTCTACTGACACCACACTGCTGCCATCTAGTGGCTGTTGTGTAGAAGTGCTTGTATAAGTGACGGTCTTTCCTCAGCCATAGTTAACAGGAGATTTGTTCAAATTCAAAAGAAAGCATCTGTTTAGTACTTTAAAAATGTAACAGTGCCTTACAATGATATGAAGTTACTTTTTAGAAATAACATTTCCTCATTTTTGATGAACACTTGGGCCTCATATATGCTGCTCATTTGTCATTAATGTAGCACTTGATGAGTCACTTTTATTTTGGGGTGGTCATTTGCATAAAAAGTAAAAAGAGTATAAACTAGTGGATTAAGATAGGAGGTTGCCTTGCTTTCATAGTAAGACAAACATGCACCACAATTGTTGTACATTTGAATATGAATGTGAGATAAAATTGCCCTTGCTGATAATGTTTTATTTTGACTACATTAGGGTGTCCCCCAAAAACATTTTCATTTGAAAGGTTAATATAACATGTCCTATGCAGACACAATTTTGGTAGAAAACTGTTTATCAAAATTGCAACGCCTTATTGAAATGCACATATATATATATATATATATATATACAATTCAATTCCACCTAAATTTTAGCTGTAAAAGAACGAGAATGGTATCTATAATATTAGGATATATAAATATTTTTATATATTTTTTTGTAGCACTCTATTTTGCGTATGACGTAAGACTTTTTGGAGTCGCCCCTAAAAAAAAAAAGTGACCGTTGAGTGCAGGAAGAACATGAGTGACACGCATGAGAAGATGAAAGCTATTTAGGAAGTTAATCGAACGAAACATGATGTTGCTTAACTTCTTTTGTGTAAGTTGTCAGTAAAAAAGAACAAAAAATGTGTCGTCCTTTTTTTTTCTTTTTTCTGGAGAGCTCAGTATTGTTCATTCGGTAATTTTACCGATTTGACATGTCATCATCATTGCTCTCTTTTTTTTCTTTTTTTTTTGCATGAGAAGATGAAAGCTATTTAGGGAGTTAATAGAACGAAACATGATGTTGCTTAACTTCTTTTGTGTAAGTTGTCAGTAAAATATAACAAAAAATGTGTCCTCCTGATCTCCATCTAGATATAGATTAAGTGGTATGATCATCCCTGGCCTGAAAGACTGGTTTGAAAGCACATTTGGAGCCAGTCTACATCACAAAACTCTGGCAACAGTGAGTTCTTCTCTATTCATGATTGTTCTGTCCGCCGTAACTGCAGCCAAGTAAATGACAATGTTTTGTTTTGTCCCAGCCCCTCCTGAACAGCAACGCCGTACAAGCTCCCACTCTTAACACGCCCTTTGTGGACGATTTGAAATCCTCTGGTATTCCCTTCTCTCACGATGCGGAGGACCGCGTCTTTCGCAGCCACGGTAACGCTCACTGGGGAGATAGCTCGGCTCTCCTCTGTTTCAGTTTTGCATGTGCGCTTTAAGTTGCTCATTTCCCTGATGTCTTTGACAGGGCACTGCTTACATGAGATTTTTGCCATACGAGAAGGGAGATTTGGTCGCCTTCCGGATGTGGTGGTGTGGCCTAGTGAGTTTCTAAGTTTTTGTTATGGTGCTGCCACCATTCATTCATTCATTCATTCATTCATTCATGTCATCTTTTTTGAGTCACGGATATTAATATTAGGGGTGGGAATCTTTGAATGTCTCATGATTCGATTCAGAACGATTTTTGCTTCAAAATGATTTTTGCTTCAATTTCTAGATGTTCGAGGAATCGTAATGATCTACTCCAGTCTCACTCGCTAATGCTAATTGGTGCTCTAGCCGCGGCAGTTTTATCACTCAAAAGAACGGCTCCACGCTGCAAAAAAAAGAAACAACTTTTATTGGAATAACTTGATCGTGACTTTTTCCTTCTACTCTCTAATGTGGCTACAACTTAACAGTGTATCAGACCGCGTGGAACCACACTGCCCCTAAGTGGACAAATCGGGTACAACATGAAGAGCGCTCCCAATAAAGGCACACACAAACAAAGGGAAGGCAGTATAAAATAATTTAAATAAAATCGATTTTGGGACATTTAAAATCGATTCTGAATCGTACTAATAGAGAATCGTGATTCTTATGAGAATCAATTTTTTTTGGGCACACCCCTAATTAATATGTATGATTGCAGGCTTTATGAGAAGTGTCCGATGGAGGCTGGTTGGCATCCACTTTTGGCTCGCATTGATGATTCTGACTCTCGATATCTGTTATCATGGCTGTCGCTATTCTATCACGCCCAAGCATCAAAGAATAGTTGTAATAATACAAAAATTGCAAGTAATAATAATATTTCACATTTAAGGACAAATTAGAGTCGTCAGTTAACCTAACATTACATTCTTTCTTTTTTTCTCAATTGCTGTATATTTATTGTCTAGAAGTATTGTTCATACAAATATTTACCATTATTGCGACTTTACTACCACGTTAGCGTCGCTTTGTGATAGACTATGACGGATTCCGGGGTTACGTGGCGGCTGTCGGAACGAAACTCTGGGGAGATCTGCAATGCAAATGCAGTATAGTAAAGTTATAGTATAGTAAATGCTACCAGTCATATCTATAAAACACACCGGAGGCTTTCATTCAGCCAAATTAGCTCTCTAAAAGATTGGAGACCCCTGCTGTACTTTTTTAGCAGCCCTGAGGGCATGGAAAATATATCAAGCAGAGTTTTATTTAGATTTTAATGATGAGAAAGTGTTTTTTGCGAAGATATTTGGTTAAAGTTGTAAAAAGAAAAAAATCGAATACAAATGTCATCACTTATAATAGACACATGATGTTTTAATTGTCTGTCATGTCTTGAGTTATAACGTAATCTAATGCTGAATGGATCTTTGGCAGCCATTTAAATCTGCAAAGCATGATCCTGTCTTAACATGTTTGCAATTTGCATGTTTCATATTTTCATCATTTTCAAATTGGCTTATGCTTAATTCTGTTTTATTTTCTATACAATAATGTACATTTAATTTAACATAGCAGTCATTAATCGCATAGCTTATTGTTTTCTCATTTTGAGCAATTATTTAGTTGTGACTTTGCCTCCAAGCCAATCTGTTTGTTTTGAGTCAGCTTCATTTTGTGAAAATGTTGATTTTAAAAAAGCAGCCGCGTGTCTTGTGTTTGTCAGTCAGCAGCCTGTAGCAGGATGCAGGCATTCCTCGCTGCTGCCAAAAACACTTTAGCCACGCTTAAGTGCATCCTCCTCCCCGCTAACTGTGACCTGATGCGGGCTCTGTTATTGGCTGCAACACATTTGTATTGATTCGGATCACCTCACCACAAAGAGCACCACTTCATGCCGCCGCACTCCACCTGGGAAAAGCCTCTGGCAAATGAACACACACCCTGTTTTCCTGCCCTTTCCTTCTCTAATGGCCCTGCCAATATAAACACACAATTTATCACCTCTGTCATATCTCATTTATTTTAGAATGTGCTCTGAAACTTAATTTATGTTTGCAATAGAGGGAGGTTAAATGGTTGTATATATCTTATCGGGATGACCTCAATTTTGAAGTCTTGTGTCTTTGCAGACTGCCACAATGATGTCGTCAAACTTGTGGAACTGGCGTGCAAACACGACGTGTGTTTAATACCTTACGGAGGTGAGTTTTCAAAGCACTAGTCAGACTATGGAGCAGATAGCAACAGTATTGTCTTTTGCTTTCTACAATTAGGGGAGGGGGGAATGCTTATTTTTAAAGATATGGATTCATGAAGCTTTACTATAGTTTAAAGATGTGTTTTTAACATTTGATTGTTCCAGACAGTCAATTTCCGTGCTTTTGCCGTATGTCCCGCATACAGGAGGCACAAGCGTCTCCAACGGTCTCGAGTGTCCCGCAGATGAAGCTCGCTGTATTGTCTCTCTGGACACCTCTCAGATGGTATGTACTGTAAACGGCCCTTGCAATAAGGAAGTCCTTCAAAACAGACATCAATATTGACACCGAGTCAACCTTGGTACACTTCAACATTATTTCATTTCCTTTTCCTCTCTGGGAGCGTGTGAAATAAAATACTTTTATTTTTTACTGCATGTTTTTATTGAAGTTGAATTTATAAGTGATAGCTAAGTCAGAATTTAATTTGCGACTGCAATTCACTCATTCACTGCCATTGACGGCTATAGACGTCAAAAATTCATTTGAACTATTTCTATGAGTTAAGCATTTTTTTTCACTTTTGTTAACAAGAGTATAAAAACCTAGAATTATTATTTTTTGCACATTTAGAACAGATATACAATTTGTAATTAATCGTGAGTTAACTAGTGAAGCCATGCAATTAATTACGATTAAAAAAATTTAATCACCTGACACCCCTAATTTTTAATAATCTTTTCTTTTTTTTAATTAAAAATAAATAAATAAATTAAAAATAAATAAATAAAGTAATTGCAATTATAATAATAATGAATCTTTTCTTTTAAAAATATGTATATTATAAATTGGAAAAAAATAATAACAATTATTTTATTTATTTATTTTTTATTTAAAAATAGAAAATATTAAAAAATTAGGGGTGTCGGGTGATTACATTTTTTAATCGGAATTAATTGCATGGCTTTTAGTTAACTCACGATTAATTACAAATTTTATATCTGTTCTAAATGTACAAAAAACAATAATTCTAGGTTTTCATACTCTTGCCATCAATGGCAGTGAATGAGTTAAAGTGACTAAAATTTGTTTGTTTTCCTGATACTTGAAAAATATAGAATGTCTTGTTTACTTTTTTCCCCCTCCAGGTTTGAAATAAATTAAGTACATTAAAAAAAAAAAACAATTAATGTCCACTCACCATACGTTTTCCTTTAAGCAACAAAGCCATTCAAATAACCGTAATAAAACAGCTGCATTCCATAAATCCAATTACATATTAGTAACATAACACCAATATAACATTTTGCAGCATCCATTCATCTTAATGTAAATCCAGCTCTCTCACATGAACACGATAACGTTTCATTTTTACAACAGAATATAAACCAACAAATATCCAGTACAGTGTTGTCCTTTGAACTATGTGAAAACGATAAATATGCCGCTCTCCCACCGGCTTTTTGTTGCCGAGGTCAGAGGTCGGAGGTGATGTGGCTCCGGTGTGCGAAAGAAGCAGCAAAGGAGGAACATAAACTTTATTACCTCTGCAGTGTAATTGATGGCGCGGGGGGTGGGCGCGGTGACCCCCTGCAGGTAGGCCTGAGCCCAGTGCTTAGAGGCCCAAATAAGAAGCAGATATTTGAAATTAGATATTAAATTGAGTTTAACCTCAGGGAGCTGAATGTTGTGGCCTCGCTGCGCACATTTAGCTCACGCACACACGTTATTATTAACAGCTTGACTAAAAAAAGACCTGTTTCCCCCCACCCACCCCCCCCCCCTCCCATACAGAACCGCATTCTCTGGATCGATGAGAACAATTTAACTGCACACTTGGAAGCCGGCATCATTGGTCAGGATTTGGAGCGGCAGGTGAGGACAGCAATGTCTTGGCTTGGATCTACTGCAGACGCTTCTGCATTTAGACTGGACCACTTTGACAGAGTACTGAAAAAAAAAAAAAAGAGGCTCAAAGTCATGACTTGAATCACATTTCGTTTCGAGGCCCTCTTGTGGAGGTTGTTGGGTATTTACTAAAATTCCTCATCCCCCACACAGCAGTGACACGTAAGCACATGTTGTGACAGGCCAAGGAACCACACTTGTTTCCTTACACCGTAGTCAAAATGGATGCCACATGCAGTGCCTCACTATAAGGGAGTAGAGCCATGTGATTTGTCTTGTAAAATCAGTGATGGGTGATAATGAAGAAAAACATACTGTTTTATAACATGAAAAAGTGAAAATAAATTAAGGGGTGTCAAAATTAGTGCATTCATTTCGTGTTAATTTAAAGTTTCTTTAACACCACTAATTAAAAAAATAATTCACTCAATTTTAAAAATGTGCAGAATTTCACAAGTTCTTCTTGTTAAAGATTAGATAGCGCTTCATTTGAAAAAAAAAAAATGTTACTGTCTTACAAATGCAATTATGCCATCTAGTGGCAGAAAAATGACCCAACACAAATCACACAAATTTTTTACACTACATCTTTTTAATTTTAATGAAATGTTATGAATTATTATGAAATTACTTTATCAATCACTAAAAGATGCAGCCATATTTCCAATAGTTATATTTTTTTCCCCACTTTTATGTTGACAAGAATATGAAAAAATATTGTATATTTTATTGTACATTTAGAACAAATATAAAATGTGTGATTAATCGTGAGTTAACTATTGAAGTCATGTGATTAATTACGATTAAAAAATAATAATAATCGACTGACACCCCTAAAATAAATCCAAACAAAGCTTTAAATTGGCACATGATTTGACTTTTAACAGCTTCCTTTTGTTTGCGCCAGCTTAACAAGACCGGCTACTGCACAGGCCATGAGCCGGACTCCATGGAGTTCAGCTCAGTGGGGGGCTGGGTAGCAACCAGAGCGTCAGGCATGAAGAAGAACATCTACGGCAACATCGAGGACCTGGTACGTGCTCATCTGTTCATAGGAAGCAAACGATTTACAAAACGTTTTCACTCACGCCCCCCTGAAGTGGACCGACCACAGCATGAGTGGTCCCACATGGCTTGCAGCAATGGTTCTAATTTGTAAACCCGAAAGAGGAAACCATATTTCTTTCTAAATACAGCTTGTTTTTGCTTCCCCTGGTGGGGGGGGAGTAGGTTGTCCACATTAAGATGGTGACGCCACGTGGGGTGATTGAAAAGAGCTGTCAGGGTCCCCGCATGTCTACAGGACCGGACGTTCACCATTTCATCATGGGATCTGAAGGTCTGCTACGTTTACAGCTGTTTCTAGTCCTATCTGAATGAAAAGTAGCAACATGAGGTCTATTATCATGCTTACTCATTTACTCTGCAGTGCCCCGTCCTTGACCGGTCTTGTCCCTGAGTGAGCTTGTTGATTGCGGTACAACTATTTACAGTATACTAGCCGCACCTGATATGCAAACCGACATTGACGATGTTGCCTTGTACAAAAACCCTGCTCTGCCACTTAAGTCAAATCATTACAATAATATAAATAATAAACTTTAATTACATTCATATACTGTAGTATTCCACTGCTGTATTGCGTTTTTTTTTTTAAGTTATTTTTTTTTCTTTTAATGGGGATCCCTGAATTAATTTGGGGCTATGAATTGTGAAAATCCTAGAATTTACACCTTCCATTAATAAGTTTATAATTTCCTACCGATGTCACAATGTAAATCCAGCGTGGCTAACTGCACTCTCCACGTGATAGAATTGACATAAAACACGTTTTTTTTTTTTTTTTTTTTTTTTTTGCCTTTTGGTTTGCAGCAGGTCAATAAATTCGTTTTAAATTCAGAAATCCAAAACACTGTCGTTTACATACAAGTTAAAAAGACAACATTGATGATATAATGTATGCAGTGCTATGGTCCAGATACGGTCCAAATAGCTTTTCTGCTCGTCCATGTTGCCCGACCTCTGGTCCCAAACAAAGCTCCTCAACTCACTTCAACATGTCATCAAGATGCCACAAGATGGCAGCAAAGCAATACTTGAAAGTCAATGACCTGGCGAGTTTTTATGATAGGGTCGAAACAAAATCTGTGAATATGCAAATGCCGAACTGCAAATATGTGAGCCACAGCCGCCGATACACTTTCCAGCCATTTATTGAATGTCGGGAGAACAGTAAATCACTTAAAAACAACAAGTGAACCAGTAAAAATCATTTAAGATGCAGCACACAAGCACCTCCTATCAGTCTCTCCCCTGCTTCCTATTAGAAGCCATAGAAGGAGGAGCCTGCGGGTCTTGAGTAAATTAGCTACACGCTTGCCACTGGGGAGCAGCTTGTGTCTTGTATTGTCACATTTGAGACTTCATTAAAAGCCATAACAGGCTGAGTATGCTCATCTAATAAGTGTGTGTGTGTGTGCTCGTCAAGACGCTGTCCGTAGTCATGCAGAGCACCTTATTAACCGCTGAGCCCGTTGCATGTGATCAGATAGTCAATGGGATTTTTATACATGCCCTTTTGTTAAGAAAGCAGAAATTTTACAGAACAAGTCCATAACCAGAAAAAAAATCCATCATTAAAAATAAGACTCCAAAAGCAGATCTAACAAAGAAACCTTTCTTTGAAGACAGAACCAGACGCCCTGTGATGTTTTTTTTTGTTTGTTTGAGGACAGTAAGCTCCTTTGACTGCAACTGAGCAAGCGCCTGCAACAGTTGCCACTAGCAACTGAACATTTGTCCAAAATAACTGCTCGTGGCAGAAAACACGCTCGGAGAATTTTGGCTTGAGCTTGATTTATTTGCAAGTGTTATAATCTTTCCAATATGAGTATGCTAAATAAAAATTTAGAACTTCTTTCAATGTCTAAAACAATTTTCAGGCTGTAAAAGTGCTTGTTAGTCTTCCTTTAAAACAAATCTGACGTTGTGGTTGCTTATGTTTAGGGCACTGAGATAAAAAAAAAATAAAAATAAAATAAAAAGAATCCTTCCAACAAATATCTGTTTGGGAAACTATTATAACCCCCGCGTCCACGTTTTCAAGCGCGCACAGTGGCTTCTTCTCTAATGAAGAGTTTTTTGGGGTCATAAGGTGTGGGGTCAGAGGTTTAGCCGTATCTGTATATGAGCTGCGGCTCTGCGCTTGCCTGCCTTTGAGAGAGTCTTGCTTTATTTCCTCATGCTCCTCGCTGATAAATCTTTATTGACCCCCACTCCCTGCCCCGGTAGAAAACCAGATCCCTTCGGTGAAATGTGAGACAAAGGTCACCACAAGGACCCCCAGGACATTTACCAGAACCCTTTAAAAAAAAACAAAAAAAAAAAAAAACAAGGAGGCCTAAGTTCATATAAATGACTGGCCCTAACTGACTTGTTTTTTTGTGCCTTCATATTTATAATCGGTGTGATTTTCCCACAGGAACCTTGGGTGTGGTCACTGAGGTGACGATGAAGATTCGACCCATGCCAGAGTATCAGAAATACGGCTCGGTGGTGTTCCCCAACTTTGAGAAGGGTGTCGCTTGTCTTCGAGAAGTTGCCAAACAGGTAACGCTACACTTTTCTTTTTTAACTAAACAAAGAAAAAACATGACAAAAAAGTCATATAATTAAACTCAGAAGTCGTAATTTTACACCCAAGCTGACAGTTGAGGATCTTGTCAAGTAGTCACAAACAATAAATATTTAATATATTGTCACAGCAGCACCATTAGTATGATGACTTTGTGTTTATGCTAAATCTTTGTATCTGTTTCTAAAAAAAATACATGTATTTAAATAGCCCATTTTGATTCAAATGTTTTTAAGTGTTCAACAGTCAGCAAAACTACTAGCCATAGACTATAAATATGAGTATTTTATTTTTTATTTTTTAAATAATTTTCAACAGTTTTGTAATCTGTTCGCAGAGAATGTTTCTTGTCTGATTTTAAAGTTTTGTGTTGATCTACCAATGATTTTACAGACTTATCCAACAAAAACCCAATATTTATTATTCTTTATTTTTACTTTGTATCATTTCTCATTAAATTAAAGTGAATTTATATTGATTTAAATTTATTTCATCATTCTTTTTTTTTTCTCTTATTTTAGAGGTGTGCTCCTGCATCTATTCGTCTAATGGATAATGAGCAATTTAAATTTGGTAAGTTTTATTGGGCCCTTTTTTTGGGGGGGATCTGCAAATCACTTTCACTTCACAATCACTTCCTGGTTTTGAACATTCCTTTGGAAACAAAAAATTCAATCTGTGATTTGAAACCGCAACCTAATCTTCTTTTATCTTAGTCCAGCAATGAACGGCACTAGTTGTATTTTCATTTCACCTGAAGATAAGCTGCAACGAGATGAAAAATGGCCCCTGGCTTAAGTGAAGTCGTCATTCCATTGAAGTTTTATGATGCTTAAGGTCTGGCCAATGCATCTGGCATCACCAGAGATCTAAGTAAAACTCCCCCAGCCTCCAGGGATCTCATTATCTCGCCGAGATTTCCGCTTTTCACCAAGTAGGCACTTCTGAGTATTAAGCAAGCTAGATGAAGCAACCAGGTTTCCCCCACTAATAACTAAAACTCCATGATACCTTCTTCGGGCTTATTAGTGGCTTCTTTCACACTTTTAATCATGTTGAGTACGACCAAGTGATGCCTTCTCGGATTGAGACTACACGTGCAATTTAGTCGTGCCTGTCTACGCATTCGAGATGAAAAATGAGATTGTTGTCAAGATCACTGCGCTTTTACATGCGGAAGGGAGGAGCGAAGAACAAAGGGTGGCGGGTATTAAGAGTAAAATCATACACAGCGAGAGGGTGTGACGCGTCTCGTGGATGTTGAGCTATTAATTAAACAGTGTGAGGGTGCTGACAGAGGTAAAGACACATAGTCAAACCTCATAGTGGACAAAATTAGGCCACTAAGTGATGAAGAGACTGAAGCATGCGCGGGGAGAAATAAATGAAGTGTTAAGTCTCGGCGACATCACGCGTGACTTGATTGATAGCCGTTCCGTTGGCCCCGGGCCCTCATTTTGCTTGTCCGCGGGCACTTTTTGTGTGTCTGATCAGGAATAAATCAAAAAACGTGTGCGTGAGGAAGACTGATATCGCCGCGTCAACTCTGCTTCCCTTCAGAAGCTTGTGATTTATAGTCACTGTCACCAGCCGCCACCGGCCCGTTGTAAAGTTATTCAAATGTCGCCGTTTATTTTCCCTCCTCTTTTGTTTGAGAGCCCAAATAACTCTTGACCGGCGCGCTCTCGCTGATTCCCGGAAGGTGCGAGCGTAAGACGATGACTAATGTTTGAAACTAAATCCACGTCTTCGTGGCTGACCTTTTAACTGGTGTGTCTGTCCACAGGTCACGCCCTCAAGCCTCAAGTGTCGTCACTTTTCACCTCCTTTCTGGACGGCCTGAAGAAACTGTACATCACCAAGGTAAAGCTTGGAGCACAAGCGGTCCGTGTCGGAGCCGCTCTACAAGTGTTTCTCGTGAAAATTGAACCTCGGCCTCTTAAATTCTCAGTTCAAAGGCTTCGACCAGAACCGCCTGTGCGTGGCCACCCTGCTGTTCGAGGGGGACCGAGAGAAGGTCCTGCAGCACGAGAAGCAAGTTTATGACATTGCTGCAAAGTTTGGGTCAGTACTTTCCTCCTTCTCTGTATCACATTGAAGGAGTATTAAGGCACACACTGTTCTCCAAATAAGAGGTCAAGTGTACTTAACTAATATTTGACACCTGAAAAAAACAGCTGTTGGTCTCCGACTGTTTCATGTGGAATTTTTAACATTTTTTTTTACAAAACTAAAAATCCTCACTTCATCTGTAACAAAATTTCTCAGAATTATTTCAATATCTTATTCTTGCGCTATTACTACTTTTTTTTTCTTCAACGCGTGACATTTGTCATCCAATTTTTTTCAGTTTGTCTCTATTACTCCTTCATACGTCACAACAATGGCACGTAAACATCTCAGATCGTGCAAACCCCCTCAAAAGAAATCACTCGCCTCGCTTAACTTCACCAGCCTTAAGTAGAAGTAACGGTGAAAAGGACGCTTTGGGCTTGGTGTTGCGCTCAGTTGTTTGTCTTAGTTTGCAGTGATGGATCACCTGTGGATGTCCTCCTGCCAGGCCTGCCTTTGTGGGAGCTGATCAATGAGGTCTTCTGGGGGGAAATCAGTTTCACATCAGGCTCGCTGGGATGCTCCACAGATGATTTAGGCCAATTTGAAACATTCAGTTACAGTTATGGCGCCTCATAGTGCAGATTGGAAAGGTTCGGGCTTGCTTTTCACTCAATAGTCCACTCCCCAGAGTGAAATTATTAAAATGTATGTTTGTATACTCACTGGCCACAATATTAATGTCACCTCCGCAAAGGCTATCCAAAACAAATAAATACTCACTTGTAATTTACAGTATGAGATTCATTTCGCAGTTGTACCTAGATTTGTTTGTATTATGATAATGTTCTTGTTATCACTCGATGATCCAAAGTCATTTGAAAATCATTTGAGGTGGCTTTATTGTTGAAACCTGTTTTCTTTTTTTCTTGAACAACTAATGTAGTATATGGACTACTATTCAAAATTAATTAACAACCATTACAGATTCAATGTATTTGTAAGGCCAATTTCTCAACACAACAGCTATTACAAATAGCCAGTATTTATTGGAAATATATACATACACTATGCAAATTAATGTTTTGTAAAATAAGCATTAGGGCTGTTACTATATCAAATCTTTTTTGAATTGAGAAAATTAGCCTATGGTAAACTGTTAGCAATCATGATTAGCATTAGGTCAACCATTTTAGGTCAACAAACACTAACCACCTTTGAGTTCACACATACATTACATCAACAGAGTTGAATTGAATGGATATAACTACTAATTATTTATTACCTTCTGTGCATTAGCATTCTTAAACACCAGCACAATTAGCCTATGCTAAACGGTTAGCAATCGCGATTAGCATTAGCGCGTTAGCATTGTGATTTAAACACTAACCACCATTTAGTTCACCCATACATAAAACTACTAATTATTACCTTATGTGCATGAGCATTATCAAACACCAACAAAATACTAAAACTATAAAAATACTAAAATACTACTAAATAATAATACATTTAAAAGGACTTTGTTGACTCTGTTTCATGAAGTAGGTGCCACAATACTTTGTATTGATTGTTCGTGATGATTAGATTGTTATTGGCCGAGCTGCAGGAGTGACCTTTTGATAAGCAGCAATTGCACCATAAGAAAGTTGGCAGGTGCACCGAGCATCTTCAGCTTTATTGCATTATTTCCAGTAAAAGACGATCAAGTGCCAGTGATGGATAAGTACAGCTCCGTGAGGGATATTTTCCTCTGGTGTCGGGAAACAGCACGAATCGATATAGCGATTTTCTAATGAGCTTGGCCTGATTAGTTTGGGTGCTAGATGAAGATTTGATTACACACCGCAGGTGATGGATGTGCGGCTGACCTGCGGCGACGCGCACAGCGCGGCCCCATTGATCTGCGCATTGTTGGATTGACAGGCTCGCGCGCAGCTGCTGTGAGAGCGGCTCACAAAGAAGACACTGTTGAATATTAACCCTGTTATCTTTTTTCCAGAGGCCTGGCAGCCGGAGAGGACAATGGGCAGAGGGGCTACATGTTGACCTTTGTCATCGCTTACCTCCGGGTGGGTGACCGCTCTGGCTTTTTTTCTTTTTCTTTTCTTAAACGCAGGCTGAGCTGATGGGCAGCTGGGCAGGACCTCTGACAGAATACAAGGAGCCTGCAAAATGTGACCTCCAGGCCCTTGATTTGATGTGGTCATACTTATTGTGTGTTGATTTTGAATATTCCTTTCTTTTCTTTTCAAACCAATTCCCATATAGCATTTGAAGACTAAGCCACTATTGGATTCCATTCTATTAGACCTTCAAAGAAAGAGAAGTAGAAAGGGGGGAAAGAGAAAAAAGTGGGGAAACGAAAGTGAAAGAGTAGATGGATGGCTGACGATAGATTGATGAGTAGATACTCAACTCTCTTTATGCTTCACAATTGCAATTAGGACAACAACAAAACAGATCTACATGAATATTTAATGTGATCTTCCTTTGCTCTGTCCCCAACCTGCTACACATTTTAATGAAATGAGAGTTTAGTTGAAGCATAACCTTACATGTATAATGTTGATGTTCTTTTCTGGACAGGACTTTGGGATGGACTATTATGTCATTGGCGAGTCCTTTGAGACCTCCGTACCCTGGGACAGGTAAAAACAGAATTGTGGTGAATTTTTGCACCAGGCTTGCGACTTTTAAGTATTAGCCACAACCACTTGGCTTAAAACACTAGGCGTCCTCCTCCACTGTTTTTATTTTATTTTATTTTTTTATGCTGTAGCAAAGTCATAGTTAGAGTAAATATTTATAGGAAAAACAGCAAACAAGTTGATGGAGTGGCATTTGGAACCCGAAAAGTTGGCGTAAACTGAGGACCACCTGTACACAATGGAGGCTCTAACGTTGACCAATAATAATTCTGAGTTGTTCAGATTGCAAAATACAGTGTTCCCACAATTATCTCTTTGACTGCCAAAAACGTTAAATAACGTTTAGTAAAATCCTATGGGGGAGTGCCAAAGACGTTAAAAGACGTTTGTTTCAAAACTGAGGTGAAACTAACCATTTTCTATTGTTGATTACTGAAAAACGGAATAAGGTAGAAACAAACTTTTTTTTCTGATGAAAGATGAGAGTCCAATCTTTCATTTGGTAGTATGTGTGTTTCCATAGTCCAAGCACAACATTTTCTGTGGACCTTGAAAGATCAGTCAAAATGCTTAATTCGGCTGGCACTGGGGACAACCCGTTTTTGAAAACGTCTGGCAGTCAAAGAGTTATCAGATTTTTTTCCTTTTTTTCCCAGCTTGCCCTCCATTATTATAAATTATATTTATATTTATAATTTAATTATATTATAAAAAAGTGATCTTGTGGAATCTTGGTGCCAACGAACTATGTTGAAGTGAGTTGAGGAGTTTCATTCATAAGAAAGTTGTGATTTGCTATCGTTTTGTGGCATCTCTATGTAATAACTTGCGGATTTGTTTACTGTAACTATAGGAAATTATAAATATAATATTTTCCTGGGTGGAGCTGTTGTCATCGTAAACACTTATTACCTCTACTAGTACCGGGAATTATAATAAGTAAAATGTTAACATTTTTAACTGTCACACGGAGGGAGAGCATGTGGCCGAGGCGAGCGCAGACGCTCGGCTCATTAGACATCCTCCTCGCCGTCCTCCACACGGCTGCACGTGCTGGCGGCCATTTCCGCACTAGTGGGAACCTCTGTCGCCGTTGTCTCCATGTTCAAGTCCACTTCCTCCTACCCCTTTTTGTAAAATATTTTGTGGCCAAAATGTAGCCTTTATTCATTCTATGCCACATTAAAAGTGAACAAACTCATATTTTTCTTCACTTGCAGGGTTTTGGACATCTGCCGGAATGTCAAAGCTCGCATCGTAGGAGAGTGTAAAGACAAAGGAGTCCAGTTTCCGCCATTCTCCACATGCAGGTAACAGTTGCCATGTGATTGTGATGGATTGTCTCACAATAGTTTGCGACTGAGAGTAACAGTGAGGTTGTTTTTGGGCAGGCGCTAATGACTCAAAACATCAGTGACAGTTTTGCAAGCGATGTATTGTTACTTTTGAAATTAAAGCTAAAGATTCTTCTGTGGATTTAAATTTGCTGTCTGCTTAACTAGCACCTTAAACGAGAAGAGCACTATAAATACAGTTAGTTTTTAAAGTGCATAATGCATAGTGGTGCTCTAATCATGTCTGTGACATGTTTTGTCCAAATACCGTAAGGATCAATTATTGGACATTTTACACAATGTAAAAAAAACAAGCTTTTTTCTGTAGGGAGAATCTAGTGACGAGTTTGGCTTTTGTTACCATGGCGACCTGAGGCTTGAGCCTTGGGATTTTAGTTCTGGGGATAGTTGCGTAGGTAAGGTGGCAGAAAAAAAAATCACTTAAAAGGGGCTCTGGATCTTCACCCAACCTAGCTGATCATATCATGACCAATGAGTGAAATTCTCACAGACATTTTCAAAAATGGGTACATTTAATACATACAAAAAAAAATCTTCAATAAACCTCCGTCATTGCTATGGCAACCCGAAATCCCTCTACATTAGCCCCGACATGGACCAGGCTGGACCCTTTTTAGTGTCCCGTTAGCGCTAGCAGGTTTAACACTACACTGACAACTCTGATAGACAGACGGCGAGCCGGCTGAAGAGAGCCAGGCGGCTGCTCTATGCTGGTGGACAGATTAGGCCTCAGCCTGATTATGCCACAGCTATTCATTTCCCGGCCACGCTCTGTCACATGATTGATTTGTCCATTTAACCTCTGAAGCAGCCAGCGTGCCAGGTGATGGGCCATGTCAAATGAACAAGGGCTCGGCCCTCGGCCCCTCGGCGGGGAGCGAGGCCACAAGAGGGGGACTCATTTTTACGAACAAGTTAAGAGACTTTTTATTTAGAAGCTCGCACATAAATAATCTTGTGTTTGGCTTATTGAGATATTGCTCAGTAGATTGATGTAAAATTTTAAATTGACCTATTAGTGTTTGTCGATTTTTTTGTTTGTTTTGTTAGTGGATGACAATTAAAAGGGACGTTTTTTGTCATTTTTGTTGATAATAACAAATGTTTACATTCTCATCTTTTGCTTTCCAGGGTGACTCAAACATATGACGCCGGCGCCTGTGTCTACTTTTACTTTGCCTTCAACTACAGGGGCCTCTCGGATCCGGTGCACGTGTATGAACAAGTGGAGGTGCCTTATCCAATTCGCCTTATGCACGAATTTTCTCCCAGATTGCGGATGAATGACTAAAGTGTGATATTTTATTTCTCGTCAGCACGCTGCCAGAGAGGAGATCCTTGCCAACGGGGGCAGTTTATCGCATCACCACGGAGGTAGGACAAGCGCACGTGAATTATTATTTGCAACGCATGTCGTAACTGGAGCATTTATATACAGGCACACACACAAGGCTCAACATTGCGTCTAGTAAAGTACAATATATTTGCATGTCATCTATAAGACATGTTTGTTATTAAACTTTTAAGTACATTTTTATTTTATTAAGTGTAGTTTTTCTTTTAATGGGCAGATAGTAAGTGTTTTAAAATAAGCAAAAATATGATTTTTTTTGCTCTCCCTGCCTTTTTCATTTCTTTTTTTTTTTTTAAACAAATGAATACATACAGTAACAAGGCAAAGATGATGACATTCAAATTGGCCGGTCATTATTTTAAAAATTATTATTTTTTTTTTTTTTTACTTCCCCCTCCTCTAATACATTAACACATTACAGTATAAAACAAAGTTAATTACATTTTTTAAATCACAATTCAATGTAAGACAAAGATACTGGCATTCAAACATGCCCCCCTTCCAAACAAAATTCTCGAATTTTCTCTCTATTTTTAAATTAAACAAATACTAACGGACAAAGTATTGTAAAACAGTCAATTGAAAAAATATTTACATACGGCAGAATCCGTAAATAAGTGTGACTCATTGTACTGTGGTTGCCAGATTAGCTAATGATTAACCTAGCTTCTTCTATTTCTTCTTCTACTACTGCTCTTTGTTGTATTTTGCATCAGTGTGAATGCCTTGTGGCAGCATACTGCCCCTCACAGGCCAGTCTTGGTACTGTGACCAATGTGGTTTGTCACAAGTACCATTTTTACCTTTTATTGGTGAAATTGTTCGCATTTCGTCTTGGCCTCCTTCATGGGTCCAAACTGCATCCCGAGCTATTTGTTCGTCTCGCTCGCGACGAAATGTAACGTGAGCAGGCGAGGGCGGCCAAGCGACTCCACTGGCCACATCAGGTCTCCGCCAAACGCCCGCCTTATCTATATTGCCATCCGCCTGGCTGTTTTCATACATCACTTCAGGCTATTCATCACACCTGTCAAAAACAGTATGCAGTGAATCAGCCGCGATATTAAATTGCAATTTCTCCCCAAAGGCGGCGACGGCTGCAAAATTAAAAGATTGCTAATAAAAAGGAGGTGGCGGGGGCCGGCGTGAATGATGCCGCTAGTGTTGCCGCTTGAATGCTGACCTCCAAACGGTGGCCGGGGCCACCCCCAGTAGACCGGGGAGGTGACGGCGAGGGGGGAGGTATCGATGCGGCTCCTGTGTACGAGGCCCACTCTGTAATTGTGATTAATAACAGCGGGGCTCGCTATCTGGCCGCAGACACACCAGTTTGTCTGGCTACAATCAGCCGCTGACAAATGGAGCCACTTGCGCTGGCTTTTGTGTATCAAAGCAAACAGATGTAGTCAAGGATGGCCAGGTTGGAGGGCACAGCGAGAAATACACTTTTTATAAAAAAAAGAAAAGAAAAAAAAAGTATGTCGAGCCATTCACCACTGTCTCCGCAGGACTCGACACAATGCTAACATGCGCTAGTTAAGTGGCTTTACCCGAAGGAGTCAAGAGCCTTTTTCACAAGGGGATCTGGCAAAACTGCCACAACTGAACCGGAACAAAAGATTGGTCTTTTCTGCAGTGGCGACTTGATCACACATAAACAGCATCTCAAATTCTGAATGTTAGTTCAGGTAGTATTTTATTTGTACAGTTATACCTTTTATTTATAAGTGCCCGATCTGGCATTTTGTTGTCAAAGACAGATCATTCATAGTGTTGTAGTACATACATACATTTTAATGAAGATTTTTTTTTAAGTGCAGCTTTTTCTATTAATGGGCCGATAGTAGGTCTTTTAAAATAAGCAGAAATAGAAATATTCCTTTTTTTTCCTCCCCGCCCTTTTCATTTGTATTTTTTAGCATATTAACCCATAACAACATACGGCAAATATGATGACATTCAAACATTCCTTAAAAAAGAAAAGAAAGGCCAGTCATTATTTTTAATTAATAAAAAAAAAAAAACTTTTTTTTTGCTCTCCCCCACCCCCCCCTAATACATTAAGACATCACTGTATAAAACAAAAAATAATGACATTCAAACCCCCCACCTCCAACAAAAGTAGGCCGTATTTATTTATTTTCGCCTTTTCTTTTTTTTTTCTTCTGAGAGCTCAGTAATTATTCATTCGGCAGTCTTCCCGAGTCAACATGTCATCATCACTCTCTTTTTTCATTTTTTATATATTTTTTAAAGACATTAACACACAATGCCATAAGACAACATTCACCCCCCCCCCCCAATTGTCTTATTTTTTTTAAACCACATTACAATGTAAGACAAACATATGACATTCCAACTAAATAGATAAATAAAACTTTTTTTCTCTCTGTTGTAAAGTTAAACAAATACTAAAGGACAAAGTATTTGAAAACAGTCAATTGATCTGCCTGTAATTCGTATCTTTATTGTTGTATGCATTAAGGGACCAAAAAATAAGTTATTTCGTTAGTTATATATAAATTTAGTTTTAAAGTTAATTTAGTTCAGTTATAAAGTTACTAATTGGCTGACTAGTGGATTATCGGAATTTTGTTCTGTCAAATATCAGAATCAGCACTGGCCTAAAAAAAAAAAAGTTAAAACTGTAATGTTACAGTGGTTTAAAATAATAAATGATGTACTTTTTAGGAATAAAAGCGCTGCCTCGCTTTGATTAACACTAGAACTTAAGTTGATACTTAACAAAATGGATGGATGAAAACAGTGTTCAAGAGTGTTTTTTGCAACGTCCGAATTGTGAGGCAGATGCGTTCACCATTTAGGAAAGTGGTGTCAAACATATGGCCCGCGGGCCGGATGAGGCCCGCAATGGTGTTTAATCCGGCCCGCGAGGCGATTTTGAAAAGTAAAAAAAAAAAAAAAGTAATGTCGGACCGATTAATCAGCCGGCCTCAATCAAAACATAAATTTGTAATTTCACAAGCAGTCCTCAGGTGAGCAATGCAACTTGTACACGGAATCATCCTGGATGTCATTATTCTCCACACAACCTAAAGTTACGATTTGTTTAAAAAAAAAAATAATTAAAAAATCATAGACCTACACAAACATGTTAAATTCAGTAACTGGTAGCACAAATTCATATGACAAGGATTAATGTCCTTATAACTTTATTAACTGCGCCACACAATGCATTCTGGGAACAATATATATGCAAAGCAGGTAGATTTAACACGTCCAGAACTCATACAGGCAAAGTGTTGCCGCGTACCATTTGCATTTGTGTTCTTATTATTTATTTATTTATTTATTTGGGGGGGGGGGGGGGGGGGTTACAATACGATTACAGTTGAGCTCCATAATTTAAGGCTGACCCACAAATAGTGAAAATCTGCGTATAATTGATGGCAATTGTTTTTAAGTTACATACCATTATTTTACCGATCGGGCCCACTCGGTAATATATTTTCCTCCATGTGGCCTCTGACCTAATATGATTTTGACACCCCTGATTTAGTCCATCGAGCAATACCAAAAAACAAAAAAAGAACTGGTGCTAATTTTGCTTGGTGTAAAAGTGGTGTGTCATCCCTGTGATTGACAGGCGATCAATCCAGGGTGCACCCCCCGCCTCTTGCTCTAAACTCACGTGGGCTGGTCTCCAGACCCCCGTGACCCCGAACAGGGAGAATCCTGATAGAAAATGGATGGCTGCTTGGAAAAGCACCGCTTCAAGTGGGTCACCGGTGCAGCAGCGGCGTGGAGCCTCTGAGCATCCATCACCTGCGCACCGCTCCATCTATCAATACTTGTGGGGATGGGGGGGGGGGGGGCGACGTACACTCCCTCGACCTCCATTTTTCGGCGAGGAGCCCTCCGTCCTCACCTTCACCGCCGTGCAGATGGAGACGATTCAGTCGAGCTCTACGTGGCGGCAGAGGGCAGGCGCGCCTCTCGCTGGCGTCGGCGGCGTGGCCGCCCGCCAGAGATTGATGGCGACGGCGAGCGAGAGAGAGCGAGCGCGACAAGATAGATGTGTAAATTATCACGCTGATGGAGGCAATGATGCAGTCCCGCCACCTTCTGTTTTCTCTCCTTCCCAGGAGGAGGCATGGAGGTGGAACCGGAGGGAGGGAGGTGGGGGGGGGGGGGGGACTCTTGGAGAGCACCATTTTTTTTTTTGTAGTTATGGGGCAGCAGCTGATTGGTCCCTGTGTCACCATCTGGAGGTGCATGTGCTATCAGAGCCCCCCCCCCAGTGACCCCCCTTGTCTGCCCTCTTGTGTCAGGAGGCCCTCACAGCCCGATTCCCATCTGGGTTCCTTGGCTGGACTGTAATAACAAATATGTCAGGGCTCGTCTTATGTACATGGGGTGGGGGTGCGGGTGCGGGTGCGGGTGCGGGTGGGGGTGGGGTCTAATCTCCTGTGATTACTCTGCTGCTTTCAAGTATTTACACAGTAAGGAGCACCTGTTCTCAGGCTGATCCTTTCCCAAACGACCAACAAAAGGTTCAAATTAAAAAATAAATGATATGCTGAGATACGGAAGGGGGGGGGGGGGGGGGCTTAACAAAAAGAAGGGAAAAAATGAATCTAATCTTCAGTGTGAATAAAACTCTCATATGACAGAAAATAATTGAGATACTACATATCAGCTCTATAAAGACTTTGAAATGCTGTTACGCCCACAAGGAAGAATAAAATATTTCATGTTCCTCAACTCTCCACTGTAACTATAAATTGTAACATTTTTATGATTTTTTTTATATAAAATTAGTATAAATTTGTCTCACAAGTGGATAACGTTATATCCTTAATAACGTGAAAGAAAGCAAAATAGAAATCTGCCAAATAACTTTCACATTGTTTATACGCCCTACGCACACTCTGACAGTGAGAGCGCCACTGCCGCCTACTGTAGTGGATGTGCAATTACACTTTATTCTTGTATGACAAAAAAAAAAAAAAACAGTCCTGTATTAAATTGGAATTGGGTAAGTTAAAAAAACAAAGTTGGGGAAAAAGACAAAAGTAGAGAAGTAAAGAAAAAAAAGATGAAGTTTAAATAAATTTTTAAAAAACAAATTTGTCTCACATGTGGATAACGTTATATCCTTAATAACTTGAAAGAAAGCAAAATAGAAATCTGCCAAATAACTTTCACATTGTTTGTACACCCTACGCACACTCTGACAGTGAGCGCCACTGCCGCCTACTGTAGTGGATGTGCAATTACACTTTATTCTTGTATGACAAAAAAAAAAAAACAGTCCTGTATTAAATTGGAATTGGGTAAGTTAAAAAAAAAAAAAAAGTAGAGAAGTAAAGAAAAAAAAAGATGAAGTTTAAAATTTTTAAAAAAAAAACAAATAACCGTGTAAAGTTTGTTTTCAAATAGACACTCAAGCAAATAAAATGACAAAGTGTTTTTACATCAAAACACATCATGAATAAAAGTGCATTTGAAAAAGTTGCAGATTCATTATCAAGTTTTCAAGTCAAAATGTCAAAAGTGTATGCGAGATAGCAAGAACTTAAAAACTGCACAAGATCCTTGCGTGCATCTTCAGGGGTGGGAGGGGAGGGAGGGGGGCTCAATGTGCACACCCTCCATTTTGGGTCCAAGCCGAGCAAGAGTAAACCTGACTGGACGGACGGATGGATGGAAAGAACGAGTGAGTGAAGGTTGGATGACGTTTGTGAGCTGCAGGATGTCATCTGGCGGCGGGAGAGGAGCGAGCGAGTGAGGGTGGCCGGGTGGAGCCCCCGCCCCCGCCCCCCAGCCCCTCCTCTTCCTCCTATGGGAACACACACACACACACACACACACACTTGTGTCCTAATGAGTTTGATAGTCTGCTGAGCTCTATAAATCACGCCATGCAAAACATTTCTCCTGGCTGAATAAAAGCATTTATCACCCTCTGTTTATTCACTCACTCTCACAAGATTGATTGGCTCACAGCAGCCTGCCGAGCAATCAGCCGTGCCCATACACCCCCCTCCCCCATTTCCTTGCCCCCCCCCCTCATTCTAAACATCACCCTCCCCCCCTTTTCACTCTTCTTCATCCTCATGCAGCCATTCATTTCAATTCTGTCTCCACAATGGGAAAACTTTGGAAGAGTTTTTTTTTTTTTGGGTGTGTGGACCATATCGACCTGTCTGTCACCAATTTTCATGGCACATGAATGCCCACACAAGTGGGAAAGGAGAGCCACAGTCATATCTAATTTTTCGTTTTTCTAAAAACGAAATTAATAAACTGTATATATAAAAAAAAATAATAATAATTAACCCCCAAAAATTCTTAGAAAACCCCCAATAAGCAATCAAAACACATTTTCCAAACTTGGAGAGAAAAATAAACATATATATATATATATATATATATATATATATATATATATATATATATATATATATATGAAAAAAACTAACACTAAAACTAAGAAAAATTAAACTGCAATGAAGCATTAAAAAAATGCTCTAAAAACGAATTGAAAAAAAAAAAAGTTTAAAAAAATTAAAATATAAAGACACTATAATGAAAACTGCTAAACAAATCTAGTCCTGACTTCTTTCTTTTTTTATGCAAACATCATCAGCACGCATTCATCTGTGTCGTGTTTGTATGTCCACAGTTGGCAAAGTTCGCAAAGAGTGGATGAGGGAGAGCATCTCCAGCGTGGGCCTGGGCATGCTGCAGTCGGTCAAGGACTACGTGGACCCCGCCAACGTCTTCGGAAACAGGAACCTCCTCTAGCCCCGCCCACTCAGACACGCGCGCGCGCACCGTTCACGCGGCCCCTCCAAAAAAATCATGCAAAGAGATTCTCGAATGTGAAAGGGACTCTCGTTGTTCTTCTTCGTCCTTCATGTGGTGCCATCATGTGTGTCCGCTCATCAAATGAGCCATAACAGGCAGTGACGCACGTCTCGGATACGACACATCAAGTCTGCTCGCTCCAACTCACTTCTGGGGAAAGTCAGTTGAGCATTTAGTCCATATCCTTGATAGACAGTGTGCTAGTACGCTCTTCGTTCTCACCAGTAACACAATTCAACTTGTTTTCCGCTACTAGTGCCACATTTGGCCTACTAGTACACCATTTTCTGACGTTGGAATGTAGTTGAGATACTTCATATCGAAGTCCATGTACTTTGTCATCACTAGTATGACAATTCAACGCACTAGTATAATGATGAGGGTGCACTAGTAGCTTTTCCACTACCAGTGCCACTTTTAGCCAACTAGTACAACCTCAAGATGTATATCCTACGAATCCATCTTAATTCATTCACTGCCATTGACAGCTAGAGACGTCAAAAATTCATTTGAATTATTTCTATTAGTTAAATTTTTTTTTTCCCACTTTTGTTAACAAGAGTATGAAAAACCTAGAATTTTTTGTTTTATTAGAACAGATATAACATTTGTGATTAATCGTGAGTTAACTAGTGAAGACATGCGATTAATTATGATAAAAAAAAATTAATCACCTGATGCCCCTAATTTTTTGGGTATATTTTCTTTAAAAAAAAAGAAGATTATGAAAAATAAAAAAATATATATATTAAAATGAATTTTTTATTTTTTTTTAGAAAACATTAAAGACTAGGGGCGTCAGGCGATTCAATTTTTTAATCATAATTAATCAAAACAAATTTTATATCTGTTCTAAATCTAGAATTTTTTTTTTCTAGGTTTTCATACTCTTGTTAACAAAAGTGTGTGGGGGGGGGGAAATAAACTAATAGAAATAGTTCAAATGATTTTTTTACGCCTATAGCCGTCAATGGCAATGAATGAGTTAAGGTTCGTGTACTAGCGTGCACTGGGCAAATGACTAGTGCATACTAGTATAATGGCCGACTCACAAGTAACGTTTTTCGTTTGTGTTACTAGTGAGGCAAAACTGCACTAGTTGACATTATGCATTATTAAAGCCACTAGTGAGGCATTCGATTGTTTTTGTTTTTTTTCTCTGTCTGAGTTATATGCCACTAGTAGCACAGTTATCAACTGGTGCACAGTTTTGACTCACTAGTAATGTAAACTTAGTGAAGACTAACTTACTAGTACACAGAGAACTTGAGGTGTATATGGACCAAATGTTTGTGGGGGGGGGGGGGCGTTCTAGTGGCTTTCCGTTGACGTGCTCATCTTGTTTGTACGTTACTGAAGCTCTTGTGCCTTTTGGAAAGCTTTTGTCTGCCTCTCACTCCAAATAATGTACTTGTATCCTTCCTGTTGATCTATTACCGAAGTCCTTCCCTTTGTGAAGCAACAATGACTGTGTGAAAATGTCGCACTGATGACCTGTTGCCATAAATGTGTATTTTTGTGTGTGTTTTTCAACTTTTCACAATTATGGATTACTTTGTGTTTTTGTACTCCCAAAATGTTTTACTGACTAACAAGTTTTTTTTTTTTAATTCTAAACTCATTTCCTGCCAGTACAGTCAAAATGGATCTTTGACGTCTATAGCCGTCAATGGCAGCCAATGCGTCAATAACGCTGACATGTTTGGCTCACCAAAGACTCCAAACTAGTTTTGAATCCAACCAATTTTTCCGTAGTTTGTAAGAGTTTCCAGTGAATTGCTTTGTGTTTCTTCAAATCGACAGTGACGATTTGTACTTTTTTGGAAGCAGCTTTAAAAAAACATTTTCTGATCGAAATGTTTGCCAAATCATTAGCTACGCATCCAATTCAAGGGGTGTCTCTTTTACAACGATAATGCTCATTAACATATTTGCGCATCCCGAGTTGGTGTATTTCACCGGAAAAATTGCGATTAAACTGCTAGCGCCATAATATTCTGTAAATCCTGTCACTATTATTATATTTGGATGTGTTTCAAGTGTGCAAGTGTACCTAATGTTGTGTCCAGTGGGTGGAAAGTTGACTATGAACATGACTGTCCTGACTGATGACTTTTTGTGTGTGCGTGTAATTTCCCTAGCAAATTGGATTGATTTCAAAACTGCTGCTTAACATGACCTCAATTAAATGTTTTTTTTTTCTGTTTTGTTCGCAAATGTGTGCTTTTGAATATTATATGGACTCCCTTTTTGCTATTCTGATAATACAATAACATTCAGTGTGTTTTGTCACCGCCCTTTGTGCAATAAATTCAACTAAAACAGCCATCCAGAGGATTTGTATTTATTACAAATTATATATATTTTGTATTTGGGAATTATTATGAATAGGGTTCACAGTGGAAGCCTGACAGCAGGCTATGCTGAGGGTGATCCAACCTCTTCCTGACAGGTTTTTCTTCCCTGCACAGCACATCGTCATTTGGGAATAATTTTCCGCCCACGCAGCCGCCCACACGCTGCCTACTGACGTCACAGCCAGCCGCAGCCATCAACAGCAGCAACGCGCAACCTTGGGCTCGTCACATGTCAGGTGCGCCTACTGCTGCTTTTAAGCCCCGTCGCTCCCACTTGATGCTTTTGTATGAATGTATGGAGCGTCCGTTTACATTTTTTGATGTCTTTTTGTGCGTGTGTGCTTTTCATTCATTACCACATTTCATTGAGACTTTTAGGGTGCAGGTACACTTTTGACCACAAGAGGGCAGCACGTCGCTGAGAAGCTGCTCGGAGTCTCACATCAACGAAGACAAATCCAGAAATAGCAGCATCATGTTTATTCAAAGTTGAGTAAAGAAAGTCAGAAACATTGCACATCAGCGTCATCATGCCCGGGCATTTTCTTTCATTTAACTAAGTCCAAAAAAACACAAAGAGAAGAAACACGTTACGTCCAAAAAGACAGGTTTACGGCAGGGAGACTGATAGAAAAATAGAACGCACAACTCATGCAGTACAATAGAAGACATGCATTTGTGTGGAAATCCGAGGTATTCGTTAAGTCTCCCGCGGTTGCTACATCCTCAGAGTTGTCTTTGAATGCAACACACAAGTCATTCAAGACATGCAACTTAAATGTTGTTCAATGAAAAACAGATTAGGAACCATGCCTGGCAATGTGCACAAGGTCACGTTTATAAAATGACAACAAAGTACAACACAATTCATAAGGCAAAAAAAAAAAAAGAGAAAAAAAAGTAAACTACTACTAAAGAGTAAATATTTGCTTGTGACCTTATGGGCACTTGAGTACTACTACTAAAGGTGAGTCAGTCCATACAGTCAGAGTCATCCGTGGACGTGAAGTGAGGAGGAAAAAAGGCCAAATGTCTGAGAAATAAATTCAACTTTAAGAATCATTCCGCGAGATTAAATGGCTTACTTGAGCAGGAATACATAGCAACTTCATCAAGGCACATTGTGTGTCTGTGTGAATATTTCCATAAGTTTATGGGGGAAGATTGGGTCTAGACTTTACAGTTAGGTCCAGAAGTATTTGGACAGTTTTTTTCACCCAAAGATTTTGCCTTTATACACCATCATCATAAATCATAAATGTCATGATTAATTGACAAGATCATTTAGTCTTTGTCGATATGAAACATTCTAGTGTGATACAACCAGTGCTCAATAGAGGACGCTAGTGCGCCGCCCCACTACTGGCGGCAGGTCACCACGTCTAGGACTAAAAAATTAAATACAAATATTAACTAAGTGGAAATGTTTCCAAATATATGTACACGTATTTTAAATGAATCGGATGAATGGCATATGTACATTTAAAGGTATACTTGACTCATTTAGCCAGTTTCAGCAGTAAGAGGTGACGTCACAAGTCAAAATGGCGGTCTCAACTCCGCTCATTGAAACGCATTGGACTTTGGATCGTTGTCATTGGATTTGTGATGATTAGTTTGATTTCAAAATGTGATGGTTTTCATGCTAGTCACAGGCTAACCTGCATGTTTGGAATTGTCAATAATTGTCAATAATTAATGTAATAACGTCCTGATTTTTAATGTACAATTAATACCTTTAAAAAACACATTTTTCCACCTGCTGTCGGCTGAAGATGACATCACGGGTGATTGGGACACGGGTGTGCCGTGATTGGTCGTTACCTGTTTCCTGAGCACCTGTGATGTTATTTTTTAAACACAAACACAAATTAAACACAAAATATTTATTTTACTGCTGAAAATGGCTAAAGGAGTCAAGCATCCCTTTTAAACAATTTGGGTCAAAGTTTGGTTTCATCACTGGATTACATTTTTAAACCATTTGCAGGGTAAGACCAGCCCCGCCCACAACATAAAAAAAAAATGCTCTGACTTCATAACCCAACTGTTGGTATAAGCTGTTGAGCTTTACCACTATTGGGTTGGAATAGAACTGCTATCTAGGATTCACAATTTTTGTTTTTGGCACTGCCAATTACTACTTTCCTATTGATTTGCCGCCATTTCGCAGTATTTTAAGGTGTTACAAGTGTTGCATGCTATATATGGTTGTTTATGGAAAATAGACTTGTGGTGGTTAATGGCAAAATTATTTATAAAAAAGAAAAAAATACATCACAGGTGCCATTTCCAGTGTGGATGTAAAAGGAAGCCATGCATTTTTCATGGGGAATCTTTCAAACAAGGCACAGGAGGGGAAAGAAGTCGAGCAAGCACGGCCGCTCCGGCGACGCTTCGCCGTCCTACGGCCACACCAAAATCCAAAGTTCTGTGACAGCACTTGAACGCAACACGCTCCTCGGGAGCCTACGTATGTACACATTTACAAAAAAAACATCCGTCACAAAGGCGCCACTTCTCCGATATCCGCGCCGCGCCATGTTGCGCAACGGCCACACGACAGAAATCAGCCACGCTGACGCCGTTCATCTGCGGCCACCCTGACAACCTTCACAAACCTCCGAGAGCTTTTCCGCTCTTCTCAGAGGAGCAAAAAGGTCCGAGGACCCTCGCATTCCCTGCACAAGTCGCAGGCTATAAGAAGAAGTGAGACGTCAAATTAAAGTCTTGCTAACCCAGCGATGTCGAGGCCGCGCGGTCGGCGCTCCCGCTGCAGCCCGTCTTGGGCGCCGTGCAGCCGACGGGCTCCGAGGGGCTCGCCGGGGCGGAGACGCTGTGCTCGTGTTGTCGCTTGTTGTTAAGCTCCTCCCATTTGGACCTGTTGGCTTGGATCATGTCCAGCATGGGCTTGAGTTTTGGATTTAACTTGACTAGAGTCTAAAGAGAGAAGAGAAAAGTAGGACAACAACCAAACAAAAACTCACAAAACCAACTCTCCCTGTCCTTTCTCTGTCGTTTGAGGCAGCTGAGCCCCCTACTCCAGGTTGCCATAGAAACAGCATAGTATTGAACTGCGCCAACTTCTTCCTAGACATTCATCACACTCATAATGTACATGCACAGTCTACAGCTTCTCCTCGTTAGGATTGTGGGTAAAAGGAGTTTTTTTTTTTGTCCAATCAGATTTCAGCATCTGTCCATGTCGCTCTAATCTGCACAGGGTCTTCAGAATCAGGAGTGTTGGTTGATGTCATTTAAACTGGAGTATATTAGCAGTGGGACTGATTTCAAATCTGCTGAGCTCAATAAGGAAGAAAAAAAATCCCGTCCTCTGATTGGTTGATCAGAGAAAAAAGCTGTTCCAGCCAGTTTCAACGACCAAAAATGGTCTATAACAGTCATTTCATAATCAGAATCTCTGGTGAATTTGATACATTAGACAAAAATGTTTTTGTCATTTTTGTTGCTACTTTACTGATGACTTGATTTAAAGTAATTAAGTTAGATTACAAGTTACTTTAGTAGTCACTGGGCCTTTCAGCAAATGACGACAAGCGCACTTAACAAAAAAATGACAACTGTCAAAACTTTATTGAAATTGCATTTTTAACAGCAATTATTAAGGATAAAGTTTTAATTAAAAAAAATATAATACTTTTTTACCGAACATTCAGTAAATGTCTACTTGTTTTTATTAGTTTAAATTTTTTTTTAAAATCCTTTCTGGACTTAACATAAATTCATAAAGGCAGTCAAATGATTGAGGATAAAGTTTTAATTAAAAATGAAAGACATTCTCACTGAACATCCTGTAATTTTCAACTTGTTTATTTTTGTTAGTTTTCTTCTTTCTTTTTTTTTACAGCCTTTTTTGACTTCACATAAATTCATAAAAGGCAGTCAAATGTTAACACAGTAGTTAATGGTAGAACTTAACATGTATAATGTAACTCCAAACATTCAGGGACCTCTGACTCCGACATTAATTAATCAGAGCTCTGCTTCACACAACCTATTTGGACTTTATAAGCTTGAAGGTAGCGTGCTGAGACGACACATTTTTAAAATTAACTCATTAACTGCCATTGACGGCTATAGACGTCAAAAATTCATTTGAACTATTGCTATTAGTTTAGCTTTTTTTCCCACTTTTGTTAACAAGAGTATGAAAACCTAGGGGAAAAAATTACATTTAGAACAGATATAAGATTTATGATTAATCGTGAGTTAACTATTGAAGTCATGCGATTAATTACAATTAAAAAAAACTATATTGTCTGACGCCCCTAATTTTTTAATAATTTTTCTTTTTTTAATTAGAAGCATCAGGTGATTAAAAAATTTTTTTAAATTGTAATTAATCACATGACTTCACTAGTTAACTCAAGAGTAAACACACATTTTTGCATCTGTTCTAAACGTACAAAAAAAATGTTCTAGGTTTTCATACTCTTGTTAACAAAAGTGGGAAAAAAATCGAAACTAATAGAAATAGTTCAAATGAATGTTTGACGTCTATAGCCGTCAATGGCAGTGAATGAGTTAAATTTGATGGGGTTTTTTTTGTTTGTTTTTTTAGCTCGATAACACTTTGTCAACAGTACCTTAATATTTTAGCTGACACAAAGTCAACAAAGGAACTCTTTTTAAATCTTGAAAATGTGGGATTTTAATCATTGTTTCCTTTTTTTCCCACTTCTATGTTTATCCACGTTTATTTATGATGTGCCTGTTGGTTAGTAAAATGCTGTGTTTTAACTCCTTATTTTTTTTTTCCCCAAATGAGCTTTGTTGCGTGCGCTATTCATTTAAAGGCCCCGGTTCCCAAACACACACGATTCTCCCTCGTTCATACCCACCATGGAGTGTTTGTGTCACTATTCCTCATAGGAAGTGTGAGAGAGAAGAGCAGGACGGTTACATAAAGGGCGGATTAATATTCCATGGAGCATCAAGACAGCACCATGAGAACGAGATATACAAGATGGAAGAAAAGAGACCTTGCGACCACTGCCTCCCCGCCGCCTCACATTTGCCTCTGTTCTCCCCCCCACCCCCCGACCCGAGTCTAATTGGCGTGATAGTGAGCTCCATATCTGCATCCCCCGCGCAGGTAACGCTACTGCACGTCTACTTTTTGATGCTTTGAACACAACGCGCTGGATTGTGCGCCCTAATTGAGAATATGGGACGACGGGCATGATTGGTGTTGTCCAGCCGTGATGTCTTGGCGCGCGCCTCGTCTTGCCTCACTCTCGCTTTCGCCCTCGGTCGCCCACGCAGCGGGAGGGGGGGGCGGCCGCCTGGCTCATTGACGTCATTGGCTAACGCGCATTTTCTCACAGGCCGCTCAAAGAGACGGCAGCCCCCACTCGCAACGGTACAGTACAGAACAGTAAATGACAGGAACAATGATATGGAAAGACGCATGAGCGTGAATTCAATGTGCTAGTACGTTCCTAGCTCTCATTAGTAGGACGACTTCAGCCGGCAAGTATCGTGCTCCAATGGCGCCGTTTGAAGATTTATACGATATCCTCGATATCTGGTTTGTGGACCATGTTACTAGTACGGTCTTTGTTCTCACTAGTAAGACAATCCAGCACACAAGTTGAACATCGTTTAATTTATTCACTGCCATATATTCATCAAAAAAAGATGATAAAAAATTAGGAGCGAGAGGCGATTTTTTATTTTTTTAATTGTAATTAATCACATGACTTCACTAGTTAACTCGCGATTAATCACAAATGTTATATCTGTTCTAAATAAACAATACAAAAAAAATCTAGGTTTTCATACTGTTGTAAACAAAAGTGGATTTTTTTTTTTAAACTAATAGAAATAGTTCAAATGAATTTTTGACGTTTATAGCCGTCAACGGCAGTGAATGAATAAAAAAAAGAGAAGAAAATATAAAAAATTTGGGGCGTCAGGCGATTAAAGATTTAATTGTAATTAATCGCATGACTTCATTAGTTAACTCGCGATTAATCACAAATGTTATATCTGTTCTAAATAAACAATACAAAAAAATCTAGGTTTTCATACTCTTGTAAACAAACGTGGAAAACAATGTTAAATACAAATAGTTCAAATGAATTTTTGATGTTTATAGCCGTCAATGGCAGTGAATGAGTTAAAACCTTTGTTTCTGCCTTTTTTGCTATCATTTTTCCGACATCTTTGGCAGTTTTGTGGACATTTTATGGTAATATTTGAGATTTCTTCTTTTCTTTTTGGACATTTTCTTTTAAAACTTTTTGAAGATTTTCTTTTTGCCTTTTTTTTTTAATTATTTATTTTTAATTATTATTATTATTATTAATTTTTTTTTTTTTACTTTTTGGGACACTCCAAAGACATTTTATGGTCATTTTCTGCCTTCTTTTGTTTCTGGACATTTTATGGTTACTTTTTGAACATTTTCGTTTTGCCTTTTTTCAATTTTTATTTTTATTTTTTTTAAATTTAATTGTTTACTCTTGTGGCAACTCCAAAGACATTTTATGGTCATTTTCGGCCTTCTTTTGTTATTGAACATTTTCTTTTCTGCTTTTTTATGTTTTTGTTTTTTTAAATACATTCCCTGACTTTTTTGTGGCAATTTTGTGTACATTAAATGGTAATTTTCTGCTTTTCCTTTCCCCTTTTGGATATTTTATGGTCACTTTTTTTTAGACATTTTTTATTTATTTTTTAAACTTTCCCAACTACATTTGGACTCTCACATTTTTTGAATATTCAATTGTTCATTTAAAAAAATCTAAATCATTCATTCATTTTAAACAATATTTTATCTAAATTCCTACATTTTTAACCAAATATGTAAACAATAATTTATCTAAATATAATAATTATACTAATGTCTACTATTTATTTATGTATTAATTTTTTATATTTTTTTAGAGATCCACAGGAAGCGACAGAAGAGACATATGTGGCTCCAGAGCCGCAGGTTGCAGACCCCCAGACTGTCCTAAACAGATGCTATGCTAATTCCCCCCCACCACCCCGTGACATGTAATTGTTCCCTGTGTGTAAGGGTCCAGTCATAATTTGCCATTCCTCCAATTGCTACGAGAAGATTACCTCATAAAGCGGCGCACAAATTCCATCAATCCACTCCAATTGAAGACCTGGCAGCTCGTCTTTTCTGTTTCGGTCAAAGATGGCCTGAAACACAAAACAGAGGAGTGAGTCGATTAGTTCCAGTACCGCCGCGTGGACTAAAAAGCGACGGTCCATGTTGCTTTACGGCAACAAATCATTTCTCATTTTCTCTCCCACCTCTTCCTTCTGCAGCGTTTTAATAAGAGGCTTCACAGCGGCTGCGCTTCAGAGATAGCTGCAGAAGTGAATATTTTATTTCCATCACCCACGCATTCAACTGTACAAGTTTACCATAAAGAGCTCGGCAGGGGGTGGCGCCGTATTAAAGCGCAGGCAATATGGCCGGGCTTGATTAGTCATTGTGCTTAATTGCACATGCATGACAAGCTGCTGTTGGAAGTGGAACGTCGAAACCGCTTGAAACAAAAGTGAGCACACCCCAAAGGGAAAATGCCATGCAAAAAATTTGGGGGAGACTATTTATGTAAAATATTGAGTGGTGTAGTAACTTTTTGTGAGATATTGCATCACGGAGATGTTCTTATCCACTCACCGAAGGCGTGAGCTTCAACTCGGATCGCTCCCTGTCGCCCTGCTCGAAGAACTCGCTGGTCACTAACTCCGCCACCTGGAGCAAGGATACAATGATGGATAGAAACACATTCTGACCCACGGATCAAACAGGCGAGCCTGAATTGCTCACCTTGCGGGATATTTCCCAAGGTTTGGTGACGGCGCCGAGATCACACGCCGTCATCATCATGGATCTCAGAGAAAAAAGGACGGTATGTGTTATTATTATTATTATTAGACTTTTTTTTTTCTTTTCATGCAATTTCACCTGCACATGTCTCTGTGGGCCTTCACGTTCCAGTTATACTCCCCTTTGTTCACCAGTTCAAAGAAAGTGCTTCTGTTCCTGAAGTGGGGAGAAGTTGCAGGTGTAATACACACAAGATACACCAGGGGGCGTTGTCAACCAAACTAAGTCAGGACAGGTTGAAAACTCGGTCAGCGGAATAGAAGGAATGGTCTCTCCTCTACAACCACCAGTTTTATTATTTAAAATCTGTTGATGTGGAAACATACTCAAAGTAAAGAGTGAGATCGGTGGCCAGAATTGACTGCTTGAGCAGCTGCATGAGGATGCTGTACTCGCTGGACGAGAGGTTGGAGAAGATGTTGTGACCCTGGGAAGGCACAGACGCAATTTATAAATCATACACGAGAAAAGAAATATATATATATATATATGTTTGTTTTTTTATATACAGTTAAGCTGGCAGATAGAAACCTGAGCCTTTGAAATAGCCACACTGTTCATTTATATGCTAATAAGACAGCTCTGGTTCAACAACATTATCAAGAGAAACCATTAGGATATTCAAAGAAAACATTCGTCAGCGTTGTCGTGATAATGAAGGCGACCGACTATAAGCTTCTGCTGCTCCCTCAAAACATCTTTAATTACAACTTCACAAAAAAAGCAAGTCACTTGCTAAAGTGTCTCTCTCTCAGCCAATTAGCGTTAAATCTATCACTCGGGTAATTGCTTTGATTTAAGGGCAGCTTGAGCTATTTGTTTACTCGCTTCACATGTTATTACAGAAGCCACATGTTTGCCTTCAGGCTCAAAGGACATGAAATCCTTTCATATTTGTAAATAAGTAGGCTGGAAAAATAAACGACAGATGCAACCATATACTTTGCTTGGGCATTTCAATGCTGCTTGCTCATCACGATGATCATTATTATTATTATCATTGCTTATTTGGTTACATTATGTTAAACATTACACTTCATCTTACAGAATTGTGCCATGTTTAGGCCACATGAAGTGTGAATGGAACAAAATATGGAGTTGGTTGCACCTGGTTTTGGAATATGGCCACCATTGGCCACCACGTAGCTCCGCCCCTTTGAATCTAAAAAACTGTGTTGGGACAACAGGGGAGGCTAAATTTGCACTGCCCCGATCAAACAAACCTAGTGCAGCCAAGAAAAGGATGTTTTAAGAGAGGGTTAAAAAAACAAAACACACACACCAGTAAATACACTTGTATGCAGCATTGTGCAATCATCGACTTGAGAAGATCCGGAGCGCTGCATTGCACCACATTCAAAACAACAACAAAGAAACAGAGGGACATTTCACCTCGCTTTGCAGGATCATGACAGCGTGGTTGAAGTGGTGGTGCTCAAGAGTAGCCGAGGTCCCGTAAAGCAGAGCGAGAGCCGAGCCTGTCCTGGCACATACGCGCGCACACACACACAATAAAATATCATCAAATCCCAACATTACTTTTGCAGTGTCTAAAATGGCGGCAAAACTATAACAAATGCAAGAAGTTGAAAAATTAAGTAAAGTAGTAACAGAGGACAAGTCATTAGGTTTCAGTCTGCCGACAGCAGGGGTCAGCAACCGTTCCTGTCAAACGAGCCATTTTAGGCCAGAACAAAATAACCAAAAATCGATCTGGAGCCGTCAAACATTTGAAAATTGTGATGAACGAAACAGTGCGTTAGTGTTAGTATAAAGCCCAAGAGCAAATTAGAGATGAAAATGTGCAGCATCCATTTTTATTCTACCTGTTGTCATATCTTAATTTTTATTTAATTTTCAAAACATTTTTGGCAATTTTGTGGACATTTAATGGTCATTTTTCAGGATTTCTCCTTTTGTTTTTGGACATTTATAGTTACTTTTTTAATATTTTCTTTTCTGTCTTTTTTTTTAATATTAAACTCTACTGACATTTTTGTTGTTATTTTGTGTACATTTTATGGTAATTTTCAGAATTTCTTCTTATGTTTTTGGACATTTATAGTTACTTTTTTAATATTTTCTTTTCTGTCTTTTTTTAATTTATTTTTTTTAAGAACTTTTCTGACATTTTTGTTGTTGATGCTATTTTGTGTGCATTTGATAGTAATTTTCAGAATTTCTTCTTATGTTTTTGGACATTTTATAGTTACTTTTTGAATGATTCTTTCGGCTTTTTTAAAATTCAATTCTCTGACATTTTTGCCAATTTTGTGGACATTTAATGGTAATTTTTAACATTTATAGTTACTTTTTAAATATTTTCTTTTCTGTCTTATTTATTTATTTATTTTTAACTTTTCTGACCTTTTTGTTGTTGCTATTTTGTGTTCATTTTATGGTCATTTTTCAGAATTTCTTCTTATGTTTTTGGGCATTTTATAGTCTTTTTTTTTTTAATTCAATTCTCTGACATTTTTGGCAAATTCATAGACATTTCATGGTCATTTACTGCTTTTTTACTTCTTTTTTGGACATTTTATGGTTACTATTTAAAATTTTTTAGGTAATTTTAAAACTTTTTCATCTCTTTTTCTGGCAACTTACAAATTCGGACTCTGACATTTTCTGAATATTTAATTACGGATTCATAAAAAAAATCATTAATTCATATCAATAACATTTTATTTAAAAAAATTAATTGAATATTTACATTTTTTTTGGGAGCTCCACAGGGAGCCACAGGGCAGGGACTAAAGAGCCCCATGTGGCTCCAGAGCCACAGGTTGCAGACCCCTGGTCTACACTCACAATATAGAAACCTAAAGCAATTTAGCACATATGTCACCTGCTCATTGAAATGTCCTCGACACTTACGTAAGACTTACACAACTTGCCACTTGACTCTTTTTTGCTGATCTGCTGACTGCCGCAGGTGGCGAAACACTCGAAACTGCGCGTAGGAGGATGCGCGTTCATCACAGCAAGTCTGAAAGACACTTACTTTGCCTGGAAGGCGTTGTTGGTGCCCCGGTGATCCAAGTCGTGACACACGCAACCCACGATGAGCGCTAAGATCTCCACTTCTGTCAGAGTCTCCTGGAAGCCGGCCGTCTGATTGGATGAGGCGAAAACAAACCCAAACAAGCACACTCAGCGATTCTTACGCTCGTATTTGTGCGAGCTGTGAGAAGGACATTGAGTAGGAAAACCAACTAAAAAATGGATCATTGGAACACCGTGGTAAAGACCCAATAGCGATTCTTATTGCAAGACAGATTTAGAAGCTGTCATTTTCAAGTTAAATCAGCACTTTTTGTTGCTCATTGAAATTTTTTAATTAAATGAACTACACTTTTTGTGCTCGTTGCACACCTTTCATACTAGCCAGATTTAATTAGTACAATTAATGGGTAATTAAAAGTGGAAGGTCAAAGGAATACAAGAAAAAAATGAAAGAACGTTAACTCATTCACTGCCATTGACGTCAAAAATTCATTTGAACTATTTCTATTAGTTTAACATTTTTTCCACTTTTGTTAACAAGAGTATGAAAACCTAGATTTTTTATTATTGTACATTTAGAACAGATATAAAATGTATGATTAATCGTGAGTTAATTATTGAAGTCATGCGATTTATTACAATTAATGTTTTGATTCTCCTGACGCGATTAAAGAAAAGATAAGATTATTAAAAATTAGGAGCGTCAGGGGATTAAATTGTTTTAATCATAATGAATTGAATTCATTGAACTTCATATTCATGCTATTAACTCATTCACTGTTTCTATTAATTTTCCACTTTTTCCACTTTTGTTAATAAGAGTATGAAAACCTAAAAAAATATGTTTTTTTGTACATTTAGAACAGATAAAAAAATTGTGATTAATTGTGAGTTAATTATTGAAATCATGTGATTAATTACAATTGAAATTTTTAATCGCCTGACGCCCCTAATTTTTAATGATCTTTTCTTTTTTAAATCGCGTCAGGCGATTAAAATTGTCAATTGTAATTAATCGCATGACTTCACGAGTTAACTCACGATTAATCACAAATTTTATATCTGTTCTAAATGTACAATAAAAACATTCTAGGTTTTCATACTATTATTAACAAAAATGGAAAAAAATGTTAAACCACTAGAAATAGTTAAAATGAATATTTGACGTCTATAACCGTCAATGGCAGTGAATGGGTTAACTATAGATAGAAAAAGTAGGTAGCAGGAAGATCACTGAGGTTCGTTCATAGACTGCATCTACCAATATCCATAAAGATGTCCAACTGCAACATTCAAAAATACAAATACAAAAAAAAACTACTGTGAAATTACACAAATTTGAATGTTAAATACACATATTTTACTCTGCTACATTATAAATTCCAGTATATATAAAATATTCATGGCCTATTACTATTCATGTCTCAATTCACAAGCAGAGCTCCGATGTTGATCAATAATAAACTAATTACATTTTTCTTCTATCAACGCCCAACATCAGCAGGTTTCCATTTACTCACTTGTTCCCAGGAGAATTTTGTACAAAATGTCAATGACTGTAATTATTGGAAAATTAAACCTTTAAAAAATAATAATAATAATAATCAATACATGTTATGAAAACATGATGTCCATACCCGATTTGCTTTGAAATTATACTGTACACAATATCGTCATCTCAATGCAACTTTTCTAGCATATGAGCTAAAAATAGAATAATGTAAAAAAAATACTGTCCTCGTGCGCGTTCCCATTTGTTCCTATTCCAACAATTTAGCGGTTATGCTCGATTTAACTTTAAATGACGAGCGTCTTCTCCTTACCGTGAGCATGGCAAACATGCACTGGCACACATTGAAGGCGTGTCTCCAGTTGTGGTACAGAACCATCCGGTAGTTTTTCCTCACAGTCAGCAGCCACCGGCACAATGTCTGGAGGGAGGTACGAAGCGCGGCGGGTTCGGGGTGGGGGGGGGATCACAGAACATTGCAGGGGAAGATAAGTGAGGATTTGGGTAGTGGTGCGCCCCGCATTTACCTGGGCCTTTAACGGGGGCTTACCTGACTTAATCCACCTCTTAAGACCACCACTATGAGGTCATGCTTATAGAAGAGATCGGTACCATAAAAAAGCTGTCAAAATTAGAACTCTGGTGATTAATTTGAATTCTTTAGAGCATTAAAAAAAATATCTCAGTTTTATTTACTTCCTGTTATGGCCTGTAACCAAACGTAGCCAGTGGCGCGAAGATGGACAAATACAGACTTTAGAAAGTTTTACTTTCCGTTTTACTTACTAGACGTTATGAGAGAATCCTATGAGAAAAAAAGATGGCCATTTTGATCGTAACAGCTTTATTAAACTTATTATATTTAACAGAAGTATTCTATTCAAAGATCAAAGAAAGCGTTGATTCTACTTTCTATTTGATGATTTTACATTCATTCCAAGATTTTACTCAGATAAGTGTCAATAAGTTACAAGAAAAAACTAGAAGCAGAAGTAGACAAATGTGATCAATTGCGATTAATCGTGATTAATTAGTTTTATAAAATGTAATCGCTTGACAGCACTAATATTTACGTTTAACTCATTCACTGCCATTGACGGCTATAGACGTCAAAAATTCATTTGAACTATTTCTATCAGTTTAAAAAAAAATCTCACTTTTGTTAACAAGAGTATGAAAACCTAGATTTTTTTTATTGTACTATTAGAACAGATATAAAATGTGTCATTAATCGTGAGTTAACTATTGCGAAACACATCTTTGGCAGTTATTAAACAGCATTATTTATTCAATTTATTTATTAATTTATTAAAAATTGTAATCGCCTGACGCGACTTAAAGATTATTAAAAATTCGGGTCGTCAGGCGCAATTTTTTTTTTATTGTAATTAATCGCATGACTTCACTAGTTAACTCACAATTAATCACAAATTTTATATTTGTTCTAAATGTACAATAAAAAAAAAATAATTCATACTCTTGCTAACAAAAGTAGAACAAATTTTAAACTAATAGAAATAGTTCAAATTATTTTTTGACGTCTATAGCCGTCAATGGCAGTGAATGAGTTAAAAATACTAACAAAATAACGCTGTTTAATAACTGCCACGGATGTGTTTCGCTAGTTGAACTTGGCTCGCTCTGACCGACCAGTCGGGGAACAAAAAATGGTTCAGTGGGCCAGCTGACAAATTTGAAATCTGCTTGGTTAAAGAAACGCTCCCGTTGCTAATAAAGTTTACAGTACGTTAGATCAAGGAGAAATACTGATGAATGGATTTGACATGGCAGAACACAGAGGCTAAAATCTAATTGGACAAATAAATGAATAAATAAATAAAAATCCAACATCAAACTGGAAGCAGTGCAGCCAAGAGGAACATTATGAACTGAACAAAATAGACTGCTGGGACTAAATTAAAACAATTTCATATTATGTATGTTTTCAATGTAGGTCAGTGCTTCGAATATTGTTGAGTCCAGCAGAAAAGGCCTCGCTGTCCCATCGTCATGAAAAGTGTTGAAGACGATTACGTGCGTCCTCACCTCATAGTCAATCTTAAACTTGGGAACCATTCCCAGCTCCATGAACATCCTCAGCGCGGCCGTTATCATGGCGTCAACGTCCAGGGAGAAATCGTCAAACGAGAGCTTGTCAATTCCCAGCTCGCACACCAGGGGGATGTTGCCGGCCTGCGGCGTGGAAGAGGCACGGAGGAAATGAGTTTAGGAGACTGCCGAGGTCACAGGATGCGTTGAGGGCTCACATTAATGAGGGAGCCCTAAAACCAGATTGCGTTGTTTACAGCTGATTACATGCAAAATGCGACATCATTAGTCAAGCATTTCACATAAACGATCACAGTTAAGCATATTCATAGTGAAGTGTGGTCTAATAAGAGCTTCCTTAGCTCTGCTCACTATTTACAGTCATTTACAGCAATTCTGCTTAACCAGCACATCATTTTAGTAAATCAAAGTTGTCCTGCACACATTTATCATGGTTGGAGTGCATATATGTGTGCGTATCCCCTTCATCCCCCACCCCCGATGTTTGGCACTAAGGTGTATCTTGACCTCTCTCTTAATTTGCAGCTTCAGGTTTTTGCAAATGTCAGCCAGGTTTATTTACTGACGCCACTGGCTCTCGCAGATAAGCGTGCTCAATAAAGATCCATAAGTAGAGCAGTTATGAAAGAAGGGGGGGGGGGGGGGCTTGCGGTGGAGGCTGCGGCTGGGGGTGGGGGTGATGATGCACATTGCTGAAGAGATCACACAGGCGCACGAGGGGGGTATACTTATTTATTTTAAGATCGGTTGCTATTTTGCTGTAATAGTCACATGGGAAAATCTTTCACTTGGAAGTACGGGAAAATAGGTCATTTATATTTCAGAAATGTCAAACCAATTAAAAATGTATTTTCAGTTTTATGAAGAATAAATATAACAATTGGCAACGGACTGTTATTACCCGTTTTAAATATTACAACTAGTTTATTGTCATTGTAGAAATCTGTGTTATATATGTACTGTACATAGTCTGTGTGCTAATACAGGAAGTGATAAGGAAGTCAATAAATCCTTCTCTCGTCTATGTAATTAATGAGAGATTAGCATCTAATGAGAAATAATAATAAAAAATCATTGCATTGTCATTTAAAGAGTTGTTAAGTTGACATACGTAAACAACAAATAGGCATCAGAAAAATCTTAGCTTTAAGCAGCTATCAGATTGGCATTCAATTGAAGGGTAGTGTTGACATACGCTGTCTAAATTTAGAGTACAGTGTTGCTGTGAGAAATGAGTGATCCTACTTATGAGTTTTTCCAGATGCAAGTCATCGTTCGGATGATTTTGCTTTAACTTGAGTCGCGCACACATCAGAAGGAACTGCAATTATTGAATTATGATGCAATTTTTTTTATCGTAATTAACTCATTCACTGCCATTGACGGCTATTGACGTCAACAATTCATTTGAACTATTTCTATTAGTTTAACATTTTTTTCCACTTTTGTTAAGAGTATGAAAACATAGATTTTTTTTATTGTATTAGAACAGATATAAAATTTGTGATCGTGAGTTAACTAGTAAAGTCATGCGATTAATTACGATAAAATATATATATTTTTTTTTTTTAAAGAAAAGATTATATAAAAATTAGGGGCATCAGGTGATCAAAATTTGTAATCGTAATTAATCGCATGACTTCAATAGTTAACTCACAATTAATCACAAATTTTATATCTCTTCTAAATGTACAAAAAATAATAATTTCTAAGTTTTCATACTCGTGTTAACAAAAATGGAAAAATAATAGAAATAGTTCAAATGAATTTTTGACGTCTATAGCTGTCAATGGCAGTGAATGAGTTAATCAAGTTATTTTGATATATTTTTTTAATAAAATACAATATTATAGACTGCGATTGGCTGGCAACCAGTTCAGGGTGTACCCCGCCTACTGCCCGAAGCCAGCTGGGATGGGCTCCAGCACCCCCGCGAACCTTGTCACGAAAATAGTTGGATGAATATTAAAGATATTGTCTTTTTAAAAAACTGTTTTTTTTGTTGTCATTTTTTTTTTAATCAATGGCATTTCCATGGGGAAAGATGATTTTAGATGTTTTTTTTTGAGTCACAAGTGTGGACATGGAATTAATTAAAAAAAAACGAATTTCAAGAGGTATCACTGTGTTGTTTTTTTTACTTTGTGTCTGCGTGTGCTGAGTTTTTGTTTTTTATCCAATGTTAAGTTTAATTAATTAATTCGCTGTTTGAAAAGTAATAGCAACACCAAAAAAGAAATACATGTAAAGATCTTTTACTTTTGCAATGAGTCCATATACCGGTAACTATTTGTGTCTGCCAGTAGGCTGATGCAAAAATGAACATTTCTTTACCAAAAGAGTAAGAAAATGAATATAAACTAGGCCATAAAAATACCTGCCAAATGCGCACCAAATATTTCCCAAACTGGATAAAGAATGATGCCTGTTTTAAGGATCATGTAAACTATAATGAGGGCAAAAAAAAATCTCATATTGCACAATGCTCAGGAGAGTCTAATGAGTTCTCGTATGCGGCACTGCCATCTTGCTGAAAAAATTTAATGGGCTTCCCATTGGCCTACACGCACTGCCTCCACCAAGGTTCACGGTCCCGGTGTCTTTTTCATCATCTGACTGAGCAGCAGACAAACACACCGAAACATGCAGGTGAAGATAAATACAGCATGCAAAAACATGCACCTCTACTCGGGTCCTTTATCTTCAGTGTACCTTTGTAGGAAAATGTAAAAATGCCACCTCACCTTAGCTTTTTATTTTTATATATTTTTTTAAATTTTAGGTTGATGGCCAAACGATTGTAATCGGTTTGTTACTGCAATGATCTTGCAGAGGATGTCGTAAACCACATTTACCTTGAATTTGTCAACTTCAGTCTTGGAGCAAGTTGCGTGGTAAGAGAGTACCTGAAAAATAATGACACCGGTGACACAAAATGCTATTTTTCCAATTCATTAAAGTATGTATTGAGCGGCTGAGGGAGAGGGTACGAATAACTTTAAATAAAGTATGGAGGTCGCATTCTTACATCCAGAGCCACGGATTGCTTGGCCCACGACTTCTTCACCTGGTCGTACATGATGGTGTTGTTGATGCCCAGGCCACAAAAGATCACAAAAGCCTAATAGGGGGAAGAAAAAAAAAAGCACAAAATATCAAAACAATGCCCATTAGCGACTATATAAAATGAGATTAACGCGGGTTTGCGCGTTACCTCAAAGAGACGCTGGTCTGCGTCATCAAACGGTTTCCCGTCGAGGCGGTTCAACACTTGAGCAACACCTGTTGGAACAAGCCCGAGGAGAACTCAATTCGTTATTACTGGGGATGATACTGAAAATGATGAAAAGGTCAAATAAATTCAAGAAACCGTCACAGCATATTTTTCCTGCAAAAACTCTTCTTGCGTAAGCATCTGTTGTGAATTTGTTTACTGCAAGATGACGCGGCGGTCGACGGGACAAGTGCAAAATGAATATTCAATTAATAGTGTCAACAATAAACACAGTGGGACAGAAGGCTTTGGAGTATCCGACTGACTTGTCTCGGTGTCTAATTAAAGTCGAAAACACGCTGGTCATGAATATTCCATTGATATATATTGTTATGGTGTCTGAGAACGAAGGCTAACGAGTAATTACACGCATGACAGGATAACGTGTCAGTCAAACATGTCAAAGCTATGATTTCATTGAAGTGCATAGCAAGACAGGTACAAGAGGATCTTCTTTCCTTCTTTCCTTATCTACCTCCCTCCCTCCTTCCTTCCTTCCTTCCTTCCTTCCTTCCTCCCTTCCTCCCTCCCTACATCCCTCCCTCCCTCCTTCCTTCCTTCCTTCCTTCCCTCCCTCAACCCCTTAATCCCTTCCTCAATCTCTCCCTTCTTTCTTCTTTCCTTCCTTCCTCAATCCCTCCCTCCCTTCCTCAATCTCTCCCTTCTTTCTTTCTTTCTTTCTTCCTTCCTTTTTTCCCTCCCTTCCTCAATCTCTCCCTTGTTCCTTCTTTCCTTCCTTCCTTTCTACCTTCCTTCCTTCCTTCCTTCCTCAATCTCTCCTTTCTTTCTTCTTTCCTATTTTCCCTTCCTTCCTCAATCTCTCCCTTCTTCCTTCTTTCCTTCCTTCCTTTCTACCTTCCTTCCTCAATCCCTCCCTCCCTTCCTCAATCTCTCCCTTCTTTCTTTCTTTCTTCCTTCCTTTTTTCCCTCCCTTCCTCAATCTCTCCCTTGTTCCTTCTTTCCTTCCTTCCTTTCTACCTTCCTTCCTTCCTCAATCTCTCCTTTCTTTCTTCTTTCCTTTTTTCCCTCCCTTCCTCAATCTCTCCCTTCTTCCTTCTTTCCTTTTTTCCCTCCCTTCCTCAATCTCTCCCTTCTTCCTTCTTTCCTTCCTTCCTTTCTACCTTCCTTCCTCAATCTCTCGTTTCTTTCTTCTTTCCTTTTTTCCCCTCCCTTCCTCAATCTCTCCCTTCTTCCTTCTTTCCTTCCTTCCTTTCTACCTTCCTTTCTTCCTTCCTTCCTCAATCCCTCCCTTCTTTCTTTCTTCCTTCCTTACTGTTTGTTCACTTGTTTTCCACATTTACATATATAAAAAAAAATCATCCCTGTCTGCTGCATTTGAGGAATGTGGGAAGTCTGATTTTTCCGACTTCAAACCAGGAACTGTGTACGGGAACGGGAACTTGAACTCGGAAATCCCACTTACGAAGTCGGGAAAAAAGGTACCCCGACTTCACCGACCAACTTCGTTGTTCAGACCAAACACATACCATGAATGGTAAAACACAGTTTACTTGAGTATAAAACTAAAGAGCTTTCTTCATTCATAAATATTCGACATAACTTCACAAAAACAACACGTAACACAACGTACATGACAGTATGCCGCTATCTCCCTGTATGAAATTATATAGTGAACTACTGGACTTATTAAATTAGATAAATACATAAATGAAGCAAAATTGTGCGATGGCAAGTTTGGTTAAAATGTGTTTATCACTATCCGCCATTTTGGTTGTTTACTTTCGCCTCGAACGCGTTCAGGTCGGAACTAGGAAAAACCAACTGAGAAAAATCCGACTTCCGACTTTCCTTGAATAATACTGAGCATGTTTCTCAATCAATTCAACTCAGTTCAAAACCTTCATTTAATTCTCAAGATATGATTGAGGCAAGCCCCCGTTTTCAAAGATGAGGAAAGGAAGACAGAAGCAAAACAACAACAGAGAAGCATAACAACACACAGCTTGACATTAAAAAAAGCAAGCATAATCAAATGATCATTTGGTATAGGGCACGGTTTTCATTTTGAAGTGAGCATTTATCAGCCACTGTACAACTGACAAATGAGGCAAGCAATTTGCAAGCACCGCTGTAAGCAGTTATGGGTGCTTTATTGATTCAATTCAAGGGGACTGTCGGAGCTTGGCTCGGGTGGGAAGGGGGAGGCTATGCGCTCTACGGAGTGCCATTTGAGTTAAAGGGGGCGAGAAGCCCGAGTGTGCCATTTTTATTTTTATGCACTTACGCGTTATGACAGTGGACTGCAGTTGGGGTTTTGCCATGAACCTTCTGTTCACACTAACTCAGACAGAAGAGCAATTTGCACGCTGACCTCAGAAAACATTCGGCACAGCTTCAAGCGATAATATGTCGTGTGGTTTCAGCTGTAAATAAAAGCTTCAAAATCATGATGCACTGGCTCAGAATAAGGAGAAAAGTGTCCTTGGATTACCAATTTTTGTGGACGCCTTTCATGTTTCACGTGCACTAATAATTACGGAAGTGTACTGCATTCACTTAAAAAAATAACTCCTGTTTTACTGACCAATTTTTGGGGGAGCTTTTTTTTGTGTAATTTTTGAAAATTCTCTTTTAAGGAATATTTGTTTCCTGTTTTACAGCATATTTTTTTCTGTCATAAAAAAAAATCTGAAAAACGGGGGGAAATTATTAAGACAAACAGGAGGAAAATGTAATTGGAAAAACAAGGCAAAAAATATTCAGAAAAACAGGGGGGGGGGGATTATAAAAAAACAACAAAAGAAAAGAATAATTCAGAAAAACTTAGCAACAGCCTCTCTTTTTCGCAGTATTTTTATTTATTTATTTAATTTACATCTTACCTACCTACTTGTTGCAGACTTGCTAATGGCGGACACTTTCCCTCATGCAATACGCATCCGCTGAAGCTGTTACTAATCGATTGACATGTTTTGTATACTTACCTTAACTGAACCAGTAAGTGATATAGTTGAAGGTACGCTGCAGGTATGCAGGAAAGTCCGCCATTTGAGAGTATTTTTTTTCTGTTTTTATAAAATATTTTTTTCCGCCTGTTTTTCTGAATATCTCATTTTTCTGTTTTTCTGAATATTTTAAGCCCGTTTTTCGGATTTTTTTTTAGGACAGACTTTTTTTCTCTCCATAAAACAGAAAAAAAATATTCAGATAAACAGAACATTTAAAAAAAAAATACCCCCAAAAACAAAGCTCCTCCCAAAAATTTGTCAGAAACACAGGAGGTTTTCTTTTTTCAAGTTTATGCAATACATGTCTAGAAATAATCATAATAATAATAAAAAAAATAATAGTAATAATAATTTAAAATATTCCCATTTCCAAGCCTGTAAGTTAAATACAGTATTTGTATTCATATTTGTTTGGACATAAGTAGATGTGAAGTCAGTGGTAAATTAAGCAGCTTTATTTTTAAACATACAATAATTCAAAGCTTTTAAGAACTTATTGACAACCGTTTTTTTCCCATCACAGTTCCAGAGGAAGTAGTCTATTGTTGTTCTAATTACAGCAGAATTTATCGGGATTTCATTGTGAATGAGCTGAAGGTAACCTTGAGAGACGACACAAGAACATTCATCTGTGAATCAAAAGTATCCTTGACTTGAGAATTTCATCTTCCGCTGATTTGTTTGTATAATGCTTTTTCACTTCAGGTCCTCAGGTGCCACCCACACACGGCACCTTTTTTTTTTTTTCATTTGCTCATTTTGTTCTTTTTTTCTCTGCTTCCTGTCCCTGACAAATACATTAACACCTACGCAAAAGAAACGTTAAGCACACAAAGACACACGCGTCTAAACTAGCCATTTGCAAATCTACTGATCTGTTTTGACTCAATGAAAAATAATGACTTCCTGTGCGGGATTTCAGACACAGTATATCTCAAAGGTTGCTGTCATTGCACCTCACAGAGGTATTAAGCACAGACACCAGAGAGAGGATCAATGATTTATCGCAGTGTCAGTGTGTGGCGGCCCTGGGGCTGATTCACAAACACAAAGCACACAATGAGGAAACACCACCAAAAGTATAGGCTGGATCTAATCACAGAAATGCAGCCTACAATGTAGCCCCTGTCACTGTCATTTGTTAACATGCAACAACAACAACAACACCAGAGGAAATAGTCCATTCAAACTAATTATGGGGACCAATTATGACCACAAATGTTATACATATTTACTTATAATACTTCCAACATCTTGTATAAAGTCTCCCAAAATAGTATTGACACCCCCAATTTTTTTTTATTGAACTTCATATTCATGCTTTTAACTCATTCACTGCCATTGACGGCTATAGACGTCAAAAATTAATTTGAACTATTTCTATGAATTTGACACTTTTTCCACTTTTGTTAATAAGAGTATGAAAACCTAAAAAAAAAACGTTTTTTTTGTACATTTAGAACACATTAAAAAAAAACTGATTAATTGTGAGTTAATTATTGAAGTCATGCGATTAATTACAATTGAAAATTTTAATCGCCTGACGCCCCTAATTTTTAATGATCTTTTCTTTTTTAAATCGCGTCAGGCGATTAAAATTGTCAATTGTAATTAATCGCATGACTTCACTAGTTAACTCACGATTAATCACACATTTTATATCTGTTCTAAATGTACAATAAATAAAAAAATCTAGGTTTTCACACTCTTGTTAACAAAAGTGGAAAAAAAATGTTAAACTAATAGAAATAGTTCAAATTAATTTTTGACGTCTATAGCCGTCAATGGCAGTGAATGAGTTAAGGATATATTATGCTATTAGAAATCACTCAAGCTAAAAACACATTTTATTTGTTGACTTACCAATGATTTGGTGATCACTGTTCCATATAGGAACACAAAGCACAGAGCGAATATGGAAGTCCGAGAACTGGTCCGCCTAGAAAAATAATGGCAAATATATTATTAATTTATTTATTTATGTATACAAATTATTGAAGTGTTTAAAATGACTTGCAGAGTCACTCAGTAAAATGTCGGAAACGGTCGATTGCTTTGTGGTTACCTCAGCATCAAAGCGAGGATCCTGGTAGGCGTCGCTGATGTTGACAGGAAGTCCCGTGGACGCGACCAGCTCGGCGATGCTGTTGTTGATCAGCCAGTCGGAGTAAGAAGACTTTTCCATACTGTCCTTGAAACTAGCGACAGAACATGAATAACAGGAGACGAAGTGATTAAGCCGCCGCCTATAAAACATCTGCCTCGTTTTCTGTCAAAGAAAGAATAATCAGTGTTGACAATTCTCACAGCCGTTCAGAAAATGGATGAATGGCTTTCAGTGTGGTTGTACGCCCCTGCAATAAACATAGAAAATTAAATTAAATCAATCCCTAAGTGACAGTGTCTCATCAAAATGCCGAATATTGACAGCTCCATTATTGGATCTCATTTGCAAGGTGTGCCTAATATAGTGGGCGGCGTACAACGTGTTCATCAAAATGTTCTAAACAATAATTCAATCTTTCCACACCCGGCCATGCCTGGCGGTGGTGAGAATTCTCAAAATCAAATTAAAGACAGCTCCCACAGTCAGCCTGTTATTCAGTACTTCCACCGCCAACGAGTCCCGCTACATTTGATTTCTTTATTTTGATGATTTAGTCCTTGATGAAAAGCTTTACAGAATCAGATGCAAAATATGGAGAAATACGACAGAGTGAAAAGGTTACCCGAATGAAAAGAGAGGAAATGAAAAGCAAAACTCGATTTTTTTTTCTTTTTCTTATTTGGACAGATTTAATGGAAAAGGTCTTTCTGCTTGAATGGCCGACACCAGCAAAGTCAAAACATCATACGTACCTTGTTTCAGCATCAGCACTGCACTTAGGTGACAATAATTCAAAGGACTTTGTGAACTTCACCACCTGAAACATTCAAAAGGCCAAATCCCTGCATTTCAGTACACAAAATGTTACTGTAATTTAAAAAAATAAAAAATAAACAGTACCGGTGACTCAATGTCCTCCAGCAACTGAACAGAACAGCGCTCGCACTTTAACAACGTCTGAGCGCGATGCATGATCTTCCGGACAATTTTCTCCAGATCGGTCTGTTCTTCAAACAGGTCGTTGACGACCTCAAGGAGTGCCTGAATATCGGAAGCAAACAAAGACACGACTGACAAAGACTTTTGCTAAATAAGACGCTTTTGTCCCGTTCTGCTCTTACACTTTCAAATCATTCTTATTCTTGAAGCTACGAAACATCAGAACAATGCAACATGATTAGCCTCCCCAGTCAAAGCATATTAAGTCATTGATGTATGGCAGGGCCAATCCAATCTAATACCGAGCACATAAAACCATTTCTCTCCCACAGAACCGTGTTCTCATAATGTTCTCTCCACAGCGGATCAACGAGTGGCATGAATAAGTGCTTCTCATAATGTTCCCTCCAACCAAGTCCTCATCTAGAATCAGGCCCGTCTCTATGCAGGTGATCGGCGAGCATCAAAGGGGGTGGGGGGTGTCTGGGGGGAATGTCATGAGATACTTACCCGACTCCTGTCGTATTCCTTCCTCGAGGCGGCAAAGAGTTGGGCATTGCAGATTGCAATGCCACAAAAGGGCAGGTACATCTGCAGAACCTGCGCACATAAAAATAAAATTGTCTTATCATCCATCAGTAGCAGCAGCAGCAAAAAGCTCACGTTCAGTGCCTGATGGCACCAAATTACTAGTAATCACCTGATCTCCAAACATCTGTTTTGGAAGCTTTCTAGCATTATCCAGCAACAATGAGAGCTGCAAACTGCACTCAAGAGTACACTTTCCTCATTGAAGTCGACTCTGACCACTTCGGCCTATTTATGCTCGTTTCCTGTAGCTTCTGACACCCCATCCTCCTCAATCGGTATAACCTCTCAATGGCTACCGCCCCGTTTTCCGCAAACCAAGGTGTGCCGTAAGGCTCAATGCTTGTCCTTCGATCGTTTTAGAACACCTGCAAAATCCTTTCTTTTCTTTGATCCTTCCTCAGGTCTCCTGGCAACCTCACGACTCTAGCTGGATTCTGAAGTATTCGGTTTAGGTGAACGGTATGGGATTTTTAATAGGTTTTAGGTGAACTAATGAGTACACACTCACATGCACGCACACATGCACACACGCAAAATTTAAATTTAATGTTTGTGGATTTTTTATCATCTCCTTGATATTAAGAAGAATTGATGTTCCATAATTATTCAATATCGGATTGAATTGAAGTGAATAAAATCGAAATCGGGAAAAAAATCGAAATCGAATCTAAATGAAATCCTGTGAATTGAAATTGAATTGATCTGGGAAATTAGAATTGATACAGAGCCCTACTGCAAACTACAAATGCAATAAAAACGTGTTTTTTTTAAATTAATACCGCACTGGCATGGTCAATCAAAAGGATCCATTACATTTTTAGCTGTTCACAAAACACACATTTTTTATGCTTATGGCTTTTATTTTCTTCCAAAATGATGTTGGCCAACTTACCCACTAGGTAGAGCATCTGCACTTTAATTGTGTTTTAACCCGCTTATGTATTGGAATACATTTCTCACATCATTTTTATTCTAGAAAAATATTTTTATTCTAGAAAAATGTCCCCGTTTTAATCAGTAAAAAAAAAAAAAAAAAAAAAAAAAAAAGCTTTTCGTGATAATCGCGACTTGCAGGATTCATCAATTCAACTGACATTTTACCATTTGACTGAACAGTCAAATGACTGACTTACTGCGCCTTGGGCTGATACAATAAACACACTCATATATTCTATACATTAATAATGTAATCAAACAACATTTCCTACTTCCTGCCCTGCTTGATTCATAACGCACGTCAATATGCAAGCACACGCTCGACTTTTAACAACACGGCACATAGGTTGAAATCAACACGCTGTAAAACGATCACGTGTCTGCCCCCGTAACATAAAATCAATGAAATTTAGGTAGAGGACCTCCTTACTAGCGGCCTCCTCTTTTGTTATCAATGTTTAGCGTGCAGCGTAAACAACAGAATGGCTACAACAAAAGCACTCATATTTACCAGCCTTTAGTCCAACCTGAAGGTGAGGAAGGCGCAACAATACATGAATGGCAAGTTACTGGGCTGCAGCTGCTGATATGGCTACCCCCCCCCCCCCTTCCGGGATGGCACAATGTATCAATTACTCATCAGGCCACAAATGAAGATGTGCAAAGCAGTGCCGTATTGAACGCTGTCTTGTTTGTGTAAATACGCTTCATTGGAGCAATGGTTGCCAAATTGATTTGGGGACCTCCGTAAGTGGAAATGGACATGCAGGAAATACAGATGACATTTTTTAGAGGTTATTGCGATGGGGAAGTCAACCTTAAACATTTCTCGATAATAATGTGTGATCTCACAAAAATGACATGCTGATTAATATTACATTTATGGAATATGAGTTATGCAGCAAAATCGAGTTGTTTTTATCCATCTCAGGGGGCGGCCATTTTGCCACTTTGCAGTCAACTGAAGATGACGTCACAGTTGCTCAGGGCTCAGGCAACGACCAATCACAGCTCACCAGTTTTCTGAAGCTGAGCTGTGATTGGTTGTTACCTGAGATGAGACCTGAGCAACTGTGGTGTCCACCTTTTGATTTGGATAAAAACTTCTGGATTTTGCTGCTTAACTCATATTCCACTAACACAATATTAACAACAACAAAAACGTGTTATTGTCTAGAAATGTTTTGGGGGGGGTTGACATCCCCTTTCAAATTTGTTGGCGGGCAGGAAATAATAAATACATCACATCATTTGGTACATTTTCACGTGATAAAACATACACAATAGATTTTAAGTCTTGATTGAGGCTTTATTCATTTAACAATGTTTGTAAATGGGGTTGTTTGGTTACCTTATTAAGCATACAGGAGCAAAATATAGTATTAGAAGCAACTCTGTGTGATACACTACATTGCTGTACACCAATAAAAACTTCAACCACAACAATAAACATATTGTTAATTGTTAAAATTGTGTCAATAAAAATACAGTGCAAGCATTTATTATATCTATTGTACTGGCTCCACTTTATATAACCTTAATGTTGGGACCTGCTTGTTTACAATAATAATAATTTTAAAAAAGTGTGCATTCTTCATTGTAATTAACTCATTCACTGCCAAAAAATTTAAAAAAAAAAAGAAAAAGAAAAAGAAGAAAAGATTAAAAATTCGGGGCGTCTGGCGATTAAAGTTTTTAATCGTAATTAATCGCATGACTTCACTAGTTAACTTGCGATTAATCACAAATTTCATATCTGTTCTAAATGTATAATAAAAAATTCTAGGTTTTCATACTCTTGTTAACAAAAGTGAAAAAAAATAATTTAACCAATAGAAATAGTTAAAATGAATTTTTGACGTTTATAGCCGTCAACGGCAGTGAATGAGTTAATATATTAAAGGCCACAACAAGTCTAACAATTATTTCAAATTCAAAGTCAGCTGAAAAAGGCTTCAAGTCACCTCACCTGCGACCCTGACTGTATAAAATGGATGGCTGGATCCATTTTCGCTGACCATGTGATCTATTCCAATTACAACCGGTATTGATATTGCTTTTGTTATGTGCGTTTGACTGAAGCTATGTCTTGTAATATGAACACTATTGAGTAGATGTTGTTACTAATTAAATTACTCCGTAACAGTATTTTGCCGTTAGTAGTTTTTTACACAGTGGAGCACCTTGCTCACTTTTTTGCTTTTCAACAGCCCAAATGATGCTGAGCAATATGCTTATTCTGTCTTCTGGAATTCTCTAATAATGATCTTCCGGAAAGGCAGCAGTCATCAGGCCCGAGCGGAGAGAGATTCATTAGCGAGGAGGACTTTGGGGATCTTGCCTATGGATCTGTCTGCGCTACAAAAGCAGGCAAACGCAAGAAAAGCATGGCTTGTGCTAATTACGTTCTGTCGGGCAGGCCATTACACAAGGTTGCATTACAAACAGAGCTTTTTTTGCCTAGAGACACGCGGACTGACCAGGAGTAAAAGAGTGGTTTCATATCAAAGGCCGGCTCGGTGGTCTGCGGCTGCCGTTTGGTACGAGGCGTGCTGTGAGAAATGACATGATTTCTCCGCACTTAACCCTGGAGAACCCAAGAACCCTTTTCTTCTTTGGAAAATTATCAATTATACATTAAATGACTGCTATAAATTCACTGAACACCAAAATATATGTTTTTTCAATTTTAACCCTTTATTCCCTAATTTAGGATTAGGGCGAAATTTGACCCTTTTAGGATTTAGGGGTATCATTTCGAAAAATCTGAATAACAAAAACTGTCAGTAAACTATTTAGAATTTAAGAAAATAATCAATCAAATACACAGCTACATTGAACAATATCATTTTTTGGTTTTATTTGTTGCATTTTAGCCATCTTGTCACCACCATTCTGGCTCATGTAAGTGCAATATTCATCCACTAGATGGCCCCATGCGGGGGTCAGAAGTGGCACTCTGGACTTTTGAAGTTAAATTTGTAAAAAAAAAAAGGTCTTTGTTATTTGAGTAGCAGAATTTATAGGGGCCAAATTTGACCCCGTGGGTTCTCCGGGGTTAATTGATGAAAGCAAACCGGCAGGTCATTTTTGACTGAGAATCGCACACGTGGGAAGGTGATCCATTTTCACGGTTGTACCGCAAACACACTTCGAGAGCATGAACATTGACATTCAGGACGAAGATACGACCTTTCCTTCAAAAGCATTGATGGTTGACTTGTGTTGATTATTAGCAACATTTTGTGCCGAGCCAAGCGAGAGGACTGCAGTACAGCGCAGTTATTGACTTTGAGATAATGCGACATTATCAAAAGGCGGCACGGAGCGAAGAAGAAGAACTGCTTCTTCTGTTCTTCTCGCAATACAAATAGTGCAGTCGTGGCTTTATTGAGCCTCGTTCTCCCTTCTCGTCTTAAAATAATCTACTTGATGGCGAACTGATGCGGTTTCAAGAGCAGCCACTCCACTTGGTCTGCACTGCTGTTAGTGACAGACGACTTTTAAGGCACGATTGGTCGCTGGTTCTTAAACGCGTCTGCATGGCTGACTTTCTTGCCGGATGATTTCAAAATGAAAAAAGTTGCATCTTACATATCAAAGTGAATATGCGAGATAGCAAGTGACACAATGAAAGTAAGATTATGTACACAAGACAACAACTCGAATGCTTTATAAAAGATAATGCAATTATACATAGACAGAGTCGTTATTAAAGCTCCCCAAAGGCCTTCCATGCTGCAGAGGATCATCACGACACAATTAAAGCAGCGTGGGATTAAAGACAACCGGCGCATGTTTTGATAGCGTATAAGGTTTCACCGTGCAAACAAATGTTTAATGAAGACAATCCAAATATTTGTAATGACATCTGATATTGCTGCTATTGTCTAATACTTTGCAGAGTGGAATGCAATTTCTTATTACTGAGATCCGCAGCAGTGCTGCACAATAGCAATTTAAAGAGTTGTGCGTAAACGTTAGCATTAGAATGCATTACTAATTCATCTATCGCTAGCATTAGCGTGTTGTGAATGCAATGGTAAAGCCACTTAAAGCGTATAGCAATGGCAGGATTTGACCCATATTGGTAACATTTGTTTTTGCTAGACGAGACTCTCATGCAAATTTGATGCTTTTTGTTGTTTTTTTTAAAAAGAGGAAACAATGCAGCATAGCGAGTATGATTTTACTATGCCAATTTTTAGGGAGTCAGCAGAGGCAAGAAATTGACATACAAACATATGAGGTGGGCAAGAAAATACATCCAAATGATCATTTCAACCTGTTCCTGTGTCTCTTAGCTCCATCCTATTTTTTATTTATTTTTTTCTCCGGAGAGCTCAGTATTGTTCATTCGGTAATTTTACTGATTTGACATGTCATCATCATTGCTCTCTTTTTTTTCTTTTTTTTTTGTATGTGGGTGAGAATGTGTATGTGCGTGAGTGTGTGTGTATTCATTAGTTCACCTAAAACCTATTAAAAAAATCCCATACCGTTGAACGGCTCCATCCTATTTTTGTTGTTAGTAATATATAATTGGAACCGAAATTGGAACATCATACTATGTTTTTTCTCGTGTAGCACAAGTGGTGGTAAAATGAAACCCAGTCGACATTGTAATTCATATCAACAAGCAATAAAGCCACTCTGTTCCATTCTCACCCTGTTTTCCTCATCACACTTGCACAGTTTTTCACCAGGAAAGTGCCCGAGAGGCAGCCATTAAGCATCGTAGATGATAACACCAAACTGAAGCTGAACACTGAGCGCGCAGGCAAAGTAAAAAACAAAATCCACAGAGACGCCAACCGAGGGACATTTGCTGCAACTTTTGGCAGGAAATGTTGAACACACTGAGACACTTAGCATCAGAGCAAAGATTCAACATGTCTGATAAGTGGCTGTATGAATAATTGAAATAATATAGAGTATGTTAAAACGCATGGGGTCCAAAGCAGGAATATAAAACGTAGCCTGCAGTTCATCAGATAAGATGGATAGAAGTTGTGCGTCATAATTGGTGAAAAAAAGACAACATGCGATGGAAAGTATCCCCGGGAACGGAGATTATGGAGCACTTAATAGCATTTGGTAACTTAAAGTCTACCAATGTTGACGTAAGAATATATCAAATGAACTTATTCACTCGCAGCCATTTTCACGGAAGTAACCCCCTTCGCTCCCGGCTGTTTTAATGGATTTTGACTGATTTTGCAAGGCCCACAGACTATTGTGTTCTATTGCTTTTTTTTTTTTCCTGGAGAGCTCAGTATTGTTCATTCGGTAATTTTACCGATTTGGCATGTCATCATCATTGCTCTCTTGCTCTCTTTTTTTAATTTATTTTTCATTGTGTTCTATTGCTATGAAAACATGGAACCTATCAAAGAAAGATTAGAGTTTCTTCTTTCATCAGGAAAAAAAAAAAGTATATTTCTATCTGTTTCCATTTTGCAGCAATTAGCATTAGAAGTTGGCTAAGTTTCATCATTATGCACAAATCTGTTTAAAACACTGGGGAAAAGAGCTTTTTTGCAATATGGCCTTGGTTGATCTCGTATACTCTGCTGCCATCTGCTGGCCGTTTTTGTAATAACTACCATTGCTTTAAGCGTCCTCTTCAGGTCAAAACTGCATCAAAGCCTTCTGTATGCTCTAGCACAGAGGTGGTCAGCGAGGGCCGGAGTCCTGCAGCTTTTGCATGTTGCCCTTCTCCAACACAGCTGATATATGATCAGCTCATCAGCAACCTCTGCACCAGGCTGATAACGATCCTGTTGATTGGAATCAGCTTGTGTTGGAAGAGAGAAACCTCCAAAACCTGCAGGACTCCGGCCCTCGGGGACCGAGATTGCACACTTCTGCCCTAGCATAAAAATAAATAAATACGTTTTTGGGACCGTGGCTATATTTAAAGTAGAATGTTTTTTTACGTTTTAGGAACCATATGAATTAATGATGGTTAACTGATCATTTTCGAGTGATTTCGAGTAAAGTTATCACTTTAAGATTTCCATCCTAGAACATAACAATACTAAATTGAGAACAAATGAGAAAGTATGCAATGATGCCATTTTCCATAAACGCCTTTAATAAGGCGCCAAAAAAAAAGAAAAGACAAAAGGAAAATTTGACATCATTAAACAAATAAAACTGAATAACTACAGCCTGCGTATCTCAATTGTACTGTGAATGGGATTCTTCCCGTATAAGCTTACACAAGAGTCTTTCAAAGGAAGAACCAATTAGAGCGTTTGATTGCCTTGCAAGTGAAAAAAAAGAGATTCCTTTCTGCACCTGTAACACGACCTACAATATTAGCAGAAGCCAGTATGAAAAAATCATTTCATAGCAGCATGGCTCTGTTCATGTATCAACAACACCAGAATCCTGCCAGAGACGCGGAATATTTAAATTTGCCACACATGAATCATGACGCTTGTGAACATCGCATCTCGCTCATGCAATCGTTTTTTTTTTTTTAAATCTTTTTTAAAAGGATGGACAAATCCAGCCTGCCGAAAACATTTTTTAATGAGGCTCCACAGCAGTTTTTCAGTCAACTTCCCACACGGACACCCGCTATTGGGATAGAAGGCGATCTCCAAGTGCCCATTTCACAGCCGTAATCTGCGATTGTCCTGACCGACTCTACATCATCTTTCAGTTCCTAATGAACTTACTTTGCGTGCTTCGAACTCCATCAAATCAGTTTATGCTTCCGCCATCTCAAGGACTGTGTGTCTCTCTTGCGACGATTTTAAAGGGAATGAGAGGAGACATTTCCATATTTCCACCGGCTGCAAATCAAGTCAGCTGTGTTCACCCCATAACGGCGCAAATTACCCTTTTTTTAACTGCACCAAGTCACGTGGGTATGCGAAAAATACCAACACTTGGCGTACAGCCGACCCATTCACACAGTTAGATCGTGAATTGCGCTGCTCATGAAACGTTATGTGAGATGTTCAAAATGCACGCTCGGTGAGCGCGACGATTTTTTTGGGGGAACGATTGACAGCACTGAGCACAGTCCGATTGCCTCGACTAAAGCTATTTGAGTGCAATTTTTCTTGTGGGGGGAAAAAAAAATGGAGCTGGGGCCTGAACGGATTAATTTCATTTCCACACATTTCAATGGAGAGTGATGATTTGAGATATGAGTGTTTTGAGATACAAGCACTGCCACGGAACAAATGAAACTCGTATTTCATGGCAACAATGTGCTGCTAAATTAAATCTTAAATCACATGGAGTATTCAAATTTACCAAAATAGATTTTTTAATTTTATTTAGACACAAAAACTCATCATCTCAACCTTCTACTCGTGTAGCGAACAAACGTAAAACCTGTTTTGACTACTGCCAGGCATGATAATCGGCTACGAGGCGAGAGCATATGAAAATCAAACAAAGAGAAATAAACTCAGAATATTGACATGGTCCGCAAATGTCAACGTGACAACGGCGGCACACGCTCGCCACCATAATGAAGAGATTACCTTTTCATCATCTTCGGTGAAGATTTCCACACTTGAGGTCTTGTTGATGGCCTGAGCTACTCCGATGATCTCTCCGTCGCTGTTGCGGATGGGCATGCACAAGAGCGACTTGGTCTTGTACCCCGTCAGCTTGTCAATTTCATCGCTGAACCGACGATCCTGCGCGCCCCGCAGACAAGGACGGTACATGATTAGCACAAACAGACCGGAGCTTTTTGTCACAGTTAAATGGCATTTTAGAATTCTGCTTCCCTGCGGGACGCCAAATTGGGAAGAAATTGAGTATCCACAAATTCTTTATATTTAAAGGACTTATCTCTCGTGTTCTGTCAGTTTTATTGTCATCATTCCTTTATTATAAATGCTAATGCCTCCTTTAATCAATTACTGTGATTAGCTTCCTTTTTTAATTAATTAGCTGTGTTTTTGGATTATTCCTAAACAGTTGGCTGTGTGCTGCCATGTGCATTTGTGTGTTTTTAAATCATTTTGTTGTACTTTCAACTGCACAACAAATATCCTCTTAAGAGACAATAAAGCGCTGAAGTGTACAAAACTGGATTTAATCTGTTTATATTTCGGGGGGGGCATGCCTTTAAATGTGCCAGGGTTTTGTGATGTACTGTTGTTTGGCATCGTTTACACATTTCATATGAAAGATCTGACTGAAGTCTAATCGGTGTATTTTTAGTGGTGGAGGAAAAAAGGAAGACAAAAACAATGGAGTGGGATCACTGTGCCCATTATTGTGGATTAGACTGTATCACATTCCGTTCATTTTAGAGATGCAGTATGTAATACGGTGGATATAAAAAGTCTACACACCCCTGTTCGAATGGCAGGTTTTCATGATATAAAAAAAATGAGACCAAGATTAATAATTTATTCACGAGAAGAATTAAACTCATAAATCAAGGTGCCACTGTATTTGCAGTCAAATAATTTTCTAACCACTCCTGGTTGGGAATCGCTGACCTGGCGTGATGTAAATCAGTGATTGTGATTTCCCTTAATTTGCTTGATTTATTCACTACAGGTGTTTAATCATCCATTCCAGGTACGTATAGTGACAGGCAGAACAATTTGAATGTTGTTCCACTAGATGGCAGACGGACCTACCCACTTTTTGTGTCATTTTAGCCTTGAGGCTTTTTCCAAAAGCAAATTACAGTAGGCCTATGTGCCTTGGATAAATAAGTGTTGGGAAACACAAGAGTTTGTTACATTGCAAGAGGTGGCGTTGTGTTAATATATGGCATGTAAGTTAGGCAAACCAAAAAGGTGATACAAAACATGTCTAATTGCAAAATATTAAGGTGATCGTTCTGATATTTTCAGAGGGTGAAATGGGCATAAGTAAGGATGTCCACATAACATTTGGTGATGCTTGATGGCAGTTTTCTGACATTAAGCAACATTAAATTGCATTTTGCTCACTTAAGTGTTTTAGACTGTTTCACAAATTCATGGTTGTTAAGGGCTGGACTGGCCAATCTGGCTTACAGGGCAGATGTCCGGTGGGCCGGCCTCTTTTGGGGCCGATGCGGTGCTTGTTAACTCATTCACTGCCATTGACGGCTATAGACGTCAAAAATTCATTTGATCTATTTCTATTAGTTAAACATTTTTTCCCCACTTTTGTTAACAAGAGTATAAAAACCTAGAATTTTTTTTATTGTTGTTAATAATTTTTTTTATTGTACATTTGGAACAGATATAAAGTTTGTGATTAATCGTGAGTTAACTAGTGAAGTCATGCAATTAATTACGATTAAAAAAAATTATCACCTGACGCCTGTAATTTTTAATACTATTTTTTGTTATCGCGTCAGTCGGGTAACATTTTTTATTGTAATTGATCACAAGACTTCAATAGTTAACTCACGATTAATCACAAATTTTATATCTGTTTAAAATGTACAATGAAAAAAATCTAGTTTTTCATACTCTGGTTAACAAAATTCGGAACAAATTTAAATTACTAGAAATAGTTTAAATGAATTTTTGACGTCTATAGCCGTCAATGGCAGTGAATGAGTTAATTACTGTCAGTGTCACAACTACATGTTAGGCAAGAGTCGGTCGGGTTGGCCAGCGTGACTAAATCCAAATGCCAGGGTAGATTTTTTTTTTTTTGTGCCAGTCCAGCCCTAGTCGAAGGAGATTGAAGGCAGTGATCATCATCATCATCATCATCATCATCATCATCATCATCATCATCATCTTTAGGGGTCACCTGGTAGGCGTCCGGAATATTGACCGTCTCCCCATGCTCAGCCACGTATCCGATGATCCCTTTGCCCCACGGCACCTGCACGTCCGAGTTCATGGACGGCAGCACGGCGGTGCCCGCGTGCACGTCGAAGAACTTGGACACGAGAGTCTTCTTGTTCCCGGTGCCCTCCACCAAGAACAGCGAGCACCGGTCCGCGTCCACCAGGATGCACACGAACACCAGGATCTTATAGCTGAGGCTGGTCAGGTCCAAGTCGTTGGAGATGTCTTTGACGAGTTCCAGGAAGAACTCCCTTTCGTTGTTCTCCTTCAGGTAATATTTGAAATCCACGGCCGTGGACGGGTACTGCGGGATGTTCACTCTGGACTCGAGCAGCGCGCTCAGGATGTGCGCGGTGGTCGGGGGCAGCGAGCTCGCCTTCCTCAGCAGGGCTCTCCTGCGCATGCTGCTCAGTGGCTCCTGGGCCCGCGAGTTGACTTGCTCGTCGTAGGTTCGGTTGACGTTGACGGCTTTGGAGCGGGCGAAAGTTTTGCGCAGCTCTTTCTGCGAGGCTCTCCGCTGCAAGCCGTCGCATTTGCTCGCCCAGCTGACGTCCCGCAGCGCGGCGCCCTTCTCGTCCCTGGGCTCGGCCGGGGTGGCGGCCGCCGGGCTCAACTTGGCCGCCCGGTGGTTCTTGAGCCACTTCTCGACCATGCCATGAGTGCCCTTTCGGTTCAGGTAGTCCTCGAATAACTCGGGGTGCGAGTCCAGGAAAGTTTCCACGTCAGAGAAACACACCATTTTGGCCACTGCCATGCCTGGTCTCCGGATGTTCCTCGGCGAACCAAAGCCACCAAGTCGCACGGAGAAAGATCATCTATGAGGCTGGGCTGAAGGTCCAGGTTAGAAAATCCTCGGGAATTCCACAGATGCGTCGGGTTGGAAACACCCCGTGCGCCAACATCTCATCTCCAGCTTCCACTCAGAGGATGCATCTTCTTTTAAAAGCATCTAAGCTCCTCCAAGTTCATTCTTGCTGCTCACTGAAGGAAGGGATGCCCGTGCCGATGAAACAAGCGGTGGTGGGGAAACATCAGAGAGATCCCTCCACAAGCGAGCATCAGTGCGATGTGTGTGTTGTTGTAAATGACGGTGTTGCCTGTGGTTGGCTCTGCCCGCTGACGTGGGCTTCGTCATGGAGCTGAGCTTCGTTGCAAGCTCCTGCAGGCTCGCTCCAGCATCTCAAGCCCGTGGACATGTCAACTGCTCGCTATCGTCCCAGAAACGCTCCAAAAAGCCTGCAAAGTATAAAAACACGTACTTAGCACAGACAATTATTTATTTATTAAGACTATTAAAAATTCATTTAATTCAGGAAAAGAGCATTGCCATGACGATGACTGCAATTATAATCCAACCATTATGTAGGAAAATGTATCTAAACATACGTGCCTCATCATAAGTGTTAGTTATGCAAAGGTATGTATTTCGTAAGTGGAAGAATGCTGGATTCTTGACATTGTGTAGTTGCGTTGTTGGACACTAGGGAGCGCTATTACACACCAAGTGCCATCTATTATTTAAAAGTCTAACATGCAATGAATGGTTCTTCAACTTTTCACACCAAGTAAGTGCCTGCTAAAAAAGTACCACCATCATGACCAACATTGACGTTGTAGGCCCATGTGTTCATTAAAAACGAGGGAAATATTTATTCTCAATTATGTAAACCGCTGTAAGATAATGCACAATTTCAGCATAAGAGAAAATTGTTACCTTTACGTCCAATGGAGGAGGTCACATTAATGAAAATCAAATCATAAAAATGTACAGAAATAGGCCTTTTACACTCTTTGTACACTCAGTGGGTGAAAAGTGATGCAGATGTCCTGGCATGACATTCACAATGTAAGATCTTGGATAGTATTTTATTCAATGTAACAGAGTAAAAACAGTGTAAACAAGTAATGTAACGTTCAAAACTAGGATAGTCAATTGAGAACAGGTTTATGAACTACAAAATAAATCTAGAATAAACATATCACAATCAGCAGCTTCTACATATAATGTGGATACAGTATGGTTTCATAAGTTATACCAGTATTTATAAAAAGGAATCTGTTAAAATCAGGAATGAGGTGGATTATACAGTATCAAAAACAGAGAAACCGCTGTGAAAAAACTGTCCATTGTTAAGATGAAAATGGCAATTCATCATGATTGTTGGTAATGTTCTTTACGAAGTTGCAGATTTAAGATATTCTATAATGTCGGCACGCTCATTCTTCTTCTTTATGCCAGCAAAGATCATCTTTGTTCCAGGAATGTACTTTTTGGGGTTCTCCAAATAGACGTACAGGGTGTCCTCACCCCAGATAATGCCTGGAAGTAAAAAAACAAACAAAAACATATATATATCTCTATCTCTATCAAAAATCTTTAAAAATGGTCAACAACACTGTAATCAGAAATAAACAGTTACCTTTGCTTTTGTTGGCATCTGTATAGCTGTAACCTTCTGCTTGGCCTGTTTTACGACCAAACAGACCCCACAGGTTTGGGCCGACCTTGTGCTTTCCCCCATTCTCCACTGTGTGACATTGGGCACACTTCTGAACAAAGGACTTCTTTCCTTTAATGATGTCTCCAGGCATTTTGTCTGTGGATATAACACACACATACGGATCATTTACAAGCCATTTCTTTCTATTACAACACAAATTATGTGTACACAAAAATTAAGTGGTTTCCTATGGTGCACTACTGGACACAACCAGCAGGAGGAGCTCGTTTACAAGTTATGTAATTTCCTGGCGCCGCGGTTACAAAAGCTCCTTTTCAACATTACTCTTTGAAAGCAGCTAAAGCCCACATTAGTTTTACAGTCTAATAAAGGATAGGTTAAAATATACCCGAGAAAGAAAACACACACGCATGTTTACGGTGATAAACCCGAGTAGTTGTAACTTAATTTAGCTAAGAGTCTTAATAGTGTTATGAAGTCAAGTGAGGGTAAAACGAGAAGCCACTCATGTTAGCTGTAAAATAATAACCAGCAAACAAGTACTGCCATGCTCCTAAAGATAATAAAATCAAGATCGACCCCGGCAAGCAGTAACCCACGTTGTCTCTACAGAGAAAGCGGCCGTGTGGTTGATTAAGAAAAAGTTACTGTTCGTACTATTAACATTTTTTTTTTAAATGTAGAATTGCGATATCCAACTCTTACCTTTAAACGATTCTACGGCAACCAACTGTACAACTATTAGTCGTCAGGTTTCACCTCTTCAATGAGCCGCCGGTGACTAACACACACGTGCCTCCTCCCTGGTAAAAAATTACGCCAATGGACGCGTCACCAGTCAGCTGACCAACTACGTCACATGTATTACACCATCTGTTACCAAACGGGGTTTCAATTTGTTAAATAAAGGAATTTAAAAAAAAAAAGTTACTAAAACGGGTTTGTGTTGTTATGGTTTTCTGATTGTTTCAATAAAAGTTCAATCCCCCAAAAATAAATGTTACTAAACGAGGCAAGCAAACTCATCCACAACTGTTCTACTGTTGAAGTTTAAACAGCAACAACAAAAACAAGATGAATGACATTCTCATCACTTTAATAATGTCTGTCTGTCTGTTGTTTAGTTAGTGTAGTGTTTTTCATACAGTCGCTGACATTGGTGCAGCAAATGCCCAGTTCATTGAGTCGGAGCACCAAATCATCAATGAACCTCCGATGAAGAACCTCCGTTAAAATTCCCACATTTCAGTTGGTAGTCATTTGAACTAATCTGTGCTTGAGCATGATTCAGTTACTGTAATAGCAAATCAATCGGGTTCAATCTTGGTGAGTGCTTGAGGGAAATCTGTTATAAAACCTGGGATGAGTTCACGGCTTGAAGCCTCCCAAGAACTCTGCAACATGGACATGTTTGACAGGGACTGATTTTTTATAGTGAAGCCTTATCATATCGTAAATCATATTGACATGATAGCCTAACATTCTACTGTAGGTGCCTGGATACTAATGGGCACTAAAATTTAACAACTCAGTTATTCAAGGTCACTTGGCGCATTTACCCATTATATGGATTGAAACTGATTGGCCTTGTGCTTTTTCTCTTCTTTGACATTCAATACGCGTGCAGCGTATGTCTCGGACTTGTTCTGATGCCTCACATCAACATAACGTTGGTATTGTTAGTTCTGTGGCCACTGTTCTCTGCTTTTATAGTATCTATGCACCACTACGACTCAAAGCATGCACAAAATAAACTCAGACTTTGACAGACAAATTTTGTCCCGTAAAATACAATTCCACATTATTTGGGCTTACAGTTTGCCAGGTCACTTGTGATGTTACTTAACCCGCTATGATGGCTCAGTTTTCCATCATCAATGCTAATTTTATGAATTTTAATCAACTAAAAATGTCTTCTTACTCTGACATACTTGGTACTTGTGATTTAAATTAACATGTGGAGTGTTTGTTCAATCATTCTTGATTCTTTAATTATTTTTCTCTATAAATGGCACCCATTATAAAATGATGTAGGCTACAACACCATTATTTTTGCCTTATTTGCGGCAGTTGACAACATTCAAATTACTGTATATTACTTTACAGTAAGGATGTTTTCACATTATTTTATGTTGGAAATTTCCATTTAATATTCATTGTAGTATTTGAATTATGATTTATGTAACGCTGAGATTTATCTATTGTCTCGCAGTGAGCGGAATTACTTTACTAATTAACATCATTATTATATGTTGTCTGTTTCTGTGTTTAACAACCTTCGAAAAGGCAAAGATTAAGAAAACAAATGGGAGCTTGAAACTCAGATTGGGCTAACTAATTAACTAACTTTGCAGTTTGCATTAAGACACTGGCCAAAACTTTCTTAATATTTGTCACCGGATAATGGATTACCAACCAAATGATCTTTGAAATTTTACTCACATACAGTAATTGGTACGAGAACCACCACACTCGAGGTTTCTGAACGTAGAAAGAGGATCTTTTTTTTTCTTTCTTTCACATAAACTTGCTAGTTAGCGCACCAGATTAACATAGGGGTTCTTGAAAGTGCCTGCTTCAAAAATATAACAACCTTATTCATTCATTTTGGTAAATTGCACCTAAACGTACGTATAAGTTTAAGGTCATTAACATTGCCTGCTTAAAAAGATGGTTTCGGACTTTTTTTTTTAAGATAGTTAGCGTCCTGACTACGCTACATTTTGTGTGCGGATCTTTTTCTTTTCTTTTTTTCCACATAAGCTTGCTAGTTAGCGCAATAGTTTATCATAGGGGTTCTTGAAAGTGCCTGCTTCAAATATAACGACCTTATTCATTCATTTTTGGTAAATTGTACCTATACGTACGTATACGTTTAAGGTCATTGACATTGCCTGCTTAAAAATATGGTTTCAGACTTTTTTTTAAAGATAGTTAGCATCCCGACTACGCTACATTTTGTGTGTGCATCTTTTTCTTTTCTTTTTTTCCACATAAGCTTGCTAGTTAGCGCAATAATTTAACATAGGGGTTCTTGAAAGTGCCTGCTTCAAATATAACGACCTTATTCATTCATTTTTGGTAAATTGTACCTATACGTACGTATACGTTTAAGGTCATTGACATTGCCAGCTTAAAAAGATGGTTTTGGATTTTTTTAAGATAGTTAGCGTCCTGACTACGCTACATTTTGTGTGTAGATCTTTTTCATTTCTTTTTTTCACATAAGCTTGCTAGTTAGCGCAATAGTTTATCATAGGGGTTATTGAAAGTGCCTGCTTCAAATATAATGACCTTATTCATTCATTTTTGGTAAATTGTACCTATACGTATGTATACGTTTAAGGTCATTGACATTGCCTGCTTAAAAAGATGGTTTCGGACTTTTTTTTAAAGATAGTTAGCATCCTGACTACGCTACATTTTGTGTGTGGATCTTTTTCTTTTCTTTTTTTCACATAAGCTTGCTAGTTAGCGCAATAGTTTATCATAGGGGTTCTTGAAAGTGCCTGCTTCAAATATAACGACCTTATTCATTCATTTTTGGTAAATTGTACCTATACTTATGTATACGTTTAAGGTCATTGACATTGCCTGCTTAAAAAGATGGTTTCGGATTTTTTTAAGATAGTTAGCGTCCTGACTACGCTACATTTTGTGTGTGTGTGTGTTTACTACTACACGGTTTGTAGCTACAATATGAGTTCTATTTTGAGTCTTTACGACGCCATAACCATAACCACCCATGTTTTGAACCAGCAGGTGCCCACCACTCGATCCATTCCGTTGCTTTGTTCCCACCCAAAGCCGATCCTGCTGCAGGGAGGAGCTAGCAGAGTGCGGCTGAGCCGAGCGGAGCCGAGCATCACAACTCGCATACGAGGAAACGGGCAAACACAGCACTTTTTTTTTTTCGACTTCCCTCTGTCTTCTGGCCTACGTACCAAACATGTCTGCTACGAGAAATTGACCTACTGGGAGGTGGACTTTCGTTAAAACGGCTCATCTTGGAGAAGTCCATCGTCGCTTACCAGGCAGGGGGGAGAGCAGCTCGATTGTTTCCTGCGCCAAGAACTGTAAAGACGTGGTCATTACACCACCGCATCTGTGGTAAGGCAATAAGCTGTTCTCTCTCCGTCAGCACGACCACTTTAGCACTGTAACTGATACAGTGCAAGAAAATGCTGTGATTTGAAGTGTGCTGCGTTTGTGTCCATCCTCCCAACCGCCGGCGAGACTCGAGCATCCTTTTGTACAGTATTTAGCATCCGGAGTGAATCACTTGAGGACCAGCCAGACATGACCACCACCTAGCTGACTTTGCTAGCATCTGCAAAGTGTGTCGTAAATTTAATGGCTTTGCTTACACTGCTCACTTGCTGGTTCACATATTTGCTTTTCGTGGGCCCCTTAAAATAGGGATGCCATTGAGGCGCAATTAAGCCTCCAGACAGACATCAATGATGTAACCTACTCTTTAGTTTAAAAAAAAAAATCAAAACTAAACAGCAGGTCTAAACCATCTTTGCGTGTATGATTTTTTGGAAGTTTTATCCACAAAGCACAATCTGTATTCTTAACATTCCATCCATGTTGGGGAGGTTGGCGGCTTGCCCATAGAGAAAGTTATCCAACTTCTGTCACTTTATGGAATTGCTCCACATTATCTGCCAGTTTTTGCTGGCCAAGGTCGACCAGTGACTTTGCAGTTGTTTAAAATGGCATCAAATCACATGATTTAATGAGAAGCAGTGATAATTGGAAACTATTTGGGAGTTGTTGTTTTTTCTCGCAGCACGCTCTCTTGTGACCAAATGCAGTTTAAGTTCTTTGGCCTATCAAGTTGAAAATGTCTTTATCTCTTCTCATGCATATTATTTCCCCTTGTTGGCTGAAAATGATAGAATGGAGAAATTCCCATTTATTTGCATATTCATAACAGAATCACATCCTTGTTTTCTCAAAAAGTGCCCTTAATGAGTCCTATTCCACATATGCTGTTGATCTATCTATGAAAAAAAATAACCTGACTGTTTTTAGAACAGTACTATGACTCATCGGTAATGTGTTTTTTATCTTTTGCCTCAGCTTGTCAATTCACTGCCTAAAAGACGTGATGTGGCGTCGTCATACATTTCTTCCATTGTGTTAGAGACTAAGCTTCTTATTCACAATCTATTTTCCAGTAAGACAAGTTGCCAAAAAGCATTGCAGAGTAAAAGAGCTCTACCTAGATGATGTAATGAATGCAGCCCAGGATAAACTGGCTCTGTCCAGTTACTGTTGTTAGGAAAAAGATGAGCCTCTCTTGAACGTGACGTGACTCCCCCTCTCTGCCTCCTGATGTCGCGTGACGCCCACTGGCTGGCTACTCTGGTGATCCATGTGCATCATTTGCCACTAAAGTTGTGAATTCAGTCCTCGTAGACGAAGTCTATTTTTGTGTTGGTCCACTTGAACAATGTAACAGGGAAGGGAGATTGCCACGGGTGGGTTTTTGGAGAGTGCTTGTCTTTACAGTGATATTGTGGATGTGTTTCAGTGTGGTGGCAATATAATCAGAAAGACAAAAAAATCGATTCTCATTTAGTACGATTCAGAATCGATTTTAAATGTCCCAAAAATCGATTTTATTCAAATTATTTTATACTGTCGTCCCTTTGTTTGTGTATGCCTTTATTGGGAGCGCTGTTCATGTTGTACCCAATTTGGCCACTTAGGGGCAGTGTGGTTCCACGCGGTCGGATGCACTGTTAAATTGTAGCCACATTAGAGAGTAGAAGGAAAAAGTCACGATCAAGTTATTCCAATAAAAGTTTTTTTTTTTTTTTTGCAGCGTGGAGACGTTCTTTTGAGTGATAAAAGTGCCGCGAATAGCGCACTAGTTAGCATTAGTGAGTCAGACTGGAGTAGATCATTACAATTCTTTGAACATCTATAAATTGAAGCAAAAATGATTGTCAATCAAATCATTTTGAAGCAAAAATCGTTCTTAATTGAAAATCGTTTCTGAATTGAATCACACACCCAAAAATCGTAATCGAATCGTGAGACATTCAAAGATTACCACCCCTAATTTCAACCCTGTTAAACTTGGTTGTGTCCAACTTCCTTGTGTTTCATGCTGTTTCTGAGCCTTAAGTGTCACAAGTTTGGGTTGAATCTTGTGTGACGCCGCCCTTATCAGAATAGATGATGCTGCTCGCACTATCCGGATTCTGTGATACTCCCCTGAGGGAGAATTTTGACTTTTCAACAGCCACCACAAAGGTCATAGCATATTTTCCAGCAGAAGACCCGCAGGGATTTATCTTGTTCAAAGATTATTCAGGAGAGCAGATTGTCGTTAGTCTGCTGACTGAACCCTGCTGCTGTTTTCCGCCCTAATGAATGCAATTGAGAAAATTTGGAATACTTGTTAATGGATAAATAATAGTAATGCATCGGATTTATATAGCACTTTTCTAGACACTCAAAGATGCTTTACAATGGAATGGAAACATTATTCATGCACACAGTGGTGGCGGTAAACTACTTAAGTAGCCACAGCTGCCCTGAGGCAGGCTGACGGAAGCGTGGCTGCCAGTGTGCGCCTACGGACCCTCCGACCACCACCAAACATTCGCATCTTCCATGCACCAGTGTGAGTAGCACTGGAGGCAATATGTGTGAAGTGCCTTGCCCAAGGACACAACGACACATGGGGGACCTTCTGGTTACTCAACGACCGTCTCTACACCCTGAGCCACGGCCGCCACGATAGCCCGATAACAAATCCTGCGGTTCACTGCCATTTTGCATTCAAGGGGAAGTCGAGTCAAAAATATTTCTTTACAATTTGTTCTATATGGCCCCATAAATCACAACATGGTATTGTGATTAAAAAACAAAAACAACCAAACTAAAAACAGACAAGACTGCAAAAATGCTGCTTATTAAAGTTGTAGAGCTTAAAACCACCCTGCGGCCGTGCCATCGTAGTCAAGCGGCGACAGTCACAAAAGCGCTGACATTCTCCGCTCTCTTTCGCAACAATCACGGCGTGAAGGTGCAAAACCACAAGTGCACTCCCCTCCAGCGAATGACACAGCCAAAAACAGTCCACGGGTCCACACGATGCTCACCAAACAACAAATAAGTGTGGAAAAGCACAAACCAAAGAGAAAACTGTTCCTCAAAATTACAAAATATAATATATTTTTTTTTTAAATGGCCTTTTATGTAATGTCACCAATAGACAAGCTGGTCAAAAATACAGAATTGGATTATTTCTCAACATGTTTCCAGTGCCCTTTGGTTTCATACGAGAACCCCTTCTCAGATGAGCTGACAAATTTCAGATAAACATATAAATCAACCAATAAGTTGATACAGGCAAAAATTCAGACGGGTTCTCCAAGTCGATGCATCAAATTACTGTGATGTTTCAAATGTCATGAGATGCCCTGAGAACTCCACGTAAATAGCGCAAATAGAACGTTAGTGTTGAAAGTGCTCTTGAGTAAACTCCATGTTGCTATTTTTAGAGTAACTATTTTGTGACATCCATGTTTTTCTAGTCTCCATGTTTCACTTCTATATAACCCTGTCAGTCACACAAGGCATTTCAGTCACGTGGTACCTCAGTCTAAACACTAGGGGGCACTATGTAAAACACAGATATGAGACGAAACAGAAATAAGAGGCGAGGAAGAGATTGGCAGATGTGAACTAGCCAGAATATGGTTGCCATATTACCACTGCGTGTTAACAAAATGAAGAAGAAAAAAAATGAGCCGAGTAAAAACAAAAAACAAAACTGCTCAACAAGCCTCGTCTCGGCATCCCTACATAATAGCCATTACATTTCTGTAATCTATTGTTAGCATGCTACACTTGCTAGCTTAAAAGGTTTCATTTTGTTTCTCTCTTCTTCTGATTGAAGTTAGTAATTAAAAATCCCCAAATGTTTGGTAGAATGTGCAATACCCACTGTGTTGAACAAGCACAAGCTTTTCTTGCTTATGTCAACATTTCATGGACGGCTAACTGAAAAAAAAAACAGTCAAGGGGAAATAAGGCTGTGGGTGTTGGCACATTTCCAACCTACGTGACACATTTCCCCTTTACATCATGCACAGGCTCAAATGTTAATAATAAATGTCTCCATAAAAAAAAAAAATAATAATAAATGTGTTATTGTTGCACTCGTTAATTCCCGAGCTGAACTAAATGTTAGGGATGTTGATGGTGCCTATTGATGAGTTCAATTTTAAAGAACTAATATAATACTCGTATGTGATGTACATGGCTCATTTGAACAGACAAGTGATTTCTGAAATGAAACATTAGGAGTTATCTAAATTTGGTAGTTGACCCCTTTGTGCAATACTAATAGTGTGAAAGTGATTCAACCAAGTGTAGCATGTTGCTCTTATACTTTCTATACTGTTGACTGTCCTAATGTCAGTTAAGGCATCTCTTAGCCTTGTGATGTTTTGAAATGTGATTGTAGATGATGAGCTAAGTATTGCTTACTGTAATTATAAATTCCTGGTCACCTGTGCTTAGATACTGTTGTGGCTGCATCTGCGTGGTGACGTTCACTTTGTCCCTGTGCTCACAGAGAGCCATAATCACGGTGACTGGATTTAGAAGATTAAGCTCATGACTAATCAAGTCCTGAGCCCAGAGTCCCTCACATGGCAACTATCTTCATACGGAACGGCTCGGCTGCCCGGCCAAAGAGGACTCCATCATACGGCCCCGAAAACGTCTTATGAACTGAAACATTACCAAAAAAACGTCTTCACTTCAATTCAAATCCAAATCGACAAACTACAAGCTTTCCCCGGCAAAGCAAAATCCCCTTTTTGTCTTAACGCACCTGCCCAGACTTCCTTTCTACGTCTTCATATGACCCTGGAAGGATTCTCCCGGCATCCGCAGCTCGGTTTGTCACAATCATCTTAACTCATTCACTGCCATTGACGGCTATAGACGTCAAAAATTAATTTGAACTATTTCTATTAGTTTCACATTTTTTCCACTTTAGTTAACAAGAGTATAAAAACCTAGATTTTTTTTTAATTGTACATTTAGAACAGATATAAAATTTGTGATTAATCGTGAGTTAACTATTGAAGTCATGCGATTAATTACAATTTAAAATAATAAATCGCCTGATGCCCCTAATTTAAAAAAAGAAAGAAGAAAAGATTATTGAAAATTAGGGGCCTCTGGCAATATATATTTTTAATTGTAATTAATCTGTTCTAAATGTACAATAAAAAAATCAAGGTTTTCATACTCTTGTTAACAAAAGTGGAAAAAAATGTGAAACTAATAGAAATAGTTAAAATAAATTTTTGACGTCTATAGCCGTCAATGGCAGTGAATGAGTTAAAAATACTGACAAAATAATGCTGTTTAATAACTGCCACAAATGTTTCGCAATAGTTAACTCACGATTAATGACACATTTTATATCTGTTCTAATAGTACAATTTTAAAAAAATCGAGATTTTCATACTCTTGTTAACAAAAGTAGAAAAAATGTGAAACTAATAGAAATAGTTCAAATGAATTTTTAACGTCTATAGCTGTCAATGGCCGCGAATGAGTTAATGTCGTTTGCGTCTTCAAAACGGGTCCCGTGATGATCCCCTGTCCGTTTGCAGTGCGGTTTCCCAAATTACGAACAAAACCGTTCAAACTCTCAGGTCATCAAAAGTTAACCAGTCTATTTAACCTGCTAAACCTCTCGCTTCTGCTTATTACGCGGTTCTATTAAATAGGCTTAGCACCGCACACCGCTATGCGGCAAGATTTAGAACGCTATCTTATCTTGCCCTAGCTGAGATCTTAGTTGGCTTAAGATGGAGACGAGAGAGTGACAACGTTAAAGGACTTGAATAATACATGATCGTGCGTGAGTGTAGTTGCATAGTTGAATGCGTAATGCTGAGGTGTGCAGAGCTGCTCAGTGGACTGGAGTTTCCCCGGAAGCTCCACAGACATCACAGCGTTAAAAACACTTCCAGAAAAAGAAAGAAAAAAAACCACCGGGTGTTTGGATACGGTACTTATTTGTTTCTTACCATACAGTGGGGCTTTGATAGCTTGTTTTCAGCAAATGACATACATTTCAATTTCCTAAAGCTCTATGGGATTAGATTGCATTACTCTGATTTTATCCAACTCTACAATCCAAATCCCCCCCAAATGGTTTTTACACTCATTCATTTTACACTCACAAAAGGGCGAATCCCATTGAAGTGACTTCAAGCAGGCACGCCTAATCATCTTTTCGCAGTTAAGTAGCAACTGGGAAATCTTAATCTACCGGGTACATACACTTCACGATTCAATTTGATGACCGATTATCGAAGCATCACAAATCAATGCTGATCATTTTTTTTTACAGTGCGACTACTTACTTATTATATTTCCACGATTAAAATCAATTACAGATAAATGTACTTCCATTATGTTGATTAAAAACGGACACGCTAATAACCAATGTTTTCACATCAAATCCACCTAAAAAAAAAAATCAGCATAACAGAGTTTGTAATGAATCTAATTCAAGATGGCGATTTGTATTCGGCTCAATGGCAGTCTTATCACGTAGGTCAATTCATAAACCACTCTCATTAATACCAAAGTGATTACACAATTGCTTTTGTGGCGGTCACCTTCCTCCGAGCTCAGCTAGATAGACCAAAATCAAGATAAATGGCGTTTATTTAATTTATCCCACCCAACTGTAACAGTAACCGAATAAATGTTTACATCCACCAACTACAAAACGGACAATAAAACACTAAATGAAACCCAGATGATCTCTAGTTCTGATTTGTCCTTTTTTTTTTAATCCGTCTTTATACAAATACAGATTTGGAATAGTGATCTGATTAACCAGGAGATTGACACCAATTGATCATCTGATTGTGTCTGTGGTGGTCAGAGACTAGCGATGCGTCTCAAGATAATCTTTGACTTTTTTTTTCTGAAAAAAAAAAAAGATAATCTTTGATTTTATGCCAAGCACATTAGCCGGAGAAAATCCATCAATCCGTTTGCTCTTAATAGCGATGAGGCGGTTCCGCAAAAAAAATTGGGGCGTCAGGATTTGGATGCGGGTACTTGCGCTAGGCCATTTATGTTTCCATCCATCCATCAATCCATATAAACATTAAATAGAGACAAGCACAGTTAACAGGAAAAAGTATTAAACTGATTTCTACCAAAAGTGGTAGCCAGATGGCACATGATACACAAATTGAGTCATTATGACATCAATGGAAGAAAATAGTCTACTAACTAACAAACAAATGGACAATATTGACCAGAGTGATCTAAAAAAAAAAAATGGCACCAGTGACGAAAACAATTGGGTATTTTTTTTTTTTACAGGACACTAATAGTACGAACTTCCTGACTCTTGTCTTTCAGATGGCGACCAATCAACAAGTCACCAGCTAATCTGCAAAGCCGACCACTGCCTTCTACGATGTCCCAACACTCGCAGCGAGGCGCCCACGGCCGCGCCATGAGCTCCGAGGAGAGGAGCTCCGTGATGGTCAACAAGACCTCCGCCACGCCGGTGCACAAGAGCGCGTCGTCCTCTTCCTCGTCCCAGCGCGACAGCCGGCAGGTACGGTACCGCTAAAACATCAACAAGCTTGCAGAGTTACAGAGGCAGTGAGCACCAAAAATAATGTTCGCTATCGAAGGCAAGTTTCTCGAAAAACAGAATCTGGACTGGCACCGGGAGAGATTGGTGACGTAGAACTGCGTAGCTGTGGAAATTCACTCCGTGGCTTCTAATGACATCGCCAAGATGGAGTGTTAGATTGGGTCTCTTAATGGTTAGACTTGAGCTAGTCCTGGCTTGGACCCTTCCTACCTGTCGACACTGGCGCACTTTTCTGGTTGAAACCAGTTAAGACCATCATTTTCACATGGGCTAGGCTAGGCTAAGCTAGATAAAGATAAAAGACCCGGTGAAAGTTCCCCTCAGAACTTCACAAGAGCATATAAATTAAACAATAAAGGACCTAAGATTGAACCTTGAGGCACACCACAGTACTTCATAGATTTTCAAGGAGCATGTATCTAAACTTAAAATCGATGTCCATAACTCCATTTGCCACTGCAGAAATAAGAACGAAAGCGGAAGCTATGACATCACCACTTTCCCATCGGCACTAGGTTCTGAATATTTTATGAAGGACCGGCGCAGGCTCGGCGCTCTTGCGGTCATGTGGCACACCGTGGCATTCCGCGTAGGAGCTTGTGTTCTCGTCTGAGTGCTCTAAGGGGGGAAAGGGAGTCGGCTTGATGGGAGTCACTCGACTTTTTTCGTTTTCAATTCCATGACGAGTTACTACTTTCTTTTGTGCCGATTTGACATGCACAGAGGCTGCATTGTATTCCCTAAAGGACACTGAAACGGTTGCTCTCGTGCACGGACAATTTCAACAAAAGAACGCGTGTTGCGCGCCGTTCGTTTAACAGGATGTTTTGGCTCGACGTGTGCATGAGAAACTCATCAGAAGTGGGACGTTGCCCTGATATTTATAGCGCTCACTCGGCCTAGCATGTCCAGAAGGAGCGCTTGTCCTTGCTCAGTGGGCGTCGCCGTAATAGTTTGGTTCATAGCGGGCGTAAAAATTGGGTACAATGCTCTTTTGCAAATTGTGAATGAAAAGACTGATTTGTCCCAATGTTGGAAGTTCCTGCATTTTGTTCCTCTCTTGTTCCTCCACTTGTGATCAAGTGAAAGAAAGGGGGAGGGGACCAATCTATTTACACACTCTCTCTTGCTCCTTCAGGTTTAAATTATTCTGCAGTAAACGCGAGCAGGGTGCAGGAAATCAAATTGGCGTCATACATTTACGCGGCGAGGGTCAACGAACAGGAGAGCTCCGGCGCGAACAGTAAAGCAAAGAAGGAAGCGACTTCCTTGCCTGATTTGGAAGCAGTCTAAACCTGCATTGTAGACCTCTTTAGTATGCCCACTCATGCATCCATCGCATGACCTTTAACCCTGGAGAACCCAAGAACCCTTTTCTTCTTTGGAAAATTATGAATTATACATTAAATGACTGCTATAAGTTCACTCAACACCAAGATACTGTATATGTTTTTTCAATTTTAACCCTTGTTTTTTGAACTATCTCAGAGTTGCTAATTTATCAAAATATATATATATATAAAACATACTCCTAGGCATTCTGCAACATGATATGAAATAGATTAACAAAAAAAAAACAATTTTACCATCTGATGGTTTGCTTAGAAGATGGTTTTGTTTGGATTGATTTCTAGCTCAACAAAACAGCATGTTGCCAGCCATCTTGTCACCACCACTCTGGCTCATGTAAGTGCAATATCCATCCACTAGATGGCCCCATGCAGGGGTCAGAAGTGGCACTCTGGACTTTTGAAGTTAGATTTGTAAAAAAAATATATATATATATATATAAATAAAAAAGGGCTTTGTTATTTGAGTAGCAGAATTTATAGGGGCCAAATTTGACCCCGTGGGTCCTCCAGGGTTTTAATCATCCCACCCACGTCTGTGGGGGGGGGGGGGGGGGGGCTTTCCTGGAGGGGTCACGTTGGACTTCCAACCAGCTATCACCTTTTGGGCAGAAAAATTCGACGACTTCCGTCACAAAAGATACATTTCAAAAGAAGAAGAGATTAAAAAAAAAGTTGTGGTAAGACCACTCATGACTACTTCACCTTGAATCTTTTTTTTGCTAATTAAGTTGTTCCCCAATAGCTCAAGGCCACTGACAGGAGGGCGTTCACATGAGACGCGCGACCTCATGACTAAACTGATTTGATCAGATGGTCTTTTGATTAATAAACAAGCTGTAGTCAAGCAGGCGTCCTCAGATAGACACGCTGAAGGTTACATCCAGAAAATAGTCACAGTCATATTCAACAGGCACATTTTCGAAAAACCTTTGTTGGTTTTCCGGATCACGATGACCTTGTCTCTGGCCAGTGGGGTCATGGGGTCATACCTGTCCCTGCCTGACCTTACGCATTGTCTTTGCTCTAGAGACGTGGCTTGGATTTACAGACCCACTAAAGTCGAGAAGAGCATAGTCAGGAGGAAACTAATGGAGGGGGGAGGGGTGGGAGCTACAAACATTACGCAAGAGAGACGAATGAAGGGTTTCCTCCATCAGACCGCGGGCTTGAGTGTCATCCTGTTTTGTCTAACATGTATATCTCTCTCGTCTGGTCTCCTTGCGGAGGAATGAGCAGATCCGCTCTGACACCGCATCGTTTTTGTCGTACTTCAGGAGGCGGACAGCTGGGAAATCATCGAGGGGCTGAAAATCGGTCAGAGCAACGTCCAGAGGCCAGATAAGCACGAAGGGTTTATGCTGAAGAAGCGGAAATGGCCCCTAAAAGGCTGGCACAAGGTGCGCCCCGCCCCCCATTGGCAGATTTTTTGTTTCAAGCCGCTAGCTGGTAAAAAAAAAGTCCGCCGTTGGAATAATTGCTGCTTCACAGAGGTTGCTCTTCACTACCTATTCAGCTGTTAGTTTATTTTTATACAAGGCCAAATAAGTCCCTAGACATCACACCAGCACACATTGCACCATTTTGAAAGCAACACATTTAAATTGAAGCGAGCTACAAACACAGGATTTCTCACTAGGGAGCTACAGTTGTTTTTTTATGAACTAACACAGGGTTGTTGTTTTCCTCCGCAGCGATTTTTTGTTTTGGACAACGGTATCCTGAAGTACTCCAAGTCCCCCATTGATGTAAGTAACCCTGACTCAAGTCAGTTAGACCCAGGGGTTTAAAATGTTAAAAAAATAAAATAAAATCCAAATATACATTTATAAATAAACCATTTTTAACAAGTGTCACCATGAAATACTACTAATTTGTAGTTCTTTAACTTTGAATTGGGTCAGTTTGACACCGGCTATATGGATGTTCCAAAAAGCACCCTGATAATGAATTATAGCGCATGATGATGAACCATTTTGTCTGTTGATGAAATATTGCAAAAACTACTAACTTGTAGTTTTTAAACTTTAAAATGGGTCAATTAGACCCTGGCTATTTTCCGTGTTCCTAAAGCATTCACGTCGATGTAAGTAACCACTTTGATTGAAAATATGTCAAAATGAACAATTTTAATTGTTGAGAAGTATCATAGTAAAAAAATCTATTTATTTGTATATTTAACTGATGAGATGTTTCATACTAATAATTATACTTTTTCACTCTTAAAATGGGTCAAATTTATCAACAAAAATTCACCCTGAATGCGTAATATTCTAAAACAACCCAATAAACTATTTTGTTTTTTATAGCTTATTAGAAAACTATTTTCGTTGCACATAAATAAAATTGCACAATTCCTTAGTCTGTTGATGTGAAGTCTCATAGCAAAAACAAAACAAAACTTTGTTGTAAGGGTGTGAATTGCCTAGTACCCGGCCATTCGTTTCGTATCACGATTCATAGGTCACAATTCGATTCCGATTAATCCCGATGCAAATCTATGAATTGATTATTGCGATTTTTTTTTTTTTAACTCAAATTTAGAAAATACAAATCAGTAAACTTGTACAAACAGTTTGCAGTCTGAAATAAAATATTAAGGCTTAATGTTCCATTAATATAACATTCTTCCATGCTTAATGTGTGAATCCTAACCCTAAGTAAGATGCTTTGTTGGATGTTCCCATAAAAAAAATATTTTTAAAAATAGATTCGGCCGCATACGAATCGATTCCAGAATTGTGCGTTGTAATATCGCGATATATTGCCGGATCGATTTTTTTCTAACACCCCTACTTTGTTGGGTTAATTTTACCCGGTATATGCAAATTGTTTTGAAAGCTGTGAGATGAGAGTGAAAAACTCACATGTTCTTTAACTTGAAAGTGAATCATTTTGACACACAACATAACAGGAGGGTTAAAAAAAATGGACTCCTGTAGCTCAAAAACTCAACGTGATAAGAGAAAAGCTGAGATCGGTTTTGGTTTCTAAAACATCTGTCAGACCCAACTCAATACAAATTGTGCTGCCCAATAATAAAGGAATAAAGTAAGGCACAAAATGAACTTGTTAACCTTAATCAACGTGTGTCTCAGATCCAGAAAGGCAAACTGCACGGCAGCATCGACGTTGGCCTCTCTGTGATGTCCATCAAAAAGAAGGCTCGTCGTATTGACCTGGACACGGAGGAGCACATCTATCACCTCAAGGTAACGCCAACATTCAATATCGTCATCTCGTACCCGTCGAGCAGATGACCAAGATCAGATGAACGTTCCTTTCACTCCTTAGGTCAAATCCCAAGACATCTTTGACGCCTGGGTGTGCAAGCTGCGACATCACCGCCTTTACCGGCAGAACGAGATCGTCCGATCTCCGCGGGACGCCACCATGCGGATGTTCCCGTCGTCGGCGGTCGCAGAGTCCCCGCAAGCTGCCTCGAGTGTCGGACATGACGGCAAGGTACATCACTTGTGACGCAAACTCTAGGCAGAAAGTTCAAAGGTCATTGTGGTCTCTGCACAGTGATCAGTTCATTGACGGCTATAGACGTCAAAAATTCATTCAAACTATTTCTATTAGTTTCAATTTTTTGTTCCACTTTTGTTAACAAGAGTACGAAAACCTTGAAAAAAAACGATTGTACATTTAGAACAAATATAAAATTTGTGATTAATCGTGAGTTAACTATAGAAGTCATGCGATTAATTACGATTAAAAAAAATAATCGTCTGACCCCCCTAATTTTTTATTTTTTAATAATATTTTCTTTTTCTTTTTTAAATTGGGGGCGTCAGGCGATTTTTTTTTTTTTAAATTGTTATTAACTCTTTGACTGCCAAAAAACGTTAAATAACGTTTAGTAAAATCCTACGGAGGACTGCCAAAGACGTTAAAAGACGTTCAATATGTTTTTTTTTTTTGGGGGGGGGGTGGAGGAAAGCCTTGGCCTGCTGTGCTGAAAGTATCAAGCAGATCTAGTTAGTATAATGACTATTTTTGGGCACTAGATGGCAGCGATGAATCTCTTTGGACAAGATTGGGTAGGCGTCAGTAGAAGACGTGAGGCGGAGCTAGAGTGTTGAGGGGAGAATGGCTGAGGAAGCGAAAATGGCGACCGGTTGCAAGCAGCTCACGCTTGAGCATTTTTTTCAAAGACGAAAAGCATCGTCTATAGCCGTCAATGGCAGTGAATGAGTTAAAAATGGACGGCGGGCCACCAATGGCCCCCGGGCCATAGCTTGGAGACCACTGGTCTAAAAGCATTACATCCCATAATTGGAATCAAACAAAAGCGCAAGAACTCCATGACTTCCTGCTGTCTTCCATCATGACATATTTGCCATCCCTTCAAACATTGCTCAATTAGTCTGCAAGCTAAATTATTTTAAATTGTTTTTCTTCCAGTTGCACCTCATTTCAAAACTAAACAATTACTAATGGAATAGGATGTTTTTTTTGGTTTTGTTCTGTCTGACCCTTTGTGGTTCTGTATTTGTGAAGCGTTATTTGCTTAAAAAAAAACTCCACCTTTGGCACCATTTTAGGGCTTGGGAGCCATTTTGAAGTTAGAGGACGAGCTTCGTTAAGTCCGAGAAATGTTACTTTCTATTTTTGGGTTATTTTTTTTTATATTTCTATTTATAATCTCTTCCAAGCACACAAAAGCCAGCGCGTTGCCATGGCAAACGCCGGCCCCCACCAACAGCAGCTTGCCCGTCTCCTACAGCAACGGTCAGAGCAAGGTGGCGGCCTGGCTGCGGGAATCCGAGGAGATGGACAAATGCGCGGAAGGTGCGTTCCGGCTGGAACCATCTTCGTAATGTGCGTCCAGCATCTTTCAATAATAAAATCGTTTCAGATCTCGCACGATGCCAGTCCAACCTGACTGAGCTGAGCGGCCTCTTGCAGAGTCTGGAGATTCTACAAAGGACTCAGTCGGCGCCCAACTTTGCGGATATGCAGGTTGGACAAACACAAACCATAACTGTTTTTACCTGACAAACAACATGAAATATGCATTGAGGAGCTAAGAAACCTCTTCGGGTGATTCAGGATTCAATCATGCTTTTTCCACACCATCAACTGCTTAGCGCCGCTCATCGCATTTTGTTTGCGACTCATTTGTTGGAATGTGGTCTGATTTCTAACTTCACAACAGTTCATTTTTATGTCGACTAACCGCCCTAATCGCATACTGTGATCCGCATTTGCCACATAGAACGCTTGTGTAGAATTGTCAAAGAAAGAAAAGCGCATGAACAGAAGATGGAGGACAAAAAGTGTCGGCAAAGATGCTAAATTCCAGCTTCAGGTACCTTTTTTTTTTTTTTTTGCTTATTTTTGCTCTTATTTTGAAAAAGAAAAAAAACTTTGCTTTCATGCACTTTATCCACACACTGAATTCCTCTCATAATATGTATTAGGCTCCACGGTTGATTAACCCCCGGGCATCATCTCTCTTTAGGTCCCGCTGTCGTCCAGCATGTCGCCCGTCCGCCTCCACTCATCCAACCCGAACCTTTGCGCCGAGATGGGAGACTTTCAAGCTCCCGCCTCCCGGCTGACGGACAGCGTCGAGTGCACGAGTGACTACATTAAGCTGCAGGAGGAATTCTGCACCCTTGCCCAAAAAGGTAAGCAACAATTTTTTTTTTTTTAATTAAAATAATAATAATAAAATAAATTACCGAATGAACAATACTGAGCTCTCCAGAAAAAAAAAAGGTAAGCATACAAACAAGAATGACTGAAAAGAGTGAACACGGTTCAAGGTTTATGATTTTAAATGATTTTTGTCACGATGTGGATGAAGCCTACTTAAATTAAGTCTGATCAAAATAAGTTTATACAGAATAAAAATGGCGTGGTCAAAGCTCAAGGTAATGAATGCCTGGGCCAAACTCATCCATCTTAGAATAGAATCATCTTAGAGTAGGTTATACACGGTCACCTTGGCAACGAGGATAAAAGATTATGTTGTGCATTTGCTGAGGTTCTAACAGTATGACTGAGTCAATATCGCTATAAATAGCCTCATTTAGTCATCGTTAAAATGGAGCAGAATCATGAAAAGCTTAGGTCATATTTTAAATGGCCAAACATTTGCAAGTATACCAGCACAATGAGAAGTCTACTCAAATGTGTTTTCTTCCTTTCACTCACTCATGTCACGCACACACTCTACTAACTAGTGTGGGCAATTAATTAGGGGTGTACCCAAAAAAATCAATTCTCATTTAGTACGATTTGGGATCAATTTTAAATGCCCCAAAATTGATTTGATTTAAATTATTTTATACTGTCTTGCCTTTGTCTGTATGTGCCTTCATTTGAAGCGCTGTTTATGTTGTACCTGGTTTGGCCACTGAGGGGCAGTGTGGTTCCATGCGGTCTAATACACTGTTAAGTTGTAGCCACAGAGAGTAGAAGGAAAAAGTCACAATCAAGTTATTCCAATAAATAAATTAGGGGCGTCAGGCGATTACAATTTTTAATCGGAGTTAATCGCATGACTTTACTAGTTAACTCACGATTAATCACAGATTTGATATCTGTTCTAATACAATTTTAAAAAATCTAGGTTTTTATACTAAAATGTGTGATTAATCTTGAGTTAACCAGTGAAGTCATGTGATTAATTACAATTTTTTTAAAAATAATCGCCTGATGCCCCCAATTTAAAAAAGAAAATATTATTTAAAAATTAGTGGCGTCAGACGATTGCATTTTTTAATCGTAATTAATCGCATGACTTCAATAGTTAACTCACGATTAATCTTTTATATCTGTTCCAAATGTACAATCATTTTTTTGTACCCTTGTTAACAAAAGTGGAAAAAAATGTAAAACTAATAGAAATAGTTCAAATGAATTTTTGACGTCTATAGCCGTCAATGGCAGTGAATGATAAACAGTGCACCGTCAGTTTGTAAACAAAACATAAACTAAAAATGTCCAACCTGTCAGCAAGTTCATATATTTTGCAGTTAAATGATAAAAAAAAAAAAAAGTGAGAAAGCACGACCTACATACAACATGAAGCTCAACCGAGCGTCCCAATCAAATACATCAAATTTGACCTTATTTACCACAAAAAAAAATATATTTGCACACGTCTCATATGCGCAGGTGGCTTAAAGAGCATGTGTGTGAAAATGAGGCATGTCACATGTGTGATGCCGTGCAGCTGCGAGTTGACTGCCAGCACTAGCTCGGAGGCATCGCTACATTATATAACGTGGTCATCCCCCCTCGCCGCCATCCCTCCCGCACGCTCACAAGACAATTTTACATCCCGTCGCATCCGTGTGCTACTAAAACGTCTCCGAGATTTGCCTTTTGAAATTCTGGGCCAAACATTTTCAAACATTACATTAGCCCTCACTCTCACTCTCTTATGTAATATGTTTTAAGATTGCATTTACGCACCGAAACCCGAGCAGCTGACGCAAAAATAAATAAATAAATAAATCATGCTGCATGAATGATGATTGTCATTTTTTTTGGCCGTCATTCTGTCTGTGCGCAGTCCACACGCTGCTCAAGTCGGCCTTCAACACAGTAGCCATAGAGAAAGAAAAGATCAAGCAGATTCTGTCCGACCAGGACCAGTGCGACCAATCATCCCAGATCAACTCCCTCAGGAAGTCCCTGTCACAGGTAACGAGCCCGTCCTCCGCCCGACCCTTCTGTCAGATACTTCTGCTGGCTATTATGCCACCGGTTACCAAGAAATCAGCGGGAAAAAAGTGCTGACTAGATCAAAACGACAACTATACCGACTCTACAATTTTCCTGAAATGTTGTACAATATTCCAGAAAGTCACCGCACTCCAATCATCTTATCTTCAAATAATTGATGAGGAAAAGAAATGTGCCGTGGACTTCATTAACGCTGTCTTTTCTGCCCCAGTGACTTTTTACTGTAATTGGACTGCTCCCTCGTTCACTTGCTTCTGCTCTCTTCATAGTTAAAAAGCTCGTGTGACGACGTTGTGTAGAAAATTGATAGTCTGCCGTCTCTATGTAGTAAAACTTTGTTGGAGTTGAGATGTTTCTGGGGTTGGTGAAAGATTCTGGTTGGTAACCCGGTGGGTAGTAGGTGATGTCTTTCTTTTCTTTGATCCTTCCTCGGGTCTCCTGACAATCTCACGACTCCAGCTGCATTCTCAAGTATTCGGTTTAGGTGAACGGTATGGGATTTTTTTTTATAGGTTTTAGGGGAATTCATGAGTATACACACACATCCAAAAAGAAAGAAAAAGAGAAAGAAAAAAAGAGAGAGAGCAATGATGATGTCGTGTCGAATCGGTAAGATTGCAGAATGAACAATACTGAGCTTTCTCTAGAAAAAAAAACTATATGGTAAAACTTCAATGGTCATAAATCAACATGGTTCTCTGTTTGCATTTGAAGCTGTGAAATGTTTGCCGTCACACTTTGGCAGCTCAACAGAAATTGGCAGGCTAAGGCTGATTTGTAACAATAACATACGCCGGCGAATCAAACGGTAATTACTGTAATGTAATTTACTTTTGATTGGGCCTCCTAGGTTTTATGCACCGCTGGTACTGATGTAGTAACTGTCGTGCTCGTAAATTAGCAGAACCTGGCAGAATTGGTCAGATTTGTACCATTCTCCAAAGAAAACATAAGGACGCTGTTTTGTGGCAATGGCCAGAGGATGAATGGCGTTTTTTTGCGACTCAACTGTGCAGCCCCAAGTGTCTACTTATTGTGGTTTTCTTTCATTTTTCATGAACAATCTTCAAGGCAGTTGAAACGGAAATCTAAGAACCAATCATTTTCCACTTCTTGTATCCTTTTCCAAAAACGTTCCTTTCTCACAGGTCCTTTGGTGGCTCTTTAGATTTTTGCCATGGCTTAGTATCCATCTATCTTGTAACAACAATAACTTTCCCGCATTGTCAGCCATTATTATAATAAAATAAAAAGGCCAATATTTCACTAAGTACTAGGAGTGTGCCCAAAAAATCGATTATCATAAGAATCGCGATTCTCATTTAATACGATTCAGATTCGATTTAATTTAAATTATTTTATACTTTCGTGCCTTTGTCTGTGTGTGCCTTTATTGGGAGCGCTGTTCATGTTGTACCCGATTTGGCCACTTAGGGGCAGTGTGGTTCCACACGGTCTAATACACTGTTAAGTTGTAGCCACATTAGAGAGTAGAAGGAAAAAGTCACGATCAAGTTTTTCCAATAAATAAATTAGGGGCGTCAGGCGATTACAATTTTTAATCGTAGTTAATCGCATGACTTTCCTAGTTAACTCACGATTAATCACAGATTTGATATCTGATCTAATACAATAAAAAAAAACTATGTTTTTATACTCTTGTTAACAAAAGTGTGGGGGGGAATGTTAAACTAATAGAAATAGTTCAAATGAATTTTTGACGTCTATAGCCGTCAATGGCAGTGAATGATAAACAGTGCACCCTCAGTTTGTAAACAAAACAAACATAAGCTAAAAATGTTCACCCTGTCAGCAAGTTCATATAAGTTGTAGTCACATTAGAGAGTAGAAGGAAAAAGTCACGATCAAATTATTCCAATAAAAAAAAAAATAATAATAATTCAGCGTGGAGCCGAGTGATAAAAGTGCCGCGAGTAGCGCGCTAATTAGCATTAGCGAGTCAGACTGGAGTAGATCATTACAATTTCTTGCACATCTATAGATTGAAGCAAAAATCATTGTCAATCAAATCATTTGGAATCAAAAATCGTTCTTAATCGAAAATCGATTCTGACTCGAATCGCAGACCCAAAAATCGGAACAGAATCGTGAGACAATCAAAGATTCTCACCCCTGGTATGTACACCTCTAAGCACAACTGTATGCCAATAACAATGATATTTTTCCCGTTTTGGTCCTTTCTTTTTTGCCCAAGGCCGTGTCCCAAAACGCAGAACTCCGAACCCGACTGAGCCGCATCCACTCAGAGTCCGTCCTGTCAGAGCAAGTCGTCAGCGTGAATATCATTTCCACCCCCGACGAGGTAGGCGACCGTGTTCATTATGGCACACGACAGTGCTAATTTAAAGCCACCCCATATTGATAAAACAACAGGACTGCCCGGTGGTCGCGTTATCGCTTTCCCGCCTTATTGATCGATGGCCTTACAGATTGATGGTTTCTTCAGTAGCGGCTCAGTTCCGTTTGAAGGGATCGTTATTCAACGCGGACGCTGACGTAAATGTTATGAGAGAATGACTAATTAGAAAATAAATGGAAGCTCGCCAAAAAACAACAACTCCAATGTCACGCGCTTGTCATACGTGTCTAATTAACGCAGGTCGTGGAGCAGATGGGGATCCCGCTGACTCAGCAGGCCTCTAACGAGAGCCGACTCTCCATGTCGGAGTCCGTCTCCGAGTTCTTCGACGCCCAGGAAGTGCTGCTGTCGGCCAGCTCGTCGGAGAACGAGGTAATTTGGAGGAGCGTCATGTCGGCCCTGGGTTCGTTAGCAATTGATGAGAGCGGCCTGCGAGGTTAAAAGAGCCCATTTAGTGGAAACTTGGAAGGGCTCTTGCTAATTGGGGCAGATTCCTCGTACCTCGTTTAGCTTCCATTTGGGCTTTTATTTGGTTATATTTCATTCGAACAAAGCTTGAAAGCCGGCTAACTCGCCGTAGCCGCCGAGGGGGGCCATTAAAGAGAGTTGCTCTCCAGGCGAGCATTGAGCCATGTGAAGAATCGCTCCCGGGGGGGACGTTTGTCAAACCGTGGCATGAAGACAGACCCAAAGCATCCGGAGACCGCCACACGGGCCGATACAGATGCGCTGGCGTGAAAAACGTGCTGCGGTGTCTCTCCGTGTGGGAGCTGCTAGTGCGGGGGGGGGGGAACTGCAGCAAGTGCAGCCGAACCTGCCTACAGTTTGAGTCTGACTATTCGAACCCTCCCCCTCCCCCCGTACCTGTTCTCCTAACAGGGCTCAGACGATGAGTCATACGTCAGTGACGTGAGCGATAACATCTCCGAGGACAACGCCAGCGTGACCGATAACGTCTCCAGACAAAGTAGGTCCGAATCATTCTGAACCGTCGCTAGCTTCCATGAAGCGTTTTGCCAGTTTTGTGTCAGAAATAGAATGCAAATGGCGCATTTATCATTGTGGTTGAAGCCACTGACTTGACTAGGCTGCTCCATGCCAAGATCTTTTCTCAGGCTTTATGAGCCGCCTGTGTGGGGAGGGATGGGATCTCCCTCCTCCCCCCCCCCCACACCTCTTTAGATATACAGTCTCCCACCAAAGGGAACTCCTCAGTTGGTGTCATCTAGGAAACAAAATCTAGCTTTGATTTCAAGGTCAAGTAGAGAGAGGTAGGCTTGAAAGTAAACGGGACAACACTCGGCATGCTGATGAGCGAGACAAGCCAAACATCTGCAGTACAACAAAACGGAAATCTTGAGATGATGTGAGATTTTGACACTCACAGGTGTCATTTAAGTTCAATTATCATTCACTGCCATTAACGGCTATAGACGTCAAAAATTCATTTGAACTATTTCTATTAGTTGAACATTTTCCCCCACTTTTGTTAACAAGAGTATTTGTGATTAATTGTGAGTTAACTAGCGAAGGCATGCAATTAATTACGATTAAAAATGGTAATCGCCTGACGCTCCTAATTTTTAACTCTTTGACTGCCAAAAATGTTAAATAACGTTTAGTAAAATCCTATGGAGGAGTGCCAAAGACGTTAAAAGACGTTTGTTTCAAAACAGAGGTGAAACTAACCATTTTCTATTGTTGATTACTCAAAAAACGGAATAAGGTAGAAACAAACTTTTTTTCTGATGAAAGATGAGAGTCCAATCTTTCATTTGGTAGTATGCGTGTTTCCATAGTCCAAACACATAATTTTCTGTGGACCTTGAAAGATCAGTCAAAAGATCAGTCAAAATGCTTAAATCGGCTGGCACCCACGGCATCCCTTTTCTGAAAACGTCTGGCAGTCAAAGAGTTAATAATCTTTTATTTAAAAAAAAAAAAAAAAAAAGATTATAAAAAATTTGAAAAAGATAATTACAATTATTTATTTATTTATAATAAATTTTTAAAAAAGATTATTAAAAATTAGGGGTGTCAGGTGATTACATTTTTTCTCTTGTAATTAATCGCATGATTTTACTAGTTAATTCACGATTAATCACAAATTTTATAACAGTTCTCAAAAAATTTAAAAGATTATTAAAAATTAGGGGTGTCAGGTGATTACATTTTTTCTCTCGTAATTAATCGCATGATTTTACTAGTTAACTCACGATTAATCACAAATTTTATATCTGTTCTAAATGTACAAAAAAAATATTTCTAGGTTTTCATACTCTTGTTAACATAAGTGGAAAAAATATTAAACTAATAGAAATAGTTAAAATGAATTTTTGACGTCTATAGCCGTCAATGGCAGTGAATGAGTTAAAAAGTGTTCTTTAAACACAAGAAAAGACTTTCCAGAAGGCCAATGGGTCTTTGCACAAATCCACGACTTCCTGAACTCAATAGCACTCCTTAATTTCCTGTCTCATGAGTGGACAAGCTGATTAATTCAGGTGTGCCTGACCTCAGTAACCACGACGACAATGGCGAGAAGCTCTAACCATAATATACCGAGATTCACTTCTGCATCTGAACAAACGATTTTACATGTTAACTCATTAACTGCCATAAATTCATAATTTTTTTTTTTTTTAAAAAGATTATTAAAAATTAGGGCCGGCAGATGATTAACATTTTTAATTGTAATTAATCGCATGATTTCATTAGTTAACTCACGATTAATTACAAATTTGATATCTGTTCTAAATGTACAAATAAAAAAATCTAGGTTTTCATACTCTTGTTAACAAAAAGTGGGGAAAAAAATGTTAAACTAATAGAAATAGTTTAAATGAATTTATGACGTCTATAGCCGTCAATGGCAGTGAATGAGTTAAATGTAAATGCAATCTGGATCAGATTGGTTTCTGATGCCGCATACTCAGAGATAGACCATTAGTAGTCAAAGGGGCCGATAACCGATATTTGAAGCCGATATTCATTTTCATTAAAAGGGAAAAATTTGGAAAAATACAAATTCCAACTCCTTTGTTGAAATGTCTTATATGTGTATAAAAAAATTTTTTTTGTTTGTTTTCAAATTATTCTTCACAACAGACATCTGTGTTTTAAAATTCCAATCTTAGATCATCCTAGCCAGTAAGTACCACATTAAAAATTTTTTTTTAAAAAAACTTACGGAATGTTTTCTCTTCTCAGTGGCCAACGGAGACTTTGCCGGCTGTGCCTTCCGTAACGGGCGGCGCATCTGCCTGCCGGCGCGCAGTCCCGACACCGGCAACATCAACCTGTGGAACATCTTGCGAAACAACATCGGCAAGGACCTGTCCAAAGTGTCCATGCCGGTGGAGCTCAACGAGCCTCTCAACACGCTGCAGCGCATGTGCGAAGAGCTGGAGTACAGCGAGCTGCTGGACAAGGCCGCCGAGACCGAGGATCCCTTCGAACGCATGGTAGACCGCTCTAAATAACACCGGGAAAGTGTTCGCTTTAGGTGAACGGTATGGGATTTTTTAAGAGGTTTTAGGTGAACTAATGAATACACACTCACAGGCACGCACATGCACATACACATTATCACCCAAATGCAAAAAAAAAAGGGGGGGAGCGCAATGATGATGTCATGTCAAATCGGTAAAATTACCGAATAAACAATACTGAGCTCTCCAGAAGGAAAAAAAAATAAAAAATAATTTAAAAAATAACACCGGAAAAAAACATTCCTTAAGTATCATTATAAAGACACACTTTCAAATTTACTAGTGAAAAAAGGTTGACTTTATTATAAGGCCATATCTCATCATATACCCTTAATAACCACCACCCACATCCAGAGCCGGGTTTGAACCCATGGGTGGACGGTGCGAGCCGCTGTACCACTGTTGCCCCCTGCCAGGCGACAGGGTGCTCCTATGCTTCATATCTTATTTATTTATTTACTTTTTTTTTTCTTCTTCTTCTTCTGGAGAGCTCAGTATTGTTCATTCGGTAATTTTACCGATTTGACATGTCATCATCATTGCTCTCTCTTATTTTTATTTTTTTTTGCTTCATATCTTATTTATAAAGAATGTCGGTCCCTTCAGGTTGATGTTAACGGCGGTGTTGTTTTTGAACTTGCGGCAGGTTTTGGTCGCCGCCTTCGCCGTCTCGGGCTACTCGTCCACGTACTACCGAGCGGGAAGCAAGCCATTCAACCCGCTCCTCGGCGAGACGTACGAATGTATAAGAGAAGACAAGGGATTCTGTTTTTTCTCAGAACAGGTACAGTCGCGCTCAAGCGAAGTTTATTGTAACATTACAAACAGCGGCCCGATTCATGAACGGTTGTTGGGCCAATTTTTGGCTTTGACATGCGTGCAAAAAATCTTAATACAAATATTAAAGCCCAGTAGCATAATGCTCGCACGTAATGGAAAATACCATAGACAAGCTAACAAAATAGCATGTACGTGATAACGTTGCAATGCTTAATGCAACAGCTATTTAAAGACAAACGGTGAGACACCACAACTTATATTACTGCAGATTACTGATTCACTAACAGCAGCTGTGAAACTCTGTTTAGTGACGGCATGATTATTATACTGCCCCCTTGTGGCCAGGTCGCACACAACAGAAGGAGCCACGATGAATGAATTGATGCTCACACAAGCTTTTAAGTTTTTTACAGTCAATCAATATTTTTTTTTATAAAGTATAATATTACAAAAAAATATATTTTTAGGCTGGAAAGGCTTAATGACATTTCCGAGGAGAGGAGAGATGCTAAAAATTGACATCAGGTGACATACTTAAAATAGAATGTGAAATATGAATATTCAGTCTTAGGCAAGTGACAAACCAGATTTATTATAATTCCAATAACATCAAATAGATCGATTTCGCAAAGCTTCATCAATATGCAAACCACCTGTGATATGGTATACCATCATTTTTTTTGGTGCCTGTTTCTCTATAAGACAACAAATGAGTCTGTAATTACATTATTCACTCCAGGTGAGCCACCATCCTCCCATCTCTGCCTGCCACTGCGAGTCCAAGAACTTCACCTTCTGGCAAGGTAAGCCGCACCTCTTGATTGGCGGGGGGTTCTGGATGGATGCAATAATGGAAGTAAAGTGGCTCTAGATAATAGTTGTTGTTGTCGTTAGTAGTTTTGCCATTTTTCTTCCCACAGATGTGAGATGGAAAAACAAATTCTGGGGGAAATCAATGGAGATTTTGCCAGTCGGGACCGTGAGTCTCATGATTCCCAGGTAACCTCCAGAACGACATTCTCACTATTTTGAGAATGAAATTGCACTTGTAAACGGACACCAAAATCGCATGTGGGTCGTTGGGCGGTTTTGAATTCAAATCGTAGCAACTTCAGACACTGCAAATATCGAATGCACTGTTGTGGAAGTAATAAAACCCTCGTGGCGCGACTATTTTTACCTCTGAAGATAATTAATGCATGAAACAAAATGAAAATGTGGAGCTATTGAACTAAATACACAACTTGATCAAACGCCTTCCATTTCCGTGTGTTCTCGCCGCACCAAACAGGACACACACGTGACTTAACCGCAGCTATGAAAAACGTTGTTTGTTGTTGACGTGTTCCCCGCGTGTGTTCAGGTTTGCCGATCACTACGAATGGAACAAAGTCACCACGTGCGTCCACAACATCCTCAGCGGCCGGCGGTGGATCGAGCACTACGGCGAGATCACCATCCGGAACACAAAAAGCAGCGCCTGCCTCTGCAAACTCACCTTCATCAAGGTCACCGGAGGTTGGATTGCGGCTGGGACGCGCGTGGACTGCATGTGGTGATCGTGGACCGCTTCTTCTTTTAGGGGAACTACTGGAGTTCTAACGTGAACGAGATCCAAGGATTTGTGATGGACCAAGAAGGGAAAGTGATCCACAGGCTTTTTGGAAAATGGCACGAGGGGCTTTATTGTGGCGTCCCACCTTCTGCCAAATGCATCTGGAGGCCAGGTAGGCGGCTGGATCGTCACTTCAAGATGTCGACAACGGGGATACAGAAAACCCACCGCTCATGTTTTGTGCTCGTTAAAACGTTATGGAAGAAAAACGGAAGTTTCCGACGCTGTGAAAGTACCCCGAATGCACCGTTTTGTTTGCGTAGCATTAGGAACTAGCTAGTGTTTAGCGTATGTTATTCTGCTGTCCCTAAGCGTCCTTTAAGCTGTTTAATGACACCTCAGTTGGAGTTAACTAAAACTAAACACAAATACAAGACATGCTTCGTTTTTAATGACACCTCAGTTGGAGTTAACTGTAAAACTAAACACACGAATACAAGACATGCTTCGTTTTTAAAACGTCGCTAGCCTAGCGCTAATGCTAAAAGCGAAGGGAGGATCCCATTCAAATGCTAACCGGAAAGTTAGCATCGACTTCAGGAGTGTTTTTCCTTCAAATAACGAGTATTCACACACAAATGCTGTGGGAATACATACCCACAGGTAAGATAACACTACACAAAGGCACAAATTCTTCCAAATATGTTAAAAAACAAGTTATTTTAATAGAAATCAATCGCAACTTTCTTCTGTGCGCACTCTAAGTGTGTACAACATGGATGCACGGCACCACACTGCCCCCAAGAGGCCAAATTGCACGGGGACAGTCAGTATTTGTTCTTACAGTTTTTTTCAGTTGCTATTATTTTAATTTATTCTATTTTTATTTTACTTTCTTATTGTTTTATTTTGTCATTGTCCTTTTAAGTTATATTTAATGTTGACATTTCAAGGATTCTGACTTTCTTTTCTCAAAATTCAAGGATTTTTCGGCCTAAAAAATGCATATCAGTCGGAATAAAAGTACTACTTTGGTGCCATTTTTGTTGGCATAAACAATTTTTTTGCCACCATCTTGTCTATAAGCAAGTACCGTACAACTTCGTGGCAGGGCTCCGTTCTAGTCCCACTGTCCATCTGATGTTGATCTTTTTTCCTGGCTAGGCTCCATGCCCACAGACTACGAACTATACTACGGCTTCACCAGGTTTGCCACTGAACTCAACGAGCTTTGTCCCGAGCTGAAAGACGTCCTGCCGCGAACGGACGCACGCTTCAGACCCGATCAAAGGTTACACGACCGCCGACAAACACCAAATTCCACATAGCTGATTGCAACTTTAGCAAACGTGCACTACTCTGCCTCACACCAGGCACCTAGAAGAGGGAAACTTGGAGCTGGCCGCCTCCGAGAAGCAGCGAATCGAAGACCTGCAGAGGACCAGGAGGAAGTGGAATGAAGAAAATGATGTCAGGCAGGAGCCCTGCTTCTTCAAGTAAGACAATAACTAGCGGGAGACTTTTTCAGGGTATCTTACGAAACCTCGCCTGGTCATTCTCATTCATCGTGACGTTTGAAAAATATCGGCATCGGCCTTTTTACGAATCTGAAAGCCGATAAAGGTGGTATCTCACTTAGCAGTGAATACTTGCAAACCTATCAAATGTAGGGTTTTCATGAGGATTTTGTAGATGTTCACAATTTTTACTTGTTGCAAAGAATTTTCAAACATATTCACTGTCTGCAAAGATCTTTTGAAACCTTTTACAAACCCTGACGAAAACCCCAAATTAGCTACATTCGCATGCATTTGTCGCTCAGTGAGATACGGGGTACTTTTCATTTATGGATTTATATAATTTTTCACTGTATAAAAATTATGATGACACTGGAAACTCTCTACACTTTTTTATTTTTCTTAAATTATGTTGACATTTTGGAAAATTTTATTTACAGTAGAAAACTTTAGGGAACTATTTACTTACTTAGTTTTTAATTTAACTTAACACATGCTGATGACCCGGGAAGCTCCATGCAATTTTTGTTATAATTTTTAAACAAAGCTGTCAATTATTTATGTTTAAAAGTAAACAATTTTTTTAAACATATATTTTGTACTTTTACTGCAAATTAATATTGACTTGAAATATCGGTCTCCTTGACTACTAATAATCAGTATCAGTATCGGTCTATCACTACTGCATACTGCTCTCGAATCCACTTCCTTGTCCTTCACGCATATTCTTTGCTCGAATTTCCCGGTACTCAACTGCGGTCTTTTTGTTGCAGGAAAACGGTTGACGCCAATCACAGGGAACGATGGGTCTCCAACAACTTGTACTGGGAGTTGCGCAAAAACCCCGGCTTCATCAACATGGAACCCACAGTGAGCTTGTGGTAGCACACGGACGGCCCCTCGCACCGCCCTTCGCATTCAGCGTCCGACTGCACACTCGAGATGTGAGAAGAAACACTCAAACACGAACTTGGACGTGAGCCAGCCCTGCCCGGGGGTTCTGCGGCGCGCCCCCCCCATTGGAGGAAACCTCTGGAGGAGGGTCACCTTCATTGTGCTTGCGAAGGTACAAGCTATTCTAACGACTCCCGAGTCGGGCCTTAAACGCGGACGCCCCATACTTAGCTACGACCACATGCATGCTTACGAGTGCTTTCACTGGCATCCGGCCATATTTAATACATCGTTAATGTTGTAGAAAAATAAGATATTTTTCTAAAATATCTGGGCAGATTTGATTTATTTTGGCCTTTTCATACGGTTTGTGATGGGGAACAAGTCGTCAAAGCACGCAGCTGAGCGCACACATGCCATAACAGATAATTGGTCAACAGTTCAATGTCTCGTTATTTCCAGCTTGTAGCCACACGCACACGCACACTCTCTGCCCTGCTGTGTCATTTTAAGCATCTGCATGGAAGCCGCTCCGTCCATATATAGTAATAAGCTTACTTTACTATATTGCAGGGAGACCCTCTAAAACCAGGGGTGGGCAAATTGTGGCCTGCTGAGCATTTAAGCATTATGAAGACTCCTATGGTGTTAGCTGCAGTTTACTTTTTCTTTTCTTTTTTAAGTAAAAATGTTTTAAGTTTGGTTAATTTATTGACAGATTAGAGATATTAATTTAGCATTTTTTTTCAAACTCAGTTAACTAAAATGTATTCAGTCTTTTTTTTTTAGACATTGAATAATTGATTAATTTATTGATTGTAGATAATATTGCCATTATTTTCCGCAAAAAATAATTAAAATATATTGTCATTTTTATTTTTTTAAATTATTATTGGTGATTGATGATTGCCATTTTCATCCTGTAAAACCAAATGCATTTAGTCATTTTAAATATGTTTTTAGTCACTAAATAAGTGGGTAATTGTAAATATTTGATTGTATTGAATAGTTGGTTAGATTATAACTTAATTACTTATAAATAATACTGTTGGGAAATGAGGATGAAATATTTTATTACTAAAATAAAATACTTTACATACATTTTAATGATCTGGCCCATCTGTCCATTTTAAAAAAACAAGTTTGGCCCTTGAAAACCAGTTAACCCTCTCCCAATTCTGGATTTATTTATTTATTTTTTAATGTTGAAAAATGTGCCCACCCCTGTTTTAAACCCAAACTGAAGCGGGACCGTCCATGGAGCTAAGCCGAACACCAAAACGGTATACAAGTTTTTCTAACGGAAAAACACAAGCGGCTTCATTTATTTGACCTTAGCCCCAAATTCTTTTTTTTTTGTATGACTAACCACTTCTCAACACACTTACAAACATACTGAAACATACAGTTTGCTGAAAGGGGCTCTGGATCACAATCGAATTCATTCATTAAAACAAAACACTTTAAAAAGGTCAATACGTGTACAGTACATCATGTTCAGGCAGCTACTTAGTCAACTCTGAGACAGCAGCGCCATCTGCTGTTCATTCAAGGAAAATACCGCTCATCAACTTTCATTTCCAAGCTGAATACTAAAACGGATACAGCTACAACTGCTCTATTATTGGACATTTTTTTAAAACACTATTGCTGACAGATAAAACGACACTTTTGCTTATCATATCTCCTCACAACTAGTATTCAGTTTCACTTGCCGTGCCTTACCGCATTTAAGAATGACACACACTGCTGGTAATAAGTTCCACCATTCACACCCATTTGCACCTGCTGTGATTATAAAGCCAAAGGACAATCTGTGTCCTTGCCAAACATGTCTGACAGTAGATTTGCAAACACACGCGCTGTAAACAAAAGTTCTTCGCTATGCTACCATTACAACATGCCACCTGAAGTAACTGTAAATACAGCACATCTGGACACCTGGAAACGGGTCCATCCATTTATCCATTCTCTGTAGCGTTCGTCCTTTTTCGGGTCACGGGTCAGCTTGGAGCCTATCCCGGCTAACTTTGGCAACAAATGGCAAGGAGAAAAAAAAAATGCTTATTCATACTAAAACAAAAGTGAGTGTTGACTCCCTGCGGGGGTGTGCGCGGAAGATACAACGGACGGACGCTCCTACAAAAAAAAATAAAAGAGAAAAACAGCCCCCCCATCTATTCTTCCACCTGCATGTGTAGCCTGCCAATGATTGTTGCAGATGCCTTACAGAAAGGTTCTGTTGTCGTCGTGGGTCGGACCGCGTCCGCTCGGTTTCCTGATGGTACCTTCTTGAAAAAGTGCAATTGAAACTAAAGTACATATCTTTCCATTCAACACTGTACGCTGCTGCTACATCGTGCTTGGACTAATAAAACCGGATCTTCAGTGTGTGGTTTATTCACCCAATTGGATCTCTTTGTGTAAACGTGTTGAAAACATAACAAAAACAATCTCATATTGTTGACTTGAGGAAAAGTGCTTGTTTTGAGTAAGTTTTATTTTCTGACTTGATACACATGGTTGCAAGTGGATATGGGTACGCGTTGAGTATTGATTTTGTAAAGTTCAACATACACAAGTTATCGAAACGTATTTCAATCTTTGACAATTGCAGTGGAACCTTGATTTAAACACACATTTTTGAGTTGTACCCGTGTTACATATCACAGATGCACAGTACAGACTAGAGTAGGCTAACGTGCCAATATTGGCAGGGGTGAACTTTCCCATCAAAGGCAATGTATAGATATATACGTGGCAGCCATGTTGGTAGGGGTAAGCTAACTGTTAGCTTAGCATCGCCGTTGACATGGAGCTCAAAAGGAGTGTCATTTCATATTTGAGTCATATGTGTACGCGTCTCTCCAACATACTAAATTATGTTATGCAATCCAGGGCGTTACACTAACTTTTTTTGCACTCATTTTTTTCAGTTTTCTAACGCCAGAGACTTGTGCCGTATAATAAATACAATGACAAACTAATTAACTGATTAACTTTCTTAGCGTCTTTAATTGGTAAATAAATATAATTTCGAGGCGGCGTTGTGGACGAGTCAAGCTGGCCGCCTTCCACCCGTTGTGTGGGTCAATTTCAAAATACAAGTAACAAGGCAATTGCTTTGACGTCAATGTCTTACTTGGAAGGCTTTTATTTTGAAGGGCAGCGCGTTCCGTGGCGCTTGATGCATACGGATCACTTCAAATATGAGCCGCGTTGCACCACTCATTTAAAACATGTACTCGCGACGAGCGTCTGGATTAATTATTTACCAGCACAGGCTGCAGTTATGGGCGAGAAAAAAAAACACCAGCAAGGTACATTTGGATACACTTTCAAAACTATTTCAAGATTTCCTATTTATTTACAATAATTTTGTACTGCATTGTAAGTTTTTGGGCCATGATAAAAGGTACTTTAATTTACACCACCCAAACTCCTAGTCCAATAAATCTAGGTTCCACTGAATTCATTTAGTTTGTTTTCGGCCACAAATGCGTACATAAAATAAATTCAAACAGATAATGTCCATCCACAGTTGTTTTCCGTTTGTCTATGTTCAAATGTACCTTCCAGTGCAGTTTGTGGGTTTTACTTGGTGGCGGCCATGATCTTGATGTACTGGAGGGCGCTGTGCGCGGCGGCGTTGTGCGCGTTGCCGCGGGAGATGCCCGTGCCGTGGCACACGGTGACGGGGGAGGTGGACAGCTCCACCAGGCACTGATACTGCCCGTTAGCCGTCAACTCGTCTGCAAAGCACAGCCACAGGTCCTCAGAACAGGCGGCGCGGTTGCCATGGAAACTAGCAGGTTTGTACCTTTCGCGTTTCTACTTCAGTGAAATGATTTCAAATGGTGAAAAAAAAAATCATATGCAAAACATGTCGGTTGTATGGGAAGGCTTTATCATACCGATGTCCAAATAGGCGACGTCAAAGCTTTGCTCCTTGGACAGCTCGGCCATCAGCTGAATGTAGTCCGTGTTGGGGATGCTCAGCGGGTTCCTCCTCAGGAAGGAGATCTTCTCAGCCGACGAGTTCTTGAGATTCTCGAATTGCACCCTGTGTTTAGGCGTCTGTGAGACAGTCAAGGGGAAAATAATAAAAAAAACTCATGAGTAGCCACATTTGGCGTTAAGTTAGGCATGTGACGTGACGCACCCATGTGATTTCAGTGGAGCCTGACAGACTCTGAAGCTTGGCCACCATCTTCTCGGCAGCGGCCTTCTTTGCCGCTTTTTTGGAACTTGCGGAAGCTGCTCGATCAAAAGACGAGCAATGATGAACTACGATGAAGACGTGCGGTCACCTGGCATGATTTCACTTTAATCGACGCGCTCCTACCCGTTTCTGACAGGGACTCCATCGTGCAGGTGACGGTGAATTCTCGCCTGTGTGGCGGGCCGGTCTCCATCAGCATCGTGTACTCGGGAAGGCGCCAGCCTCTCTGCAAGGACAGCTCCTACCGGGAAAGAAACATTGGAGGGAAAGTCAGCTTAGCTTGATGCTAACAAACAATACAACACCAGTCATGTGCTAACAGTTAGCACCAATAGTTCCCGCTGCTATTTTGAAACTTTATGAAGACACCTGTGCTTTGAAAGAGTGAAGTGAAGATAAAGAACAGAGTAAGTTACCTGCAGTGTGCCCACTGAGTTGGGGTGGCTGTTTGATTCTGCCGCGACACCGTTACTCTCGGACTTCACGGGGAAGCTCCTGCAGGAAGGACATCAACGTGAACACCTTTGTGACTCGCCGCTATACTTTTACTATTTGACAGGCACCCACTTTTTTATCTTATCATTTTCAAATAGTTCTAGACTACAAATCGAGTTTCAAAGTATAATAAATCAGTACTCACACTGCAGCAGTGTCCACCTGCAAGATGCGTAGCGCATCCTCAGCAGCGACGTGCTTCGCTGCCTTTTTACTGGGACCTTCACCTGGAAGACACAACACAAAATGACATCACTGTCAAATATAAAGGGTGCGTTTTAAATAAACTACGCACACACAAATGGCTACCTTTGCAGCAGACATCTCCGATGGTCACGCTGAATAGGAAGCTCGGCTGGTGGGTCTCGCCTTCAGCTTTCTCCAGCACGTAGGCGGGGATTTTGCCGTGTTTGGCGCCGTACTCATGCAGCATCTGGATTGGGGTCTTGCCGGCGGCGTTGGCCCTTGGGACTGCATCTTTACTTAGGCTGTGTGAGGTCACACAGAAGAGATGAAATGTCATCACTGGCACCTGGGATTTTAATTTCCTTATGCCGCCTTTTGTTGGTTAATACTTTTTAAATGGGAACATTGAATCCAAATGTTATTTTGATGGTAACGTTCCACTTCCATGTTCAATTCACATTTTAACGGTCTTCTCGTAATGTAATGTGAAGGCATTATTTGATTACTTTATTAAGTGTAATCTTTTGCGTGTTCAAATAAATCAGAATTGAGATCTCATGAAGAAGTTTTCTTTGCAAGGATTTATTAAGAGCTCTTAAGACACAGGAAAAAAGCTTAAATTCGAAAAGTCATATTAAGCTCCCAGTGTGTAGAATATGGAAACACCCAGTCGCTTTATACTAGTACAAAAGATTCTCTCCGCCTCTTAAATTTGACAAAGAGTTAGTGTTTTTAATAAGCAGGCACAAGATACTGATATGATCATCTCAGCTCCCCACCAGCTTCGGAGAAATGATGTAGACAGGCTTTGACCTTGGACCTTCAGTTTTTACGACCAAATGACTAATGACATGAGACCTTGACAACTTTTAAAACATACACATTCTTATCTCAAGAGCTGGCAGGGAGTGAGAAGTTTAAATGTATTTCACAAAATCATTATCACAGTGTTATTCATTTAACTACACATAGTTATATCACATCTATATACCTATAAGTAAATTCAAAAACAGTAAAAATATAAATTGAGAATGTTAAATGTCAACAAATGCATAAGCCAAATTTGAGCTATCACATCTACAAATTACTCTTAATTAATTTTTTTGATGCTAATATCCCACTGTAATGCTAATTAAAGCTCTTTTGTCATCGCAATAGAGGTCCTTCGTTTACGACACATCCCATTTTGTACGTAAATCAGCACGTGACGCTACATTGTTAACAGTGTAACAAACACTACTATTAAAATTGTAATTACAATATTTATACAGTAACCACTTATAGGCCATAAATGTAAAACAATGGAATTTGGGGGCTGCGTGTGTTAGTACGTCATCGTGGAACGCGAGCGTTCGTAAACCCAAAATGCCGTCGTAATGTGAAGAGACCCTCATATCTGATGACTCTTCCGATTCTCAAGCTATGTCAGCCATTTTAGCTTTCACTTTAGCCAACCAGCGGCCCATTTGGTTGATAACAACTTTTCACGATATTGCTACAACATGACATACAACAAGTAACCCTGAAGATATTCGTTAAATGGCCCTTAAGAACTTGGTAAGAACGTTACCGGTAAAAATAAAATAAAAAAATCATCATTTGACGTAAAATTTTCCCCATATCATCAACAACGTCGTGTCTCAACATATCAATATATTGACAATATAAATTTGTATCGTGTGTGTGTTGGGGGGACGATACGAACCTCGAGTCACTGGACGTGATGGCAGCCTGGTATATTTCCTGCGACATGCTTGCGCTTTTGTCGTCTTAACTTATTAGTTGAATATTTGGTGAATAACAATCAATATCTATTAACACATAGCTGGACATGTAAAAAGATTAATTAAATTAAAAAGAAACCCGGAATCGGGATGTTAAAAAGCCTTCATTGTTTTGCACTGGCTGATAGCCGCTGCAATGTGGTAACAACATCCGGGTTAGTGGGGCCAAGGTACGTGACGTCACTGTGGGTATATCGCGATGCAAATGGTTAGCGCCCCCTGTTGGTTGGTTAAGTAAGTAGTGAACGGCATTTACGTACTCAAATACTTTTGGTGAAAGTACTACAAGTACTGATTAATATTCACGCGTACGTAAAAAATAAAAGTACACACTGAAACGTAATCAAGTAGAAAAATAGTTTTGATAACTTGATTAAAAAGCACTGCACACAAAATACAGTCGTTTGCCTTGTTTATTAACTTCCATTGTTTCATACACGAAATATACATAAAAAGGCAAAGTACATATTGTATTAGCAAGGTCTTTTTCATGCAGAATGCACCTTTTTCCTACTTTTGCTTCTATGTACTTATTTTGTAGTATTAACAGTATTTTTTCTTTGTATGCTTATATATATTTATTTTATTTTGTTTTGTCTTGTCTTTACTGCATGACTTGATTTGTATTCCATGCACAGCTCTAGTATGCATCGATGGTTGTTTTAAAGTGCTTTGTAAATAAAGCTGAAGCCTCATAGTATCATGTTCAACTGTTAAACCTGTATTTTTGTGTGTGCATTTTTTTTTTAATCTTAAATTCTGTATTGCAGACTGACGTGCCTTTTCTCAGAAACAAACAAAAGGTATTTCTTTAATGTTATTTACTGTACTTTTGGTTTAATAGAAACTTTATGTATAACGGACAAGTGGTATATGTTATTTTTTATCAACCATCCCTGAAATTTGATAGTGGCTTTTTACTATAAAACCTTTAATGATAGTATTTAGGTAATTGTTGTAAAAAAATGTAAACAGCACTGATTTACAGAATTAAAATGTCCCTCAAATGAAGGTTGGTCAACGAAGTTTAGGAGGAGACTCTTTAGGAACGGGAAAGACAACGTTCTTCCTGAGACAGGAGTCATATCGAGGCATCTGCTTGGAGCCCCACCAGCCGCCCATCTGACTCACATCGCCGTTCACTTTGGTCAGGATATCCACCACGTGACAATTCCTTGATTCCAAAACAAATGCATAATTTAGATGATGAATTTATGAATGGCTACCAACAACCGTTTTTCAGAGTGCATCTTTAACGGCATAGTCAAAGTGGCTTTTGCTACACATTATACATCGAAAGGTGCATCTCATTAAGAACATATAGTGCGGTGAGTGTAAAAAGCATTGTTTTCATGGCCTCACATACCTGGGTACCATTTTGATCAGGTTTTGGCACAAAGATTGAATAAACCTAGCGCCATGCGTCGGGTTTCTGTAAGAAACGTACGATGGGATGGACGACACAGCCAGAAGAAAGTCTGCGTCACACGGGATGGATATTTTCACACCTGCAGCTTCGTCTGTATGGCTGTCAGTCACCAAGAAAACGGGCTTTTGTCTTTCAGAGCCCTGGCATGCCTGGATGAAAAACAATTTGGGTTTCCCCACTAAAGAGTTGCACCCCTGGCCGTTAAACGGTTTCATGAGCTCCGTGATTTTGACGGTGCGGCCGTCTACGCCGCACACGCAATCCTCTTTCCCGTGGCTGAGCACGCAGCACACCAGGCAGTCCATCTGACTGTGGTCGTTGCTGCTGAGCTCTTGTATTAATGAGAGGATCTGTTTCCTGTTGCAGTCCTGACGGATTCGAACCTCGAAGCCGAGCCATTCAAACACCTTTTCCAGACAATCTGAAGACACAGAGCCAGCAATAAGATTTCCGACAAAAAAAATATTTAGTGCAGACATATTTTTAAATCCAGAACTATTACATATGTGCCATTGTTCAGCCAATGAAATTGTCCGTTTAATATCAGCAGGTCCCCAACAAATGAGAACTCGTGAATTACGAAACAGAACAGAAAAAGTATTTCAAGACATTAAACGGTGCTTAGGCATCCTACCTGCATCAACCATGGTCCCGCACCGTTGTTCAAGGGACGGTTCCTCGAAGTGAAAGTTGTTAACTATTAGGCAGATTCCACGCTTTTCTGAATTCATGGTGTAGATTTCCCCAACCTACAGAGAGACAAAATGAAATGATGATGTGACAACATTTATGCTTTGTGCATGACCACACACTTCGCCACTTGTGTTTGTTGACGATTCTGTGGCAAAATAGGCTTGCTCAGGAGCTCTTGTCACTGTGGGGAAGATTAGAAGATGGACGCTGCATAAGATTAAATTATTTTTTTTTTAATACAGTGGAACCACCAAATCCTGCCTCTAAAGAAGGGTTGTAAGAATTGCAAAAACAATCTACAGTAATACCATTTTTTTTTTCTCCTCAATATTGCGATTGCTTACTTCTTTTTTTTCTGGCCAAGCGGAATGCGGCTTTGACGGTCGCCGAGGCAAAAACTCGGACATGGGAGGAGTTCGGTGAGGCCATGGAAAACGACTTCCGGACGGCTTCGAGGAAATTCTGGTCCACCATCCGGCGTCTCAGGAGAGGAAAGCAGTGCACCGTTAACACTGTGTATAGTGGAGACGGGGTGCTGTTGACCTCGACTCGGGACGTCGTGAACCGGTGGGGAGAGTACTTCGAAGACCTCCTCAATTCCACCAACACGCCTTCCTTTGAGGAAGCAGGGTCTGGGGACTCGGGGGTGGGCTCCCCTATCTCTGGGGTCGAAGTCGCCGAGGTGGTTGGAAAGCTTCTCGGTGGCAGGGCCTCGGGGGTGGATGAGATCCGCCCGGAGTTCCTAAAGGCTCTGGATGTTGTGGGGCTGTGGTGGTTGACACGTCTCTGCAGCATCGCGTGGACATCGGGGACGGTGCCTCTGGATTGGCAGACCGGGGTGGTGGTTCCCCTTTTTAAGAAGGGGGACCGGAGGGTGTGTTCCAACTTTAGAGGGATCACACTCCTCAGCCTCCCAGGTAAGGTCTATTCAGGGGTGCTGGAGAGGAGGGTCCGTCGGGAGGTCGAATCTCGGATCCAGGAGGAGCAGTGTGGTTTTCGTCCCGGCCGTGGAACAGTGGACCAGCTCTACACCCTCAGCAGGGTCCTCGAGGGTGCGTGGGAATTCGCCCAACCAGTCCACATGTGCTTTGTGGACTTGGAGAAGGCGTTTGACCGTGTACCTCGGGGAGTTCTGTGGGGGGTGCTTCGGGAGTATGGGTTACCGAGCCCCCTGATACTGGCTATTCGGTCCCTGTACGACCGATGTCAGAGTCTGGTCCGCATTGCCGGCAGTAAGTCGAATTTGTTTCCGGTGAGGGTTGGACTCCGCCAAGGTTGCCCTTTGTCACCGATTCTGTTCATAACTTTTATGGACAGAATTTCTAGGCGTAGCCGAGGCGTTGAGGGGGTCCGGTTTGGTGGCCTCAGCATTGCATCTCTGCTTTTTGCAGATGATGTGGTGCTGTTGGCTTCTTCAAGCCGTGACCTCCAGCTCTCGCTGGAGCGGTTCGCAGCCGAGTGTGAAGCGGTTGGGATGAGGATCAGCACCTCCAAATCCGAGACCATGGTCCTCAGTCGGAAAAGGGTGGAGTGCCCTCTCCGGGTCGGGGAGGAGGTCCTGCCCCAAGTGGAGGAGTTCAAGTATCTTGGGGTCTTGTTCACGAGTGAGGGTAGGTTAGAGCGGGAGATCGACAGGCGGATCGGTGCAGCGTCTGCAGTGATGCGGACGCTGTATCGGTCCGTTGTGGTGAAGAAGGAGCTGAGCCGAAAGGCAAGGCTCTCGATTTACCGGTCGATCTACGTTCCTGCCCTCACCTATGGTCACGAGCTGTGGGTCGTGACCGAAAGAACAAGATCCCGGATACAAGCGGCCGAAATGAGTTTCCTCCGCAGGGTAGCCGGGCTCTCCCTTAGAGATAGGGTGAGAAGCTCGGTCATCCGAGAGGGACTCAGCGTCGAGTCGCTGCTCCTCCACGTTGAGAGGAAGCAGTTGAGGTGGCTCGGGCATCTGGTTCGGATGCCTCCTGGACGCCTCCCTGGGGAGGTGTTCCGGGCATGTCCTACCGGCAGGAGGCCCCGGGGACGACCCAGGACACGCTGGAGAGACTATGTCTCTCGGCTGTCCTGGGAACGCCTTGGGGTCCCGTCGGATGAGCTGGCTGAAGTGGCTGGGGAGAGGCTTGAAATGTATTAATTAATAAGAGGGGAAGTCAACCCCCCCAAAACTTTTTTGGGGGAAAAATATGTTCTATGCAGCCCCACTAGTCTGTCAATATTGCGTTAAGCAGCAAAATCCAGCAGTTTTTATCAATAACAGAAGGCGGCCATTTTGCCACTTGCTGTCGACTAAAGATGACATCACATTTTCTCACGGCTCATGCAACGACCAATCGCAGCTCACCTGTTTTCTTAAGCTGTCATCTTCAGTCGACAGCAAGTGGTAAAATGGCCGCCCCCCCAGAGATGGTTAAAAACGGCTGGATTTTGCTTCATAACTTATATTTTAAAAATGTAATGTCACGTTTAGACTAGTGAGGTCACATATATTGTCAAGAAATGTTTAAGGTTGACTTAAATTACCTGACAGCTCACTCGAGCAAGGATTCTGAGGCTCGGAGAACGTGTTGACCTGCTCAAAAATATTTGTGTCATTCCAGCAAGCGCAAAATAACAAAGATGATTGATCAATTTAAAACTCAAAATATTGAATATAAAAATAATTTTAAAAGTCAAGTTTAGGTCTCTAAGGCCATTTTTTTCTCCCTCAAAGCGTCTTAGGTCTACACAGTATCCGAACAAACGTTAGGAATTAACTTTAATTAACGACTACTAACCTGTTTTGACATGACTTCAATCTCAGCAGCTCAGACACAACACTTTCGTCGTCCAGATAATGGAAAATAACTGCATGGGAAGAATTTATATGTTCTTCGGAATGAATGGCGCCTCCCTCCTCTAGGCACCGCCCACAGGAAAAAATAAGGAAGTACAGTAGCCTACTTACGTTTGTGTCATGTTTTGGTTCTGTCATGTTTTGGTTTTGGTTCTGTCATGTTCAGTTTCTGCTTTCCTTGTGTGTTTTCCTTGTCTTGTTGATTGTGACCCTGCCCTTCCTTGTGTTGTCCAATCAGTGCCCTCAGCCACTTGTGTCTGGTCCAGGTGTGTCTTGTTGCGTCATTAGTGTTAGTGTATTTAGTCTGCTGTCTCTCCTCTGTCTGTGTTGGTGCATTGTGGTATGTATGTTTGTCCTCATGTCATGCTGCCTGTTTTCTGTTCCCGCCCAAGTTCTAGTTCTAGTTCTAGTTCTAGTTCTAGTTCTAGTTCTAGTTCTAGTTCTAGTTCTAGTTCTAGTTCTAGTTCTAGTTCTAGTTCTAGTTCAAGTTCATGTTCATGTTTTGTTGCTGTCTGTTTTTTGTTCCCTCTTTTGTTCAAGTTCATGCATTGTTTTATGTTTTTGAACTTTGGAAACCTTTTTGTTAATAGAAATTAAATCCCTTTTTTTGGACTACACCCCTGCCTCCTTGCTCTGCCTTCCCGCATCTGGGTCCTAAAGCCCCCCGTTTTGACAGTTTGTTTGTAGCTATGTGGGTCATTTCAGAATTGATGTACTGTACTTTTTTTTTTTTCGACCACACCTGCACGCACTTTCGCGAAATTACAAAAAAATGACAAAACATGCACTTGTGTACATTTTATTTTTTATTTTTTCCCTTCTTTTCAAGGAGAGCTCAGTATTGTTGTTTAAATGTACAAACTGTAACGATCTTGTAATTGTTCAAATAGTTTGTTTTATTCGATAGCAATAAATACTAAGTTCTGCTCTGATGTGTCTTTCAGCAGAAACAGGATCTAGCTCATTGCTATTTGTCAAGTGTCGAGCCAAAGTAAAGGCAGTAAATGAGCAATCCAGTAGTGTCATTAAACTTTATTAGAGTGCGTTTCAAGTCGGTTTACTCTTCGTGGTTTTGATATGACCTTTGCTGACCCGGAAGCTAAGCCACAACCTCCAGTTTGCTCCTGAGCTGTCGAACTCGAACGACCCTGAAGACGCACACACAGAAATACAAAAAAAACGCACACTGGTTACGAAATGGAAAGTGTGGCACAAACAGCATGACTATGAGTCAGTATGTGTTAGCTGCTTTGTGTTGGTCAATTAGAAAAAAGAAAGAAAAAAAAGTGATTGCAAGGTAGTACATTGTGAAAAGTTCAGTTATGAATGCTTTAAAGCAATGTCGTTTTAGTCATTCAATTAAAAATAATAATCATTTAGTCAGTTTAGCTTGAACGGACACAAAAAGTGTCAAAACACTAATAATAATTCAAATAACGATTTGAGTATTTCATTATATTTCCCAACATATTCTTTTAGCAGTTTTGCATCTTTCTGAAGTAACTTGGAGCATAACCTGCAGCATTGTACCATCTTGGATAGACCTGATATTTTTGTTAATATCTCTTAATACATGTCCAACCCAGTCAACAACTAGAGTACTTTTAAATGTGTACAATATTGTAATCTGTGTGTAAATTGTATATTTTGACTATAAATTACGTACACACAAGATCATATATATATAGTGCATTTGTAGGCCATATTTGCTGTGTGTAGTTATTTTTTTCCCCTGGAAATGACGCAATTGGCTGAAGACAATAAGCTGTTGTGTTATAGGAGATATTAACATAAATTGTAACTATTAATGTTTAATAATAATTATTCTGTCAGAGAGGTAATCATTCAACAATTTAACATTGTGGTTCAAGTTTAATTCAAACAGACATAATTAAGTTAAAATAGCAACATGCCAAAGACACTGAGTATTAACTTTGTAAATTATATAGCTTTAAAGAGGGGCAGCACGGTGGCTGACTGGTTAGTACGTCCGCCTCCCAGTGCTGAGGACGTGAGATCGAGTCCGGGCTTCGGCCTTCGTGGGTGGAATTTGCATATTCTCCCCGTGCTTGCGTGGGTTTTCACCGGTTACTCCGGTTTCCTTCCACATTCCAAAAACATGCACGGCAGGTTAATTGAACACTCCAAATTGTCCCTAGGTGTGATTGTGAGTGTTGTTGTTTGTCTCTGTGTGCCCTGGCTGGCAACCAGTTCAGGGTGTACCCAGCCTACTGCCCGAAGCCAGCTGGGATAGGCTCCAGCAACCCCCGCGACCCTTGTGAGGACAAGTGGCCAAGAAAATGGATGGATAGGTTTAAAGATGGACTACAAACGTTGCACAAAACAATGTGTTTTTATGGTTTAATTTAAAAATATATATATCTATAACGATTGTACCATATTATTATTATTATTATTATGCTATTTGCTGTGTGTAGTTATTTTTTCCCCCCTGGAAATGACACAATTGGCTAAAGACAGTAAGCTGTTGTGTTATAGGAGATATTAACATAAATTGTAACTATTAATGTTTAATAATAATTATTCTGTCAGAGAGGTAATCATTCAACAATTTAACATTGTGGTTCAAGTGTAATTCAAACAGACATAATTAAGTTAATATAGCAACATGCTAAAGACACTGAGTATTAACTTTGTAAATGATATAGGTTCAAAGATGGACTACAAACGTTGCACAAAACAATGTGTTTTTATTGTTTAATTTAAAAAAAAATCTATAGTAAAATGACGTGAGGATTTTTGTTTGTTAAAAATATTACTAACGATTGTACCATATTATTATTATTATTATTATGCTATTCTGTGTCGCCTACTCACTGTCCGTGGTGAGGGAGTGCACGCTGGTGACGTGTCTTCGTCCGAGGCCGTGGCTCCTGGACAGGACGCAGTCCAGGTAGATTTCCCAAAAGACCCGAGCCAGGTCCCAGAAGAGGGCCGTGTGCTTGCCGTTGTCCGACGCCCGCAGCACCTCCATCAGGTCCCAGAAGCCGGCTACCGTGTCGGCCACCCTGGGCGAGCGCATCTCCAGGAGCCGAGCGGACGCCGAGTCCCAACACTGCGGGTTGGCGCGGGGCACCGTCAGGGGGTCCACCAGCCGCGGGTCCACCTGACCGTGCAGGGGCAACGCGCACACGCAGCTCAGCACCAACATTGTGGCTGCCGGCTTGTTCAGTGCCAGCGGGGCCATCTGCGGGGGGCCATTGAGCACCGCAAGGCACCATTTGGCCTTTTTAGAGCATAATAGCAGCAAATAGACTCGAACGCAAATCGACCACTTACCATGAAAAGTGTGAAGTGTTGATGGAGAATCTGTTTAGTCCTTAATGACGTCACAGCTTTCCTTAAGCACTACCACTCAACTTGCTTGTTACCTGCATGGGGCTCAATCGAATTAAATTGAAGGGAGCAACTATGTACAGTAGTCATAAATGATGGATGCAGAAGAGTACTAAGGAAGAAAAGGAAGGACTAAACTCTCTCTTGAATCACTTCGGGGGGGCTGCAACGAAAGCTCACATAGTCAACAAGTGTGAGGGGGGGGGGGGGACACAAGACATGCATAATTACATTTATTTAACAAGTCTGTAACAATAATCACAGTCTACAACTCTAGAAAAATTGAGCAGACTATCTTCTGTAAAAAAAAAAAAAAACGCTTTTAATGACAATATTTGTATAGAATTTGAGACTATGTTGTCAGTTTTCTTTTCATTCAATGACATCTAATGACAACCAATACAAATATAACGTTGATTTATTTATTTTATTTTTTTCTTAATTCACAACTACAAACTGCAACCACAAAATTAAGTAACTTGCTAAATTATTACCTCTCAGACTACAAAATTTAAAATTAAATATGCATTTATTTGAGTATCGGTCTAAATATCATATTATGGCCACTCAGCTATATAAACACAAGCTCAAAATTATTCAGATAAAATTTCGAGTTAATGTGTATTTTAATTTGTTGAATTAACATACGTTCTTCAAATGATATTTTCGCATTTTGACAAAAGTTCCATATCCAAAATGATTCATAACCTTTTTTTCAGCAGGCTTATTACAATGTAATAATATAAATACTGAAAATTACTGAAGAAAAAGATAATTTCACATGACACATTCTACTCACTGTATTGTCGTTGTACAGTACTATGCCGACAAACACATCAAAATAAAATCATACTGTACTGCAAACAGAATAATGAGCATTGTTGTTAAATTATTATCTTTCTGACAGTGATGATATTACTAAATAATACTAATTCATTAGTCAAAATGGTCATTTTTAAATAGTAAAATATGACATTTTTGTACAGAAATTATTGTTTTGGTATTCTAGCTCCCCTAAACTGACTCATTGATTTAAAATTAGCCTGCTAATTAAGAATCCTGTAATCACATTTGAATTCTTTTCGGATTAAATAAGTATTTAAATGAGAGTTTTATGACGACAGCATGTGTAGCTCTTTACATCGGCCAAATAGAAGGGTTGAGTCAAGATTAAAAGTGGAGACGATGCTGCACAAGTTCCATTTCCGTGCTTTTACTGAAATGTCAGGCGCATGCGTGACGTCAGACCTTATTATCTTCACAGCGAGAGGCCGACTTTAAATGTTCCTGCTGGGAGTCGTACACAGTCATTCATCATTGTGATCACACTTCAAAAAGAAAAAAAAAAGACAATATCGCTCCAAAGTATTCAGTTGAAAAACAAAATGTACAAGTAAATGTGCACTTAGAACAAACTGTCATCGTCATCCAGAAAAGCCCTACCTGATTGGTTGAAAACAGCAAGAGGGTAAAAAAGTTTTTTTTTATTTTTTTTTTTAAATATATACACGTACAAATAAATATAGAAAGTAGTAAATACATTCTAAAACCACAGAGCAGAGAATAATTATATGACTGTGAGTATTATTCTGTGGTCTGTTTCTACGTATTGCTGTTCTATATTGTCAAGAAGGGGGAAGCTTGGGGACCCAAATGCGGGAAGACGAGGCGAGGAGGCAGAGGTTCACTCGAAAAAGAATTTAATTTCTATGACAAAAAGATTTTCAAAGTACAAAACAAAACATAAAACAAAACATGAACCAAAACGTGAACCAAAACATGGGAGGGAAAAACTAGGCAAAAACAAACCGCATGACATGGGGACAAGACGATGCAAAAACGGGCAGCATGACGTGGAGAAAAACATACAATGAATCCACACAGACAGAGCGAAGACAGCAGACTAAATACACCAACACTAATGACGCAACAAGACACACCTGGGCAAGACACAAGTGGCTGAGGGCACTGATTGGATGGCACGAGGAAGGGCAGGATCACAATTAACAAGACCAGGAAGACACACAAGGAAAACAGAAACTAAACATGACATAACAGAAACTAAACATGACATATATGAGTTAAAGAAGCAGTTACTTGAAGGTTTATAATTACTGAAACACGCACTAATTTCCATCAACCCATCTATGGCGTTTTTCATTATATGTTAGCATTAAGCTAGTGGATGTTGGCTAAGGTAGCAGCAGAATGGACACCAATCACAGTGCTAAATGCTAATGTTTTAACGCATAAGTCAAAAGATTTTTTTTAAACGGTTTTATATGCCTTTACAAGTCTAAACACGGTATTCTATGTGTTTAAGAAGCAGTTACTTGAAGGTTTATAATGACTGAAACACGCACTAATTTCCATCAACCCTTCTAAGCGTTTTGCATTATATGTTAGCATTAAGATAGTGGATGTTGGCTAAGGTAGCAGCAGAATGGACACCAATCACAGTGCTAAATGCTAATGTTTTAACGCATAAGTCAAAAGATTTTTTTTAAACGGTTTTATATGCCTTTACAAGTCAAATCACGGTATTCTATGTGTTTAAGAAGCAGTTACTTGAAGGTTTATAATGACTGAAACACGCACTAATTTCCATCAACCCATCTATGGCGTTTTTCATTATATGTTAGCATTAAGCTAGTGGATTTTGGCTAAGGTAGCAGCAGAATGGACACCAATCACAGTGCTAATGTTTTAAAGCACAAGTCAAAAGTTTTCTTTTCTGCCTGTGCTAATCTAAACACGGTATTCGGATTAATACTGCATTTGAGGAATAATAATTAAGAAGACTAATCCAACCAGTTTAAGCCATGCATGTACGCTAACATTTATGTAGCAACGCCCCCTACTGTCGATTGAAAATTATGAATATGAAGTTCAATGAAGGATCTCAACTTTTTTGGGGGGCGAAGAGGGTCACTCTTAAAATGTTGTTATTGACCCATTTGTGTTTGTAATAACCTGACGGGAAACCAAAATATTTGATCCATTTTTGATGACTTTGTTCACGCATACTAATCTAAGGAACGTGTTGGAGAAAAAGACAAAAAAAGAAGAAGAGTTAAAAGGAGTCAGTATTTTATTGACCAGTCCAAGTGTACATGATGCAGTGAGATAAGAGAGGACAGTGGATGAGCAGACGAGAGACATGGAGTCAACACACCCACCACCATCTGGAGAGGACAAGAAGAAGAACCCTGCACGAGGCCTCGGTATGTACAGGCACCATTGAGTGTGAATGTGATTAAAAACATTAGATGGGACACACACACAAACATACATACAGAAGTGCTCTCATTTGCTTATTATTCATCATCGTAAATATGAATCAGCTCTTTTCGTTGTTGCTCCTCTTTGAAGCAAAATGAAACAAGATGAGCGAGCGGCCGAATCGAGAACTAGATGATTATCAGCGGAAGGTTTTTCAAATTCCACCTCTGTCCCCATTTGTGCAATATCTCTCTTTTGCATAGTAAATAAAAGTTAAATGTTTCCTTGTTGACATGCACCTTATGTTTTTCTAGCATATTTTTCTTACAGACCCTGGGGGACTCCCATATAGAATTATTATAAGCCCACTATACAGTAGTGATTGCATGCAGCGTTTCCTGTAGACTGGATTCCTACTATGAGAGTAAAAGGCGAAGCCGGATGTCGTAGGTGTGTGGATGGGTGAGCCCTGGCTGGACACGACAGAGGGCAAAGTGCTCCGTGTGCAACATCCATATGTTCATGGTGATTGCTTCTTTGGCTTTTTCTTCAACGTCAATACTGCGAGCGGACCGCGTGTCGCACTCCATCTCTGACATGCTTCTCTCGGGCGCCACACGGCGAGGCTCCGGAGGTTACATTTTTTCAGCCCAAAATCGTCATTATTAGTGTTTCAATAGCCTGCTATAAAACATGCTAATGTAAAAAAGAAAGAAAGAAGAAAAAGTTATTGGAAAATCATTTCAATATAACGGAATATTAGGACCGTGTATGTAAAGATATATATTTTTTCAGAGGTGGGGAAATATTCTGAGAAAAAAAACTTGCAATTTGCGACTTTATTAAGTGGCAAATTTCCGAGAAAAAAACTTGCGACTTTATAGTGGCAAATTTAAGACTTTATAAAGTGGCAAATTTGCGACTTCACAAAGTGGCGAATTTGCGAGAAAAAAACTTGCAATTTGCGAGAAAAAAAAACGTACAAATTTGCGAGAAAAAAACGTGCAAATATGCAACTTTATAGTGGCAAATTTGCCACTTTACAAAAGTGGCAAATTTCCGAGAAAAAAACTTGCGACTTTATAGTGGCAAATTTAAGACTTTATAACGTGGCAAATTTGCGTCTTCACAAAGTGGCGAATTTGCGAGAAAAAAACTTGCAATTTGCGAAAAAAAAAACGTACAAATTTGCGAGAAAAAAACGTGCAAATATGCAACTTTATAGTGGCAAATTTGCCACTTTACAAAAGTGGCAAATTTGCGAGAAAAAAACTTGCGACTTTATAGTGGCAAATTTAAGACTTTATAAAGTGGCAAATTTAAGACTTCACAAAGTGGCGAATTTGCGAGAAAAAAACTCGCAATTTTGCGACTATAGTGACAAATTTGAGACTTTATAAAGTGGAAAATTTACAACTTTATAAAGTCTTATATTTGCAAGTTTTTTTTTACACGTAGCGTAGGATTCGTCGGTGGTTACTGTTTATAAAATAAAAAGGCAGGATAAAGACAGATTTATTTTTAATTTAAACTTTACTCGTCATACACGGCAGCTAGAACGGCAACACTTCCTGATCCCCTATCAGCTGACTAACACTAACCAATCAGAAGCTAGCATACTTTAGGTAAATGCAAGAGAATGACGGCGAGCAGCAGATTCAACACATCAACTTAGCTACGTGTACAAAAAAAAAAATGTCCGAATGTGTAAATAATAATTCTGGAAACATAAATGAACAAGTAAATAAACATTTTAACAAATTAACTTAAATGCTTAAGCCTCAGAGTGTGCCTGTGGACCTTCGCACATCTGCCCCTTTATAAACTCGCAAATTTGCTAGTTTTTTTCTCAGATATTACCGCCCCTAAAAAAAATTTTTTTTTATACGTGACCCTAATACGCCGTCATATTTCAAAGCTAAAATGCTAAGATTATGTACAGTTTTTGACACCATTCACTGGCCTGCGTCTCACATGCAGCCCGCTGTCAATCATGTGGTCATAGTTGGAATGACGCTATTTCCTCCTCCCCTCCCCCGTGTTGCTTTCCCGTCTCTTTGGAAGGATGTGTTTTTTTTTTTGCTGAATATTCACAGCTTAACGTAGCCATGCAGAGCCCGTGTTGAGGTGCTCTTCATGCCGGAGGGCCAGCAAGCAGCGCTGGACGTGAGGAGAAAGGTGCCAGGTGTGAGAGCACCTGTGCACTGGCACTGAAAACGAAGGGCGGTAGACGACGAGCTCTGTCATTCTACAGATCAGGCTTGCGTGTGATGAGTGGTGTGAAAAAGGCTAAAAGGTCGCGCGCGTCTACTGTCACTACGATGGAATTTGTTAAAATGTCCACTATATCTGTTTTTTTTTTAAATATATATATAATTATTATTCAAGTAAATCTAATGCCAAAGGTCAACAGCAATAAGTGCAGTCCAGCTGTCAGGTTGCCAACTAAGGAAGCCTTGGAGGAGTCCGTCTGTGTTTGGCGTCCGCCCTTCAGCGTTAAATGGCTGTGGCGTTGGGGTCGTACCGCCGTTTCTTCACATTTCTTGCAAGGAGACAAGAAACACCTGTTAGCAACTTCACATCTGGGACGCGACCGGTGCAACATGGACGTGCAGCCTCATTCTTTTGTCTTGGTCATCGACTATTAGTGGACAAAGGAACTATAAGGTGTGTCAGAAAAGTTCCAGGACTGGTGTCAAAAAAGAAATACGATTTCTTCAGGCAGGAACTGTCAGATGCTCATGGCATTTTGAGAGGGCATGTTGTCATGGTATCGCATCCACAAGTTTTCCGGCCCAACTCTAAAGGATCTTTTTGTACACATTCTGCTTGTAGTTTGGGTTTGAAATTTATCTTTTATGACGCTAATGCTGGAACATTTCTGACATACCTCGTATGTTGAAGTGAGGGGAGGAGCTTAAGACTGTTTATAGCGCTGTCCAATAGAAAAGCAGTGCTTGCATGCCACCATCTTGGCAATAAACCCAAAACAAAACTTCTTTGTGCTTGTTTCTGATCAACAATATTTGTGGATCAATGTGACTCGTTCTTTGTTTAATTAACAATAATAAAACTTGCATATTTTAATTTTTTTTTTTTTTTAAAGAAAAGAGAATAAATAATAAACAACAACTTTGTGCTTGTTTTTGACCAACAATTTTCATGGATCAATGTGACCCATTCTTTGTTTAACTCTTTTACTGCCAAAGACGTTAAATGACGTTCTGCAAAAACCTACGGAGGAGCGCCAAAGACGTTAATCAACATAAAATAATAAAAAGTGTAAACTTTTATTTTTTTTTAACATAAAAGAAAAAATAAGCCTAAAGAGAGAAGAAAAATTTCTTTAAAAAAAATATATGTATAAAATATATATAAATATATATATATAAAAAAGGATTCAAATAAGGCAATCAAAGCTTTATCTCAATCTCTAAATATAGTTTAAACATGAAAAATACAATATAAGTACTATTTTTTCTTACTTATTTTTAAATGAAGAATTAAGGCCAGAATAAGACGTTTTATCCCAATTTTAATTTTACATTTTTAAACCCATTTAAAAAATCAAATCAAATCAAATCAAAAAAATTGTTGTGCTTGTTTCTTACCAACAATGCTCATGGATCAGTGTGACCCGCTCTATATTTAATCAATGTGTAATAAAATAATAAAACTTGCATATATATATATATATATATATATATATATATATATATATTTTTTTTTTTAAGAGAAAAGAAAGCCTAGAGAAGAACATTTTAAATCTAAATTGATGAAAAAACTAAATTTAGATTTTCCAAGTGGTCAATTTGACTTCGGTCCTTGTCCATTGTGAAGCACTTTTTTTTTTCTTCTATTAGACAAGGCTATGGCCTTACTAAATGAAGCTCTTGACTTCAATGCAGTGAAGAACGGAGGATAGGTTCCTGAAAAAGATCAGCGAACTTGAGGTGTTTACCGCAGAGGACTAAAATCAAATAAAAAAATGAAAACCGAAATCAGGTAAAAGGCTGCTCCATGTTGACCAGTGCAGCTCGACTGCAACGAGGCCCACAGAGGCGTTGACTTCCACAAACCCTTTCAGTCGCATTACATCATGCTAAACACATGCTTCACATTTGACAAATTGTTGCCTCAGTTGAGTCGCTTAAACTTTGAAGCGAACTAAATAATCTACAGAGTGGCGAGAGACATCAACAACAACAACGGCGGCGGCGGCGGCGGCGGCGGCGGCAGGGGTGTCGGCAACTAGCACAACAATGGCACAACAACAAATAGGACAACAGGAGTGATGCGCAACCTCCCCGTACTGTGGCTTGTTGTGGGGCTCCTAGCACTCATCGTGTCATGCACCTGATCCAATAGAAGGCCCGTTACGGCCCAACTACCGCATGCAGTGCAATGCGCCGTGTGTGTATACCGGTTCTGTCAAGCAGGCAGCAATGGCGGCCGGTGAAAAGGGAAAGGGGGGAGACGCGAAAGGGGGGGGGAGCATGTCTTCTTTAAAATGAAAGCGTCACCCTCGGATAGTGAAAGTTTGACGTTTTGCTTCTGCCTTCCCGACCTTTTCCGAACCCGAGTGAACATGCACACACGTCCGCCAAGAATGTGATGTGTACACTATGTGTTTGTACTGTCAGGATGAAGCTACAAATGATTACGGAAAGGGACCGTACAAGCCCCTAAAGGTGGGGCAAGATATCAATATTGCGCTATTGATCATGATTCTCTGCTGGCATCAACACAATAAGAAACACTGACCTACATTTACAACCTATATTTGCAAATTGTATTAGTTTATTCCCAACAGTGTGTTCTCTTTAATTATAGAATTTCTCTTGTCTGCACTTTTTTCCAGTACATGTGGATGTTTATTGTCTTTTGTTTATTTATTTATTTTGGGGGGAATATTTACCTCTGCTCTTTTCTTTAATTTACATGATCCATTCATATATTTATTGCATTAATTTAGCAGTTTTCCCCCTAAAATTGGTCAATAAAAATGTATTTATTGATTTTTTAAAATTGTTTTCTAAATTATTTTTGTATCCATTTATCTAATTACATATTTTTATTCATAATTAAATAATGCATCGTTTTTCCCAAAATATTAAAGAAAAATATTTGTTAAAAAAACTATTTTGCATAAAAAAATACTTAAACGATTAATTTCATTTCTGAATATTATAAAACAGAAGATATTAGGAATATAAATTAAATAAATATAATTCTACATATACACATGCATATATACACATATGATAATATGTAATAAATAAAACAATATGTAAAATTAATTCTAAAACCTGCCTCAAAACAGATTTTTATTCTTTGGATTTGGAGAGAGACTCTCACCTTATTTAAGTGACTTACTTTATTTATTGATTTTTTTTTTTAACTTTGTAATTGTTTTGTGTTTTAATCTTATACTCAATTTGTGTTTATGTACTGCACTTTCTGTAACCTGCGGTTGTTCTTAAAGTGGTCTAATAAGTTTAATAATTAAAATGCACAGAAAAATGTATTACTTCATGGTAAAAATATAGTATTTTACATAATATAATAATAGATTTTATTTGTAACACACTTTACATTAATCAAATAAATCTCAAAGTGCATAGCACAGGCAATAATAAAAGCACACAGTAAAAAACAAAGAAAAAAAACAGTCAATAAAAACCAGAATAAAAAGTCAAGACTAAAATCAAAACTCAAAATAGAAATTAATCAGGGAAAGCTTTTTTTTTTTTTAAAGGAAGGTTTTGAGTCCTTTTTTTTTTTTTTAAAGCTTCCACCGTCTGTGGAAATAAATCTCAAAGTGCATAGCACAGGAAATAATAAAAGCACACAGTAAAAAAAAACAAAGAAAAAAAACAGTCAAGAAAAACCAGAATAAAAAGTCAAGACTAAAATCAAAACTCAAAATAGAAATTAATCAGGGAAAGCTTTTTTTTTTTTTAAAGGAAGGTTTTGAGTCCTTTTTTTTTTTTAAAGCTTCCACCGTCTGTGGAGCTCTGAGGTGATACATATTTATGTAACTTTTTGTTTTGTTGCCATAATGTATATTAGATACCTGTCCCGTACCCATTTGTCTGTTTAAAAATCAGATATGACCATTGAGCACAAAAGCCCAAGAGAAACACACTGAATGACTATTCTCAATTTCATCTTAAAATAACTACAAATACACCCCTGAAGCCTCTTAACTGTCATCTTAGCATGCACATCAAGCACCGAGCTCGGCCCGATCTACCCAACCAGTTTGAGGTTCTGCTACAGATCCGCAGACCGGCGCCGGCGTGCGGAGCTCGCCCGTCCTCGAACGTCCTCGATGCGCTCTCGTCACACGCGTAAAATGAACCTCCGCTTTCCCGGCAAAGTGTGCTCGGCGTCATACGTAGTCGGCGTGCATATTCTGCAGCAGGAGCTCAAACCCTGGCGTCTAAAAGCAGCGGGGGATGCTGGAGGTCGAGCAGGAGAGGCATGCGGGCGTGTTTGCTTACTTAAAACCCCATCCAGTCCCCCCCAGCACTATGGCAGCCACAAGGATGGCTCCGGCGATGGAGCCTATTATTAGATTGGTGGCACTAGGACCTGCAAAGGGTTATGGGGTGGGGGGGGGGGGGGGGGGGGGGGAAACACATGAGTTTCTATGCTGGCTCGCTGTAGCAATAACATGTAACTACACACGATTTCACATGATTACAACGTCTCGCATGCTCTCCAGCCCCATTCTAGTGTTTACATGGTGTGATCATCAGTGGCCTGCTGGGGAAAGTTGAGCACCCATCAAATGTTTGACTAAACAGATTGATGGGTGGTGTCTCTTTGTGTGGCCTGCAATATGCAGAGAATGCTTTTCGGGGGGGGGGTCAACACACATGAAGGTCAGGTCACTAAGTGGACACTTCTTCTGCTTGTGTCCCGTCTAAATGCCCCCCCACATGCCCCAGAAAGGAGAGGATCACAGGAGCAACCACATGACGACTAAGAAGAAGAGAAAGAAGAGGAGGCAGGTGACGAAGAGGGCTTGTAATGGGGAACACCAGGAAGCGGCAAGGAGGGGAGGGAGAAAGAGGGGAGTCGGGGGATGGGGGCGGGGTCCATCAATCAATCACACGACACTGAAAACAACCAATCATAAGACATGATCATATGGTTCATCACCAACACACAAGAAGACACAAAGCCACCGGGACGCACACACGGGCTCAGGCCGGCTCGCAAAAACCGCCCGCACACTGAGGCACCACTATGAGAGGAAGAGCTGTGAAAGGGTTAAAAATGCTTACTCTATTCCCCACCCTGTGCCTCCAAAAATCACCCCCAGGGCCAGAATGGTCCCTGCTACTGCCCCTATCAGCCTGTTAGTGGCCACGCTCACTGTGTGGAGGGAAAAGGAGCATGGTTACCACCCTGGCAAAAAGACAAACAGCAGGCCTCTGTGCTTCAAGAGTCCTGGATCAAGCCATACCCGCCAGCCCACAACCCTTAAAAATGCTGCGTCCAGGTCCTCTTCGGCAACGTATCGAGTGGATCAATCCAATTCTAACAGTTGCTGTTTAACACGTAACACGAAGACAGATCTATTAAACTTACACCTCTTGAAAAAGTACTTAGTTCTAATGATGAGAAAATGAAGCGCCATGAAGCACTTGCAATATTTCTTCACTCCTCCAGATGGTGCTCTTGTCTTGAAGATAAAGGCTAGTGTACTGTAATGGAAATTGATAACGTTTCCACTGCATCTTTAAACCCAGATTGCCATCTAGAGGAGTCAAAAAATATCACAAGTGCTTCATGAAGCTTCATTGGTCCATCACTACTTAGTTCCACCATTATGACTAACATTAAAATACGCTAGCATAGTAGGCCTAATAACAAACATTGCGGGTTTTGAGAACTCAAGCAAGATATTTATTTTTTATTTTTTTGGAAATGATATTTAAAATTACCATTTGCACTAACTCATTCACTGCCATTGACGGCATCAACAAGAGTATGAAAACCTAGAATTTTTTTATTGTTCATTTAGAACAGATATAACGTTTCTGATTAATCGTGAGTTAACTAGTGAAGTCATGCGATTAATTACGATTAAAAACTTTAATCGCCTGATGCCCCGAATTTTTAATAATCTTTTTTTTTTTTTTTTAATGGATTTATGGCAGTGAATGACTGGGCTTGCATAAAGGGATATAAAAAAAAAAAGAAAAAAGCCGTACTTAAATAATTCAATTAAAATGTATTACGCGTACAAGTTAAAAATACAAAAAATTTAATTAATAGTTCTTCTATAAACAGAAAGTCCCAATGTATTAAACTTAACAGCTTAATACAACTGTACTGTACTCAGGCAGAGGTTCTTTCATGTACCACTAGAGGGAACCCACGTACCACACTGCGAATCACGGTCTTAAGCAATGACCTAGTAACACGGCAGAAAAAACGGAGAATAATATGCAATGCAAATAAACTGGCATGTTTTGTAAGAAAGAAGGGAAAACTGACCCTTGGGCCCTTGAGTTGGAGTAGTTTCAGGGATTTTAGGAGGGTCAGGCATACTACAGTCTGTCCCCGCCCACGTGGTGTCACAGGTGCATGTGGCTTCATTGTTGCACACCTGTACGCAGCATACAAAAGTCACTGACACAAAATGGAAAATGTCACTTTTATTACTATACCTAGCACCGGGTATGACATTATGTTTCCTAGTAGTTTGTCATTCACAGCATTGTGTTTATTTTTTGAGTGGTTTCAAACCGGGACTCACCCCGTGGGCGGAGCACACTTGTCCATTAGGTCCAGTTGGGCAGGTGCTAATGTTGAGTGACTGGATGGACAGACACTTATGGTCAAGGCACATCATTGACGGCCCACAGGGACTCCCGTCATCCACGTAGCCTAAATCGGTCTCGTCGTCCAAAAGAACGTGTCCACCACTGCAAAGAAAGGACGGTGGGCAGTGTTGTAGAACTGTCATTTTATAGACTCCTTCTGACCGGAAACAACAAGTTCACCTGCAGTCTATCAGCCTGCCTTGATGGTTAAAAGAGGTGGGGGAGATATCTCCTTTCATTGTTCCAATGCGGGGGTTGCGGCCGATGTTGCTGCACAAGAGATAACCGCAGAAGACATCGCTGTGGAAGTAGAGAGAGGATTTTTATTAATATTCATTTTCCCTAACAATTAAATTACCATGATAACTACTGTTTCATTTGAATGTGGTTATTAATACTCGTCACTCACGACACACTGTTAAAATGTTAGCTTAAAAAACAACTCGCAGTATTGCTAGCGATCATCAATTTATTGCTATCTATCTATCTATCTATCTATCTATCTATCTATCTATCTATCTATCTATCTATCTATCTATCTATCTATCTATCTATCTAGCTCGCTAGCTAGCTAGTTATCAAGCTATCTATAGTATCTAGCTAGTGATAGCTAGCTCGATAGATAGATAGCTTGATAGCTCTAGCTAGCTATCTATCTAGTTATCACGCTATCTACCGTATTTCGCTAGCGATAACTAGCTAGATAATTAGCTAGCTAGCAATAAAATGATGAACATAAGCATAGCAAAATAATAATAATAATTAAATAAATTAAAAAATAAATTAAATAAATTAAAAAATACATTATTTTGAATTTATATAGTGCTTATTTGGACAACCTAAGACGCTTTACACAGCAGAGAACAGCAATGATAACAGCGCGACAATAAAAATAAAGCAGCTTTATTGTACATTAACATTTTGAATAGGAATTAAACACATTAAAATAATGAAATATGTTTATTAATGTTGTGAATTAATACCATTTGACTGTGTCACAATTAAATATTCTTGGTAAATGGTAAATTATCTTTCTATCTTTGTTAACCTTGTAAAATGTGATTGTGTACCCACATAGTTTGGTGAAGTGTCTAACCAGAAATAGCTACATAATTGTTTTGTTTTTTTCAAGAGTAAAAAAAACCACAAACTCTGTGAAGAGGTCAGCAGGAAAAACTGTCACAGAATCTCTGATCATTCCAAAGTTGCAGCTGAACGCTGTCAAATAAATCCCAGTTGAATAAAAGTTCAATAAGTGCTGACATGCTACAGCTCAACAAAGAAGTAACAATTTCACCACTGCTTCCGACTGAAAACTCCTAACTTGCAGGAATTTCAGAGGCTTTGGAAGTTGCTTTTTCCGTCGGAAGCTATAGAGATGCAAATTTAAAGTCGCAATATGTGGAAAAGGAGCTTTCCCTCTTGGTACTCACTGTTTGCTGCACTGGATCCATTTGTCGCCGTCCCTCCCACAGTTGCCCTTGTCAGTGCCCTCGGTGTTTAACTTCTCGTAGCAGAACTTTTCGGAGCCTCCGGCCTCTGATGAGAAAACAGCCAGAGTAGGAGGAGCTGCGTGAACTGTACTGAAGCTGAACTTCCCATCAGTGAAGTCTATTCATCTTACTTGGCCCCCAGATGTATCTGCACTGGCTCTCTCTGGTCTTACACTCGCCACTGTAGCATCGTCCCTTCAGATGGCAAAGTGATAAAGACACCCGTGCATGGTGCCAGTGTATCTTATTCTGCTATTGAAATCTCTATTCTCATGCCTACCTGGTTCACCTGGCAGAGGTATCCATCTTGTTTATGAAGGTTGGGGGGGCACTGTGAACACAAAAAACACACATTTATATACTACAACTAACCAAAAACAAAACAAAGGCAACTAAAAATTTGCATTAATATATCAATGCAAAATCCCAGAGTGATTTTTTGAGCTGGAATGCCACAAAATGTTAAGAATTAAGGGCTACAACATGCATTAACAAATCACAGGATACCAATTAAAAAAATCTTGTCATTAATTTATGTAACATTAACTTTAGTTTTTTTCTTAATTAAAATGTATTTACTTTATATAATTAATTTCGCTTTATTTATTTAATTGCAAAAATCTGTTAATTATGAATAGATTAATAATGAATACGACAGTTTAAAAAATATGATTAAGCAATTTCAGTATTTTTTATTTTCAGTATTCAGTCAACTAAATTGGTGGCTTGAGGTGTGAGTTTAATTTGTTCTGTGACCACACATCTCAAATCATGTTTCCCCATTGAAATGAATAAAATTGCAATCAATCTGTTCCAGCTGCCCTAAAAATAAATAAATAAATACGTAAATATAATAAGTATTATTAATTTATATAAATAATAAATTAAAAAGCATTGCAATAAATTTTTTACAAAATATGCAGAAATTTTTACCTTATGTTGTAATTCCTTAAAAAGTGTACACTAATGGCATAATAAAATAGACTTAAATATAATTCAACTGTCACAATGGCCATTGTGCTGCTGCCTGCCTTAGCCACTTTTTTTTAAACACATCAGTTATGAATCGCCATCTGTCCATTTTAAACACCAAATTTGACAGACAAGTTTGCCCCCTCAAGTGCTATCGCGGCTCTGAACAGCACGGGGATGACATCACACCATTACCACTGTACTTCATCAACTTCACTGTGCCCCTCCCCCTCAAGCCTCTCCATAACCTTACGCCGTAATTGCACGTCATCACATAGAAAAAGGCAGCGTATGCACGAGCTGTTAACTCCCCTTCCATTACAACATAGTCCATTAATCACCAGGTCAATGAGGTGACATTGCCGAGCGCGTTTAGCGGCGAAAGGTAGTAAAGTGCGATATAATCATAAAGGCCATTTATCAGAGGAATATGATTGGATGCTACCATGCCGTGACATCATTACCCCATCACTGCTTTTCAATGTTCTAAAGCAGCAGCGTGCCAACTACTGGTGTGATTTCGTATCAGGCCAAATGGGGAGACTGAACAAAAAAAATCTGAGGAGTGCTATTCAACAACACCTGTCCAGAGTCCCCAGAGCAGGTTTCCGAGATATCGCAGTCATTCACAGCGTAGCGGCAACTGTAACCTCGTGGGAAGAACTGGCGAGAAAACAAGCGAAAAAAGCACGTGAATGAACATTTCTCAAGTGCCGCCTAATATGCTTATTTTCCTCATTTAAATACTGTGCATTCAGTCAAGCTGTTACCAGGCACGTGGTATTGCAGCAGGGGCCGTCGCTGCAGTGCGCCCCGTTGGCCAGCGAACACTTTTTGCAGCATCCCTTGTAGCACTCCTGAATATAGAAACGGAGCTGCAGCTCTCTGAACACACACGTGGACTGCAAACACATGTGACATCCTGAGGGAGAAAAAAAAAACAAAAAAAAACTCACAGCTCTGGCGCCGCAGTCGCACTCCTCTCCCACTTCCACAAATCCATTCCCGCACTCGGTGGCCTCGAACAACTGCCAAAATACATCAAGTGGGTATGAAAGGTTCTGTAAGAGTGATTTGGATGCGTTCACAGCGATGCGGCGTGGCGAGCATCAAACCTTTGTGGGCCTGTTAAACAGACACGAGCCTCCGCCTTTCAAGAGGAAGTCCTTGTAGTCCGAGATGCTGCATTTGGAGAATTTACGTGGGTGTTGGACACTGTGGAGTGGAGAAAGAGAGAAAACATCTGTCAAGTACATCTGGAAGAAGTGAGCAAAGACCCTGGAAACATTTCTCTTGAGTGTGTAAACATTGCCGAGACAATCGATGCAGACGAAGCTGAATCACGCTAGTGCAGGGGTCGCCAACATGATGCCAATGACAGGCAGCGAGTAGCTTATCAGTCATGGGACATTGTGATTTTCTAGGAATGTTTAACCCTGGAGAACCCAAGAACCCTTTTCTTCTTTGGAAAATTATGAATTATACATTAAATGACTGCTATAAGTTCACTGAACACCAAAATATATGTTTTTTTCAATTTTAACCCTTTTTTTAAACTAGCTCAGAGTTGCTAATTTATCAAAATATATATAAAAAACATACTCCTAGGCATCCTGCAACATGATATGAAATAGATTAACAAAAAAACACAATTTTACCATCTGATGGTTTGCTGAGAAGATGGTTTTGTTTGATTGATTTCCAGCTCAACAAAACCGCATGTTGCCAGCCATCTTGTCACCACCACTCTGGCTCATGTAAGTGCAATATTCATCCACTAGTTGGCCCCATGCAGGGGTCAGAAGTGGCACTCTGGACTTTTGAAGTTAAATTTGTAAAAAAATAAAAAGGTCTTTGTTACACTTCAGTTCACTGAACACCAAAATATGTTTTTTTCAATTTTAACCCTTTTTTTTTAACTAGCTCAGAGTTGCTAATTTATCAAAATATATATAAAAAAACATACTCCTAGGCATCCTGCAACATGATATGAAATAGATTAACAAAAAAACACAATTTTACCATCTGATGGTTTGCTGGGAAGATGGTTTTGTTTGGATTGATTTCCAGCTCAATAAAATTGGCATGTTGCCAGCCATCTTGTCACCACCACTCTGGGTCATGTAAGTGCAATATTCATCCACTAGATGGCCCCATGCAGGGGTCAGAAGTGGCACTCTGGACTTTTGAAGTTAAATTTGTAAAAAAATAAAAAGGTCTTTGTTATTTGAGTAGCAGAATTTATAGGGGCCAAATTTGACCCCGTGGGTTCTCCAGGGTTAAGTGACCTTTGGGCACTGTAAACACTTGCAGAGATTTATAGAAATAAACTGCCGCATACTGATATTGATCCGTTTCCTATCTTATTACATTTCTGAGAATGATTTGACAAATTTGAGAATATAATATAAAAAAAAAAAACAAGAAGTGTAAGTATGGAAATAAGGTTTCAAAGAGCTGGAATATAATGTACCATGCAAAGTTTAGCAGAGGAATTTTGCAAATATTATTTTTTGTGTCACTAGTGATGTTAATTCACATAAAGAATCAGACATTCCCAATGTCCCTCGGACCATTTCCAGCTTCCTGCCACTTTACAACCCGATATGACGCATCCAAGAGAGAATTAATGCTGGACATTACCCGGTGTCCTCCATTATGCAGCCAGTCCACGAGTCAGTGCAACCGCATTCCTCTGCAAATCAGACATGACAGGAAAGGGCACAGAAACAGTCATGACATTTCAGGACTTTCTATTTTTACCTTTTTTTAAATACAGTTCCTGTAGCAAAATTACAATTATTAGTCTGTAACATTTATAAAAGACAAAAGCAACAATGGCAGTAACTGGTCAAATGATTTAGTTTATTAATGAAAGTAACACACGTAATCACTTAAGTGTTGCACAAATATTGATATCAACAATGAGATGAAAATATTTTTATAATCCAATTCAATAAATTTAAATACAAATGGAAAAAGAGCAATGAGTCAGGTCTTTCATAAATGTAAGAAAATATTTTTGAATTCAGGTGAACTGTAAATTTCAAGAAAACAGTAAAATACAAAAGAAAATCTATTTAATTAAGAATTTATGGGAAAAAGATATATAAAAAAAATCAATTCATGGTTTTATGATTTGAGATCAATTATTAGATTTTTTATTTTTTTTAACCCAGTCCTACTCATTACATCCTGCAGAAATCTGAAATGAATGAAACCCAATACAAAAGCTGCTCCAAGAAAGAGCTAACTAATCAGGTATTAGATCACTTTAGGTGGTGCAAGTGTGCCTAACGTTATGGCCAGTAATTTCATAATTTGGGAAAACCATGAATCAACAGATCGTATTTGATTTGTGCACTATTTTCGAGCTAGCGGTAGCGTAGGCCAGCAGCTCGTTTTACGTCTCGCATCCAATGCAATTTACAGGCACTCTGGCCGTCATATATTCAACCCTGTACTTGATGATGACTTTTATGGTATGGAGAAGTTCAAGCCTTGTGAAAGTGAGCAGGTCACACGGAAGCAAACAAAAATGTGCCTGGCACGTGGATTAGCTTTATTTACGGAGCTTTTAACCCTGGAGAACCCAAGAACCCTTTTCTTCTTTGGAAAATTATGAATTATATATTAAATGACTGCTATAAAGTTCACTGAACACCAAAATATATGTTTTTTCAATTGTAACCCTTGTTTTTTGAACAAGCTCAGAGTTGCTAATTTATCAAAATATATATATAAAACATACTCCTAGGCATTTTGCAACATGATATGAAATGGATTAACAAAAAAAAAAACAATTTTACCATCTGATGGTTTGCTGAGAAGATGTTTTTGTTTGGATTGATTTCCAGCTCAACAAAACCGCATGTTGCCCGCCATCTTGTCACCACCACTCTGGCTCATGTAAGTGCAATATTCATCCACTAGATGGCCCTATGCAGGGGTCAGAAGTGGAACTCTGGACTTTTGAAGTTAAATTTGTTAAAAAAAAAAAAAAAGGTCTTTGTTATTTGAGTAGCAGAATTTATAGGGGCCAAATTTGACCTCGTGGGTTCTCCAGGGTTTTAATATATCTACTGAGTAAATTCAAGTCGTAATCCTTAAAATGGCTTTTCAACAACGATGACAGCTCCAGATTACATCTTTACTGAAAATGTATCTTAAAACCTCAACCCTCTGTTTGCTAATGTCACCAGGGGTTGGCAATATTTTGCAAAAAAAAATCAAATCAAATGTATACTTCTCTTGGATGCGGGGTCCCACTGTATGGCCAGATTCTGAGCCAGGCTCTGGGATAACGAGCCGGCCATGGACCAGGTGCTGCCGTACTGTGAGAGCAACAGAAGGTCGGTTTCCACCTTACTGACCGCGATCCGCGTGGCGGAGGACATTTGTGCGCAAATCTGACCTCATTGACGCCAACCCCCCGGCTGACAGAACACATGCCTCCGAAGTAGGCTGCGCTGCTTCTGCGGTAGTGAAAGGTCACATTTCTGTAAGATAAAAAATGAAGAAGTCAGGGGGGGGGGGTGGCACCACATGAGCGTCAAAGGGGTGGTTTCCGGAAACGTACGAGAAGAGGTGCACGGCGTCTGCATGGTGCTTGATGCTCTGCTGGCGGTATTTGGAAAAATCCCGCAGCATTTCCAGCGGCCTCACGCTGACCGGAATCTGATCTTTGTCTGTCCAGATCTCCAAAGCAACCAGCACCACCCGCGTTCGCAGCTGCTCTTTGAAGACCTGCAAGGGGGGATGGAGTAGCACAAGCGCAGGTCAGTGTACCTTTGCTTATCACAAAATGGCAGCCGAGCCGCGCTTCCAGTTCAAGCAGACACATGTAGCTCATGTCAGGCTTATAGGGATGAGTATTGAACGAAAAATTAAATAAACACTTGTACGGTCTTTATGCATATGAATTCATAGTCATCCATTTTATAGCTGTAGAGGAAAAAAAAATCCGCTCAATAATAAATGCCTGGAATGTGCAGGAGCAAGCGATTGCTTCTTGAAGTAGTTCACAATTTAAACCAAGAGGTGGCAGTGACTACATCTTTAACAAGCTGGGAGTGTCAACTGCAAACGAAAGGAAATGATTTCATAAAAAAGCTGCATTTATGAGTTATGACAGAAAAAGTTAGTATTCATTTGCCGTTTCCACTGAGTGCGTCATTATCAGCTTTTCCACTTAAAGGAAGTGGAAAACAGGTAACAGAATATCGGATTCACACCACTCCGCTTTTTTTGCTAGCTACCCTTCTGTTGGGGTATCTAGCACACTGATGTGGTAAGTTAAAGAACGGTGCGAGAAACAGTCTTGGAATAACACATAAGGTGCTTTTTCTCAAAATTGACTCGTCGTATTGATTTAAACAAGTAATTTCCAACTACTGTGCAATGGCACATACTGCAAGTATGATGTGGTGTTTCCCATCATTTATTGGGCCAAGGCACTCGTTTTACTTTATGAGAAAAATCTCACAGTTAATCACCAAACAAAAATGCTAAAAAGTATTACTGTTAAAATAATTATGATCTTGTCTCAATTGATTCACAAATGTACTTATTCGTTAATGAATCTGGGCCTGTTTAACTGAAAACAAAAATATTGTGTTGTATGAATATCATCAGGTGGATACACAAGTTTATTGTACCTTTGTTTTGACTGTTACTATTTGTTACTGGCATAGATAGACGAACAAAGATATATTTTCGGAGAAATTAAGTGAAACTGAAACCAACTACTGTAGAAATAATGTATCTTTGTTTATCTATGTCAGCGACGTATAGTGTCAGGCAAAAGCCAAGGTAGCATTTATCTGTGTGTCCACCTGCTGAGTAACAGCTTTGTTGAGGACCAGATTTCCCATTGAGCAAAACAAAAAAAGTGAGTTAACTGACACAACTTATTTTTTTCATACATATGCTTTTTGTGACATTTTTGGTGTGTTTTTTTTCTAATGGTGAAATATGTGCCCTGGCTCAATGAAGGCTGGGAAACACTGATTCAGCCACATGGCAACAAGAAACTACAGAACTGTTAACAGTCAACCCCACCAAAAAAATCTTGACAATAATTTGTTCTAAGCAGCCCCACTAGTCGAAATACAGTATCCTGGTTAATATTGTGTTAGTTGAATATGAGTTAAGCGGCAAAATCCAGCAGTTTTTTTTATCAATATCAGAAGGCGGCCATTTTGCCATTTGCCGTGGCGTGAAAATGACATCACAGTTGCTCAGGTCTCACGTAACCAATCACAGCTGAGCGTCAGAAAACAGGTGAGCCCTGAGCAACAGTGATGTCATTTTAAGTCGACAGTAACTGGCAAAATGGCCGCCCCCTGAGATGGATAAAAACGACTGTATTTTGCTGCATAACTCACAATCCACAGATTTAATATTAATCAGAATGTCATGATTAGACTAGCGAGGTCACATATAACATATTATTGTCAAGAAACGTTTACGGTTGTTTCTTTGATGTGATAAGTGGCCTTGAAACCACATGGCGGGAAAGGAAAACAACATCAGACCGCCCAACCACTGCTTGTTATCGTTTTAAATGTGAATCACACTAATGGCAGAGATGTGGGGGGAAAAGCTCACTAAGCCAATAGTGCCACCTTAGTGTGACTGAGTGAGTCAGTCTGGACCTCGAATGTTTGTCCAACTGACTGAGCAACAAACACAGCCACTCAAAAACAACTCCAGTCAAAGGGAAGGTCTTACTCACAGCGTCCACAAGATTCACCACAGACTTGGCAAAATTCCTGGTGTGCTGCTTGGTTTTGTGTCGTTTGTACTGCAGAAGAGGAACAAGATGTACCGGCGTGTTTCGGTATGTTATGAATAAACACCTGATACCTCGATAATACGATATCTATAAAAGTACATGTACTAACCATACTGTAGTCACTGACAATCATGATCTCCAAGTATTTCATCTCCTCAAATACAGATATCTGCAACATAAACGGAACACATCATCGGTAGTATCGAAGTAAACTGCTTATGCGATACGCTTTGGAGTCCAGGTAAAAAAAAAACGATGCAAGTGCTTGACTTCATTATATAACAATTTACGGGCGGGTGAAGGCAAGTTTGCGGTGTTTCTTTCAGAGAGATGAGATCAGACACTCACGGCTCGCTTTTTCCGGCGCATCAGCCAGGACAAGTCATCCAGCTCCGAGAAGAGCCTCTCCTCCTCCTCCGCTACGAGTGTAAACAATACACAAAAGTTTGCATCAACACTCATCATCGGCACAGCTGGCCGCAACATTCGATAAAGGTATATTACTCTTTTAACTGTGCCTGTTTTTGTATTACAGTTTGGACATTAGAAGTTTCCTCTTGGCCCACCAGTTGCCATAGATGTATGTATGGCATACTGTAGCAGTACAATAGAGAAGACATGCGTGACAGAATGGGGTGGAGGCCCTTTAAGAAAGGATGTTTTGGAGGATTAGGTTTGACAGCGTTGTAAATCTTTACCCGGTTGCTGTGACTCATTTTTCCACTGAAACGAGGCGATTCTTCGGAGCTGGTGAGGCCTTCCAGCTATGTCCTGAGGGGTGAGAGGACAATCAGCTGTTAAAGGTTTAAAACCCTGGAGAACCCACGGGGTCAAATTTGGCCCCTATAAATTCTGCTACTCAAATAACAAAGACCTTTTTTTTTTTTTTTACAAATTTAACTTCAAAAGTCCAGAGTGCCACTTCTGACCCCTGCATGGGGCCATCTAGTGGATGAATATTGCACTTACATGAGCCAGAGTGGTGGTGACAAGATGGCTTAAATGCAACAAATAAAACAAAAAATATATATTGTTCAATGTAGCTGTGTATTTGATTGATTATTTTCTTAAATTCTAAATAGTTTACTGACAGTTTTTGTTATTCTGATTTTTTGAAATGATACCCCTAAATCCCAAAGGGTCAAATTTCGCCCTAATCCTAAATGAGGGAATAAAGAGTTAAAATTGAAAAAAAAAAACATATATTTTGGGTTTCAGTGAATTTATAGCAGTCATTTAATGTATAATTCATAATTTTCCAAAGAAGAAAAGGGTTCTTGGGTTCTCCAGGGTTAAACAGCCACTGGGAGGAAGGTCCAGAGGTGTTTAGCGAGGAAACCCTTCACGATGGGGTTCGAGTCGGTTTCAGGGGCTCGGCGGAGGTCGAGGACTCAAACGCTTGGCCATTCATTGGCTCCAGGTGATCACGCTACGTTGTTTGGACTATCTGTGCTGCGTGAAATTTAGTGTGCTCAGTAGTCGACTCGTGGCTAATGTGACGGTACGTCGTGTGATTTCTTTATTATTGTAATCCCTTCATGCTAACTATGTTGGGGGGGAAAGAAAGTGGTCAGATGAATATGCGCGATATTTATTCACACGTATGTCTTAAAAGAATTCAATTATAATAAGTAATCAGGGGCCAGGTCGCCGTCTTTTTATCCTTCCTGCTTCCTCTCTTTTATCACAGGAAGTCGGGGCTCGGTTCAGGGAGATGGCCTTACCTTCCGTTCCTCAACCTCAACATTCCACTCTTTTCTTTTCCACACTCAAATTATATTCATCCCAAAGATGTCATGTTTGTTATCAAGTGACGACAAAGAGAGGGGAGGCCGCTGACCCTGGGCCAGGAAACTGTCAAACCTGTTTACGATCGGCCTGAAAGGTATTGTACCGCTGACATCAGACTAACAATTTACTGGTTATGCCCTAACCACTCAAAGGTAAGTTAAAGCAAATGAGATATTAGAGTGGTATTGATCTGATTTAACGCCTGACAAGACATATTTTCACATGATGAAATTATAAAGTCAAACTTGATTGTGATTGCAAACTATAAAGCATAATGTAGAGGCAGTGTTGTGAATAAAAGGCCTTAGGGTACCACTCGCTCTGTTGTTTAATTACCTTTTTTTCACAGCATTCATTCTGACATAGTCAAAGAGTAAACAGCAGGAAGGATTTAATTTAACAGGATTATGCGCAAAATATATAACTGATTTTCACAGAGGCATGGGTCACGGAAGAACACATTTAAATGTTGTGGGGATTAAGATAAAGGTGCAGATACAGTCATAACAGCAATGCCCGATTCTTTATCATCCTCCAGTAACCAGGAAGTAAACACAAGAGTGATCCCACGACCACTTTCTTGAAAATTGTGATGTCACACAAAAGTCATTTTTTTTTTTAATTTCAGGTATAATTTGGGCAGACATGAGGTCAAACAGTATTTGACAGATTAGGCATTGTAGATTTTTAATCATATAATTTCGTTGATCATGGATTGCCAAGTAATATTGATAAATATTTCTGTCCCTAAATCTGCAGTTCGGCACAGGTTTGAGAAGCTTTATGACTGTCATTACGTTTTTTATGGCAAGTTTCTCATAACAAAGGCTTCAAGTGGAAATTTAGGGATGCTCAACATCTCTAAACAGCCCTTCTGATAGACTTTCCATGGCTTTGCGCAAACGCCTGCTCTAGGAGTTTGGTGTTTTCGTCAGTGGTGGTAGAAGAAGGTATTTTACTGGATGGTAGATCCTGCTTTGAGAAACTTCCCGTGGATAGCATAAATTGTGCTACACGAAGCATTGTGACGGCCAAAAAGCAAAGCAAAAGTGGCGCTGAACTACAGTCGGGGGACAAAAAAAATTCTTGCCCGGCAGCAATTTTGCAACACTGCTCTAATGACATTTGGCAATCAGTGCTTACAAAAGCGACAAAGCCTACGTTGTCGAATGCTAACGTCCTCGCGTCTGTCTGAATGATAATTGAAACAAAAATGGGGAAAAAAAGGAAGTGGATAGTGACTTTTGGGACACCCTGTACTTTGGCCTTGGTTGAGGTCTCTGCTTTACTGTGTCACATTCTAGCACATCATCACTGCAGTAATAATAATAATAATAATAATATGAGATGCATACTTAGCCAAAAACTTACAAACGAATGAGTCTGTTGTAGCGGCTCAATTAGATACACGTAGGCTCCGTCGTCAAACATCCCGCTGAAAATGGAGAGAGGCGGCTCGATAACTGAGTCAATATTAGAAAAGGAGCTGGAGATATGTGCGTATGAGTCCCTAGATGTTGCGCAACGAGCACACAAATTCTGTTCACTTACTGCAGCCCGTTGCAGGTAGATAAGGCCGCGCGGGAGCCGCGGTTGCCTCTCAGCTGCCCGTGGTAGTAACAATGCTCGCCGCCCTGAGGGAGAAACGACACAGCGCTAATGCAGCATCACGGCAGATGGAGTTCAGCGCTAAAGCAATGCAGCCTTTGCATTTAATACCTGGACTTTCAGTGGGGATTTATTTAGGATGGAGCAGTATGGACACTTTTTGAAGTGTTCAATTTAACTCTTTCATTTTTGCTGATCTGAAAAATGCCAGCTGGCCTGGGCCAGAGTTTGAAATCGGATTTGTTGAAAAACAGTCCTATTGCCAATGTAGTTTTTTTTTTTTTTTTTTTCCCAGGAGAGCTCAGTATTGTTCATTTGATTTGACATCATCATTGCTCTCCTTTTTTAAAAAAATAAATAATTTAAAAAAATAATAATAATAATTTTTTTTAAAAAAATAAATAATTTTTTTTAAAAAAAGGGGTTTTTTTCTTTCTCTTTTTTTTTTATATATATACATATATATACACATACACACACATATATATATATATATATATATACATATATATATATTTTTTGTATGTGGGTGAGCATGTGCATGTGCGTGCGTGCGCGTGCGTGTGTGTATTCATCAGTTCACCTAAAGCCCATTAAAAAAAAATCCCATACTAATAATATAATATAATAATAAATTGCCAAATGCAGAAACATCAATGTAAGTTATCACGATGTAGTGGCTCTCGCTAACAGACAGATAATGTAGTTTTAAGTTATATTAGCCTGCACTACTGATTCGGAAGGCCCTTGGGCAGATTCGATTTAGATCTGATTGGACAAAAATAAATAAATCTAACAACCGCATACACGTGCTGGAAGCAACGCAGCCAAGAGAAACTCTAAGAATAGACTTCTGAGAATCAGTTAGAATAATTTCATGGGTCAAATCCTGAAATTAGGCGGCACGGTGGCTGACTGGTTAGCACGTTCGGCTCCCAGTGCAGAGGACGTGAGATCGAGTCCAGGCTTCGGCCTTCCTGGGCGGAGTTTGCATGTGCTTGCGTGGGTTTTATCCGGGTACTCCGGTTTCCTCCCACATTCCAAAGACATGCATGGTCAGGTTAATTGAACACTCCAAATTGTCCATAGGTGTGATTGTGAGTGTGGTTGTTCGTCTCTGTGTGCCCTGCGATTGGCTGGCAACCAGTTCAGGGTGTACCCCCCGCCTACTGCCTGAAGCCAGCTGGGATAGGTTCCAGCAACCCCCGTGACCCTTGTGAGGAAAAGCGGTTAAGAAAATGGATGGATGGATGGATGGAAATCCTGAAATTAGGTTGTAAATGTCGACCAATGCCGTCACACTACGTGCAGCACAGCATACATGTGTGGTTTAGTTAATTTTCCTTGTCTGTTTTTTTTCTTTGAAATCCCACCAGTTGGAAGCTTCTGAGGATGTAACAGCTTGTCTGGCAGATGCTGATGTATGGTGCGGCCCCCTCTGCTGTTAATAGGGATCGTGAATACATTGCAAAGTAGGTCTCGGTGCTATCTGTGACTCAGCTGTCAAAGACACGGGGCGAGCAAAGGACTCTCTCTCTTTCCCTCCTTCTCTCGCTTTCCTCCTCTCTCGCTCCGTCCATCTCACACTGCACTGACACTGCAGAGTGCTTTCCCTCCCTGGTCACGTGAGCAGAGCTCCAGCAGGAGGCTGCATGGGGGGGGGCGGGGGATGCGGGGTGGGGGTTGCGAAAGCCTGCTGATTCAGCTACAGTACACCCGGGCTCATGCAGCCTGAATCAGCAGCCGCAAACGGACTCCTTATTCTACAACCTGATTCACTTCCTCACTAATGTATACAGGGGGGGTGGATGCACCGACTGGCCACAACATTAGGAACACTTGCACGTGCTAATAAAGATTCAATGTAAGAGCTCAAAATACAGACAGTACTATTCGGCTTTGAAGGAGACAACAATAACAAAAATGTTAAAGGTACAGTTTATTCGTAACTTGTGTTCTTTGCGGTTAACCCAACCCTAGTTTGCAGTGGTGCAAAGCGCACCGCATCATGCGTAGATGTGTTGCGAATATTTTTTACTTGCATGCAAGGAGTATAAACATCATTATGATGCAGTGCAAGCTAGCACCACGATAACAAACATGTTGTTAAAGTAATACCCCTCTCGGGTCAGCTAAAACTGAGCATGATTATCTTCGTAAAGACAAAATATTGAATTGGATCTAATTAGTTAGCCCTTACTGGTGTGCCGCCCACAATGTGGAACAAACTGGCCTCAAATGTTTTTTTAAAACCCACACCCACTTTTTTATTGGCATTCCCCAACCATGCATAAAGAGTTGCAATTTTCGTGTGTTTCTTCATTTCTTAGTATGGTATTTAAAGTTGTATTATTTATTTTCTATTACATTTTGATTTGATCTTCTGTTGATGATATTGTTTTTAATATCCTACGTGTTTTGAAAGAATTGCAAAATGCTTCGGTCAATAAATATGGATTGAACTGATTATTGGAAGTGGTGATAACACGCTAATCTGCAACCATTCATCCTACCCAACACATCTAATCAACCATTTATCCAACAATTCAATCAGCCGGGCCAACATGTAGGCAGGAAAGTAGTCAAATATTTCACATTACCTTTGACAGGACAGGTTTATACCCCTCGTAATGGATCTCAACATAATCTGAAGACAGCAGATCACTGGGAAGACAAAAGATGGGCTTCAGTTAGGTGGTTGATGGTTAGCAGTATTCTTCTTTTTTTTTTATCGTGATACAGTGAGCATCAAATTACAACAGCAATAAATAATTATATTGTTAGATGAAGGCAGCGATTTAATTTGTTCTGTGACAAAGCTTGTATTTGAATTTTAAATACATCAAATACATGTCCCCCTTTGAAATGACTTGAAATGCCAAAACATCATTTTTGATAGCGAAAAAAAGCACTGTATTGCAAAATATTAATATAAAAAATAGAATAAGAAGACAAGACAATGTAAAGAAATAAAATGGCGTTAGGTGTGGCCTGGTAATCGACATCAAGATGAATCACATTCTCATACACTTAATTAAGTGTCCTTTGAGTGAAGCTAATGAAGTGATCTATTCGAACCAAATTACCCCGAATATCCAAAGTAAGCATTTAAAACTAAAATTACCAATACGTTTTTAAAGGGGAAGTAAACCTGAAACATTTCTTGGCAATAATTTGTTGTGTGTGACCTCACTCGTCTAAACATCACATTCCGAATAATATTACATTTGTGCAATATGAGTTAAGCAGCAAAATCCAGCCGTGTTTATCCATCTCAGGGGGGGGCGGCCATTTTGCCACTCGCTGTCAACTGAAGATGACATCAATGCTCAGGGCTCAGGCAACAACTAATCACAACTCACCTGTTTTCTGAATCTGAGCTGTGATTGATTGTTACCTGAGACCTGAGCAACTGTGATGTCATTTTCACGCGACAGCAAATGGCAAAATGGCCGCCTTCTGATATTGATAAAAACTGCTCGATTTTGCTGCTTAACTCTTATCCACTAACAACAATATTAACCAGAATACTGTATTTTGACTAAAGGAGCTGCATAGAACATATTATTGTCAAGATTATTTTTGTTGTTGTGGTTGGGTTGACTTCTCCTTTAACATGAAATCACTCTGGTGGTGTCTGGTCGGTGCTGGATTTCACATTCCTTTCTTTTCTTTAGTCCTTCCTCGGGTCTCCTGACGGCCTCACGACTCTGGCTGGAAGTGTTCGGTTTAGGTGAACGGTATGGGATTTTTTTTAATAGGTTTTAGGTGAACTAATGAACACACACTCACACGCACGCACATACAAAATAAAATTAATAATTAAAAAAAAAAAAGAGAGCAATGATGATGACATGTCAAATCGGTAAAATTACCGAATGAACAATACTGAGCTCTCCAGGAAAGAAAAAAAGACAAAAAAAAAAAAATGAAATCACTATAAAGGGTTCAGTGAATGCGAGTTTGAATGGTCATCTGCCTGAATAAGTGTCCTGAGATTGAGTGGAGACCAGTCCACACCCAATAATAAAAAATGGATCATAGGTGAGAATACCAAATTGCTCAACATAGCCACAAACTTAAATTGAAGGCTACATAGTAACATTGTGGATGACTGTGGGGTGTCATCTTCACCCTGAAGCCTGAACAAAAAGTAAAATCAGCATCCATTAAATTCACATACATTCAATCTGTGTGCTGACTTCCAAAAGAGTGCAATTTCTGCAACAAAGGTGTTTTTTTTTTTTTGTTCCCCTCCCCTGGGTCGCCTCACAAATGAAAAAAAAAACCATCCGCTTCTCCCAGGAAAGGTGGCGGCGTTGCGGAACAAACGGATTACCTGGCATATTTTGTCCTGTGACACACTACCGGCGGCGTGACATTTGTGAGCGATGCTCAGCAAGGAAGCGCACGATTACGAGAGGACGCTCAAGGCGTGAGAGGCGACTCCTAAGTGAGGTGCTATTTTTAGCGTGACACACAAGGCATGGAGCGGAGAGTGGGCCATGCCAAGGAGTACAGTAAATGGCGTGCGTGTGCGTGAATTGGCGGGCGCCGCTGGAGCGCTGGCGGAGACCAGCCGCCGGAATGTGAGCATCTTGAAGTGTGCGTTTGTTGAACTGAGGAGTGTCTGTGGATGTCTTGAGGCGTGCAAGGGGGAGCGCCACAATGCAGCAGCAAGCGAAAACGCCGCAGGAAATCTGCAGAAGAAGCTCGGACAACTGCGCAAGCTCTTTCGCCACTGATAATCATATCCCCAATACATGGAAATAATCCGATTTTAAATGAGATGAATGGAGGTGCCTCGTAGTTAGTCAGAACATTGTGTTCCATTCTTCCGCATACACTATGCATGACACTCGCAACATTATGTACACCAGCATAATGTTATGAAAATGCTTTATCAATATTCTGTTTTTATAAAGTGGTTGAATACATTAAGAGAAGCTCCCAATGTGTCGTAATAAAATTGACTTTTTTTTTTTTTTTATATTACAGATGATATGTACAAAACAAATAAATAAATCAGGGGTGTCAAAATTGTCACTCGTTTTTTAACGCACGATTAAGGACCGCCCCTTACTTGGAAACTCTACTGGGGGAATTCCAGTTGCAACACAGCAGACACATGCGCGTCAAAATTTAGCCGTTATAAATGTAATAATAATGCATATATTTGTGGAGTCTGGGCTCACGATGTATTTTACAATTTCACAAATGTGCAGAATTTCACAAGTTACTTCATGTTAAAGATTAGATAGCTCTTAATATGAAAAGGAAAATGCACTGAGCTGTCACCAACGTGCTACAAATGCAATTATGCCATCTAGTGGTAGAAAAATGACCTCAACACAAATTAATATCACACTCATTTTTTACAGTACAGTACATATTTTTAATTTTAACAAAATTTTATGAATTATTATGAAAATACTGTATCAATGACTAAAAGATGCGGCCATATTTCTATTAGTTTAACTTTTTTCCCACTTTTATGTTAACAAGAGTATGATTTTTTTTAAAATAAAATTTGTGATTAATCGCGAGTTAACTATTGAAGTCATGTGATTAATTACAATTAAAAAACGTAATCAGCTGACACCCCTAAAATAAATACGGGGCTGCAATATGAGCCATAATTTGAACACAGAACCTCAACTGTGAGGCAGATGTGAACACCACGAAACCACCGACCGCCAACAGTGCTGCCAGATGCAATATGACATACAGTAAATCCAAGAAAGTACCAAGTATTATGAAGTACTTTAAATCTAACCATAGAATAAAAGAGTAATTCGGGCAAATATAAATAAAATAGCAATGTCTAAGCAAGTTCAAGATTAAGATTAGCTGAGTTTGCGTGCTGGCCTAGGTATAAATCCGAATAATATATTAAAAATATTTGTAAAAATTTAAATACTAAAATTAAAATATAAATAAAAATTGGTGTGGCTAGTGATGTAGACTAGGGGTTGAATGACTAAACATTTTTTTGTGGTTGGGTATAATGTGACGATAGTTGAGTTGAAGACAATTAATTACCGATGACATCATTGATATCTTTTTAGCGCAGCGGTTTCATGTAAAGGCATAAGGCTCTCTTATTTGGTGTTCCTATTTCACATGTGCCTTTATTGTAGGCTATTTGAGGCCAGATTTGTAAGAGGTCTCATTTAACACAACACGCTTGTAGCATCCACACAACCGCATGGTATACTGACGTTGGGTTCTGTAAAGCAGCTTAAGTGTTGCAATGTTGGTGTGTGTTGTATCTTAGCTACAACTTCCGTGATGAATAAAGATCTGGTTAGCACACGGTTGTCTGTACATTCTCAAGACAATGTGTTCGCGAAGACGGAGATTTACTTGCACCACTTCTTCACCGACAGTCCTGAGAAACCGCTGGTATGAATCTTTTAAGACTAACAGCAATTGGAACAGTCATAGTTAGCGAGGTTAGCATCTATGCTCTTCCACAACAAGCTTATTTATGAATAATGAGTTACAGTGGTTGTACAACTTTGAATGTCATTACACGAGACGCCGGTACATCTTTACCCCGATTGTGAGTAGAAAAGCAGCGTAAACTTTCTTCATGTCTCACGAACCAGGAAGTAGACTGCTAACAGTGTAGCATTGCTAGATGTGTATTGACAAATCCAAAATGACGTCACAAGTCAAAAAGGCGGTCTTATTCTGCATTTGAAGGTGGATTTATCCCATTCGGAGTGTGTTTAAGGCAAATGTAAACAATAAAGATGGCTGATTACGATAAATTGTTTGTTGTTTTGGTTAACACAGTCATTCCAGATCACGTTGTGTCACATAAACATACGTCTTGTATTTACATTAGTGCTGTCAAAGTTAAAGCGTTAACTGATTAATTAACCACAAAAAATGATCGCATTAATCATGAATTAACGCAGATTAAATTAATTTTGACCATAGATGATCCTTTAGAGTGACAGCGGATGGCTACGTTTAAGGTAGCACAGGTTGTGTTTTAGCAAAAGACATAATTACGTGCATTAAAGTAAAGCATTTAATAAATGTTTGCGTGTCACATTTAGAATATTTGTTCATGTCAAAAACATTTAGGTCATTTTTTTTTCATTTTAAATTATGTAAGTAATTAACTGATTAGAAAAAGAGGAGGATGAGTGGATCAAAATTTTTTTTGAAGACGTCCTCATACCATTAAATTTCAAAAGAATTAACACGTAACCGGTGCTCTTCAAATTTGGCGGGAGAAAAATGGTGATTAAAAAAAGCCTTTTTTTACTAACCGATTAATCGTGATTAATCACAATTCTAAGATGTGGTCTGATTAAAATTTTTTTAATCATTTCACAGCTCTAATTTACATTTGCCTCAAATGCGTTGAGGGCGGAACTGACACAATCCGAGTGGAATAAATCCGATTTCCCACTTTCCCCAAATGCATCATTTTTTTCCCTCGGTGAAGCGATGCTCTGCGCTCATTGAAAAGGTCAAAATGCAATCATTGTCATATTATGTAATTATTTGGAGGCCAGTGAAATGCCTTCAGTTGCCACTCCCAGGTGAATTGAGAGATAAAGTGGCAGTCATTAGCACATTGCAGATCTGCCTGTATTGTGTATAGAGCAGGACTGTCGCAGCTACAACACCAAGCACAATTCAAACTCCTCTTTCTCTCATGCGCACACACACACACAAAAAAAAAAACGCTGAAGTTAGCATCTCAAAGCTAACCTACACGCAGACAGCACGGAGATGAAGGTCACGCTGTACTTTCACTGTCCGAATGTACAAGACGGATGTTGCCTGGCAATTCCTCAAGATAGCTGATGTCACACTTCTTAGAGGACAACCCGTCACCTATAATGTCAGATGGTGACATAATGGAGATTGGAGAACAATCGTTTTTAAAAATGTGAATTCAGACACTGCATCCCAAAATTGATTCTCCTGCAAAACGCTTGTGTGCTTTTCTGAGAGCCCTCCTTAGCAGTCTCCCTGTTGTCAACAACAATGCAACATTTCTGCAATCTCTCCATTATTGGCACAGCTGCGGAAAAGCACACCTCTCGCCTGCCTCGCGGGATGACAATTATTCGCCGGTGTTAAAATAAACCACCGCTTCCTCCGTGATTCGGAAAGGGTTACAAATCAAACCGCCGCCGTAGCGTGTGCCAGCCTTGATATCTGACACCACTCAGCCATGAAGTCAGTATGAAATTACCACATTTGATGACAGAACCCCAGCTTTAAATCACATTAGGAGCCAAGGGATTCAATTAGCATTTCAAAATCCTTTCGTACACATACACATTAAGCTCTCACATATGTAGACCGGCTACTCAGTGAAGGAACTAAATCAATATCATTGAGTGTCCGGAGCCTGGTGTCTCCAAACCGGGACAGCGATCCGCAGAACGTCTGTCTCCATGCTCATTTTCAATCATGCCAATTAAAACCTCATTAAAGACTTGATCTTTGCAAAATAGCATTACGTGAGACTTTGCCTTTGTCTGTAGCCTGCCAACTGTAAAAAAAAAAAAAATCAAATCAAAAAGAATATTCTACAGTTTGTCGGGTAGAAAATCATTCATCACCTTTGACAAATGCTGTTCCAATCATCGAAATAAATGTTTTACTGCCTGGCATTCTAATTGTTTGTACTGCTGCGAAGGATTTCTTTATTATGCTAAAACAACTAAGCCAGTTTTCACAAATAAAGCGGAGGGGTGGGGCACTGTTTAATTTTTGAGGAGGTTTGCACTCCACGGAGATCCATTTTGTTGAAATATCCTTCAGGAAAAAAAAGAAAAGAAAAAAAAAATCCTTCATCAAAAAGCTAGCAATGCATTCTTAACGTCGGCTCAACTGCAGTATAACGAGTAGCTTAGATATTTCGCCACAGCGTGGACAGAATTACAGTACGACAGCGGCGCAGCTACTAACCAGCCGACCTCAGGAGCTGATGCTGTTATGGGAGACGCGCTCACACGAGGGCAAACCACAGTCTGAAAATTTGTTATGACTAACAACCACAATGGCGGGGATTTAGTTATGCTTTTACTGGCATTGAGGTATTTGTTTGTCTGTGTGTCAGCAGGGATGTGCAAACATGGCTTGGGAGCAAAATGTTGTGTGGTATGAATCCAGACTAATGTTTTATAGTGTTGGTTTAAAAAAATAAAATCATACTAGAGAAGAGGACTTACTTGTTCAAGGTTAGATCCAGAACAAATCGGGTGCCGAAAGCTTCGAGTTGGAAGCTGACCTGAGCGAGATGGATGGCCTGTCGGGGAAGAAAAATGAAGTCATTTCTAAACATCATTCTGAAAAGTTGCAGGAGTTCGAACCATCATCTCGGTTCAAACAGCATCAAAGCATTAAGCCAAGTCACAAGACTCCAAAATGGCCACCGAACACCAATAAACACTAAAAGAAAAGGACTGCCGTGTACCCTAATCGAGTACCGAATAATATTGGAGTTTTTCCAATGCATTGGGTTCAACTGCTAACGTTAGCCACCGATTGGCTATCTGATTTTCTTGCATGTCATCATCATTTTATGATAAGTGTAAATGTTAATGCAAATGATGTTAATGTATATGTGTAAAATATATGCAAAGTGACGCAATCTTTATTACGCCCTCATCATTTGTCGTTAAAGTTAAAATACCATTTGAATAGTGTTTTAGTGTTAAAACACATTCATATTCAGTGGGTGACTTATATTACACACTTTTATGACCAAGACTGCCAAAATGTTTCAAAACATTGCCTTTCCCATTAATAAATGTTTAATGGTATGCTCGACCGGCAGGTTTGACAGTACATGACTGTAATTTTTCTGTAAAGTACTTGTAAAGTGAAAATAAATGTCATGTAAATATGACACACCACGGAGAACATTGCTGTTAACAACAATGTCAGATTAAGATGATTAAAAAACAGAATTATCAAGTACTAAAAATAAGACTTCAAAAAAGCCAATGTTTTCGCTCTCAAACCCTGCGGCTGTGTCAGATGATTGCGTGAAACCACGCCCCGCGGAAAAACTGATGCTACTTCATCTAGAAAATTTCTTATGCCCGCACATCCATACATGTTTGAGTCACACAAAAAATGCTTAAGTCTGCGGTCGTGAAATATATCCCAGCGGGTCGTCGCAGGGGCTTTCCATGCCGTGACGAGTAGCACTAGCCAAAAGCTAGTTCGCAAGCTAACAGCTTCTGAGGCTCACAACAGCTAGCTAGCTAGCTAACTGTAATGGGCCTAGTAATACCGAAGAAACTAGCAATTGTGACGGATAACTTTAAATAATGTGAACAAAAGTGCTCAAGTTCATAATAGTTATTGGTCATAAGAACTGAACTGGTTTAAAAATGCTATTTTGTGACAATTTTGTATTGTGTAGATGTCGGCCTTTTTACATGTTTTCAGCGAATTAAAATTTCAAACATGTTTTTAAAAACAAATCTCTGAATTCATTTTAGAGGGTCGAAGAAATTGACAATAAAACTCTTGAGTTTCAGACTTCGAAACTGTTTTTTCAATCAGTTTATTCTGCATTGGACTCCGAAATTCGAGGTCCAATACAGAATAAAAGTTGTAGATACTTAAGAGGGGATAAATTCTCATTTATTGGTCTCTCACTCACACAAAAAAACAAATAATTGACCCAATGGCTTGATATCCAAAATCAAACCAATTTTGTATGCAGCTTTGAAAAGGTACTTGTGGACACGGTGCAATCTTATCGGCATACATTTTACGCAGTGTAGAGGACTACAGTCTCATTTTTGACCATGAAGAAAGCTGTAGATAAGATCGCTATCCAGTCCCCACTGGACAACGCAAACAGATGTGGCCAACAAATGACAGATGGTGGTTCTGCTTGGGTGCAGCTTTTTTTTTCAGCACCACACAGCATGACTTTCGGCTGCTATTTATGTGCTCGGGAAAACAGGATTGCAAGCTTGTGCGATGGGCCGATAAGCAGCACGTGGTGAGGTGATCTGCTGATGGCGACAAAATATAATCCGACACGGCTCTGCATTCGCCTACCTGACCCTCTGTGGCTTGGCTCCTGGCCCGAGTGTCCAGGTCCTTGTAGGCACTCTCAGAGTCCTCGTTTAGGTAGTAGATGAGGCGGGACGGGTAGGCGATCACCTGCTCGGCTGCATGGCGGGCCGTGTTTCCCGAAACGGGTGCTGCAGTCGCCTGTTGCTTCACCGGCACTGCGTCCCTCTCAACCTTGTCCTCTGCACTGTGAGAAGCTGCGAGAGAATCGTACATACACACACACACACACACACACCGACACACCTGAGCCAGCTGTCAACCTCAAAGGGGTCATAGTGTCATTGCAACACTTTTTCGTTCCAGCCAAAATTCAGGTGAGATGACTTTTACAGCAAATGATCATTTATTTGACTTTGGATGTTGGCTTTATTTCCAAAAAGTGCCCAATCACCTATTCAGCCTCAAAGACACAGTCAGCATCATGCAGCAGGATCAGAACCCCTCCTTAATATGTGTGTATATATTTTTAATTCAAATGCGGTAGCGGTTTAGCGCAGAGAACAACGCTGGCATGTTTTATTCTGCCCTACACCGTCCAGCACGTTTATTAAAGTCGCAGCACATAGACACAACGTCCCTTCTTATTTAGCAAAGAGCCGCTAAAATACTGATAGAAACGAGATGCAATTGCTTCTACGAAAAGCAAATAAAAAAATACAGCGCTACGTACCGGATGACGCTGGTGATGCGTGAAGCCAAAGCGTGAGGATGCTGACGAGCAAAGTGTCCAGAAATATCAAACGCATGATTCATATTTGATGACTGAAATATCTCGATATCAACACAACAAGGTAGCGTGGCGCTTGCAGCCCATCGTGGCAGGCAGGGAGGTGCCGATGATCAGACTGATGGGGAGGAGGATGAGAGGGGGCGCTTTCTTCATAGGTCCGGGAGGCACTGGACTGCTGCGGCTGCAGATGATGGGGATGATGATGATGATGGTGGGAGGAAGAAGAGGAGGAGGAGGAGGAGGAGGAGCGCAGGGAAGGCGGCGGCCGTGCAGCTACTGGAAGTTCATCGGCAGACTCCACCTCGATGTGCACGAACAAGTCCTGCAGGGGCACACATATGAAGACAACCCGGAGACAGGAAGTGGTTGCACAGGATGATTCAATGAAGGACGAGTGGGTGATCTGGAAATAAAAGAGAGAGCTACTGTCTCCCCTAGATGGAATTGGGATGTCAGAATGGCAACACGAGAATTTTTTTTAAACAAAATTAGCAATCCCCATATACCGTAGAGTAGTTGTTTAATTTGACTATATTTTCTTATTGAAATGCTATTAATCCCATTGCAGCCCCCTTCCCCCCTCAAAAAAACCCCCACAACCATCTGGTAAGAAAAAGAGCACTGTACAAACAAAACGAACAAACAATAAACATATAAACTGTTTTTATCAAGTGTTATTGTTAATTACTGCACATATTGCAGTTTTTAAGGGGCGTGGCCTAGTGAGCAACACAAGGAGTTCAGTTGGATTGGCCAGTTACGGTCAGTGTGAGCGTCTGGGTGTGAGTTGCGGCCTACAGCAGATTTTTGCATGATTTATTATTTAGTGTTTGTTTGATTGTCCTGTACAATAAATGATTGGAGAGTACATCTGCGACCGTTGCACTCCTTGCCCACATGCGAGTGCGTGCATTTACAGTGACTCGAGCTGCAGCGTGTCAGATTTTGGCCCACAACAGAAAGCCCAATTCCAATTTTGTTGGACTGTTACAGCAAAATGAGAGAAAAGCAATGGCATGACAACAGGGTGAGCAACCTCAAGTGTGTGACTCTTTTGTTGTTGTTGCTGAGTCATAACTTCCTCATAGTCCAATAAAAACATTACCGATGCTAATTTATGTATACACATTTTGCACAATAAATAACAACTTTTTTATTACATATGAAATTAATGGTGGAAATAAATGAAAAGTACAGTGCATGCTGCTGGATCCGATGAGGCCCGTCGCCCTGCCTGTCACAAGGGCACGTAGAGACAAACAAACCATTCACACTCACATTTCGCACCTATGAACAATTTTCAATTCATCTAATAAGTATAATTCTGGAATGCGGGAGGTAAAGACAAGAGTACCTGGAGGAAACCCACCCAAAGACAGAGAGAACAATGCAAACCACACAGGAAGGCCGCAGCCGAGATTCAAATCCAGACCTCTAGAACCGAGGCAGCCGTGCTAACCGTTAGACAAACATGCTGCCCCTAGTAAAAAAAAAAAAAAAAACACCAAGATATTAAAAAAGTATCATAGCATAATAGCAATGCAAACGTTGACTTGATGCAACGCCCCCTAGCGTCAGTTGCACATATAACAACAGAGTTTAATTTGACATTTGGCTGCATTTATTTATTTACACTGCAGATGAGAGCGAACTACTTGCCTAGCATGCTTCCATGTAAAGTATACACATTCGACTTCGGCCTTCAAAAGTTGTAGCATAATTTCCCTCACACATTCTAAAAGTAGCTAAATGTATTGCTCATAAGGGTAAAATAAACCGTTGAAGCTGAAAGAGTTAAAATCCCCTCATTTAAACCTTCACATCAGAAAAGCAAATATTGTATTTTTCAGCGGACTCATTTCTGTTGACATACATTATTCAGCTGTATGAGTATGCAGCCAAACATATGGCATTTTATTTGAAAGGCTGCCAAGAAACTCAAGGTACTAAATCAAAGAAAACCAGAAGATGAAGAAGGACCGTGCACACTTGGCGCGCACCTAACATTTTGGAGTGCCATTAAAAACCGTGCAACATTCAATTCCTCTGTGTTTATTGAGAGAGGGTCGCGACTGTGAGAAGCGGCCAAAGCGCCAATGAATGAACACATTCTTGTCCGCGCGGGCGACCAATAACAACTTTGCTGCCCTCGGTGGTGCGTGCGTGCGTGCGTGCGTGTGACGCGTCACACGGCCGGGGCGCGCCCACTCCACACATCTCCGCGCAAAAAAGGAAACCTCCGACAAAGTTTAGTTTGGATGGACTCGCGGAAAGAGTGCACACGGCCGTCTGGAGGGGGGGAGCGAGGTTCTGTAAAGTGGAATCGACTTTTTGCTCTTTGGATGTTAATAACAAAATACAAAAAAAAAATCGTCAGTCAGTGCAGCTTCTGTGCTCGGTAAGATCTTTTCCAAATACTTTAAATATCAAGAGTGATGTATTTCCGTCAGTATGCTGTGTCTTTTATGAATGCTACGCAACCTTATGTTTTAACTGAGAATTTCATGTAATGCGGGAATGAGTCATTTAAATGCACACTGTACTGAAATGCTGTCAAATAGTTCACTTTCCATTAGTTTTGAATTAATGACACAATCCTTTAACTATACTTTCCCAAATGCTAATGCTCTTTCATTGTTTATCAATCATATTTAAAAGCCACTTATATTAGCCTGATTCTCTGCTTGATTTACTTTTAATAACAGAAAAAAAACTGTCTCGACCATAAAATAAAGATGTTTCAGCCTACATGTAGTGCTAAACAAAGCAATTTCTATACTGTATGTCCTTTGTCCTCTCAAGTGTCAGTTCAGTAATCTTGATTTTGAAACATTTCTACATCTAAGTATATTTCCCACATGCAAATGCCCAAGTATATTCTTCATAAAAGAAGAAATGGGTCGAATTCTGTCCCTCAAGTTTCAAATATACACAATGTAGTATTTGAGCTCCAAGGTAACTTCATACTTTTTTCCAAGTCTGAAAAGCTAGCGTAGCGGTATGTATCCAAGTCAGGCACAAAGGCATGAGTTTCGGGTGTGTTACTACACTGACAAGCCATTAAACTTCAAAAGAGGTCACACTCATTTGTAAACAAAAAAAAATGCATCTTATAAGTTGAGGTGAATTTGGACAATTTAAACACACTGTATAAAACTTGAGACCTTGATAGTGCTACAAATGTTCAGACGAGCAAAGTTGAACTTATCACCCTAAAAGCTGTTTACTGATGACTGCAGTGGAAAAGTAACTTCCACAACTATTATTGTCTGCCCTTCCACACACACAAAAAAATAAGTTCCTTAACTGTGCAAGAGGAGAATGATTCACCCTCTTGCGGTTCCTCCTGCCTCTTTCTGTCAACCATGTCACTTGCCACAATGTTGACCCAAATGGATGTTCACATTATGTTCCAGGCTTATCCTGGACACACCCTGCACTCGCTTGAACACAGGAACTGAATGAGGGGTTTCTGTGATCCCTGGATTATTTTGGAGAGCAGCCGGTTGTGAGGCTAGAACTCAACAGGTAGGTTCATCGCAACTATGGATGATTCTTGGCATCATTTTAAAGGAGAAGTCAACCCCCCCCCCAAAATTCTTAACAATAATATGTTCAATGCAGCCCCGCGAGCCTAAATACAGTATTTTGGTTAATATTGTGCTAGCAAAATAAGCATTACGCAGCAAAATCCAGCAGCTTTTATCAATATCATAAGGCGGCCGTTTTGCCACTTGCTATCGAGAGAAAATGACATCACAGTTGCTCAGGTCAGGTAACAACCAATCACAGCTCAGCTTCAGAAAACAGGTGAGCTGTGATTGGTCGTTGCCTGAGCAACTGTGATGTCATCTTCAGGGGACAGCAAGTGGCAAAATGGCCGCGTTATAAAATGTAATTATGAAAGTTGTAAAAACTAATTATTGTTTAATGCGTTGTTGGAATCTGATTAATAAATTATTTTCATTTTGTTATATAGTCAAATCTATTTCACGCTGATGTAAATTTTAGGAAGATACCATGTCTAGTAAACTGTGATGTCATCTTCAGGGGACAGCAAGTGGCAAAATGGCCGCGTTATAAAATGTAATTATGAAAGTTGTAAAAACTAATTATTGTTTAATGCGTTGTTGGAATCTGATTAATAAATTATTTTCATTTTGTTATATAGTCAAATCTATTTCACACTGATGTAAATTTTAGGAAGATACCATGTCTAGTAAACTGTGATGTCATCTTCAGGGGACAGCAAGTGGCAAAATGGCCGCGTTATAAAATGTAATTACGAAAGTTGTAAAAACTAATTATTGTTTAATGCGTTGTTGGAATTTGATTAATAAATTATTTTCATTTTGCTATATAGTCAAATCTATTTCACACTGATGTAAATTTTGGGAAGATACCATGTCTAGTAAACTGTGATGTCATCTTCAGGGGACAGCAAGTGGCAAAATGGCCGCGTTATAAAATGTAATTATTATAATTATAATAATTAATAATTGTAATAATTATTCTCCAGAATTTTTTTTTGAAAAAAATAAAATATAATTATGAAAGTTGTAAAAACAAATAATTGTTTAATGTGTTGTTGGAATTTGATTAATAAATTATTTTCATTTTGTTATATAGTCAAATCTATTTCACACTGATGTAAATTTTGGGAAGATACCATGTCTAGTAAACTGTGATGTCATCTTCAGGGGACAGCAAGTAGCAAAATGGCCGCGTTATAAAATGTAATTATTATAATTATAATAATTAATAATTATAATAATTATTCTCCAGAAAAAAAATTGAAAAAAATAAAAAAATAAAATATAATTATGAAAGTTATAAAAACAAATAATTGTTTAATGTGTTGTTGGAATTTGATTAATAAATTATTTTCATTTTGTTATATAGTCAAATCTATTTCATACTGATGTCAATTTTGGGAAGATACCATGTCTAGTAAACTGTGATGTCATCTTCAGGCGACAGCAAGTGGCAAAATGGCCGCCCCTTGAGATGGATAAAAACGGCAGGATTTTGCTTCTTAAGTCATGTTCCACAAATGCAATATTAATCAGAATGTCATGTTGAGACTAGTGAGGCCTCATACAACATATTATCGTAAAGAAATGTTTAAGGTTGACTTCCCCAAAAGGATGGATGTGACCATCATATTTTCTTATAGGCAATCTCAATGGACGACTCCGGAGAGGACTATGGAAACTACAGCTATTACGAGTACCTGGAATACGGCGACATGGAAGAATTGAAAGTCGACCACAGACAGAAAGAAGCAATGCACATCATCTCGGTCGTCATCTACATCATTTCCTTTGTCCTCGGCCTCATTGGGAACGGAACCGTCATTTGGGTGACAGGATGCAAGAGCAAAAGGACCGTCAACAGCGTCTGGCTGCTCAATCTGGCCTTGGCCGATTTTG